>NC_136241.1:10492500-11692500 GCF_053564925.1 Oryzias latipes
TTTATTTAACACTGTCTGTCTATAATCAATTTGTAAAAGCTGGATCCTCTTAGATGTATGATAGATCTGTGCTGATGTGTTATTTTAGGTAAGGCTTTAGCATATGGAATGTATTGTCATGTTCATAGAGATGTGCATCGGAACTGGATCTGTGCTAGAGATAGATAGTCTTTCAGGCTCTCCATCCCTCCTCTGCAGGAACAGTGAGACATCAAAGTGTCAACACCGAGTTATTCAGTCCAGACCTCTCCTATATTTGGGAGCCTTTAGAGATTGATCTCCTGCTTCTGGATACTGACCAAAAAAGTTTTAGGTGAGGAAAATGTCTTTGATCTTAGAAAAGAGAAACGGATAATCAAACATAAAAGTGTACATATAGTACAGATTGTAATGCTTATACAGTGGATGGTAAAAATCTGGTATACCTGTATGAGGAGTAGATTTCATATTTGAGTGGGACTTTTTAAGTGGGTGTGTGGTAGAGTGTGTGAGTAAAGGGGTGCGTGTGATGAGGGTAAAGTGGATGGCTGACTCCACTGGAATGTGGCGCTGACTCAGTCTGTCTGTCAGCCACAGCCATGCTTAGTCTGTGGACTTATTCACACTCTGCAGCCCCTTTTCTTGAGGCCAGCCTTGTTGCCTCATGCTGGAGTTCCGTTGGAGCGTTCCGGATGTCAGAAGACAAAAAAAACCCACTGCTTAGGGATGAACTCAGCTTTAAGTTCATACTTGTGTATTTGTGCAACACATCAAGTTTCTTTAATTAGCATGTAATATTATCATTCCACCATTTTAGTAGCATTCTAAAAGCTAAGTTTTAATCAAGCTCTATTACATTAACATTTTCTGTAAGATTTCTATATAACAAGTGCACAGGTATATATGTATATTTTTGCTTGGGACTTTAGTTTTCTAATTTCCCTTTTGCTAACGATGCTACCAAGGGAGCAGCAGAAATTAAGAAGAGATTAATTTACATACAAAAATTGTCGTAATGCTACCTAACTGTGGTCTTAGATGTGTAAGGAAATGGTGCTTGTGTAAACCAAAATCCAACAGTCTTAACATGAGCCTCAGTCACATGGACCCTTATGGGGGTTAACCTAGATAGTGCAGGTTTTTGGGTCGTCCATGCTCATGGAGGGTCATAGAGAGGATCTGTTGAGTCGTGAGGGGAGAACAGGGGTGTCTGAGGCCCCATACGGCCACCTCAACGGATGTCTATCAAATTGAACATACAATTGTCGTGCGTGTGGTAAGTTTATCATGAAGTATTTCTAAGGCAGTCAGTTTACAGTGTGCACTTAAAAAGAAAAATCCATAGGATGGTGGTGTCTACGTCACCCTTGCTTACCCTTAAGTGTTGTAGAAGTGTTCAATACAACCTGTTGCCTGCAGCATGCCCATTGAACATTTTTGCTCTTCCAGCTTTCCGAGAGGTCTATGACACTGATATTTCACGGGGGCCAACCGTTTGCCCCGTACACGCTTGTCCAATTTTTGCCAGCAATCAGCAGTTGTGATTTAAGCCTAAATTGGTGGGGGGGGGGGAAATCAGTGCAGTAAATCAGCATAATCATAATTAATAAAATACTGGGAATGATTTAACAATAGACTAAATATGATCGGAGTGAGACTTTGAGGTTGAATAGTGAATAGAAAACCTAAGCCTGATCTTGATGCATTATTTGTTGTCTAAATCAGTAGCATACCAAGGGAAATTATGACATGAAAAATATTTACCATTGCCAGGATATCTATCCGCCCTTTGTTCATCCAAACAGGACCAGGTTTCACATTGAGTAGGTAGAAAAATGAAAGATCATTAAATACTTTTTTGTGAATACTTGATTCTTGTTCAATACATTTTATAAGAAGAAGAGATAAATGCACTTCACTTGGTGGTGTACCTTTTAGAAAAAGACTACCTTAGTTTAAAAAACCTTTAAAAAAAACGGCTGTGTTGCTGTTGTATTTTTGGTGGATAAAGCATTATAGATTACTAAACGTTTTACTTTTACCATATTTGAGTAAACGTCTGACAGAATCAGAATCAGCTTTATTGGCGAGTGGTTTTGGCGCACATTGTCCTAAGACGCCCTGACGGGAGAAGGCGGAAAAGGTAGACAGACCTTCAGAAAATGAAAATCCTTGTGATCATTTGATAAGTACCATTTTGCAACATAGTTACTCAGGCGGGTGACATCAGCTTGATCTGATTTGATTTGATTGATTAATTCATTTCAAGCATGAAAAATAATGAATGTTGGAATAAGTATAACAAAACACATATTTCAAACCTGTTTCAGGTAGCAAGTAATACAATGATTGGAATATAAAGAAATAACAATGAAGATAATAGAAGATGATAAAACTTTCTTGGAAATGTAATTACTCATAATCATAAATAGACTTTTTAGCAGTAATGCAAATTGGATTCACTTGATCTAATGATTATGAATTAAAGTCAGATTGATTTGACAAAAATTAGATTTTTCACACCATTTTGTTTTTAGTATTGAAGATCACTGAAAAACATTTGTAAATTCCCACAGACTTCTTTTGCATCATCTCAGATTTTTTTAGAAGACCTCATTATCAACATAGGGTCTCCTAAAGGACCACTTTCCTGTTCTAGTCTTTGCTCTGCAATTTCACAACACCAGCTGCTATTTTTTGTCTACAAGCTCAAGCAAAAAGGTTTTACAGAACAACTTGTGCACCCCCCTCCCCCCTTTCTTTCTTGTAAGCAGTTGAAAATATGCTTTTTCATAAACAAAGAATCAAATAATGTATCAGGCTGTGGTCTGGTTCTGTTTTCCAGATAGTTTCTCGTAACTATAGTCATCTACGGACATCTGTTTACACAAAAGCTCAAACAATAATGATTCCAGACATATGTAAGTCGTTTCCTGCAACAGTTGTGACTCTTTGGAGAAATAACTTGAGTGTTGCCTTTAGGAACAGACCAAAACGCACCCATCATTCCACTTCTCTTTTCTTGGGATGGGAAAAAGAGGCCAAAAGTCTGTAGAGATTTGAAAGTGCTTTGGAAAAGTCACTATAAATGTAAAAAGCTTGGGGGGAGCAGAAGTAAATTTTAAAACTTTACATTCAACAGTTTGAATTTTTTAACTTATGATTATGGAAGATTTACAACTTTATAACCAATCTCTTATTTTTATTTTTCCACCATATGTTTATCAAAGTATTTTCCATCACTTTTTGGAATTTGAGAGAAAATATAATGTTGTTAGTCTTATCCAAACACTCTAGAATTTTTAAAAGTTAATAAGCTTCTAATACCCATTAATAAATGCATTAAAATAAAACATTCCAGTTCATTCCAGTAAGGAGTGAACCAAAATGCCGGAAGGTGTAACTCTTTAGTAAATAAACTTGAACATGACAAAAAAGAGCAACAAAAGGGTGACAAGAAGGTGACCTGAATAGATTGAACTGAAAACCAGACACATATTTGCTGAGGACAATTGACAGAAAAATGAAAACAGTTGTAGACAATTACCTTGTGTGACTTTGACAGAGGGACGACTCAAAACACAACTTGACTAAAACTAAGAAATATCGCTGAACTTAACTTAAGGTTAGGTTACTTAGGTTAACTTAAATGCACAATTCTGAGTGTTCCATTCGTTTTCACGTGACGTTTTTAGGTACAATACGAAAGTTTAAACAACATTCATTACTTTTATCTCTGTAAGTCATGAGAAATCAGATCAACTAATTTTTTAAAACCTTCCTAGACAATGTAATTTACCAGACCTTTGCTTCAGAGAATTGAAGTTTTTATTGTGGTGTGATCATTTTCACTTGGGTAAACCTTCCGAAGAGGAGCATGATTTAACTTTTAGCTTTTACCAGTGTCTGGCATCTGTTTTGAGTTTTTGTCACTCATGTACACAGTGTTGATAGACCTCAAGTGTCACTGAGACAGTAAATCAACCAGATGGACTAAACTATGTTCATCTGCAAATTGATCCTGATGGATAGCTGTACGTCACCCATATAAAATGTAGCTTCCCCTCCAAACCCACAAGTGACGCCGATAGTGGCGACGTCCACATTCTCCTACACCATGTTTTTATGCAGCTCTGCTGTGTCTTATTCATGTTTGAGTGCTGGCAGTTTTTTCCCCTCTGACAGAATGCATTTTGAATCACGGAAGACAAACAGCTCCTGCACATATAAACACACACTTCCTTACTACTTGAACCCTGTGGCAGAATGCCAAAGAGTTGGAGGAATGTGACCCGGTGACCTTGGCTTGCAGACTTCCACATGGAGACCGGACACTAGGATGGCGTGCATCGGAAGAGGAGGCCAGAATAGCTCCGGTGTCTGGAAACGAGTGTCTGCCCTTGTTTGTAAACCATGACCAAAGACACAACCACACAGGCTTGCAGTATTTGCACAGGTGATGGAAGTAAATGCATTTGAATCCAGTATATAGAAGGGAAACAATGATGATTCAAATGAAAAGGGGAAAGGCGGGAGGGGGGGACGCAGTATGAGATCAGTGTAAATGTTCTCTCTTGTGTTAACCTTGCAGCCACACATTTTTCTGCTGTTGCGAATCCTGACTTTCCTGTTCAACTTTTCTACAAAAAAAGGAAGCGATTTAGGGGGCCTGTCTTCCAAATCAACCTTTGATTTGCGTGCACTTAAACAAGGACACAATTACAAACTCAGAATAAAAGGAGTCCACAACGAAACTACTTGTTTCTTTTTTTTGCAGCAAGTTATTTTTCGTGCTCAAAAGCCTCCACAACTTGCTCTACATATCAAATTCTGCCAAGTTGTTGCACAACATGCTGACGTGTTTTGTCTTCCTTCAAAATGTGCAAGCAGGCGTCCACATCACGCATGGAAGATTATTTTTATTAAACGTACCAAACTGCTTGAAATGACTCTTCTCAAAAGCTATTATTTTTCCTGTTGAACAAACCAGTGTCATCTGCTTTTCTCTATAAATATCTTAAAAAAGGCCCCATTCTGCATTTAATTGCAGAATCCTACTTGTTTGTTCATATTTTGGAATAAGATTGGTTCCAGAAATTACATTCAGTATGTCTTTCAGCCATATAAAAGAAAAGAAAAGAAAGCAAAAGGGCAAGTTTGAGAGCAGAGATTTTCTGTGTAAATCCTTTTTTCTTTTTTAACTCTTTGCTCAGACAGGCCAGAGGTAAACCCCACCCTCTTTTTGCTCAACAAGAGCAAGGAGATGCAGGTGACAGATCAGGTCCAACCTGATCTCAGTGATGACAAACCTAAGTGTTTCCCCATCATTGTTTGACAATAGGTTGAGTCTTTTGGAAGAGCTATTCTTTAAAACACTTTAAAATAAAGGTAAAACTTTACCAGTTTTAAATGAAGCCCTTTTATTATTAATTTTATGGTATTTAGTAACATTATCAACACTCGCAAAATATATGTAGTGTCTTAAAAATGAATTGAGGTTGTAATGTAATTCCAATTTGTGGAAGCAGGTCAGTTTTCTGCTGTTTAACACATATAAAAGCTGTTCTGCTCTGACTCAGGAGACACTCAGCACTCAAGCCTGTAGCGATTTGTTTCCACACGTGGTGTGTTTTCTTTTTCTTTTTTAAGAGTCCAATCAGCATTGTTGAACTCACAGGTGTAGGTCCTACCTGAGGCAGACGGTCTGGTGCCAACAGGTCGTAAAACAATCAGACAGCAGTCATATATCCCTAAAACTATCAAATAGTTACCAGAGTAGCAGAAGGAAGAGTCCAATGATAACGAAGCAAACCGTGTAAAAATCCTCCTCCACCTTTTTTTTTTTTATCAGGATGATCTACTTTGGCCTCCCTTTGTCACAATCTCTACAGTAACATACGTCATCCATCCAATTTATATGTCTGCTTAAACCTGCAGAATGGTGCTAGAACGTTGGGGGGGGGGGGGGGGGGGGTGACATGTGGGTATCTTGTGGTAGTAGAAAGAAATAACCTGGAATCTGAACAAAAACCCGCTTTACTGTTGATTGAAAATTAATAAATACACTTCAAACTAGAACATTTTGGAGTTTTTGTTCTAAAACTGTGGCTTTTGTTTTCATTTTAGTGCCAGTCGCATCAATGGGTTGATTCCTTGAGAAAAAAAAATGCCAACTTAGAGAAATATTGCCTTCATGTGGTGTTGGGATGGTGGGGAAAAATGACTGTCTGTCTCAGAAAACACACATGAACATCAGAAAATCAACAAATCTTCCCACCTTTTAACTTTTGCACTTAAACAAAGGTCAATGTATTTGTAGTGCATCATCTATGGGGAGACACCAGAATTACAGGAAAAATAAAACATTAATAAGGATTATCAATTTAACTTATTCCAGTTTTGATTAAGAGGTTTAACAAATGGCCATATTTTGGCTGCCTCTGTGCTATAGACCCTTCTCCAGCTACTTTAGGGCAAAGCAGGGTAAACCCTGGAGAGGTCACCAGTCCATCGCAGGCAGGAACCCAGACATCATTTCTGACCCTAAAGTAAGGTCATGAAATTCCCAATGATTTGTCAGGCAGAAAAAAATCTTTCCTCTACATTACATGTCAATGAGTCTGATTCATTTCCATTGTGGAAGTGAAACATATTAAGCTGTGCCCGGCACTGCCTCCACAGCATCTATTCAGGTCAACAGTACGGGATGCCATTATTGCCAAGGCAACAGGTAAAACAAACACTATGGGTTTTGAAACACTAACCCCAAACCAGTCAGCCACACAAAATTGAGTTAGTGGAAAAAGGAGAATGCCTTTGCCAGGTTCACGCTGTATTTTCAGCCTCCCTTTGGCTTCGTGAGACAGTGTGGGAGGCTGGAGTTTAAAAGCTGTCAGACTTTTTTTGTGACCATTGTTTACCACAAGGAGATGTTCTGTAAACATGCAGGTTTGCCGCACCATTATTTCAATAAGGCAGTGTGTTTGAGTCTGCAGGCCAGTGACTATCTTCAAGCAAGGATTTGACTCTGGCATGAGCTGGCACTGAACTGTTTAACTTTTCCCAGGCTTTTGGTAACACTGTGACAAAAAACAGTGACGTGGCTTAATAGCTTTAGGATATTTATCGCTTAGTCTGTTTCACGTGCTGGATTTTAAATCGTCTAAGACAGGGATGTCAAACTCATTTTCACTGAGGGCCACATCAGCATAGTGTCTGTTCTCAAAGGGCCAGATATAACTTATACATGTAACTAAATGTAATGAAAGATAAATGTAACTACTCCTTAATGTTAAATAACTCATTATTTACTTTAACTTTTTAAAGTGACAGTAACACTTGCATAGAAAACCTGTTTGCTTGTTACTCTAACATAAATTCTTTTACATTTGATTCTGTCAGGTTACGTTATATGGACCGTGTTTAAATCCTAATGTATAGTTGCCCAATCCCATATTTTAAGTCCGATTCCCCCTAGATATGTATAATTCAACACCAATTTTTATTTTTTATTTAAAAAAAATTAAAAACTTTTATTCTCTCGCGGGCCACATAAAATGACACGGGGGCCACATTTGGCCCGCGGGCCTTAAGTTTGACACATGTGGTATAGGAGGATGAAGGAGCTTAAATTGAAGGAAAAACTAATTTGGTAAGATTCAGTTTTAAAGATGAATACATCTACTTCTTTGTCTTCTGGTTGTTTCCTTTTCCAAACTCTGTGCAGCGATTACTCAGAAAACTTGGCCCTGGGCATTTGCGTAATCGTCTGATGCTTTGTACTCAAGGAAATGTTGTACATTTGTGACGGTGTGGCTCCTAAAGCAGGACTTGAACACTTTGCATCAGGAAACTGGCTTGTGAGCATGGGTTCATGCACACCACATGGGCACTGATCCCTGAAAGGGTGCACACAAACTATCTGTCGTAATCAGCACTTCTTATCTCAGCGTCCACAGAGGGGAGGGTTTTATCAGCTTGGAAACACAAACTGCAGGGAGACAAAATGTACACAGTGTGACAAGGCAGGGACACTGTGGGAAGAAAACAGGAAATAGAAGACAGGCGCTAAAACAAACACGTTACATATAATCTTTCAGGTTTTCTTCTGGACAGGAAGAGATTTTTGGACAAATATCTTTCAGTACTTTATAGAAAGAGAAAAAATGCCAAATTTCTTTGTGGAAGAACTTTTTGTCTTTTGGTTTTACTATCAAAGACAGGGATGATCCTGTTTCCCACCATGAAGATTGCAGACATTCCACGAAAAGTAGAACATACGAACTTAAAGCAAATTGTATTGAGTTTGTGAAGAAAGGAAAGCACATGAATCAAAGCTGTATGTAGTTTCTAAAGTGATACGCAGCTGGAACTAGGAAAGAAGTTGAGGATTGATGTTTTCCAAAAGTTTTTTAAAAAGGGTAACAGGTATATGAACATTTCCTCAGGGCTTAAACTGCATAATAAGAAAAAAAATGTATAGCTGTTTTGAACAACTTGCTTGTAAAGGCTAAAGGTTATTGAACTGATCAGAGAAGGTGTTGTGGGTGACCCGGTGTTTGCTGTGGCCAGTGTTTGCATCTCTGAATCATTTGCGCAGAACTAAATGAGTTAGTTGTTCCTGTGGGTTGTTAGCTTTAGTGTCCTGGCTGTCAGGCTCGACTGCTTATCTAAGACAAGCATCAGCTTATCAGCAGCCAGATCAGGACTTGACTTTGACATGAGCACACTCCAAGCTTCTTCATTTTTCCCCCTTTTTCCTTAATGTTGCTGTGCAGCTTAGACAAATATCATTTTTACACTTTCTGTAATCAAAGACGAGCTGAAGTGCTCAGAATAAATTAAAAGATTGTTTTACAAATGTCTTTTGTATTTGTACAGTACATAGAAGAGTTTCCCAAAAGAATCTACTCATTCTGTCTTTTTCTCAATTGTTTAAGTATAAAAATGAATTTTTTTTGGTGATGGATGAACAAGCTCCACATCCTTCCTTGCTGATGTAAAAAGTGCTGATGTAAAATGGTGACAACATGCAGTGTTGTCTACTGGGAGGTAAAGTATATCCTGGTCAAAATAGGTGTGCCTCTGGCAGTCCCTGTGGCTCCAGTCATTAAATCTGTTGCGAGTGGTTTGGGTTTAACTTTCTCCATGGCAGCGTCAGTTCAGGGTCAGGCAACACACGGTGAGTAGGAGCTCCAGTGTTAACACCTCAGTTTCACAGTCATGTGTCATTAAAACCGCTTCAGTCAAGCTTTTGTGCTAAGTGTGGGTGTTTGCTCTCCTAAGTCTACTTCCTGACTGACCTTTCTGTCACACGCAGATTTTCCTCACTCGTAGTCCTCAACTACATGAGAACTTCCCAGAACATTTAAGCTTGAACAGCTACTTTGACTGGACCAAAAGAAAATGCTTCTCCCTTCCTTGACTACGGCTGAATTAAATGGGTTGGTGGTGCTGACACTACTTAGGCCTTTGTTGACTGAGTTAAAGTCATGTCATATAAGAAACCTGCATTACGTCACATGGAACCACACAAACACAAGGGCAAGCAGAGCAAGGAAGGAGTGGTGTTCCTGGATTTGTACAAGTGAGGTGTTCAGTGCAGGTCAGCACTTTCAAGTCTTTTCTAATAAAACATCTCTTCCTTCTTCAGTGTGCTGAGCTGACAAAAGCTACACTCATACTGCAGGTCCTAACTCTGGTCAGGAAAATCTAACATGCTCACGCTTCCCTTTTGATTTGCATCAAATTCTAGTGTGGGCTCACTTGAACTTGACCCACATCTCCAGCATCGTTTTCTGAGCATGCTCAGAAAAACCCACAATTATTTTGAAAGCAAAAGAAGCATCAAAACGATTCATAACAAGAACATGGAATCCAATATAAATCCAACCTCGGACCACATTTCAATGGGACTGGGTTAAGATTTTTTTTAATGGTTTTGTGTTATACGGTCTGCAGCCGCAACACTTAAAGATTCATTCCAGTTGACTTCTTACGGACTAAAACCCGTAGGAGCCGCAAAGTCTTGACCCTTTTGAAAATGAGGCAGTGATTTGCATAAATGTTACTGTTATGATCAATACTGAGGAACCATTGTTCTTGGCATGAATAAAAATAAACAAAGAAAAATAGACTTTTATTTGAAATATGAAATAGTTTGAAAGGGAGGTTCATGAATCCCTTTCAAAATAAAAGACACCCTGTGCCATGTAGGATCCTCTCAAGGCAGAAAGTTTAGTAGTAGGTAGTGTAATGTCAGCAGTAAAATAAATATATGCACAAACTATTTAATTGTTGTTAATGCATCTCAGCCAGAAATGTGTTAATCAGAACAAATTAAGTGACCCTTTCCATGTTTTTCATAAATCCAGCTTGATATCTGACACACCTTAGGTATGAATTCTGGCTGTGGTTGCTGATCTCCGATTGGTTTTCTGTGGTACACAGAGATCCAAAATCTGTCAAAATATTTTAGAAGGACTTTGATAAACTATGAAGCCCCCTAACTTGACGTATTGGAGGAGCATTATGGGTAGGAACCTCATGAACCAGTTAGGAACCTCATGGGGAACTATGCTTAAAATGTTTGTGAATGAATTAAATTAAGTTTGACTCATCTGGCTCTTTGTGTCACTCGATGAGGCTTATAGTCCAAGAAATATGTTACTTTATTAATTTTTGAAACTTTTTAAAAGAAATTCTTTAATCAGAGAGCCAGAATGGAGGAGTGAAAGGGCCACATGTGGCTCAGGAGTGCCAGTTTCCAGACCCCTGATTGTCCTAAAACATTGAAACCAGGTCCCTGTCATTTTGGCCTGCAAAGTGAGAGCAGCCCAACAGGTGGCAGAGAATTGGAAAACACGTTCAGTGTTAGCCTGCTTTTTCTCACCCAGTCCTCACATAGTGCTGAAATCAAAATGTTGTTTGGGTCCTGTTTTTTCCTCTTCATCTGACATATTTGATTGCACTTTTCAAATTGCTAAAGCTTGGGAAAAGTAAACATAAACCTTCTGAATTTGATTTTAAATATAAAGAAATAACAGGATTTTAATTTTCAGCCTTTTAAAGAACCCCCTAATTCAGTTTGATTTAGCACAGAGATAAGCCTGAAGATACAGTTCTTTAACTTTCTCTGCTGGATGCTTCCTGTCTTGATGGGAGGCCAAATGAAGCTAACTCTGAAAGGAGGTGTTGCTGTGGGAGTGGGACGCGTAGGTGGCTGGGGTAACAGTTGTTTTGGACTTCTTTCAATGACTTACAATCTTATCTGGTCTCAGTTTGGAATGCATCCACTACACTAGTTGGTGCTGGGAAGAATTTAGGAGAATGTGCATCCCATCTCTTGTGCAAATAGTAAGCTTTGCAGAACCACAGATAACAGAGGGCTACTTTATTGCACTTTTGAGCAAGATCACTTCAACATTTGGAAATCTGGTCGGAAATGTAAAAATCCTTGATCGGAAATACTCAATTGGGCTTTGTTTTGCCATTGCAGCTTCTCAGAAACTGTTTTCCAGGTGCAACTTTTAGCAACTTAACAACCATAAACTTAATTAGCAAGTCTTGGTGGGAACTTTGTGAGCTCATAAGACTGCAGTCATGAAGGATAAGCTCAAAGTACACTCTCAATGTGAAGCAACACATTGTTTTACGTAAACAGTAAAGCTTCTTTCACAAATCCTTGCTGAGACATTTATCTGGATTTAGCTGAAAATCTTGGTTTCACGTGTAAATTATCTACCTGGCCTTTTTTCCCCAACACCTAAAGATCAAAATGAAATGATGTCATGCCAAGTAATATTTACAGGTTACTTTTAATGAGTGTAAGGTGTAAGCCTGAGAATCAACAGATGCATTTCAGTGTGCTCATGCATGGGTTTGGAAAGCAAATAACTGCATAGAACAACAATATTAAGGCTAATTGTTGCCTCCGTTTTCTATCACTGTCTGCACGGTGTTGAACTGTATCTTGCTCCCCTTAGTTTTATAGCCTGTAGTCTGCACAATTATCTTAATTGTCTGAGAGTTCCCATCCAGCAGGTCACAGTGAACTGCCATTAAGCAACAGTCTCCACATTAATGGGCAAAATAAAATTACCACATTTTTACAAATGACATTTCGGATTGCCTATTGATATTTACATTAAAATGTGCATGAACACTTAATTTCATGTGATAATGCTTCTTACAACTTCCCTTCCTGGTTGACTTATCTGTATCATTTTTTTTCTTTAATTCACAGAGCCCTCATCAGGTGATCATTACTGGAAGACACCCATCCCTAATGATGACGGACCTTATCTTGCAAGTGGTGCACGGTTCACAGTTTAATGTGTCAAGGGAGTTTCATGTTTTTCCACCAGCACAAAGACCGCTTTTCTGTCATGCACGTTTGCTGCTTTGCTACCAAGCAGCATTCTGCTGACCTTGACTGGGAGGTGTGTTCAGCTGAAAATGAGGTGTGTACAGGTAACTCACAGGCATGCTGCCAAAAAACGGTTGCCAACAGCCTGAACCATGTCTTTGGTGGACAATCAACATTTTAACTGGTGGTTGATTGTCTTGTGTGTTCCTTCCTGAATGCTTGCTCAATGTGCATCTACTATTTTTGCAGAAACAAGCAGCACTTTGCATTTAAAGCAGAAAAAAATATGCACATACCCATCTGCGTGAGTTTTTTCTCAATAATGCTCTTCCATTTTTTTTTAAACATTTCTTATCTCATGATCATGAAATAGCACGATGGTGTTGCACAACATTCTCATGCCTCTGACTTTGAACCAAATCGAGGATATCTTTGAATCCAAGAGTTAGACTAAATGTGAATTCACAAGAAAATTATAATAACTTGTGAAGGAGAAATCTTTTAGAAAAGGGAAATGAATTGTTCTTATATTTATGGATAAAGATGCACCTTACTTTTTTATGGAGTGAGCTGTTTTCTCAGAGAAGGACTACATACCCTAATTATGTCAGCTTTCCACTAAATACTGTTTTGGGTCAATTTCAGTGGAGACTCTTAGAGGAAAAAATACAAAAGTGCTGTAATCAGGCACTAAATTCCTGTCTCCCTTCTTTTCTGTGCATTTCTTAAGTGTTAAGTCAGGTTTGTAAATGCAGTTGTGTGCATTGTTGCACTGACTTATAAGTCCACATCTATGACAAGGTCATTTTTTTTCTTTTTAACTGAGCTGAAAGAAAAGAGTGCTTTGCCTCTGAGCACACAACTCCCACACACCTTCACGCTCAAGAGGCCCCTCGTGGTGTTTGGTCTGGAGCTCTTTGGCTGATTTACTTCCTGCGCCAGAGACTGCAGCGATGCTTGGCAGCCTGTGCCTCCAGAATTTACTGAAAGGCTTAAAGAAGTCAAGGATAAACTGAGATGTATTGTTGAGTTAGAAGACACTATGCCTGTTAATCCCATATATCATCACTCCTTTCAATCTAAGGATAAAGATATTTCATATAAAGATATTAGATGTTTTTATATAGACCTAATTTACAGAAAAACTGTCATTCTGATCACCCAAAACTGTTTTATCATTCAAACTTCCTAAATCTTGTCTTTGTTACGTGATAGAGGTCTAGTGTGAGCAGTGAGAATTACCCGTTCACTGAGAGCTAAGAATAATCTGCTGGCTCCAAGATAATCACAGACCTCATTTTAAATAGTTTTTGAATGTTCTTTTCTCTTTAAGCTAAGTATACAGTAATGTGCAATGAGGTGCCCCCAGAGACTCTTCTGTATACACTTCCACATAATACATAGCTATTTCTCATAATTATAATGGGTTTAGGAGAGCCAAAATGTTAAATATAAATCTGTTATATTAAGAAAATTGACAAAACAACTATTAGAATTTTCTTTTGCAGAGGAACTTGTTTAAATCATGAAATGTAATGTTAATCTAAAATAAGAAAGTTGTTTTAGGTGTTTAGTTTAGTTGTAGTTGTTTTAAAAAAATGTAATGGTCTTATAAAGTCTGCAATAATATTTTAATTTTTGTGATGTCTTATTTTCTTATTTTTTACATCTGATATTTTATATATTGATATAATCTAAAAACAAAATGTGATAAACTCAAATTTCTGATCCAAGCTTCAAACGTAATAGCTAAAATGCTTCCACACTTTTTCATTTTTAGACATGCATTTTCAAAAAGTGTGTTTTTCGTTTTTTTTCTTCCATTTTTGCACATGGCTAATCTCTCCTTAACACATGGATAAATGTGCGAGTGCTTTAATTCCACAGCGTGACTTTGCCTAAACACCTGGAAGACAAAGAACAAACGCTGTTGTGTTTAATAGCAGATAGCAGTTTAACCATTCATCTAGCTTGGTTTTCATCATGTCGCCTCCAGGCCATTACTGCACACTTACATTTAAATAGGACCATGCATTTCCACCCACGCAGGTTCTCTGCCCGGAGCACCGCATTTTACTCCTTATGTATGCATCTGCACACCACACTGCTAGCAGGGAATGGAAAATGGGAGCAAGGCCTCATTTCTACACTGATGAACCTGTTCTTTGGGAGGTTTGAGTGAGCTATGATGCAGAACCTTACTGTTGTAAGAACTTAATGTAGCTGCTGCCCAGTGCCTCGTCTGCTGGAATTCATCAGGCACCCTAAATCCATTGGTGAATGGGACAAAAGCCACTGTGACAGAGTACATACTCTGCCCTGAATGACTCAGTCTCTGTCATCAGGCTAGGCTTTGGACGTGCTCACGGACACAATCACTAATGAGGAAACAGGCCTTGCTCAGCTCACAGAGTTTAGCTCATCTGTGGCATGCATCTGTGTGTACAGCTGTGTTTTCTGTTTCAGGTGTACCCAGAGTGCAATTCAAACTTGACCCTACGGTCATTGATTTATACCTCCTCCGTCAAAAGTACTCCACTTTGATTTAGAAAACATTTGATCTTCTTGTTGGACAACATCTGAAATCTTTATCAGGGGAGCTAGGGGCTTTGGGCCACAACATGTGCATAAAAGCATCTCCCATGGTTGAGGATGAAACAAGAAAAAGGGGATCAGATGTAAGGAGATTAGATGTAACCTAACATATGTGGGTTTCTCCATACAGTGAGGTCTGAATTTCCTTTTAAACAGGCTAACAGCCGTTAACATCGGAAACCTGGATTACTAGTTGGCCTAAGACCCAAAGCTTCTGTTTTGTTTAAAATACAATGTAGACATTGTGGGTTTCATTTTATGGGGCAATTTTGGATTGAGCTACAATGCAGACTGAGTATATCAGAGCATGTTAGCGGTTAGTCTGGAAAACAGCTTCCATCCTTGTCGGTTCATCTTGTTGCAGAGCTGGATGAGGATCAGAGGCTGGAGGAGAAACAAACCAGTGTGACGTCCTCCACATCCCCACAGCAGCTGTTTTCACAGCTCCTCTCTAAACATGAAGGAGTGTTTGTGTGGATGTCGATCAGTGGGATCAGGGGTTACTGTGGAGGTCATACTAAAAGAATGTTGTTGGTTTTTTCCTCATAGAAGAATTTGCCATTCTTGATAATTACCAACAAGTCTTTGATTCATTCTAAGTCATAGGGCTGAGCTCGCCAAAAAACTCCCTCGCTCTGAGTCTGAGGTGATCCAGTTCCTGAAGTCTAAACACGCCCGTTTATTATAAAAGGAGGTGGATGGACTTGCTCCACCCATTATTAGCAGCACCCTGTAGCTCCACTTGAACAACTCAACAATACTGAGGAGTGATGCAATAATGACTAGGTATTGCTGCTTGTCACTGCACCACGAAAGAGGAAACATTTGTGTTAGTCATTTTACTTTGAAATCCCTCCATTTCCAATACAGGACCTGATCACTGAGTGAGACATCAGGAAAATATCTGAGTTACTAATGTTTTGGGATTTTGGCATGGACTCGCTGCCATGGAAATGGGAAAATGGCAGGACAATCCTTTGGAATTTTAGTTACAACTCCACAAATTCGAGCCAAGTGTTGGAGGAATAGGATCAATGTGAATTGAATTAATTGATGCAT
This sequence comes from Oryzias latipes, assembly GCF_053564925.1. Classification (NCBI taxonomy): domain Eukaryota; kingdom Metazoa; phylum Chordata; class Actinopteri; order Beloniformes; family Adrianichthyidae; genus Oryzias; species Oryzias latipes. The sequence continues at coordinate 10,508,501 of NC_136241.1, forward strand.
GCAGAACTACACAACTGGACTTAAACTCTAACAGCTTCATAAATACATCCAATGGTCCAATGAAATTTTATGGTAAATGGTAAATGGCGTATACTTATATAGCGCTTTTCTACCTACAAGGCTCAAAGCGCTTTACAGTCACAGACCCATTCACCCAGTCACACACACATTCACACACTGGTGGCGGTTCCGCTGCTGAACACTGGCGCCAACCTCCCACCAGAGGCAAGGTGGGGTTCAGTGTCTTACCCAAGGACACTTCGACACATGGGTGTGCAAGGCGGGAATCAAACCGGCAATCTTACGATCATGGGTTGACCGCCCTAGCGCTCCACCACTGTCACTGCTTTTTGGTCTGTCCAACAGAAAATGAACGACAAATAAATGATACATAAATAGTGCTTCGTTTAGTCACTAAAACCACAAAAATAGAATTAAGTTGTCGCCAAACTAAAAAGTGGACGAGTCATTAAAAAACACAATAACATTACAGTACAATAATTTTACAAAAATGTACATTTGTTAGCTTAATTAAATACAACATTTTTGTCTCCCTTTAGGACAATACAATGCAAATTCTAATCAATGTTTAAATTGTGCTATGATCTACTTCACAGCATATGAAAAATGTGATTTTTTTGTTGCATTTTTAGCAGGAAATTAAACTACTTCTATTAATGTGCTTTGATATATAGTTAAACTATCTTTATGGTTGTAAAAATTCTCAGCCATTAAGGTGATGTTATCGGTGGATTCTTTTCGTCAGAGCAACTGGACTCTACAAGAGGCTGATCAGGAAGGTGTGTCCCTGCTCATCCGATGCAACTTTTTCCACTTTACAAAAACTCAGAAAACAAAATTAAACAGGCATCATAGTACAATACTTTGGTACAGTGGAGGAACCAACTGCAAATCCACTTTTGGGCAATAAAAAATGTGCAGATTGAATCTGAGATGTAATAAACTGGGTGAAAAAAGCTTTATTTTGTAATCAGTTACTAGCAGCGGCTCCTGCCTGCTCCGTAGACTTCTCTATGGGTTCAAAGGATTGACGTCACCTCAGCAGGCACGGCTAAGTCTGTATCAGTGTGAACTTTGGATGGAGTCTGAAAATGTGCAAAATCTAATTAGCTCAGCAGGTAGGGGTAATAAATGCTTTGACCTCACGAAATAAATAATTTACAAGGATGATGAAATGTTATTTGTGTAAATATTTGGTTTTTATAAAGGGGTGTTGGGGGTGCTTTTATTAGACAACTTCATCAGCTGATGGGCCCCAATGCTGTAATGCACAGTGAAGGGAAATCCCTCTGTTCTCCCATAGCAGCTCAGAGCGAAATAAGCCAAAAGCTGTCACTTTTTGAGTGGGTGTTCAGAGCATCTCAGACGAGGCACAGTGCGAGTCATGAAGGCAAAACCAAAATCAAAACAAAAAGGCAGAGTGACACTTCCTGAGAAGCATATCCTCCCTGACACCAGACCTTCCATCTGCCATCTGAAGCTCTCCCAAGGGCTGCCTGTGGCTTCGTCTGTTGCTTAACTCCCCAAGTGAGTTTTTTTTCCCCTCCATGACTAACTTTTTCAGGCACTTCCTGTGAGTGATGACATCACATTGTGGTTCACAGGAAGGGAGGGGTAAGGGAATGTGGGGGTGGAGAGACGATTTGGATGTGAAGTCTGTTTATCTCCTGGCACTTGGAAACACTTCCACTAAATAACAGACTTAGGGAAGTTAAGCGTGAATGCATGTAAACTTACTGAACTTTTCAAACTTTTTTATGTTCTGCATTCTTGGTATGTACCACTTGCTAGCTTTGATTCCCTCATTTGTCTCTAGCACAAATAAACTGAAGAATTCCAACTGCAAAGCCCACTGTCTCCCCTGGTGGTCATAGCTGGTCCAGAGGAATTCCAATGTCGTGCCGGAAATTATAAAACTGGATTAATGAGTGTCTGGTCGGTGCAGGGGCCAAGTATGCATCGATAAGTCTTTTGGGTCTGAGGGGGCCTACGAAAGGATTCCTAAACTTGTGGACAAGAACAGTGTGTTCTCTTGTGCACAAACACACATCTTTTATTCCATCATCGATACAACTCTTCTTCAACCCATTTACATGGGTAGAACACCTAATTTGGTGCTAGTAATGGAATTAGTGGGATAATATGAACAAGTGCACTCTTTCGTTTTTCTAGAATAAGACTTATAGTTTAAACTCACACTGCCTTCCTAATGGATTTATGTACAGATAGTGCAAGGAAAACAGGTCGAGCAGAAGGGAAGCGTGCAGGCGGCTCAGATGCATGTGCTGCTTGGTGCAGCTGGCAGCAGAGCAGGATATTTGTTCTCTGCTTGTCTCAATAAGCTGTACTGCAATGGCTGAGCGAGAACATTTTACATGGGGGCGGGGGCAACTACAGCAGAGTGGAAGGCCATGCAAATGAAATAATAGAAAATATATATAAATAAAGACATACTTTATTGAAGGAGCTCAATATTTCATTTCAAACTGTTACTTTTGTTATTTTTGCAATTTTTTGAGTCCCTCTCTGATCATCTTTTGACCTAATGTAAAAGTGCTCCCAGTGGTCTTTTTATTCTAATTATGTCATCTCTAGGCAAAATCCAAAACCTGTGTTTTTTCCAGGACATAGCTCCTGCAGATCAACAGGAGTTCATCAGAAATTTACTTCTGAGTTGTGCAGAAGTAAGCCTGCCTTCATTTCCCATCAACTCTTTGTTTACACTCTCTCCTACTAGCTTACAGCCCCTCACAACCCCAACCCAACATTAAAGATTTAAAAAAAATGGGGAGCAATATTGGAGCTGTCCAGCCGTACAGTTTTGAGCCACATGCCAGCTTGGATGAGGAAAATGAAAACATACATGATCTATTTTTCTGCAAGTGGATGCATCAGAACTGAGCTGAACAGAGAGCTAGAAACTATCACCTTTTTCAAATAGTATGCTTTCATCTCCTCCGTCTGTATTCACCATGATTTGAACAAAGAAGTATTCAGAAACAAAATTGTATCTTTCTTCTTTATCTATCCATCATGAGAAAAAGGCTATAAGAACTTATTAAAAACACCAAAAACAAAATTTTCATTGGAGTGGGTCTTTAAAGAAGCTTTTTTTGATGATTTCTTAATCTTTGACAAAAATGATGCTTATATGATTTTTGGGGTTATTATTAATAACCCCAAAAATAATTATTAATAGCCCCAAAAATGGGGGGCAAAGCTTTTTGCTGCCCCTCCGTAGGTCCGCCCCTGCTGCGCTCTTTTTTTTTATATTGATGGCTTTAGCTTTATTACTGCACATAGGGAGTTTAAAATCAGAATTCCAATGTCTTCATTTTCAATGAATACTTGTCTAAACCCTACCATAGTGGCTCATTGGAACCTAAACCCCCGCCCCTCCCCGCCGCCGCTTGTGTAAATAGATGACTGTCCAGCCACCTTGTTTTATTTCAGTGTGAGTTCCGGCTGGAAGAAGACTGTGGCTTTAAGAGAAAGCGGGGAGGGGCGGAGTCACAGCGTCTGCCTATAAGAAGTTTCCCAATGCAACAGTGGACTGATCTAGAAGTGTCAGAAAAGCCTGAGCGCAGATAACACACGCATACACACGCGCGCGCGCGCGCACACATGCAGGCGTCCCGTTCCTAAAGCAACAGAAGACTACCAAAGCTTCAGAGACTCAGGAGATATAATCTGTGGACCAGGATTTGGAGTTTCTTTTTTTTTTTTTGAGGGTGCAGTGGGTCTGTCAACGAAGGAGAATTGCCAGTCTATTTCGGTGAGTCCAGAATGTGATCTGAAATGTCTGGTCAGACCTACAAAGCTCTTGTTTTGTGTTCCAGCATGGACTAACTTAATGCAACATTAGATCAGCTTTTTTTCTCCATGTCATCACTCGTTCTATGACATTATTGTTTATTATAGTGATAAATAAAAAAGTAGGACTGAAAAGGATCATGTGACCATATTTTGGTTCCAACTTTTGTCCTATAGCATTGTTATGGCCTTACCTTTTGGGCTGCAGTATTGCTCAGAATGGTTTCCACCCACAAAAAAAGGGAAATAACAAATCACTGCATCATCATTAAACCTGGCCTTGCCAAATAGCTGACTTGTGTCTTGTGTCGTGAGTCACCTACCTGCTAGAGGCCTTTTAACCATTATTATCTCAATCCGGTAAAGTGAGGGGGTGTGCACAGTGTTTGCTTGCCTCACAGGTAGAGCGAGTATGGTTGCTTGGAAACCTGCTGCAGGGCTGTCACGAGCGGGGTGTGAACTCTTTGCTTGAGGGACTATAGACGACACAGACTGTATCTGAGCACCTTGGATGCCTCTGCCTGTACACCTGGGAGTGAATTGCTCTGCTCAGGTTTGACCTTTAAAAAGACCCACGTCCTGTGGTCATCTGATGAGCAGTAACTGCCTGAAATAATGCCTCCGCAGGAGAACTAATGCTCTGCATGGCTACATCATTTGTTTAATCCCACTGCCTGTAAATGCTCCTGTGGTTGAGTTCCAGAATGAGCTGTCTTTGCACCTGTTGCAAGAGGAAGCACAAGCCCCTAGGGATTCATTATCGAGGATCATGTTGCTTCCCATCCCAGCGGAACCGACTCAGAGGCTCTGGATAGTGGGCTTGCATGCCTTGTTGGGCAGCTTGGCTTCGACTGATGCCCCTAAAGCTTCCTGTTGTTTCAGAGCTTTGTTTTTCCCCAGCTGTCAGCTCAGCTCATACATATGGCTCACAGGAGACTGTGAGAGAAGGGAGCCTCGCTCATTTCAGTCATCACGTCTTCATTATTAGCTGAGCTTCATGCGTGTGCATTCATCTCATTTGGAGTCTTATGGGGAAACGACCATTAGGCTGCACCTGTTAGAATGAACCGTGAAAAAGAAGGACTTTTTGTGCTGCAGGCTGCTGCTGGTGACAGGATTCCACATAAACATCCAATGCCTTTCAGTCGGTCTGTTTTGTTCCCTTCCGCTGAGACACTGATGCCTGTAAGCTCAGTGTCAAAAGTTTGATCAGCTTTTCTTACAGCATTCAGCTGACTTCAGAAATATGAATGGGCTCTGCAGCCCTCTGAATATTCTTTGTTTACACAGCCCTGACACACTTGACATGACACAAACATTCAGGTCACTTGACATGAGGGACTCTTGCATCATCAGGTATATCTGTGGTAACCGGAGGAGCCCCCCCGAGTTTCCTGCTCAGGGGAAACAGGATTACAACACTCTGGTGCAGCACAGTCAAATGCTACAACAGACAACCCATATCATAAGTGTGTAGAAAAGACGTTTTCAAGGTTATTTCTGCACTTAAGCTCCACATAGGCTTCAGTTAGAGTTCAATTCTCCATATACCCATGAAATTATTTAGTTTTTAAAATACAAATATATACATCTAAGGTATAAAACTACATCAGAAAACACTGGTTTGTTCTGTGTTTTTAATTACGGAAATGTGAACTTCTTATGGTAAGGTGCTTTTCAAAAGTAAGCAAGATTAAATAAAACATATATGCTATTTTTTAGGAAGATTTTTCTCTTACTGTCTAAAGGATGTTGGCTTTTTTATTCAAAGATTTTTACCTGGCAACCTCATTTTCTCTTCCATTTCTGCACTCTTTGCTTTCAGTCATCATCATTAATGTCTGTGCTTTGGTTGTGTTATAGGTACAACAGAGGCAGGGGTAGCCAGCCGGGCGATCTGAGTGTTTCCTGGCTTTGATGCGACCCGACTGTGCCTGGAGCATGTCCACAGTGGGCCTGACTGCCCAGGAGACCTCTTTTCCCATACAAAACCCCTTCCTCCAGGGCGGCTTCTGTCACAGCATGGCTGGATCCAAACCCTCCTTGAGCTTTCGCCATGAGCTCATGGACAAGTGAGTGTTTAAGATCAAGAAGGTGGTGGTGGTGGTATGGTTGGTTAGAAAGCTTACACTGGTTCTGTGAGGCATGATAAAGTTCTGTGGTTTGCATCAGTGACATATTACCTTCTAAATTATGCAATGCTTGTACATAGCTCTCCTAATCTGTAAATCTTTTTCCTTTATTAGCTTCTACTTTAGCATGGCCTCATCAACTACAGATCATACTTATCGATCTCCGCAAAAGGGGCAACTTTCAAGCAATGAAAGTAAGTGTGTTTATGTTTGATGAGCATGAATTTTAAATTTCATGTGTTGCCTTTGCTGTTATGCATGAATATCTCAATGAGAACAAATAGTTGAAGGATGCTAAGAAGACAGGCTGTTGTGAAGCAACTTGTCAATTGAACTGAACTGTTTTTTTGTGTTTCTCTCTTAAAGGACATATGTACAGTTCACACAGATTACCTTCTAAAAAATTGCGGCCCGCCCTCCTCTCCCTGTCCTTCAGTCCTGAACCATCCACCCCAAGCCCTACAGATGAAGACCAGGTGGTTCCGTCATTCCTGAAGCTGTCAGTTAAGGACTGTGGCAGCCCGCCACGGACACCCGACAGATGTTCCAAACCCTTGCCTCCAATTCCCCTACAAACAGACATCTGCCATGAACAAGCTATAGACAATGAGGTGGAATTTTTCACGAGTACGGACAAAAGCTGCTTGGTTCCGAGTGATGACCAGTGTTCCAAACCATCTCCTTTTCGATATGGACAGCTTCACAGACGGAGCTTCCGGGACTGTGGGCAGATTAACTATGCTTACTATGATGGCCCTTTAGGAACAGATAGGTCTGGCCATCCCCAGCAGCACCATCAGGTGAAACATGTTCAAGCCGTGCATGGACATCATGAACAGCAGCAGCAGCAGGAGCCACTCGAGCCAGTGGTATGTCAAAGATCACAGGACAAAGCTCAGAGGAAGTTGCGGCGTTCTCACTCTGGCCCAGCTGGCTCTTTACACAAGCCGCGCCTCATATGCAACAAACGCCACACCTATGGTACTGATAAACCAGAAGTGCCACCCCCTCTTCCTCCACGTTCACTCAAGACAGGCGACAACCGCCGCTGGTCAGCAGAAGTCTCGTCTGGGGCTTACAGCGACGATGACAAACCACCTAAAGTCCCCCCAAGAGACCCCATGTCCAGAGGCAGCTCTCGTACTCCTAGTCCGAAGAGCCTTATTCCCACATATGTTAATGGGGTAATGCCCCCTACTCAGAGTTTTGCACCTGATCCCAAGTACGTAAGCTGTCGGAGTTTTTTCAGACAGAACAGCGAGGGTTCTCCCTGCATCCTTCCTGTTATGGAGAACGGAAAGAAGGCCAGTGCCACGCATTATTACATTTTGCCTCAGAAGTCTGCATTCATGGAATCACCTTGTGACTGCAACTCGAGGAGGAAGGAGGATTTGGTTTGAAGGGCTTTAGCAGAAACCGTAGAGGACTCTATGGAATATGAGCAAAAACCACTTGACACAACAGTGCATCTGTACATCAAACTGCTGCTTTTAGATGATAAATGTCTGCAACACCTACACATCCTGAACTGACAGGATAGCACACTGTATACAGTTACTGGTCATGTTGACAGAAAGAAAGCTATCGCCTAAAATACAGCAAAATCTGTATCTGACTAAAGGCTGTGGGACAACTCTAACACATTGTAGAACGTATTTTGATATGGTTTTATTTCATTGTTGTGCTGTTGTTTTTGATGATGTGGTGCAGTCAGAGGGTGCAAGCAGGCATTGGATCTGATGTGCTCAGTGTTTCATGTCTGGAAAGGTGAGGATGTGATGGCACTGGGCCTTTTTTTTTCATGCTGCTTTTGTCTCTCACAGGTCAGTGACATAAATGTGCATCACTTAATATATGAAGTTTAAATCCAAGCCTGGTGAATTTTGGATTAAAAAAAGAAAAATGAAGGATATTAGTACTCAAATTGTATCTCTGTGTGCTATTGTTTATCAAACACAAAATAATTTATCTTTCTCAATGAAGTTTCAATACTACTCAAGCCAGCCATGTCACTGTGAATTTGTACTTCTCATGGCATGTTGTTGCTGGCAGCTATGCCTTTTTCCACTAAAATTTCTAGTGCAGCTTGTGTGTTAATATTTGTATGTACAGTCCTACGGTTGTGCATTATGTGTGCATGTGAACAACCTGACAAAGTGTTCAAACGACGTGGAGTGCCTTATGTCAGTGGAGAGTTGTCAACCATCCTTGTTACTGCGTGCTGTACGTTTGCAGCTCACATTTTAGTTTTTTTCTTTTTCTTGAAGTCTCCAGGTTTCTTTTTATTTTCTGTTGCACAAAAATTGGTCTGTTTAAATGAAAGTGAGTATAAGCTGATCTTTTTGAAATTTCCTGAAACAGTTGGAGCTTAGTTTTGAGTCGCTAGAAACCCATTAGCCTCAAGCCCTACCTCATGTCGATGTTAATCCTGTATTTCACATTGACCCCCCCAAAACAACCAATCAAACCAGAATATCCAAACCAGAAAAGCAGAGGAATTTAGCCTCATATTATACTTGGCACTAGTTCTATTTAAAATTTTTCCACGATTTGGTCAAGTGTCAAAAGAATATCTACAAAGGAAGCTCTTGGGTCAGAGAATTTAGCCCAACCTGTTAATACAAATGCATTACAAAGATAATGCAGGCTTCACCTGTCTGACACAAACTTTCCTGTTCTGCACATGCATTCCTGTCTTACGTGATTGCAGTGGGTGTGGTCCCAGAGACTTTGGCTGCTGGCAGCCAAGAAAATGCATGTATTTTTTATTGTTGTAGATTATTTACGAAGTATCAGGATATTATAGAAAATGTAGCACACGTGTTAAGAAACCCTCTGTATCAAAAATGTTGTTTTAGTTTGGGAAACAAAACAGCTAAGGTCAATCGGTCATTGAAGTAAACTTTTTTTTTTTCCTTTCTTTCTAGCTCACATGCCTTGACAACCACTATGTTGCTTTTGACCTATGTTTGAAATGTTTACATCTTATACTATTTAATCTTAAGGTATTCACATGTCTTATCAGAAAAAGTAAAGCTGAATGAAGACTAGTTTATCATAAAAAATAACATCTCTGCTGTTGTGAAGACACTGAGAGAGTTCAGTATGGTGTGTACAGTATTTAACAATTCAATGTGTTGTTATGAATAGCTGGTAAGCATATAGTCTTTTAAATGACAAGGCCAAAATAAAAATAAATTATTTATGAGTTTGTTTCGTTCTCTTTCTGTCAAGAGTGATATCTCCACTCAGCTGCTTGGCCTGTTTTATCACCCACACGCCCTCATCCTTTGGCGTTTTGTGACTGGCCTCTATCCAGAGAAAGGAGAGTAGCAGGTGTACTCTCTTCCTCTTCCTGGTTACAAAACTTTTTTTTTTTTTTTGCGTGACTGCTTCGATGCTTCCTGGCGGCCAGTTTTGCACATGCTGATTAAGAAAATGTTGCAAGTCCCTTGACAGGAGTCCATGTGCTGCGGCAAGGAACACCACAACCCTATGAAGCACCGGGCTTCCAATCATGACTGAATTTCTTATAGTATGCCACTAATTCCTGTTTCCAACAGCTACTTGGTTGTTTTTTCCCCATTGTGGTCTCAAAGTAACAAAAAGTGGCATTTGAACATTCAAAACATCCTGCAAACCCTTTCACCTGGTTCACTTGAGTTGCTAGGCAACAGCATAGGGGATGGTAACTAAAGAAAGGCCGTTGCTGTGCTTGTATGTAGCTTAAAAAATATATATATATATATATATATATATATATATATTTTGGCACTATTGTTAATGCAATCCATTCTAAACTAAAAAGTAATTAAAAAGCAGATTTTGTAAATTAAGCTTTACGTTTCATTATTTTTATTTACCAAATAGGGTCAAAAATATAAACAAATGTTTGTTTTTCTTTTTCTTTTCTTCCTTTCAAATCCCAAACTGCAATGAACCTCATATTTCCACACTCAGTTGTTTTTCTGACCTGTTTTTGTGTAAAAAAAAGATAGGAAATGAAGCCTATGATTATGACTCATTTGCACATCTTAATAAGTGCATAAGGTGGTATTTACTCCGCTTGAGCAACGACCTGAACAAACATTCTCATGTGGGCTTAGGGCTGTCTTGAAGCTTTATATTATTTTTAACATGCTGAAATTATTGACATGCAAAAGAAAAAGGACTCTGACACACTAAATCCTCAAATTGACTTTGTGAAAATTTGGTTTGGATGTAGTATATCTTATCATTTTATTTGGAAGACAGTTGTTAATGTTTAACTTCTCCTAAAGCATTACTGGTTAAAATGTACTCAGGTCAGAGTGCTTATGTCTTAAAGACAGCAAATTAAGCACTAGTAAAAACCTTTTTAACTGTCCATATCTTTCTACGGAAAGTAAAAAAATACATTTTTTGATCTAGATTTGTCCAAAAACTTTCCAGATTCAATGTATTGCATATTTAATGTCTTGACTGATCAAGTCAAGCAACATCACATTCTCACTAAAACTAGTGAAATGTGTAAGTTTTAACTTCAGATCTCTATTTTGCCATTTTTGGGGACCGTCATGATCAATCCCTTGTATTACTCCTCAATTACCCCTCTACCTTTTCTGTTGTTTTGGAAACCAGTTTAAATTAAGGCATTTATGCCATCTAGTGTCAGAGCTTGTAAAGAGCCCTGAGATTTCCATAGGAAAAACAAACCCTTGACCCTTTAACCTTTTGACACCCAATGCATTTCTTGGGTATTGAAATTTCCATGTAGTAATTTTCCTGTTTCAACTACCGGCCACTGTTTGTTCAAATGGTTGAGAGAAATAAACAGCAATACATTTCTAACAGCCAGAGTATGAGTGTTGCGATACAAATTCTTAGCTACATCTGGAGTACTAATGGCTGGATTGGGGGGTCTGACATGATGGAAATGGCTGCCTTATTAACAGTTTGTTGACAAAGGGAGGTTGGTTGGTTGGAGGCTGCATTTATGGTAACTGGAAAAGTTGGTAAACAGTTTTAGAATTTGTTGTGGGCACTAGTGTTTTTAGGCATTTCTGGCTGCAAAGCTACGGTGGCATTTGTATCAGAGCTGTGAGCTGAAGAGGTCCGTTTGTGATCAGTGGGCGGGAAGTTGATTTGGAGCGGCCTGGTGTTGTCAGTACGGTTGACTTGTTCATGGTTACCTTAAGTGACTGCTGACCATGTTCTACAAGAGTTTTAGTGAGTGCAGACTCCTCAGCTGAAGGTGAGGACAGCCTCAAATTGTCTTTGGTCTGTTCCTGCATGCAAATTTTAAACTTGGGACACACGTGTACAAGTTTGTGGTAGAGAACTTTGTGTAAAAATATCCAATTCTCTTACGTGACAAACCCCCAAAGGTTTAGGAATGAAGGTCTTTTAGGAAGAGTTGTTCTTTAGGTGCTGATGCTAAGACCTCTTATGGGTACTGTTGATGATTGGATCGCACAGGCTTTTCCAACACAATCATTTAAATTCTGCGCTGTGGTTGCTCTTCCTGGTATTGTAATGCTGTCTTCAATGGAAACTGTTTCAGTGAACTAGACATTCATTGTAAGTGGGGTTTCTGTATGACATGTGGGCTACATTGGTTTCCAGGAAGTAGTTCAGGACTGACAACTTAAGAGACCTGTGATGATGGAGCGGAGGTCAATGCAGGATTTGAAGGCTGTTTTTTAAACTTTATTGTTCTATTTCTGTAGGGGCTGTATTTACAGCACTTTCCTTGTTTTACAATAACGTCAACTCGTTTGTCTTTTAGGTTCAGTGTGAATAAATGTAATCAAGAACAAATAGGTAAGCTTGATGGAATTATGGGGTAATTTGTTCTTCAGTTCAATCAGCCACAACATCTAAACCATAAATAAAGTTGATTAATTAAATTGATACAAAGTTTTAGAACAAAAACTTTCTGTGAGTGGAAGACTTGAATAAAAAGATGATCTTCTTGCTAAAAGAGTAAAGAAAAACTTTTAACAAAATATGTCCGACATAATTAATTAAAAAATGACCACTGTTGTCATGGGCTCAGCGTTTGAGAATGAGGTCAAAGGCGTCAAGTAATTCTACCTACATATAATTCTTCTCCATTTTTCTATTTCCCTAATTTTCAGATGTTTTTTAATTGAATGAAAAAAACTTTTTCTAAACATTACAATATTCTTTTAGCACTAGCCTCTTAACCTGCTTGGTTGAAACGTACAGAAACCTTACTTTTGCTATATTTTGGTAGTGTAAGTCATGACTCATAAAACTTTTACTCATCGCATGCTCAATTACTCTTACATTACAACAGAGTTGTTGTCTAATATATTTTTCTGATTGTGGTCAACCTATTTTAATTAACAATTATCCCTTGTGCTATCTTAAATGACCCCACCCTTACATTGACGTGTTCTCCCTACCATGACAAAGGTGGGTAAATGTGGAAAGATTTCATGTAATCCATGGACACCAGTGAAGATCACAAATCATTGAAGAAAAAAATGGTTCAGAGCACTGTCTGGTGGGTCTAGATGACCCAACCCCCAACGTTAAAGTGCCTAGGATAGCACAAGGGTTACAAAAACATGAAATAACTTTTACAGTATTGTTATTACTATAGTTAAAATAGACGACTAAATATGAAATACTTTGTGATACATTTGTCGGTTTAATTTGTTAGGTTCTACTTCTGCAGTAATTTAAACAGGACTCGTAAGGCATCACAGTATATGTGAAGTATTACTTTTGAAGAACAGTAACAAGTAAGCTAAAGCACATTACAGTTTGGAAGTCGTTTGCACAACACTCCACACGTGTGACTGAGCTGTGTGAAGTCTTGACTCAAAGAGAAAATGTGCTAAAAACAAAGTTTATCATACTTAATAGCATCAAGGTAAAGATTAATGATCATGTTGAAATGGGATGAGTGTGTTAGTTTATCCTTAACCAGGTATAGTTTGTGTAGACAATAATTTATCACTACTCTGAAGCATCTCACCACATTAAAGAGCATTTCCTATTGCAACATTGGTCACAAAAAGAATGTCTTCCTTCATCGCTCAGTCAGGTTCATTTAACTTAATCCCTCGGTCATATCTCACCATTCCCTCCATTTACTTTTTTGTTTCACTCACGGCTTTGTTCAGTTGGACTTCCTGTCAAACATGGGGCTTTTGTGGAGCTTAGGCTCTAAGATAAGAATGTTCTGCTCTCACACAGTAACAATTCAGACAAAAAGAACAAACATTTAGCATAAAAAAATATCTATATATAGTCAGGTGATCAGCACCTTCTCTGTAATTTTTCAATCTAACCACAGATTTAATGTTTTTGCATTTAAATTCACAATAATAATTCAAATGCACATTGAAGGATCACAGTAATATAACTGAATAAAAGAAACATTTGCATAAAACAAGGTTTATTTATTTGTGGAACTTGTCTTAAGACAAGTGCATTTCAATGTGATTATTACAAAAATGCAGTTTTCTCTCCCTGTTTCAGTTTCTTTAATCTTCTTTAATCTTCAACTACTAATAACAGCCAACATTTGTGACACTGGTTGGATTTACATGTTTTTTTTTCTTAAACTGCAATTCAGAGATGAGTAAATGTCCCTTTTAAAACCTGGTGAGCTCCTTAGATGATCTTTTCTCAACATGCAACACAGATCCAGGATTTCTACAGCGGTTCGTCCTTCTTGTGCCCTTTCCTTCTCCCTCTAATCCCAATCCGTGGAAGTAAATGTCTTTGGCACAGACCCTGGTTCCGCTCTCATTCCTTCCTGCTGTGCTGCTTTTCATGCTCATTAGATTGTATTGATTATTTTTCCTCCTAACATATTGAATTCCCCCACTATTAGTATATTGTGATACAAAGATGAACTGGATTGAAACTATTTAAGATTATTTAAATTTTCAGGCTGTGTGCATTTAATAATAACAATAATAATAATAATTATTATTATTATTGTATGCATTTAGCTCCTTGAACTGTTTTGTAAATGATAAAATTTTGATGTAAATTCATGTTAAAGGTTAATAAAGAAATGCTAGAAAACCTTCTCAAGTTCCATGAAAATTACATTTTAATGTTTTGTAGTATAATTTCACCAAATAACATGTGCTCTTTAAACAAAAAAATTTTTTTGTATGTTTTTCTTGTTATTGAAATTACATAAATGTCACAAATCCACAAAGAAACAAAATACTGTAACTTATTCTTTCAGCAACAAAAAAATTAGAATTAGAAATGCTTGAGCAGCTACGAATTGGATAGATAGTTAAACATGATCACAGGGGTGAAACAGTAGAGAACACTTCAATTCAAATATGTTTATGTTTGATCCTGAAACCATAAAAAGTGAAGATTAAAAACAAAACTTCCACATCTTTTTTAATGGGGGAAATTTCATGATGATTTTGAGAAAGATTGAGAAATTCTAACTAAAAATCTGAGTGAGAGCTTTAATGCTTTTTAGGACTACAACTGTTGTAGTTGTGCGTCCAGCAGGTCACCCACAGACTTTGCTGCTTTGTGCCCAATATTGTCGTTGTGATTGACTCACAAACAAAATAAATAAATGAACAGTTCATACTGGTCAACATTAAATACTTCCCAACATTTTGCTCTGTAATGTTCATGGTTAAAGTAAATAGGAAGAACAGACTGACGATATCGTGACGAGCAAGAAAAATTTAGAAAGATCATAAGATTTTTTTTTAATTGAATGCAATACACTTCCATAGCAACACCATCATTACCAGTTTAATAATCTCCAAAATATTGAAAGTTCATGACTTTTCCAAAACTTTGCAGATTTTGTTTTTCACAAACTTTTTAAGGACCTAGAAATTGTTTTTTCAATTTCCAAAACCTTTCGAGGTTTTTCATGACCATACGATGGTATATTTCATAAGGAAAAAAAAAGTCAATTATAGTTAAAAAAAAAACTTTTTCTATAGAAGACTAATGTATTTTAATATTGTTTTAAGTGTTGCTAACTGTGCATCATGTTGGCCATCAAACCTATGGCGTAACCCCAATCTTGCTTTAAGAACTAATAAATATTGAGTAGCCTTTTTTTAGATAGTTTCTTTTTATTAAATGACTTGCATCCAGGCATGTCTCCAGTTTACAAAGGTCCCGTTCCTTACAGAACCACATACAACCACTTCTTTGTGTTTTAAATGAAACCTTTTATTTGTAAGAATGAAAGACAGGAAAAAAAATGAACAAAAATCTGTGAGTTCATCATTTATGCAGACCTATGACTGAAGTGTTTGAACTGAAGGAGTTTCTTTTAAACAAAACTGGTCAATTTTTTTAAAACAAATTATTGATGTTTTCTGATATTTTACAAAGAACTTAAAGAATAACCAGAAGCATTTGTACTTTTAACGCCTCAACATATTTGGTGGCTCTTTTAGCCAACTTGTGGTTAAAAGGCTACAATAAAAAAGACTGAAGTCTTATCAGCATAAAGAAACTGTAGAAGCTGTTTTGTCTCTAAGCATCAGCAGCATCTCTTCATAGTCCTCAGCTTCACCTGTCAGACTTCAGCGGGCTTCTCTGTCTGCCTCTCAGCCTCTGCTCCTGCTCCTGCAGCTTCACTCAGCTCTGCCTGGGCTCTTCGCCGCTCGGCCTCCGTGATCGTCATGGGGTGCAGCGGAAAAAAGCCGGCCAATCCTGAACACCGGAACAAAAAAAAAAACAGTTCACATGTCATCCTATATTGAAAATATGAATTATCTGTTGCCATTAAAGGCTCATGTGTAACAAATCTGAATCTGAAACAAAAATACTTTATTTTTAAAAGCTTTCAAATAAAAACCCAATTTTCAACCAAACTAAATTGGGAGCTGCAATAATAGCAAACGGTAATATCTAAGTCAAAAATAGCATTTATACGAAAATGATACTTTCTGGCGTCGATTTCATTCATCAATAACTTGCACTATGAGATATTCTAAAGAAAAAACTAAACACGACTTCATTGTGTCTTTTTAGATCCCTCAAACCAGAAGAAATGGAATGGAAAGAGGAAATACATAACACATTTAGTTTATTGTATAGCAAAGGAAAGAAAACTAAGTTTAAAAGTCTTTATTTCACATGACTAATTTTTATTTGAGAAATGTATACATTCACTTCTTTCCACTCCCTTCTAAGTAACTAATCAAACTATTTGACAATACACTGATTGTGCCATGTGTGTACTGTATGTATAAGTGCAAACATATCTATTTATGATTAGGAGCCATTTAAATGTATAATGTTTTACTTACTTTCTAAGAAAATGTATTAATTAACATCTTTTGATATATCTGTGTTTTTTTGTTATTTATTGTCATTCTCCTTGTTTTCTGAAGAACCTGCATTGGTGAGAAATATCAAAGTTCTCTGACAATTAGCTATGTGGCATTTTTAAAACACACCCAAAAGTTTGGCCACTGGTTTTGTTGGATGTGCTCCACAACCAATCCAGTACTTGATCCGGTCGAAGTTGAAGCTGACAAGCTTCTCGTTGTAGATGTTGGGTAGGGGGTCGTAGGTACCCAGCTGCTCTAAGTATTTGTTGTCTCTAGCTCGTTTGTTGTAAGCGGCTACGATGCGATAAAAAGGTCTGTTAGCTTGTTTATGTCCTGCAAGGGCCAGTCGGATGACAACGTAACCCCCGTGATATTTCTTGAGGAGAAGCGATGCTGCAAAAAGAAATGAACAGAATTAGCAGAGTTAGAAAAAAATTCGATTCTATGGTTCTCATCTCATGGTCTCACTTTTATCCAACAGTAAGAGGATGAACACAAAGAACATAAAACAAACATTTTCATGGCAGCTAAAAGGACAGATTGATTATGACAAACATTCACACAAACATCTTTTGTTTGATGGCAGCTTTACAGAAATGAACCGCAGTCATTTGAATTATTTGTATGTTTGGTAAGAGGAAAATTCCCAGGCAGAGGTATATCAGGACTAAGACTAGGAACAAAGCTTTAGAGTCCGGCGACGGTGTGCTCTACACTATTGCAACTGCAGCTTTGCATTGCTTTCAGTGATTGGCTCAGATGCAGCCTTTCAAGCATGGAAACCCATCTATAAAACTCCCTAAACACTGTTCTTGAGCTAACATTTAGAAACTAAGAGTTTGGAGCTCTGTCGTCATGGACGGTATGCAAAATTGGCAACCTTATGACCTTAAAAACTCCCTTTGATGAAAATCGTGGTTTTTTTTACGTTCTTGTGGGGTTTCTCTGTTGATATCAGACATACATAAGCAAAATTAAGTTTAAAATTACGTTTCAGAGTATTTATTTCTTCAAATCATAATGAATCAGAAACAGATGAAAAAATGCAGATGGAAAAAAGTTGTAATTGTCATGTAAAAATACAATGGGTGGGCCACAAGGTCCCTGCGCCGCTCCATTTTTATGCATCCACTCGCAGACAAATAGATCCATCAACGTCTTCTTCATCCAGGCTGGCTTTTGGCTCAAGACTGTACAGCTGGATGGCTCAGATTCTGCTCGCCATTTTTGTTTCACCAAAATGATAAGAAGGGTAAGGGGAAGCGGTGTTGCTCTGTGCAAATGAGCACGCTCACAACTCAAAGGTCACTTTCTAATTAACTACTGCTGCTTGGCAGAAATTGTGCCCAGAAAACAATTGTTTTTTTTAATGTATTTATTTATTTATTTTGCCTATAAACGGCAAAATCATGACCGCACGACCACTGAGAAGCCTTTTAAAATAGATGAAACGATTGGAGTGGGACTTTAACATCCAACGCTAATCGGCATAATTGGCATAGTTTCCATCCCCTGCCACTTTGTTTTTAAAGGACTGACAGCTGAACCTAGAATATTCTGTGTCATAATGGATATTTCATCAATAGACTTTTTGCACAGGTGACATCCAATCACAGCACCACACTGGAAATTAATTTATAATTATATACATGGTGAGTGAATATTTTAGCAAACAGTTTTATATATATATATATATATATATATATATATATATATATATATATATATATATATACGCATATGATGTTCCCATGACATTTAAACCTCAACAGCAAATTTGTTTCCAAGAATTGTAATATTATTGCAAATTAAACTAGCCTTTCCAAATCCTCATTACATCAAGATGTAAGTACGGCAAACAATACTCACATAAATGCACCATGGTGTCTGCCGAAGGTCCCCTGCAAAATACAAATAATTATATATTAAATCAGTACTTGTAGAACAAAAATCGCGGCAGCGAATCCAACGCTTCTGTTACTTAGACATAACGTCAGTGGCTAACCAACGACGGCTAACCTTTAGAATACAATAGGACCCGCGTTAAATTTTACCTTCAAGGACGTGAAGCAATGTAGGAGAAAAAATTGCAGATGTCGCCTGAGGTCTGATGGTGCCTTGGTATATGCGACACTAAAAAAAAAAGAACATGTTTTCTCGTGATTTGTTTTAGCAGAAGATGTAATGTGACATTTGTCAGGGCGCTGCCATGTTTAAACAGGAAGTGACGTATTACGTTGTTAATGTTTCACTTGGACGCTAGATGGCGGAGTTGCATCACTGTCTCCCATAAAAACGTTGCACCAATGCTCCGAGCTGAAAAGTCTCCTGAAACGTCTTAAACTGTAAAAATGAGCATGTGCCCATAATGTTAGTGACATTCTTAAGCGTATGAGTAGATTTAGAAAAAAAAAATGTACAGGTCAGATTAAATACATATAGAGACATTAGGGGATATGGTATTTGTCAAATATTTTATCACTGACTTATGTAAGTAAACATACAAAGAAATTATAAAAGTGTGATATTAGCATTGACATAAGAAAAAAATTAATTTCCCCTAGCTTCTTGAAGCATTGTTATTATTTTGGATTAGCACAGGGTTGAATTAACCCTTTCATTGATCATTGGTTGTATTTGAAAAGGTTTTATATTATGTTCTGACAAAATGCTGTTCGATAATATTTATTTAACTTATTCTTCATTTTTAATTATTTTTTCTCCGTTTCTGTGTCTAAAAATAGGTTTAAAAAGCTTTTAAAGTACAAGTTTTCGATTAACACAAAGTTTTCAGATCATGGCTGAAATAAATACAAAGAAAACATAGACAACTGTTATAAATAAATTTGCTTTTAAAGATTTTAATCCAAATATTGTGTTTTCTAAAGTCAAATCAGGATCAAACAAGTATGGACAACAAATGAGTTCTTAATACTAAAAATGCCACAATTTACTGTATCTTTCATTATATTGAACCAAAAAAAGTGAATCAGAAAAGTCAGGAAAGTGAATCGCTGCATCCCCATACCAGTAAGTTCACATTGAAAGTGTCAAACACATCGTGCTGAATTTACCATAGTTAATATTGTTTTATTACATTACATTAGGCTTAGTATAAGCCAACTGAAAGGTTTTTCCTCATTGTTACTTGTTTCATAGCAAATAAAAAGAAAGGAATTTTCCGATCTTATAGTTTTTTGTTGTTCTTTTGTAATATATAAATATTTTATTGAACTGAAAGAAAACTGTGACCTAAAAATCGATGGTTAAATTGAATTGTGGGGAAAGTCAATCATTGAATCCCTATACATGTTACATGACAAAAACTTAAAACTAGACGCCAATAACATTTCAAAATTCCAAAGTAGGTATATCTTTTAAAATTTTGACTTATTGCAATTTATTTTAACATTCAATTGAATATTGTTATTAAATTTCACAAATGTAATATTCTTTTGAAAGTAAATAAATAATACAGGCTATCATCCAAATCTTTGTGAATATTTTATGGTAGACTTCATTATTGTGCATCAAATGGGTACTTTTGTATTTCTACGGAACCCGTGTCCTGACATGGGAAAAATAAAATATATCTCGTTCCCACAAATTATTATCTTGTTCCCAAAAATTAATATTCCGTTCCCACGAAATATTATCCGTTTCCACGAGATGCTATTTCTTTCCCTGGAAATAATTAATTGATGTAAATGAAATAATTATTCACGTCACAAGTCATTCATAAACACAGATGATGCATGATGGGATACGTAGTATGTAGCCTTCGGATGTTAAGTGACTGCTAAAGAGTATGTTAATAAAACACAAGTCCTGTATATTATTTTTCCAATTCAACCCTAAACTACAATATCCCATACCAAAGCTGGCTGGCCAGTAGACGGCCAGCCAGCTGCCCGAATGCCGGCATGACAAGCAAAAGAGCTCTGCGGCGGAGTCCAGAGAATCGCTGCGGTATGGCGAAGCACAAAGCTTGGACATATTCAATCTCATGATATTTTTCTTACATTCATTGAGACAATAATAAATTGATCATTCTTGTTTTTCTTTTTCCTTTCTTGAACGAATGTGGGTCACAGAGACACGGAAGTTACCACTGATAGCGGCTTTTGCGGCAGGACGGAGAGCATATCCGTGTTTATGAATGACTTATGACGTGAATAATTATTTCGTTCGCACTAATTACTTCTTTTGAGGGAACGAAATAGTATCTCGTGGGAACGGAATATTATTTCGTGGGAGAGGAATAATAATCTGTGAGAACAAGATATTAATTTGTGGGAGCAAGATAATCATTTGTGTGAACGAGATATATTTTTTATTTTCCATGTAAAGACACGGGCTCTGTATGTTTCCTATATTGTCCCCTCCATAAGGAACAAACCATGTGCCATCTTCCCTAAGATCAGACGTCCTCACCTGGGGTTACATGTCCCGCATCTCCTGCCATGGTGGGGTACGTAGAACTCTCAACCTTCTCAAAAACATTTTTCCTGGCCCCCTATGGAGAAGGATGTGCGTGTGCGTAGCTGCCTGTCCCACCTGTGCACGCTACAAGACGTCCAACTCTCCCCCCGCTGGTCATCTGCACCCTTTGCCCACTCTTGGTCATCCTTGGTCCCACATCGCCGTTGATTTCGTGACCACACTTCCTCCCTCTCATGGCAATACCGTTATCTTCACTATTATTGATAATTTTTTAAAATCTGCTCAATTTATTCCCCTTCCCCAGCTACCTACACCTACTGAGACCGCTGACATCCTGGTCAACCATGTTTTCCGTCAGCATGGCATTCCCTCGGACATTGTATCTGACCGCAGCCCACAGTTCATCTCTCAGGTTTGGAAGGCATCTGCTCCACCTTAGGAACCACTGCCAGCCTCACTTCCGGGTACCATCCTCAATCCAACGACCAAGCGGAGAGGGCCAATCAAGAGCTGGAAGCGGCCCTCCGATGTCTGGTGGCTCAGAACAATGCAGACTGGTCTAAGTACCTGGTGTGGGTCGAGTATGCCCAGAATACTCACCCGTCTTCTGCCACCGGGGTGTCTCCCTTCAAGGCCTCCCTTGGGTACTCACCACCTCTGTTTCCATCGCAGGAACTTGATTAGGCAGTGCCCTTGGTCCAGCATCACCTCCAACAGGGCCAAACCACCTGTTCACGCCAAGACCTCCAGCAAGGCCACTGCAAAAACCCTCCTGCCAAGCCACGACTCCAAGCTAAGATTCCCACTCCTCATCTTACCACTCATCTGAACTCTGTCACCATATTTGTCATTGGATCAGCATCCAGGAAAATAAATCTTGTAACTTACCTTTGCACTCTCCTCTGTTTCCTTCAGGGTTCCAGCATCTGGGTCTGTCTTGGTTTTTGAGATCACGACACTCAAGAGTTTATCAAATCAAATCATCCTACAAAAAATACGAATTGCAAGAAGCATACACGGCAACAGATTGCTGTAAAATTTAATATTAAATTTAGATGAAGGCGATACATACAAGTTGGCACAGCATCAGTGGAAAATTTATTTTCACAAAATTCTTTTCAAGCATAGCGCTTACACTGAATCATACGTTTTTGAAACAAGTGTTTCTGGAAACACCCAAATTAACCCTTGTTCTATCCTAGGTGTTATGGCGTCGTAGACGTAGCAGACCCAGATGCTGAAACCCGGAAGAAAACTCACATCAAGGATGACTTTAAATGGTTTTATTTTACCAAAGGTAAATACGTTTCTGAGGGAACTTGGATGTATTTCCTCCGTGGATTGAGCTTGGTGTTTCTTGAGGTGATGCAGACGAAGAGGGGGGGGGGCGACACGAGGACGCATCGAACCGTGGATCCGGAGGGAGCGAGGCTTGGGCGCTGAGGACAGCGGGACCAGCTTGAGATGACGCGTGGACGCCGAAGACGGCGCAGACCAGCTCGGAGCGAGGCGTGGATGCCGAGGACGGCAGGACCAGCGTGGAGCGGGGGAACCAGCGTGACCAAGGTAGGAACCTGAAGGTGAGCACAAGACATGGTAAGTATAGAGACAAGATTAACTTAGCTGAGACTAAAAGGCCAGGCATAAGCACTGCAGTGAGTATAACAAACTGGCATCGACTTCTGGTGAGAGCTCCCTTATGAAGACCGGCAGGATGATGAGAAGATGATGATCAGCTGGTTCCAATCAGCAAGGTGGTGAGAGCTGTAGGAGGGGGGGAGGTGAACTGACAGGCACCGTGACACTAAGCACTTTAACATTGGGAGTTGGGTCATCTAGACCCACTAGACAGTGCTCTGAACCTTTTTTCTTCAATGATTTGTGATCATCACTGGTGTCCATGGATTACATGAAATCTTTCCACCTTTATCCACCTTTGTCATGGTAGGGGGAACACGTCAATGCAAGGGTGGGGTCATCTAAGATAGCACAAGGGTTAATTAAACACATCATGTTAAAATACACAAAAATTCTTAGTTCATTTCTGTTAATTGTATTAATATGACTTATTTGATTGTTTTAATGACGTTTAGAATTGTATTCTAATATTTCATTAACCCAAAAATGCACACTAAACTTCAAAGTCCCTGTCTTTTAAATCAATTTTAAAAAAGAACCCAATTGTTGGAGCAGTTTGGACAGCAAATGACTCCATTTTGGAAGTATTACTTTGTCTTCGCTTACTTACATTTCCTTAAAAATTGGCCCTGATTTTACTCCATAGCCCTTCAGTGCAGTTTGAATCCACAGTACATTTTAACCCAACATGTTTTGGATGATTTTGGGGTCATTAGTAAGACCGATCGCTCCCAACAGAATTGAACAGTTTGTATATTGAATAGTGTTTTATCAGTAAAGCACCAAATCATGCTTGACACTAATATTTATTTTCACTGATGTGAAAGTCCCTTTTCGCAAGTCAATTTCAAGAAAAATATCTTTGCATATCATTTCAAGCCAAGACCCAAGCCTTTGATGATAAATCCATGTCAAGTCTCCAGTCTTAAACATAGTCAGAATGAAGATTTACTTATGACAAATTTTCATGAAACTACTATTAAACAGCTTTTGGGGGGGTGGTGGGGGGTGGTAATTCGTGTTTGCAAACAGAGCTTTTACTTCTAGACCCAGTAGTGAAGAATTAGAGTTAAAGAAAAAAACAGGAAAAACAAAACAAATGAACATTGTTCACAAGTGCCAAACTTCAAATTTCAAGTCAAGTCTGAAGTCTTTGAGGTAAAGTGTCAAGTTAAGTCTGTTTATGGGAGATTAATATGTGAGTCAAGTCTGATTCTCAAGTCCAAGTCCCCCTCTCTCATGTGATGTTTAACATCAACGTTTAACACTTTCATTTTGGTCTTTAATGTCTAAAGGATTTTAACCCACAAATGTAATTATTTAATTTCATTTAACTTTGTAAACAGCATTTCTTTGTTGTGACAAGAAGCATTTTTTATTTCTTTTTAAAACAATTAATTCATGTTCTCAACTAGGAAGTTACTCTTGAGCTTTTTCTTGCTTCTTGAATATTGCATAGACTGTGTCATGACTTGCTAGGCGAGGCAGACCCAGGCGCTGGAACCCGGAAGGAAAACACAGGTGAGTTATGAGGTAAGTAATATAGTTTATTTTATGAAGTCGTGGCGAGGCTGGAGGCTTAATAGAGGCTCGTGACATGGCTGGAGCGTTAGTAGTGGCTCGTGGCGGGGCTAGAGGGTTAGTATTGGCTCGTGGCGTGGCTAGAGGATAAGGCGTGGCAGGATGTTTCCAGGAACTTCCGTGAGGAAACTTATGCTCTGGGAGACGGTAGACTCAGATGAGCACTCATGGTTAGTAGTCCTGTAGATGAGGCGCAAAACGAGATAAAGCAAGAGCAAAAACACATGAGCTGAGAATAAACTTAGTGAACAGACTATGCACCATCAGGGGCAACGAACTGGCGATGAATGCTGGCACTGGATCTCCTTAAAAAGGTCTGGAGGATGCTGAGGTGAGTGGACACAGCTGGTTCGAGTCAGGAGCAGAGCAGACAGGGGAGGGGGAGGAGAGCTGCCAAAGGCACCACGACAGACTGAATTCCTTGGATGAAATGCAGTGTTTAACATTTTCTGTAGACTGCAAAAGATGACTAAATAGTTTGAAGCTAAAATGTACTATTTGACAAAGATGTCAAACCAAAACCCTCATGTTCAGGTCAGGTGAGTTTGCTGGCCAACCAAGCACATTAACACCACGATCATTGAAGCAACTTGTGGTGTTTTTGGTGGAGTAATTGGAATAACTGAAATTTAAAAAATCTGCCTCTCTATGTAGTTTGTCAGAAGAAGGAAGCATGAAGCACTGTGGGGTGTACTGGTAGATGTCTGCAGTGACTGTGGACTCAAGAAAAGACCTTGGACTAACACCACCAGATGACAAAGCACCTCAGGCATCACTGACTGTGAAAATTTTCCCATTGGACATCAAGCAATGTGGGTTCTGTCCTCCTTTTTTTTCCTCTTCCAACTCTGGGGTCTTGATATTTATATTGACATTTCATTTTACCTTGTACAACTTCAAGACACCCTGTGCCAGATGCAGCAAAGCAGCCCCAAAACAGAACTGAGCCTCCTCCATGTTTCACAGGAGGGACAGTGTTCTTTTCGTTGTATGCTTCAATTTTGAGTCTACGAATATAGAGCTGATGTGCCTTACCAAAAAGCTTCAGTTTTGTCTCATCTGTCCAAAGGACACTTTTCCAGAAGCTTTGTGGCTTGTCAACATGCATTTTTGCAAATTCCAGTCTGGCATTTTTATGATTTCCTTTCAACAGTGGTGTCCTCCTTGGTCCTCTCCCATGAAGTCCACTCTGGCTCAAACAACGACGAATGGTGCGATTTGACACTGATGTACCTTGATCAAGGAAATCACCTTTAATGTCTTCGGAGGTTTTTCTGGGCTCTTTGGATACAGTTCCAACTATCCATCTCTTCAATTTGTCATCAATTTTCCTCTTCCGGCGACGTCCAGGGAGGTTGGCTACTGTCCCGTGGGTCTTAAACTTCTGAATAATATGTGTCACTGTTTTCACAGGAATGTCAAGCTGCTTAAAGATGGTTTTATAGCCTTTACCTTTACGATGTTTGTCTATAATTTTGTTTCTAATGTCCTGGGACAATTCTCTCCTTCGCTTTCTGTTGTCTATGTTCAGTGTGGTACACACCTTTTCACCAAACAGCAACGTGACTATTTGTCTCCCTTTAAATTGACAGACTGACTGATTATGGGTTTGAAAACAGCTGTGATGTCAATTAAAGGACATACCTGAGTTCATCATGACCCCCTGGGCAAATTAGTTCTCAATCTTTTATGGAAGTACCATCATTTTTGTCCAGCCCTATTTCATTAGTTTGTTACTAATGAAATTACTAAAAAGTAATAGCTGATTTTGATGATTTAATTTTCAATACATTTTAATTTATTGTTACTCTTGAACGTTTCAAGTAATTTCAGTGAGCATTGTGGACTTTCTTTCTTTAACTGAGGGGTACCAACAATTTTGTCCACCACTGTACATTCAAATTTCTGCCACGGCACTAGTGCTCATCATCTTCTATTAAAGGAGACCTTGGCATCTTAAACTCCCTACACGTGGGAGCGGCTACTGATGAAGTAATGCTGATTTTACAGAGGAGCTTAGGATCCAACATTTCTACATGACACTCTCTGACCCTCTTGTGGTACCCACTGTGCAGTGCCCAAGGCATTTAATTCATGTTTTCATTGCAGTTTTGCAAAATATGTAAGGGTTAATGGTCGACAAAGTCTGCATTATCAGAAATTAAAGCACAACGTAGAAACCTGAGCTGTCCTTCACTTCGCCAAGTGCAATAATGCTGATAATGCACACTTCGAAGGCCATTACAAGATTCTGTCCACGACATGCGTCTACAACTTAATCTTGTTGAATGTCTGGTCGTTCACCTCAATTATGTGTCTTAAATGCAGTGTGGCAAAAAAGTTTTTAGTCAGCCACCAACTGTGCAAGTTCTCCCACCTAAAAAAATAGGGAGCCAAGTAACTTTCATCATAGGTATACCTCTACTATGAGAGACAAAACAAGAACAAAATGTTTAGAAAATCACACTGTTGGATTTTTAAATAACTTATTCGAAAAATGATGGTGGAAAATAGGTATTTGGTCAAGTAATATGTCATGATATTTCTAGACTTGGCAGACCCAGATGCTGGAACCCGGAAGAAAACCCAGACGTCGTGAGGTAAGTAAGAGGTATTTAATTTACAGTCGCATATTTTGGTAGCAAACTTGAAGGATGGCTTCAGATGACAAGAGGAACGATGTGGATCAGGAATCTTGACCTCTACACCTGTAGATAGTTACATAAATAGTCTTGCGATATACAGTACGTATGACACTCTTTTGTTATGATTATGTATTATCAACTGCTCCACCACCCCCCTTAATCTCCCCCATCTTAACCCCTCACCCTCCATCTGTAATATCCTACTCTCTTCTTTTTTCCATCCGGTCCAAAAAGGAATGCATACAAACATAGTTGATATAAATAAAGTTTAGCCTCAAATACAAAAAGGGTTTATACAAATATACTCATTGTCTCTGAAGATCCATAAACCTACATTTTAATAGTAAAATTAGTCCAACACAACAGGCCTTCAGCTATGATCTGCCTGCTCAGCTTTTGGACAGGACAGGTTAAAAAATAAATACAGAAGAAGAAGAATGTTTGTGTTGCCCAGTGACAGCCCCAAAACATCACTGCTCTGGAGGAGATCTGCATGGAGGAATGGGGCCCATATACCAGCAACAGTTTGTGAAAACCTGTGCAAACTTACGGACGTACTTATGGTAGAGTGTCTTCCCTGTGAATGGAAGGGTTTCAGTTTAAATCCAGGCCAAGTCATACCAAGAGTCTAAAAATGGGACCCAGTGCCTCACTGACACTCAGCTTGACACAAGGAGTTGGATTGGAGGATTAAACCGCCAAATGGTTCCTGACCACTGCTGTGTGAAAATCAGACAATGGGATTTTCTGGATTCTTTTCCCCTCATTTTGTCATAGTTAAGGTATACCTATGTAAATTACCGGCATCTCTCATGTTTTGAAGTGGGAGAACTTGCACAATTGGTGGCTGACTAAATAATTTTTTGCTCTACTGTACATCCGCTAACCTCCATAAGTGGCTGCTCTGACCATGAAATTAAAAGCCCCAAAGCTAACAAAATGGAAATAATAAAAACAAACGTCTTCGTAAAGTTTCTTTGGGCAGAAAGGAACCATTGAGGAAATGGAGGAAGAGTCTTCAACTCCAAAGAAAAAGAAATCTGCTATTTACAGGCAAAACCAGGAGTCTTCCTTGAAATATGGATTTTTTTGAGACAGTTGCTGTTCCCGGTACCAAACCCACGTTGCATAACATTCAGCCACTGATTCTTTAATGTTATACATACACTGATAATAAAGTTGCAAAACATGGTGGATTCATGTTTGTTAGTATATTAAAAATATTAGTTTCATGACGGTTGTATAATTTTATTTTGCTTCATTTATTTGTTACACCTAAAAAGCTGGACGGGGTTGAAGTTAGCCTCTGATTCAAAAGGGAAAACCTGTATCTACATTTATAGCAGGTGCAAATGTTTGACAAAGCATAAAGATTCAATTAAAACAAAGTTCATCAGTGGAAACTTGTCAAGAGAACATTCAAAAGTTTTTCTACAGAAAAGCTGAATTAGGCAGGTGTCTGTTCAGAAATTTTAACACAGGAAAAAAACCCACAATGAATCAATATTTATTTAAAGACAAAACAGGATTTACAATTTTACATTGAAAGATAATGTGAGCCTGGAATAAATTATCTGTGTTATTGTGAAATTCCATGGGGAAAAAAACTGTAATGCTACATTTGTTGAATTTTTACAAATTTAGAAATAACTTCTACAAATCAACAACTATGTTTCATTGAATCTTCCTCATTCGTAAAATATCTACAGACAGTTTCCAATTGTTTATTTAAACAAAAAAAATAATGTAATAGCATTTTATTTGAAAAATGTATATTTTGGAAACTGGCAGCTTAAAAAAACTGAAACGCCACCTTCAGTCCCAGCCTGTGAAAATATATCCTGACATTAAACCGGTCTGTGGGATAGAAAATGTTGGAGACCATTGCTGCGGTCACTGTCTTCTAAACATCGTTCAAACCAGCCCCTTCTCATGACTGTGTGGCCTTCTGATCCAGACTGAGGGAATTGGTAAAGTCCCACTCCAATCATCTTTTGATCCATTGTAAAATTGTTTCTAGTGAACTTTTAATTATGATTATGCCATTTCAAGTCAAAAAAATAAAAGCGGTGCAGTTTTCTCAGATATAGTGTCTGATTTCATTAAAAATCGCCTGAGTTTTGGGCAGGACTGTCGGCGTATAAGAACCTCATCTGCCTTCTCACCACCCATCTATTAAACTATCTATTAAACATCATGTAAACTAACTTTTCATTGAAGTCAGTCTTTAAAGGATCAGGAAACCCTCTGCAGCTATTTTGAGTTGATTAGCTGATTAGAATAAGGATAGGTTTTCAAAAACAATAGTTTTTTTTTTGCCTTTTTGTTTGTTTGTTTTTTACAATATTTTAGTTTTCTGAGACTTTTGGGATTTCCTACCCAAAGCCATAATCATGGAAATTTCAATTCTTACCATTTAATGAATTCTTAAAGCTTGAAATATTTCATCTACATGTAATGGCTGTAAAAATAACTTTGAAATGGCCAAATGAAATAGAACTTTCTTTCTAAAATAATTGATTTTTTTTTATTTTTAAATTTTTTATTAAAGAAAACTCTTGCTTTTGCCTGATTTGCTTAAACGTTTGGCTGAATAAATGAAGTATATAAAATGTAGTGTATAATTGATTGTCTGAGGCTAAATTGATCTTGAACAAGATGGTCAAACCCCTAAAATTTGGAACATCTCTTTGGTAAGAAAAAACGTGCTACTCAAAGACCTTATTTTTTTTAATTTTGGTTCTAGTTTTGCGTATGTCACAACACATATAAATGCATTACTTGATTTAATATTACCACATGTATTTTTTAAACAACTGCATAGATGTTTTGAGTTTAGAGTTTCCAGTGAAGGTGAAATAGAGATTCCTTGAGAGTGAATTCAGATGCCACCATTGTGGCCCAAGTGTGCTGATATTCCAGTCCTCTGGTAGCCCAAAAGCCCCACCTCTAGTCCCATCGTCGGAACATGAAGATTTCACACTCCTGTTGTGTAAAGCTTGTTTTTCTGTGTGACAAACACATGGTTTTCTCTGAGGAAAGGTCACTGAACACACCAAAGAGATGGGACCTTGTTTTTTGCAATTCTGAAAACAAAAAAGTGGGAGTTTCATATTTCTTCTTATTTATATAGGAATAGTGCCACTTTTTTGTTATTAATGCCACAAGGTACACAGTAACAGATGAAAATGTATATGGAGGTAAATGAAAAAAAGATGACAAAACAATGGCAGGCAAAATGGATAATTTACTAAAACATAATTGATGGTAACAGCTAGTAAGGAAAAATTGTTAATGAAAACAAAAGGGGAACCATTGATTTGCTGCTTTTGTAATCATTCGTGATGGAGAAATATAGTATTGACTGATAAGTTTACAAAAAAAAAGAACATGTTGATTTCTTATATTCAATATATTAATCGTAACAATTGACGTCTGAGAATAAACTGTTACTGTAGTCTGACTTCTTCTGGTATTTTTTCATTTTTTTTCCCATGCATGGCCTCCTGATTATTGTTATACAAATGTGTACTCTAAATGGGTACACAAGGATTTTACTTTGTTTATTTTACTTTATTTATACTATTACTTTTATTCTTTTTTGAGCAATTGCAACAAATAACTGATTTGATTAGATATCCACTTGTTAAAAAAAGTGGCTGCTTGTTTATTTGCAGCTAGTTCAACATAAACCAACTAAACAACAAACTATAAGCCATTTACAATTCCTTAAAAACTCACTTTTTCTATTTTTTGTCATTTAGTTGACCCCCTTTGTGATAATGTGTTATTATATACATGTTTAAGTACAAAACATTTTTTTTGTCAACAACTGTAAATTATTAATGTTGTTTGACCTCTTAAGACTTAATTTCTCTTTGATTTAGCCCCATAACAGCAGAGTTAAAGACCCACTCTGAGGAAAAGCATGTTGTTGGTGTTTTTAACATGTTTCACGATGTTTTCATGATGATGGACATAAATAAAGAAAATCAAACTTAGAATTGCATTTCTGAGCATTTCTTTATTCAAATCATTGTGAATTAGTAGCAGACAAAAAAACACTGTCTGAAAAAGATTGTAGAAGTGACAAAGGTGCTACAATCAGCAGGTCATAAGCTCTCTGCTCCGCTTTATTTTGATTTATCCACTTGCAGACAAATAGATCCATTTAGGTCATCATTTTGCTCGTCTGAGCTCACTCACAATTGTACGGCTGGATAGCTCCAGTATTGCTCGCCATTTTTTTTTGCACCGGTAATTTTAGGTTGGGGTTGTGAGGGGCTGTAAGCTAGCGGGAGAGCGTGAAAACAGATTGGTGACAGGATTTGGGGGGCGAGCTTACTCTGTGCCAACAGTCTCGCCCACAACCCAGAGGTGAGTTTCCGATGAACTCCTGCTGCAATGCAGAAACTGTGTCCAAGAAAACAACATGAGTTTTTTTATTTTGTCTAAAAACGGAATAATCATAATTAAAAGACTATAGGGAACACTTAAAATAGATCAAAGATGATCGGACCTTAGTAATAGAACCGAAAATGTGATCTCTACTATGAGGACCCCAGTTCTTAAAAGGTTAATATATAGAAGGCAGAGCTTAGTGGTTGAGTGCTTGTCAGACCGTTTACTGATGGTTTAAATCTCATCGTGGTTTTAACCCGTCTCTCACAAGTTTTAACCCCCTGAAATTAGTACCATTACATACCAGGGCTAAACCTAATTCAGTATCACCTTTAATGGAAAAAGCACTAAAGAATATATTTTTTTATATAATTGGAAACACTTTCAGGCATGAAGGGGTTAAAGCATTCTCGTGAGACTGAGTGGCTTTTACAGATTTTCTTTTGGAGTCTGAAGATGAATCCAATCTTTATGAGCTGATCATTAGATGGTTCTGGCTTTCAGTTATGGAGGTCGTGATGATGCAAATGTTTTTAGACTATGTTCTTCAGTTAAAAAAAACTAAAACAATTAAACCAAAAGTGAACATATATACTTAGGCCTGACAAAACCCCTATCAAATAGTTTTTTAATAAAAGCTCCATAAATCACAAGGTAATAACTCTATTAATAATGGATCTTCTAGTATGTGCATAAAGTAAATACACTTTTTTACATTTTAATCCAAGTTTAATCATCTCTTTAATATAAATAACCATATGATTAAATTTTGACAGCCCATTCAGCTTGTAAAGAGTTAGTAATTACCACTTCCGTCCACCTTCGTATTTAGTAGTAAATACTAAAACACCTATATCTATTTTTCTAAAGAGTTACCACATAAATTTGGGACACATTACGGTCACTTAATGAGCAAAAATCACTCATCTCATAGTCTAACTAACTTAACCAAGTAGTTAATCATCAACACAGAACTGCTTATGTGTGAATTTGCAAATTATTTTAACATTTCACACAGCAAACATGAAAAATCGTGCACTAAGTGCCTCAATTTCAAGAATGAGAAGTACTAAATGGTTTTTCAAACAAATCTAATTGGCTCTCACATGTCTTTAATTGGAAAGAATAACAAGATTATAAGCGTATTAGTTTAAAAAGATTTGAAAATGTTGTCATTCTGGTTTGTCACTGGAATAATTCCTCTAACCAGATGAAAAATCCAGTACAGAAAACTTTCTTCTCAACAATCAGGGCAGGAATTTAGAGAGGCAAGCCCTATTACTGAGCTGACCATGTTTTTTTTCCAGTGGAAAAATCCGAAAATGAATAGAGGCTTTACACAGTTAGGCAGCAAACAAAATGCATCTTACATGGTAAATCGGGATGCGTGATTATCTGAACGGTGACATTGATTCTAGTTGTGGCTCACACTCTCTCGTGAGGACCTCATGCTCCTTGGGATACCAAGACAAGTTGTTCCTCCTCTAATCATCTGTGACAGCTCAGTTAGAGACGCTCAGATGACCAGATATTTTACTTGGAAAAAAAAAAGGCAAGGGGGAGCTCGTTTCAAATGACGAAGGCTGCTCCAGACGTTTTAGTCGAACATGTCGGATTTTAATCTAATTATGTGGAAGACACGCTGAGCTTTCTCAGATACTGTACAACACCTTTTGCTTCATGACTTGGAGTGTCACTCTGAATACTTTTAGATGTTCATCAACACTAGTTTTTGATCTTAAATTTTATTTTGAGAGATTTTCTAAAGCATTTTGTTTCCTAAAATCTAGGAAGTTAAAAAAAATTGTTGACGCACAGATGTGGTGCTCACAATTTTAGTTTTGATTGCGACACAGATATATAGCATGCATGATTACTCTTTCATGAGTCTTTCTCAAGTGTTTTTTGTTACGTTTGCAAATGTTCCAGTGTTTTTAAAAGTATCTCAAGAGTGTGAGGATTTCTTAATCACTCTGTCCCCAAGTATCATTTAAGCCTAAAACTGATAAAAAGCTAACTTAAATGAAAAGCATGACACTTGCAACAATAAATGTGTTTTTCTGAAAAATGACAGAAAACTAGAAGAATTGTCCTAATAGACTCATATTTTAGGTTAAGTGGGGAATCAAATGTAGCATTCAACCCAAATAAACCATGTGCAGCTTATAATAACTGTGCACTGTCAACTGTCACCTGGTTAACCATCAATCGTTTGAAGGAATGCAATGCTTAAGTGCTTGAGTGTTTTGGTGCCAAAATGGCAGGCAATTCCGGAGCTATCCAGCCATTCAGCTTAGCTTAGATCCAGATTCCAGCAAGGATGAGGAAAACGAAGACGATCATAGATCTAGTCGTCTACAAGTGGATGCATCAGAATGGAGCCGAGCACAGAGCTTGTGGCCTGCCTGTTGTAGTTTCTACGTAACAACTACAGGCTTTTTAAAACTGTATGTTTTCATCTGGTCCTGATTAACAATCATTTAAATGAATAAATATTCAGAAATGCAATTTAAACTTAATTTTCTTTATATATGTCCTCCATCATTAGAAAAAAGCTATAAGAATGTTAAAAACACCAAAAACATGATTTTCTTAGGAGTGCATCTTTAAATGATTTGGATTTGAGGTCTTTACTTGAAACATAGAAATACAATTTTAACCTTTGTGTAATGCAACATTAGCAATTGATGCTCATTTCCATGTATATGCAAAATTTATCTGCTGCAAAGCTGACTCAACACGGAAGAAAGCAATCCACAAAAACGTTGTTTATTAATGTTTTACAGGAGATGTTAAAACAGAAGTGTGATCTTAATTGACTAAAACGTATGTACTGGATTTCCTAAATATATGCCAGCAGCTGTATTTCATATGCTATTTAAAGTAATTGGTAAAAAAGTGCAAGAATGGATTTTTAAAAAAAAAAGAAGTAAAAATTTAAACTAAATTATGCTTTAGTTTTTAAAATAACTACATGCACAACACATCAAATGTCACTTTCAAGTCAAGTCAAGCCGGTGGAGGATGTGAAGACACATCAGATGAGACTTACTTTTACAAATATTGATGTTGTTGTTTTGACATCTCTTCTGTCTAATTCTGTTTTTTTTATATGTGAGGTTGAAATCATATGACTACACATAAAAACCCCACATGCTGCCTTGGAGAGGAGTCATTCACTTTAACATGCAACACTCAAAAATAGTGCAGGGAAATATCTGTACCCAGCCATCAGCAACATCACAGCAAGACAAGCCCTGAAAGGAGTCTATGTCCAAAGATGAGATTTTAAAAAGCAACACAAAAGATTTCAACTTCATATTAATAGAATGTTAAGAAATAGAAGCTCTAAAAATGACCAGATTATATATGGGTTGCTTTCATCCAACTTACAAGATGCAATGTGACTCACATCTCTTTCATCTCCCTCAAACAAAAATAAATTATATTGCTTTTTTGTTGAAAAAGAAAATATAGTTAGTCAGGGCAGAGTACAATGGCAACTTTCATATTGAAAGTGGAAGATCTTTTCTTGATAAGCATCCGTAATAAGGCTTTCATGTGAGGCCACGTCAAGGATGGTATTTTACATTTTTCAACCTCATGGCAGCTTTATGTTGTCTTAAGTTTGTTCTTGAAAGGAGCAGCATATTCATAAGATTCTTCAACTCATTTAGTCAGAATAATGGACCTTTTCAATCACAGATGCCGTGTGACTTGTAGACTGTCAGCTCTTTGTGATGCCCTTTTCTTTTTTAAGCATCTGTGTCCAGCATGAGTAGAGATAGATGTTATGCTTGCAGAGAGCACCTAATGGGAAGATGGGATTCGGTCACAGATGGAGGGTCAAGTGATCTCCCTTTTCTGGAAGAATCTTTCAGATGGTTGTGGTGAGACTAATTGTGATAGCATGCAAAATGGAGCCATTACTTTTATCTTCATTAACAAAGAGACTTTTTCTTTTTCTGTGCCTTTTTTTTCCTGAGATTTATCAACTCTTGCAGACACTGACTGAGCCAAAGATGCTCTGTGTTCTTTGGAACTGAGAAGGCTTTGCTTTAGTTAATAAAGTAGAACATATTTTTAGAAAAAGACACATTTAAAAAGAAAAATGAGCAAAACTCCCAGCAACTTTATGTAAACTTTTACTCTGCAGTTGGTGTGTTAATCAAGACCACATTAAAACATGACTTTTCAATATTTATTGGTTTGCATTTGCAATCAAAGCCTGCAGCTGTGATTTATCGCTCAACACTGAGCTTCATAAAACAGATTATTCTACCATTTTTTTCATTTACTTTATTATTTTTCATTAACCTCTAAAATATAGGTAACTTGACATAAGGACAATTTAGAAGCCATATAAAAAGAAAGGTTGATGTATCATGATGTTACAAAATCCTCCATTTCTCATTTGGCTTTTAAAATCAGGCATATTTAACTTCAACTGAACAGAAGCATGCCATGTAGAATCAGTAATATAAATAAAAAATAACAGCTTTTTGACAATACACTGCACAGATTACATTGAATAATTGTAATCTTTTACTGTCATTTTACAAGACTAACATTCTTTTGCAGGAATCTTGTCCCCTTCTTTTTTATAGTATTGCTTAAACAGGTTTCAGTTAATCAGCATTTCTTCCTTTTCATCTATTTTTTTCGCACTTTACTGATATCGAGTAGAAAATTGAATTCCTTTGTTACCTTAAATCATTTCTGATTTGCTGTTTGTAACCTAAAGTTGCACGACTGACCCAAACTATAATATTTCTACTCCCATGCCTATAACACTAGGTTTAATGGATAAACAGTGGGGAACTTCAAATCACAACAAACAAATTTCACTATTTTAGAGAAACAATTATTTGTTTAGAGTAAGACATTACTCCTGCACTTTTATTTCCAGCTAGACTGTCTTAAACTCTACTGTAGAACGTTTTTACTAAAGTATGTTTAAACTCTTCAGTGCTTTGATATATTAATTTATTTTTACTGTATAGCAGCTCACTCCAGATGTTTTAGTAGGTCTCAAAGTTATTTGCACATTGATGCCTATTCCTCCTAGTAGACATAAGAATGTTCCAAACTACAATAATCCATAGTGAATGTTGGAAATCTACTTTGAAACACTAAAGTTGCCTCACACAAGAAAATGGGATTGTAAGTAACCAACTGTAGCAAAGGCTTTTGATATTACATTTAACCAACTAAAACCTGTGGAAACCTCAACAGAAAAACACAAAAACACAGAGTTATATGTCTGTTCTTCTGTTGCCCTTAGTTTAAAGTCTGGCATTTAAAAATTATGTTTTGCTTTTTATTTTGTACTGACATGTTTTCAAAGCAGGTGTCAAAAATGAGAAGTTGCTTGGAGTTTCATATATAGATTGCCTATAAACTAACTCCAATCATCCTTTGACCTATTGTAAAATCATTCCCAGTGGTCTTTTAATTATGATTATGCAATTTTTTTTTTTGCCTAAATCAATAAAGCTGTGTTGTTTTCTTTGACATAGTTGCTGCAGAGCAGCAGGAGTTCATTAAAAATGTCCCCCTTCCCGTCATCTATTTCTTTGCCCTCTCTCCTGCTAGCTTACAGCCCCTCACAACCCCAACCTAACATTTCCGGTGCAACCAAAATGGTGAGCAATATTGGAGCTATCCAACTGTACATTTTTCAACCAGATTCCAGCTCAGATGAGGAAAATAAAGACATACATAGATCAAATCGTCTTTAAGTGGGTTCATCAGAGTGGAGCAGAACAGGGAGGACCCCATATTTTCTACTTAACAAATACAGTTTTGTCTGATTCACAACGATTTGAATAAATTTATACTCAAAAATGCCATGTTAAGCTCAATTTTCTTTATATATATATATCTATATATATATAGATATATATATATCTATATATATCTATATAGATATATATATATATAGATATAGATATATAGATATATATATATATGTCCTCCATCATCAGAAAAATGCCACAATCATGTTAAAAACACCAGAATCACCATTTTCATCAGAGTGTGGCTGGTGTTAGAGGAGAGAATGCAGAAGACACCACCTGCATCCTGGCTCATTTCTCTTCATTGACTCCAACACATGTTTGTGTTTTGTTCTATTTTAGACAAAACACATATTTCCCCCCAAATCTGCAAGATTTGCCTTTTTTCCCAGCAGTAATGTAACACTAAGCTTTGCTCAAATCTGCCGTGTCATTCTTTTGTAATCATATTAACACCAAAAAAGAAAAAACGCCATTCAATGAATTTTCACACCACCACTTAGAGGTAATAAAATAATAAGACGATTAGCGGCCGGTGAAAACAGACTGGAGCAAAGGTAGCGCTTGGCAACATTCATCCAGAACAGTGCAAAGAGGTCACGACCTGCTTCCTGTGCTGCTGCTGTCCTCAGACTTTCATTGGCAGAGCCGCAACAGCAGAGCCACACTGGTAGGTTGTGTGAGAGGACAAGCGGATTTGGCATGCACATCAGAGCGTGATACCCAGGCATTTTGCTCCTATCACATGCCACACACACACTGACACTCACTCACGCACACAAACAAGTACAACACACACAGAGCATCTTTGGTCGTGTAAAATGGATTTTAACACTGGCCACAGTAATGAAACGATGCCAGCAACCCACAGTATTCCTTTACAGCCAACTCGCTAAAAGGTCTGAGTGTACTTCTATTTTCCAGTCGTGTAACTGCACTAAAATAAATAAAAAGAAAGCTCTTGAATTATTTCAGCCCTCTTTACATTACAAAAAAAGATCATCAGGTTGGTTTGCTTAACTGGACCGAGCTCAAATAACCAAATATGACAACTGTGTTCAGTTTAATTGCATCAGCAAACATTGTAATCACTGGAGAAACCCTTCTGGTTGTGCTCAAGTCAAAGCTTTGAAGGGATTTTGAGGCTAGTGACGGATATCGTCAGGGATGTATCCTTCCAAAATGTTAGCTGACTGATTTAGTCTCACGCGCGCTTCGGGGAAATCTGTTCATCTCTAATCTTTCACATTTAGGTGTTCCTCTAACCTGTTTGTTTAACACCCAGCAGCGTTGCACAGATTTCTCAGCATGTAATGGTTTAAGGAGGAAAAAAAGGCAAAACTCTTCTCTGAGGAGACTGACACTAAACCCAGAGCAGCCTTATCTTAAGGGACATTGTAGGCGGCCATGACAGGTTACATACCATTTAAAATGTTGCATTATGTCAATGCGTTCGCGCCGGTCTGAGGCAAATCATCAAAGACACAAAATCAGCGGTTGGCGGCGATACGGCACCTTGTTTACGCGGGGTTCGGACAAGCAGACATCGCATTAAACTCTCGCGTCATCTTTATGTAAACAACTGAGGAAGAAAACGGCGCGTTTCAGGCGGAAGTGTTATATCATGTGACGGTGGAGCAGAAAGGAGAGATTTTTGTTGGTGTCCTCTTGTGTTAAACCGAAGAGGGCAGGTGAGCTCTGCCGCAGGCGATAAGAGCCTCGGGGTAGCCATGTTTTTTTCACATTTTTTTGAAGGGCATAAAGAAGCACTGTTGCAACAGTCATCATCAGCACTTTATCATGTGCCTCGTGTTTTCCACTAGTTTGGTCCGTGGCTTCAACGTGTGAGATCCTCCTCATTTGCAGACTTAACACTCCCTCTGTCCATGTGTCGGACCGGCCACCGTCTTGACTGATTCGTCTGTAATCAGACTACATTTGCACTTTCTTGATCTTTTCCAGAGGCTACATTTCTGTTTATTGCATTCTGCCAGGAAAAGGTGTAACCTGGGATAAACAGGGTTCACACTTTAATGAGCATTGACAGGATGTCACCTGCTCTGACTCTGATCAACCCTTAGCCAGTGCACTTCCAGGCCGCACTCCTCCAGCTGAGTCTCTGTTAGTTTGATGTCACCCGCAATAACTCGTTTTGGCTGATGGAACTGCAGGGGAAGAAAAACGCAGCCTTACCCTCCACATCTCTGAAACTTGGCCACATGACAGAGTCATTCCCAATATTTTAACCCAAGTCTTGCCACCCTTTGAGTCTTGCTTGTCCCTTTTTGGTAATCTGATCTCTGAAAATCCAAATCCTGCTGTCCTCAAACGTCGTCATTGGTTGAATGATGGTTTTCTTTGTGAGTTTGGGAGTTTTAACACATTTTGTTTTTCCTTTCCCACACTACAGTCAGGGAACTTGATGTTGCAGCGATAAGCAAGTTTGTCATGAAGTGTTCGTCCTGCACAGACTCCAAACCTCTTTGGCTGATCTGTGATCTATTAGGATGTTGAGAGCAAATCAAACAAGGAGTTTTTGACACTTGTTGTTCCATAGTTTTCAAGTTCATACACGGAAGGAAACTCAAAAAAATGTAGTTTAGGAAAAGCAGCTTTTTTCTACTTGTCACAAGGTGGCTGGTTAAATTCCGTCCCTTGGCAACGCACATCTTGATTTGTGAAAATATGTGAAAATGGTAACAACAACAAAACGATAAATGTCGTTTTAAAGACCAACTCAGATCATCTCTTGACCTGTTGTAAAACTGTTCCAGGTGATCTTTTAATCATAACTATGTCATTTTAGCCAAAATGATAAAAAAAAACTGTACTTTTCAGGACACAGTTTCTACAAAGTGGCAGCAGTTCATTAGACATTTGTGTCTGAGTTGTGGGCTGGACTGTCGGCAAGGATTAAGCGTGCCCATTTCGCATGATCCATCTGTTTACACTCTTTCCCTCTAGCTTACAGCCCCTCACAACCCCTACCTAACATTACCGATGCAACAAAAATGGCGAGCAATGTTGGAGCTATCCAGGCGTACAGTTTAGATCCAGATTCCAGCTCAGACGAGGAAAACAAAGATATACAGTATATGGATCGGGTTGTCTGTGAGTGGATGCATCAGAATGCAGTGGAGCAGGGAGCTTGTTGCCAGCCCCAACGACATTTTTTTGTCTGATTGCAACAATTTAAATAAATGCTCATAAATGCAATTTTAGTCTTTGTTTTCTTTACAACTGTCCTCCATCATCAGAAAATGCCATAAAACATTTTAAAAACACCATTTTACTCAGTATGGGTCTTTAAGTTTAAAAGGAATTCTGAGTTTCAGCAAAAACAGAAAATTACGAATGACATTATTTTTACATGGTTTATTTGTACAGCAGTCAATGAAAATCAATTTAGCAAACTGTGTTCTATATTTGATTGTTGATTTTCTCCTGTTCCATCAGTTAATGTTTTGTGTCTTTTACACGCTGTTTCATTTCTTATTCTTAGTCCTTACTTTGTTTTGAAGTGGCAAACT
Source organism: Oryzias latipes (assembly GCF_053564925.1). Lineage (NCBI taxonomy): Eukaryota > Metazoa > Chordata > Actinopteri > Beloniformes > Adrianichthyidae > Oryzias > Oryzias latipes. The sequence goes on from NC_136241.1 coordinate 10,548,804, forward strand.
TCTTTTTTTTTCATGTGAAACCCTCTTTTAGAATTTTTATTTTTATTATTTTAGTTCACTGGGGGACAAATTCTGATCCATATGACAATAACACAGACCTGCTTCAGGCTTAAATCAACCCCTGGATATGATGCTTTCAAAGTCATCCTGAATGTCAGGTAAAATTGACTCACGCTGTGTCCCTGCGGATGAAAATAATGATTTTTCTGTTTGTTTGTTTTTGTGAGAACAGTGAATGATGATCATTCGTTGTTGTTCTGACACACTGAAAGAGAGTGTTGTTCTGGTTTGCTTCTATTTTTACTTGTTTTTCTAACCTGATGGATTTTCATAGGTGTGTAAAAATTGAGAGTTCAATATCTTTGACCTTTACAAATTTGATCTAGGACTTGTCTTTTAAATGTACAAAAATTGTGACATTAGGAAAGATTTTTTCATAGTTTTTGTTTTACAAAATAGTTTAAAAAAAGTAAAAAACATTCTTTCAAATTACATTGTCTTTCTGTTTCCTATTAAGTGTAGAGCCAGAAAGTCAGGAGGGGGTATCGCAAGACCACAACCGTCTTCCACTGTTGAGGAATTCTTGTTCTGTGTTTTAAGGAGTTATCAGGATGTGATAAACAACCTAAATCAGCTTTCTTTGATTACAGTTCCTGCGCACATGAAGCTTCTCTCCAGCCTCCTCAAGAACACATTTCACATTTTTGCTCTCTGCTGAAAATTACTGCCACAAGAGGATGATGACAGATTTGGATGATTATGAACAGATGTGAAAACATCTCAACATGTTAACAAGGCATGGAAGCTCTACTGAAGCAGCCTGAAACCCCCTCTGTGGTTTTTGAGGCTTTCAGCTGAGGTAAATCATGAATAAATACAGCGCGATGGCGAAAATGTGGTTTAAGTTTTGGTCAGTCTGCAATGAACAATATTGTGTGTTTTTTAATCTTTCAGCTGTAGTTTGTTATAGTAACATGTGACTTTACATGTGGGTGAATTGAGTAAAAGGGAAAGATGCATGAATAAGAAAAAAGAAATCACAGGGAGAGTAAATAAATGTCTTTTTGCTTTATTTTTTTAGAAACACACTCAAAAAAAGGAAATTACCAGCCAATTAAGTCAACGAAAAAGTAACTTGTCATTTCAACCAGAAAATTTTATGTTTGTAAATCTTACGTGAATGAATCATGTCGATTGTACATAAAAATAATCCATTTAAAAGTTACTAATTTCAATCATGTTGATCCAACATGATACCATTAAATTGGATACATTAGTAATCGCAAGGAATTGTGGGATTCCATTTTCTTTGTCTATCTGGGCAGATTGGGGTCTAAGTGTGAGTTTTTGTCCATGGGTTTTATTGTCTAGCTGTTTTACTCTGTTTTAACTAGTGATTTAAACTGTTATGTTTATTTTTTTTTGCACCATGAGTTAAAGTTTGGTAGAGGATGAAGACCAACCCCCTTGTGTGGCAAACTGTTAATGTTCCAATACTTAACACAGAGTTCGCAGTAATTGAGCTCCTGTCTTGTGATGTGGGACTTTGCTGGGTAATTCATGTCTTTGATGTGAAAATTAAAAGACCCATTGGTTGTAACTTTGGAACAACATATCAATTACAGATGAATAAATAAAATTATAGAAATAAATAGAAATTCAAGTTAAATAAACTTAATTTACTTAGGTGTGACCAATTGAAGTGATTCAATTAAATTGGTTCAACTTTTTTCTTTTTAGAGTGAGCAACAATATCAATTTAAAGTTGGGTGCAACTGCTCTATTTAAATTGAATCAACTTAAATTTATTAGTTTGAACCTAAATACATTAAGTTGACCCAACCTAAATACATTAAGTTGAGCCAACCTAAATAAATTAAGTAGGACCAACATGATTCATTTTTGTTCAAGTAACGCAATCTAATCATGTGGAAATCCTTTCCATAATTTTTTTATGTTCATTCAAAGTGAACGTTTTTTGAGTGCAGTTGTGATTTCATATGAGGACAGTTCAGTGTTTATTGGCATGTGGAATAGAAAAATAGGGATTTACAAACAATTATAATTTTACAGGGTAAAAGAAAATCTCAAACGTGTGTTTTTGTCTTTTATTGTTTGATTTTTTTCTTTTTAATTCTGTTTTTCTGCAAACTGTGTTTTCAACACAAATAAAAAAAACATGTGTAAGTCTTTTGTGATGATTGACTCTAAAACATAAAGTTGGAAAAGGCCATTTAAAGAAAATTGTCAACACTTTTGAAAAAATATTGTATTTGCACTTGATGGCTTCATGTTCAGCCTTTATTCCTGCAAATTAGTAGATTAAAAAACTGGCAAAGCTTCTCATCAAAGCCACTTTCTGTTTTGTCTTTGTGAATAACTTAAAGAACTGCACAAAGAGAAGGAGGAGGAGGAGGAACGGGTGGGGTGTTCACCTACAAGCAAAAAAAGAAAAGTAATTGCCATAACATAAATAATAAGGGGCTATATGCAGGGAAGTGTTTGAAGAGCCGGCCCTGATCAAGATAAGATTGGAGACAGTATCAGGAGACAGAGGAAGTGTTTTTTGGTGTCTGCAGCAGCTGAGAGGAAACTTCAGTGACAGAGTTAGTCAGCCAGACGCAAAGCTGAACCCTGCAGAAACAAGCAGCCTAAATGGGGTTTAAGGTGTGACGAGGATAAGCGGGAGTCAGATGCATATGTGGGGCTATGAAAGTGACATGGAATTTACAGAAAAGTGGCTTTTGTGTCGTTTCTCAAACACTATTTCATTGTATTTAGAGCAGCATCCTTGCCCTTCATTAAACTATAACTCTATAGAAGAAAAAAATATATTTTCCTGAGAATTTAGAGTATAAATCTGACTCTCCTACTTCAGCTGCAGTAGGCTTAGGCTACTAATTTCATGCCATTAAACGTAAAGTGAAGGTAAAAGTGAGCACATCTAATCGTTTGACTTATGCAGCTGTTTTTAGTTAGGTCAAGTGCACAAAACGTGCACTTTTAAAGACTAAGGCATTATTAAAGATCTTTTTTTTATCATTTTAATGCTGCTATCTAAAATCTTGCCTCATGTGTTGTTTCATTTTGTCTCTTAACAGCAAGAAATGTTTGGAGCAACAAACTGCAAAGCCTGTTGAATTCATTACATCGTAAACGTTTCTGCACAATGCCGATGCTTTTCTGCATGGTGTAATTATTAACAGCTGTGGCAAATGAATATCAGGCTTTAAAAGATTAGCAGAACAGAGGTAAGACCTGGTGGTGCTGCATTGTGGAGTAGAGATTGTCGCAGGAAGGAGCGCGGGATCCTTTCCCTTCAGAACCCTACCTGCTGCTGCTGCTGCTGTTGCTGCTGCTGCTGCTGCTGCGGCTTCAGGAGGAGAAAACAGATCTGGACGCAAATGCGCCGTTGTTTGGACTGTCCATGATTGATGCTTGACTTAATCCAGTGCTCTGTGCGCCTTCCCGGGAGGTTGGCGGTCTCTTTGTGCCTCCGTGTCCCATGTGAAGCAAACCAAAGCGGGAGTGTGAGGGTCATAGCTATTCGGCAGGGTACCAGATCTTTCCCACCGGCACATCTGCATGTGAAATCGCCATTTCACCCCTCCACACTCCCTAATTGTTGCTAAAATTATTTGTGAAATTGCCTTCCACCAGGAGTGTTTTCCACGGCAATTGTCACACAATTTTATATGCACGGTGGGCCCACAGAGTTAACACATGCTGCTCCTCTCCTCTGCCATATGGGCCCTTTCTGTTTTGCCTTTAATAGTGACACATCACAATCAGTTTTTTAAACAATTACCTTCGAGCAATTACTTGAACAAGTCAACCTGTTGTCACCAATACCGGGTCGATCCGAATGTTGCAGGGTAATTGCCACAAAAGCTGTGAGAGCGACTTGGTTGTTCATGCTGCGCGCATTATCCTAATTGAAAGGTTAACAAGCTGAAAGGCATCTTAAAGTGTAACCCTGGCCTGGAAGAGCTGCTTTGGTGCCGTTTAGCGCGCAGCGGGCCCCAGAAAATCAGCGGTGGAGACTCAACTTTTGATGGACAGATTTCATTAAATTGGGATGACTCAATAAAAAAACTGATTGAGAATTTCTGCAAAATGTTTTTAAAATAGATTTTATTAATATATTTTTATCATGCGCTTCACTTTTCTAATAGTTTATTTTACTTTGGAGGAACACTTTTTACTTTATAAAAAAAAAAAAAAGTAAGAAAAGGAATCTATAAATACTAATATTTCACGGGTTTGATCAGCTGAGTGACGCCCAGACAAGAGGCAAATGCTTTCAAACATTATTTAGATCTATTGCGATCCTGAAGTGCTTTTCTTGTTTGGGCTCTTGTGTGAGAAGCGGCAGTGAATTAAAAAAAAAAAAGCGCACGGTGCTGATCTGATTGGTCGGCCGGCTCCTGGCTAAACCCACTCTCCTTCATCCATAAAAGAAAGGGCAGGGAGCCTATGGGAGCGCGCGGCTGTCTCCTCCTACGACATGCACGAAAGTTGGCCACTTAAACTACTTCCAGCAAGCCACCAGACATTATACTGAACCCAAACTAGAACGAGGGGGAAGAGAAACACCAGCGCTCTCAATTTAGGTGCCACTCCTCCATTTCCAAACCTAATTTGTTGCAACATTTTTCTTTATTTTGTGGCACATTCATCACGTCAGGGGAGAGGATCAGTTTTATTCCCCCCTCCGGTGGAAGGAGAGCTTGTCAAGATCACCCGCCTGGGATTAGGATTTGACAGCAGCGGCGCATCTTGTTGAGCGTTTTGAATACATTCCTTTTTTTTCTATTTCACTTTGTTGGGGTTGTTCATCGTTTCTCTGGTTGGGCTGGGGGTCTGGGGAGCTTGGACTTTCTCAGAGCTGAAGGCTCGATCAGTGTCCAGTTGGGTGTTTTTGCCTGGGTGGCTAGATGATGGCTACTCTGCCCGGAACTGTGCCTCGGATGGTGCGCCCTGCGCCAGGCCAGAATTACCCAAGAACCGGTTTCCCCCTAGAAGGTAAGGAAGGGGACAAGGAGTGCTTCTTTTTTGGACTTGTGTTCGAACCCTCAGTGGTTGCCCGCTGTGTGAGCCCTCAGATGTGACACATGCTGAGAAATAAAACAATAACATTGTTGGAACAAAAGCGCAATCACTGCGTATTAAGTTCAATTTAGTTTAGATCAAAATGTTTTTTTAACACAATACTTACATATATATATATATTATTTTGTCAAATGAATACATTTAAATAAACTCTGATAAATTATATCCCAACTTTACTGCTTATCAAAAAAGGCCTCTACATATAACCGTCATATTTTAGTTTCTCTCTTTAATATCCAAATGTTTTCATACATTATTTAACAAATATCTGCAATTTTAACATGTAAATCCATTTTTTAAAATAACTTTAATTTATTCTACTTTTACATTACCCCCACTAAAATCACCAGACACATATGGGCGGGAAAACAAAGAACATTTTTATTTGCATGCATTTGTGGAAACACTTTTCCCAACACCCACTTCGTGCTCAAGTGCTTCGGACGGAAGCGTAAAAAACCACGTAGCTCGCGAGTTCCTCGAGCCCCGGGATTTGCTCAAGTGTCCTGCTGCTGGAAATGGCAATAACACACACAGCAAAAAGATGGCTCAAAGGATCACATCAATATTTGTACAGCATGACTAGGAATAATCAAGGTGGGGAGAGTTGGCCACTTTAGGGTCTCTTGAATGTGAAATTGCTTCCTCAAGTGGCCTCGGACGCATCCTGTCATCCAGACTAAGGCTGCGTCAATTTGGCACCACGCTCCTTTGAAAATGTGCAATATGATAATGAGCGCGTCCTGCTAAATATCAACAACAAATGCGCCACTGATGGAAAATTATCTTTTCAAATTGAAGTGATTTGTTTTTGTTGGTTTTACTTTTATTATTTTCTGCTGCGCGTCTTTGAAGCTGTTGTTGTTTGTTGTGGCGCAGTGTCTACCCCTCTGGGCCAGGGTAGGGTGAATCAGCTTGGAGGAGTGTTCATCAACGGGAGGCCCTTGCCAAATCACATCCGACACAAGATAGTGGAGATGGCCCACCACGGAATCCGACCCTGCGTGATCTCGCGGCAACTGCGAGTTTCTCACGGTTGTGTGTCCAAGATCCTCTGTCGGTACCAGGAGACCGGATCCATCCGTCCGGGAGCCATCGGAGGCAGTAAACCCAGGGTGAGTGGCGGTCCGCCGCCCCAAAAAACTGGGTCACCGCAGCAGGCTGATGGACCCCCTATCTGTCATTTTTATTTTAACAATCCATAAAAGTTTTGTATTTTAAATAATATGAGAAAAAAAACGTATTTTTATATATATGAATAACAGATTATGGATTTAATTGTGCCCTTTTTGTTAATTAAATTCACTGCTTCATCCTTGATGACAAAATGCAAATAAAAAAAATGTTTTAGGCTTTAAACTAAATAACATAACTTTTGGTTTTTGGTTGGAAATATAGAATTAATAATATTTCAAAACATATTTATATATGTGCATTATAATAACATACATTATAGGTCCACACATTTATAAAATATAAAATGTTTTTTAATGAGTTAATTCGTTTTTTTAAACATAAACAAGTATCATATTTCTTTTAAACCCCCTAAAATGTAATTAGTTTTTTTTTTGTGAATGAGATTTTCTTAAAATAAAATAGATAAATAAAAATACAGGTGAAACTAAAATTGTTCGTTTGTTTGCCCCCCCCCCCCATTCTTGCTTGGATTCCATTTCAAACCTAAAGCAGGTGGCAACTCCTGATGTGGAGAAGCGGATCGAAGAGTACAAGAGAGAAAACCCTGGCATGTTCAGCTGGGAGATCCGGGATAAGCTGCTGAAGGACGGTGTGTGCGACAGAAGCACAGTTCCTTCAGGTGAGGCTTCATCTGGTAAGCTGCACTTTTTTATTTTTACTCACTACCAGTGAACACTGCAGCATCACTGACTTCAACATGTCCACTTACTGAAAATGAAACCCCATCAGTAAGCAGCTGTTTGACCTAGAAAAAAAGAGAAAGCTCCTGTTGAAATGTGGCTTCAGTGTTTCTGTTTCATTTTGCTTTAACATTTTGGACAGTTTGGTTTAAGCTGGTGCTTCATGTCAAACTTTTGCTGTGCCTTATTCTGTATCCTTCTAAAATGTTTGATAGGATTATTTTGGTTCTTTTATGGGTTTTAGGGCTAATCACCCATTTACCTTTTTGTTGCCATTAGTGAGCTCCATCAGCCGCGTTTTGAGGGCCCGATTTGGCAAAAAAGATGACGAGGATGACTGTGATAAGAAGGATGAAGATGGAGAAAAGAAAACAAAGCATAGCATCGATGGCATCCTCGGTGATAAATGTAAGTTAACTCAAAATTTCTGAAATTTCAAATTTTATTATCATCATCAAAGTGGGGGAAATGTTTGAAATAGACTTCCTGCCTAAAATCAGATTGTGGGGGGGAAAAACTGTTCTTCCGAGCTGCTGCTAAACAGGCAGAATTCATGCCTGCTCTGATCCTCCGAGCCAGGCACTTGTTCGTTCATGCAATTATTTATGAGAGTCTTGGCAGAAGGTATTTAACTGCAGAAAATTAATTTGTGTGGCGAATTCCTCCTTATTCATTTTCTCAGTCATTTAACGACCTCTAAATGACAGCTGACAGTTGACCCATTTTGCAAACGGTGTCAGTTCACTGACATTTCAACACTTGTCAGTTAAAGTGAAAATCAATCTTTGAATTATAATTATTATTTTTATTACTATTATTATTATTATTATTTCCGGGCACATAAAACAATATATTTTGTCTGTTCGCTTCCTTGTTTTCTACCCTAAAAAGGTCAAATGCTTCTTTAACAATAAAATGTACTAAATGTTCATCACACAAATATTAAAAATAATAATCAATGTATAACGTTGTTTTTTTACTGTCCTGCTTTGCCGGTTTTACACCAATAAACTGAGACTTGCGCCTCTTTAAACCATGCAAACTTTGGCCCTCTTTTATGTGAATGGATTGGAGACAAAAATGCGCAGAGGCTTCATTCTTCCTCAAAAGGACCCCCCCCCCCCCGCTCCAAATAATAAAAAATAGTTTAAAACTTGAATCTGAACTTCACGAGCAAAACCTCCTCTGTCGACGCTTTTCTGAAGTGATGAGTCCGCGGCACAAAAGCAAATCCTGGAAAGCAGGGCGGCGAAAAGAGGAGACTATAGGCCTGACCATTCTCATGGAAAAAAAGGAGAGAAAAGTTTGGACAAAGGGCAGGAGCAGACATAAAGGGGGATGAATAATTCAGTACGCCCCGCTGCTAGATAGTTTTGTAATTTTATATAATGGCCTTTGGAGAAGAATTGGTTGATAGCGTGAAAACGGTCCTCTTTTCTGTCACACCACGCATTAATGTTCGAAGAGAAGAAAAAAAATGTCACCATTTTGTTGCAAATATCTTCTGTGTTCCAGCAGAATGGTTGTAAGCACTGCTGGCCGAAAAACGACCGACATCTTGAGCCGGACCGCGTCTTTACGCACAACCATAAGGCGGTTAATGTGATAGTTGGACGTGTGAAAGGTTGAATTATCACTAAATCATCAGTTCCCCGCAGACCCGCGCGCTGTACGCAGACCGCGCGCGCGGGTTTCTGTCGCTTGTGTTTTAAATTAGGATTGATTTACGTTGCTATAAAAAGCGACGCACGGTGCGCGTAATGTAGTTTAGACGACGAGCATCCGGATGGCGTTTAATAATGTTAATACTTATTAGAGTAAGCGCTTGGAACGGCGCTTGCTGAATAGGTGGCTGTGTTCGTGCCGGGTGTAATAGCTTCCAGGCATGGTAAGAAATGTATTTATCCCCAATCAGCCCCTCACTCTCTCTGAGTTTGAAGCACAGTTCTTATGTGGAGAGGGGTTTTAAAGCAGATTAAATAGAGCCTTTTATTTCTTTTCACTTTCATCTCAGAGCGGAGCTCATAGTGTCTCGCCCTGGGCGAAATAAAAAAACATTTTTTTTTATTTATCCAGATTTTAAGACTTTTATTTATTTATCTGTTAGTTTATTAGGTTTCGCTATTTGGTTTTCTCATATGTTACATCACAGGTTTACTTCAATTTTATCTTCACTGGGATTATTTTTAATTGAACAATGGAGGTTGTTTTTATTTTGCTGCAACGAAAAACGTTGTTTTTCCAAAAGGACATTTATTTGATTTTAACTGGGAAAATGTTCCACTTTTTTTCACTTTCAAGATTCACAACTTATGCAGAAGCGCATGAGCTCTGCAGAAAATTATGCGCAAGAATCTGGGGAGGAAGACGGTGCCAGCGCACACGCAGGCGGCATTATTTTGCGCATGGCCTCGGACGGAATCAGCCGTAATGCACGCTTTTGCCACATTGATGCGTCCTGTTACCGGTCACATGCAGTGGAGACACGCAGCACACACTTCAACAGCATTTTCCCTGCTCCCCTCTAATTACAGATGACACGTGGGGTCACTTCAAAGCTCGGGAATGGAAAAGAAAAAAAAATCAGAGCATTCATCAGGATACATCAACTTTCTTTTTTTAATCATCTTTCTGCAGTCTTCACTTTTTTGTTTGGCATTTATGATATGCTCAAATCATCAGACACAATTTCCTTTGCTCCAAATTCCAAACGCAGTAATCGACAGGCCATTGTTTTCCTCATGAAACAAAACAAAATAAGATGCTTCTGTTTATAAGAATGAGTGTATTTTCACTGCACAAACACACACATGCGCACAGAGATATCCACTCCGTGTGCGCACTTCCAGTCTCTAAGTGTATGGTAATATAATGTAGCTATATTTCGGGTCTAAAGCCGCGCTGAATGAGAAGGACAGGGGAATGAAGCGGGAGACCACTTCAAACAAATCCATCTGGAACAGTGTGTGAGAGAGATTCAGTGAAAGTATGGGGAAGTTATTTAGCTATTAATAACGTTTTTTCCTCAGGCATTGAGAGTGACTCCATCTGCACTTTCTCGCAGCTATTTGGCTGGGTGGAAATTGAGGGAGACCCAAATGTTGGGCAGAGATAACATACCCATCATAGCCCAGACCCTGCGCTGTGCATCACTGCATTAAACTCGGATTAACCTCCCCTGTCCCCGCAGCCACTCAAGCCACATTTCACTGGAATTTACATTGGTAGGCCCGCATTTCTTATGGAAAGAGTTGAAAGAAGCAACTATTATTATTATTATTATTATTATTATTATTATTATTATTATTATTATTATTATTATTATTATTATTATTATTATTGTGTTTTATTTAATTTCTAATGGATTTGTTTATCAACTTTGAACAAGCAATTTCCCCAAAATACCTATATGAATTAATTTAACATACTCTTAAATCACTTAATGTTATTTTTTTCCAACACTATTCAGGTTTTTTCCATGTTTGGATATTTTTTTAGGTTACTTTTTGGAGCAATACTACTTTTGGGGATTAAAGTTCATTTTAACTCAATTTATGTTTTTCTTTTTTCTGAGTTATTTTCTTTTATTTTTCATTTTTTATTTTTTTAGTTTAAACAACCCAGAAAAAAGTCATTCCCTTTTTTTTTACTTTAGAGTTGGGTTTAAAATGACCCAGCATTGGTTATTTTTAACTGTGGAGTTTTTAGTGTGTGATAAGAATAGCCTGAAAGTTTGCGCTCTTAAGTGAACCATTGCTAATTGTAAGATCTGTTCATGTAGTCTGTTCGTATCTATTTATGGATTGTAAACTAATCAGCAGCCTAAATATTTATTCAGATCCGTTGATCTGTGGCTTTTGTTTTTTTGAAATGCATGTGCTGTTATATTGTTGTGCTGGTAATTTACTGCAAGATGTTTTTGATTAGTCCGCCTATAACTGATTAGTTATTGTAATGATTATTTTAAGTTATACCTAACCGTCACTCTTTTTCTACTCTAATGACATGAAATGAGACAGTTGCTGCAACAATTTATTGGCAGGTTTAAACTTAAAATGAACAAAAACAAATAATCTGAAAATATAGGTAAAGTTCTTTTCAGCATGGTCTTAGTGGAGCATGTTGCTTAGCAACTATGTTTTACCATGTTATGGTTAAAAAGGCTTCACAAGTAGAGATTCAGTTAAAAAAAGATGTAGCCTGTTGCTAACTATAAAAAAAAGTCTATCCATGCTTTAATTAGGCCTTATTAGAGGATTTCATTTTTAATTTGTGTTGTATTTTTGATAGTAGACTATTTACACGACTTGATGATAGGAACGACTTGCGGTGTAACAAATTGCCCTTTTGGTAACTTGAGGTAACTTGAGCAAACTGTGCAACACAATAACAAGAAACCCAGTGTTATGAGTAATGAGCATCATTTCTGAGGAGGACAGTTTAAGCTTACAGACCTACAACCCGGCAAGGCGTTTCAGTGTCAGGAGCTTTAAGTGTCGAAAGCATTAAAGAAAAAAAAGTAGAGTAGGTTTAAATTCACTCTGCGCTGGCATTTGACTTTGATCACATGAGAAATATTCATGGAAGCACAAACACCAGCTCTGTCACCATTATCCAGGCTGACAGTGATACCTCTCAAGGCTGTCTATTAATTAAAGTACCGCTTACCATGTGGGACGACTTCCTATCTGGGCACAAAAATGGTTTTTCCATCTCTTGTGGGGCTCTTGAAAAGGGGCAATCTTCCCTCTCCAGCTTCTTGTGGGAAATTTAAAAGTGTACAGAGGAAGACATGGGGATTTCTAGCTCATTTATAAAGACGAGTTTATAATCCTTTCCTGCTTAATAACTTAAAAGGATTCAATTTCTTCCCTCATTTACGGGGTTATGATCACACATTGTTAGATGCAGATAGCAACATTTCAAGGTTAACGTTTCCTGTTTGCAAATATCAGAAAATAAGCTGTAAGCCCATAGGTGCCCTTTGTTTGGCCAGCAAATTTCCTCTCTCAGCACTGATAGGGCCATTTTAGATGTTGTTAGAATTAATGTGATAACAAGAGTGATGCTGCTGAAGACCGGCTGGATAAGATGCCACAAAGCGTTTGTAGAATGATGTGATATTTAATTATAGCATATAATTTCACCACCGAGAATTAAATTCCGTAGGCTTACGCAGACTCTGAGGATTGAGTGACTGGTTGGGGGTCTCAAGCCATACGAGACAAATTAAAGAGGAAGCACTGCCCTCCAGGTATCCTGTCACAACAGTAGGGTGCTTCAGTGCGTCTCTCATTTCTGTCTGTGTTTTACTCCGCCAATTTTCACTGTGGCACTCTTGGATGCTGTGGCGTGCCTGCAGGGCTGTGGTCCAAAAGAAATAGAAAATCTCTATGTTTTATCCTCTACTTTCCTTCCAGTTTGATTTTTCTCTCCCCTCTTTTCTCATTTTTTCTACACACCACACACAACAGCTGGGGTTTGAAAACTTAAAGAAAGATCATTTCAATTTTACATTGACCAGAAAGTACCAAAAAAGTTTTTGTCAATGTTGTCTTGTTTTTGGTTTTAGATCATTTTATTGTAAATCATTTTAAACAGGAAGACGCTGTGAGTTTGTCTAAATTGCCAATATTTTATATTCCAAAGTGTTGTGCAATTATTACAAATAATAATAATTTTCTTGTTTTTTTAAATAATCACATGTGTACTTCAAATATAACAAATTTATGCCACACTTTTTACTATTATTTTCCTTTTATTTAGTATTTTCAGCCCGTCTGCCACACACCCACTTCAGCCCTTTAATTTATTCCCCAAATTGGCAGCGTTTTGTTAACATTAATGTTTAATTGGCTGTAAGAAGATGAATGAGGCTGACAGGAATCAGCTGTCCACAGATTCCCCTGTGAGTCTGACTCGGAAATCATAACCTGCCCAGCTTTTCCCTAACTGAAACCAGCTCGTTGAACTTGTCACATCTAATTAGTCTGTTAAAACGCAGCCAGTGAATCAGGGAGAAACAGTAGGCGGTTTGGTCCGGGGCAGCCAATAAGGCCTTTTTGGGTCAAATAGTAAAGGGGTGGGGGTCAGTAATGGTGGAGTGGGCGATGGGGGTATGGGGGGGATGACAGCGTGGCTGAATTGGACTGCTGCAAATATTATTTTTATCCTTTCTTTAACTTAAACTCTTATTTACCAGCAAACTAAACATGCACTGGTAAGCTTTGATTTAATCATGAAAAAATATATATCTTTATGAACGACTATTTCATATTGAGTTTTATTTTATATCTATCTATCTATCTATCTATCTATCTATCTATCTATCTATCTATCTATCTATCTATCTATCTATCTATATATATATATATATATATATATATATATATATATATATATATATATATATATATATATATATATATATATATATAATGAGAGAGAGAGAGAGAGAGAGAGAGAGAGAGATAGATAGATATATATAGATATTTTTTTTACAAACTTAAACAACAGATTAACAGTTTGCTTCCTCCACACTTTTTCTTTTGCAATCTATTTTCTTAGTGTGTTAATACATAAATGAGGAAAAATGACTGTTTTATTCATATTTTAAATCTTAAACAGAAATTCATACATATCTAAATGTCCATATACTTCCTTTAAAATAAACATTTTTGGGCTGTTTCCTTTTAAGACACATTTACAGACTTTTATTTTGTAAATATTTTCAATTAAAGGATCTCTTTGTACCTTCTGTGCAAATGTGTGAGATTTTGCAGAAGCGTTCTTTCTTCGTTGGAATGGCTTTTTTTCCCTTCTCGTCTACTTGCTACATGAAGTCCCTGTGATGTTTGACAGCCTACTCTCACCATTGTTGGATGAACGGCCACAAGAATAGAAAGAGAGAAAGAAGAGGGAGGAGAAAAGGCCCTTCTGTTATTTTCGGTCTTGTGACTTGCTGCATAGGCCATTCAGCAAAGTTGATGAACTCCTCCAAAAAGTTTATTAAGGGGACGAAAACAATGCAAACCAAAGCCTCCGGGTGCCTGCGCAGACAGTTTATAAACTAGCTGCTATTGTGCCTCAAAGGCAGATGCATGAATACTTTTGAATAGGAGCCTTCAAACTGACACGATCAGGCTGGACAGCAGCAGTTTTAAAGAGAGACAGGGTGCTTCTGCTGGAGCTCAGATCTCTGCCTTTTTTGCATTAATGTACATCTGCAAAGGAAAGGGGGAGGAGGAATTGTCATGGTCACAGAGTTTCTCTGTGGCTTTGTTCTACATGTGCTTTAAAAAAAAATGATCTGAGATCGTCTTGGATTCTTTGAGTCCAAAATTAAAAAAACGCACATAAACTTATGTCAAAGTTCAATTATTCATTAAGTCAACATGAATGCTTTTAGTTGATGAACTCCTAAAGTAAAAAGAACAGCATCCCGGTTTTTGTTTTGGATAAACTGGGTGTGAAAAGTTGGGACATTTCTGATCATTTGTGCAAACAGAAATGAGCTTGTGAAGTCGATTCCTTATTTTTCTCTTTTTCAGTAAACAATAGACTGTCACTCTTTGTCCGTCCACCCTCCTTCTGTCCCTCCCACCTCCACTCTCCCTTTTAGCCCTCTCCGTCTCTGGCTCTGTGCCTCTCAACATCAGAGGGAGTCCAGTGATTTGTGACCCCAGCAACCCACACTTAATCTGGCTAAAGAGGGAGAGCATCCCGTTTTCAGCTCGGCGGGCCCCAAACAGGCCAAGCCTGCTCTGGCAGGTGTCACCATTAGCAAACAATTGGTCCCCAGTCTCATGGCCCGTACCCCAGTGCGACACTGAACCTAAACTATTTGAGACTTGATGAAAGGATGCACCAAATAGGGAATGTGGACGGGAGGAGAGGAGGGTGAGGACAAGGGAGAGATTACACTCTCAGACAGCTATTAGCAGGGATGAGGCTTTTCTAAACAAACAAAAAGAACGAGAAGAAGACGATCAATATTGTGTTAGTTTAGCGAGTGGCAGAGTGGCTTTGGAGTATTTATTTTCTGCCCCATTGTTTTTTTCGACCTTTCAAATGTCTGTGGGCCATATTGGCAATCCAATTAGGTTCTGAGAGGGTCCCTGGGAGGCCCAATTTTTCTGTCGGCCAGTTTGTGGGCAGTTCATTCACAGATTTTGTGTTGTAATGAATCCTGATTGGCGAGTATTACTTTGGATGGTGGACAATGACCGGGTTGTCTGCTGGGGTGGGGGGACAACACTCTGTGATGACAGAGGTCTGCTTCACCCGGTGGGATTGCAATCCCTCCACTTCATTAGACAGAAACGTCTTAGCAAAGAGGCCTGAGGTAATGGGAAGAGAATGAGTTGACATGTGGACTGCTGCTTCTGTTGAGTTGGTATATGTCCTGACAAGAGGGTCTATGTTTTTTTAAAAGCCATTTATTTATCCCTCAAGACTGATTCCTTGCCATGCCACAAGAAAAGACAAGTGTTCGCTGCGGGGGGGGGGGGATTTGTTTCAAAGGTTTTAATGGGAAAACCTCTGGTTTTTGCAATTGGAACAAAATCATATTTAATTATTTTAGATGTCAGCACCAAAAAATAGAAACATCTCATTATTGTTGCTGGTATTCTGCAAACAAATTGTTTAAATATGTGTGAGGAAAAAACCACAGATTCTCTAAAAATATTTTTCAGAGAACTACAGTAGTCAAAATAAGTTGATTAATTTATTTTTAGGATTGTTTCTGCTTCAAACAACACAACTAATATAGAGACATTTCGAAAATGTCCATTTAAATGTTCCTCAACTATTTTCAAACCATATTTTCATCTTTAAACTTTAACAGGAGAATAACTTTTATTACGAAAATTAAATTTGGACACATTATGACCAAATCCTGTAAGTCTGTAAACACTCCATCGCTTACGTTCCACTGTGTTTGATTAAGAAACTGGAGGCAGCGCTTTTCTTTTTGACCTGAAGCACCTTTTTCTCGGTTGCACTGGTGATGTGTCCCCTCTTTTATATTGAATTTATTCATATTAATTTTCCTTCCCAGCATTCCCTGTCCATGTTTAAAAAAAATGATGACTGAATTTCAGTAAAAAAAAGCTAAACTGATCAAATCATAATCTCTTTCTGTGAAATTGAGAAATAAACAGTCGTACCTGTAATTCAGTCAAAATTTTTATCCGATCAGAGTAAAAAAGAAATGTAACGGATCTTTGGCTTGACCATTAAGCCGTTGATATTGAGCTAAACAATAAAAGAACATGAAAAAATGCTTGTACGGTACATCAGGATATCTCAGGCTTTATTATGTCCATATTAAATTATGCGACGGATGAGCGGACTAGAGGCGCATAATTTATTGAAAGAAATGTAGTTTCCTCCAATTCGCCTTGCTAGCTAAGGTTGTCAAAGTCTGACAGCTGGCACAGATCAGGACAGTGTGTTGCATTATGGCCGTCCGCTGGTTACCATGGAGTTGCATTAGAAAAGACAAAAAGCATTTCTGGCTAATTTTATTACAATACAGGAATAGCCCACATAATGTGCAACAGTAATTATGTTTAGCACAGTGCGCCCACGCTCTCCCTGAGTGATGAATGAGGAACATTGACCACGGTCTCCTAGTTTTAAAATCGCCATTAGCCTATGCTACTTAGGGCCAGAACATTTCACATTTTATGCTCTTGATGTGCCACACCACTGAAATATTCATTTGTTTTAATTGTGCAGGTTTTTTTTTTTTATTACCACAAAGACAATAAACATGTTCCCCAAGTGTTGCAAATCAGAAGTGTGTTTTTTTTTCTGTCGCCACGCTAAAATGTGAAAGCGCTTGTCCAAACAGTGGGGTGGAGCTCCTGTTCCATTCCACAAAATAACAACTTGAAATGTTGTCCCCCCCTTTTCAACTAATGGGCTTATTTCTGCATCGTCAGTCATTCTCTCCTTGGGGAATATGTAGTCTCAGTATAAAAAGCTTTTCTGCTGTGAACATTATAACCTCTTACTATAGGGGGACTCTTGGAAATTAATGCCAAGCACTGAAATGCTGGAATGTGTCCCAAAAAAAAGGCTTTTTATGGAAAATGTTTAGTTGATTCTTGAAGATAAAGTGGTTTCTTTAATATGTGAGATCAGAGGAGACTGGTTTTTAAAGATTTCTATTTTCTAAGTTATGGTGATAAAAAAACAAACGTTTTGCTTTCACAAAAAATAAGGAGCTAATATGATAGTAATTATCTTTGGTCAAAGTGTCTTTTAAAGGAGAAATGTGGTGTTCCTTTCAATTATTTCTTTATTTTCAAGCTTTGTTTCAGCTCCTCTTTCACAAACTCCTCTTTTCTTCTGGAAATCTCAAACTTTTCCACAATATTTGCAGCCCATCCCTGTCCAGAAAATTAGAAAACTTCCCTGAGGCACATAAAAATGTCCAGTGTGCATTCCTATATGCTGCCCAGTAATCTCTCCTTGGCTTTATTGAGAAAATGATTTGTTCCTCCAGGAGTCCTCAGCTCACAGCCTTGAGACGTAGCTGTTTGATTTCCTGCGTTGGTTTTTAGAGATCTATGCTGGGGGACCGGAGCACAGGCTCTAGTGCCATTTGGAGGAGACCCCCATGGGCGCTTCTTTACTTTCTTGTGCTCTCTTAATTTCATTACTTTGGTGTGACCTCAATTAGCAAAGACTTGGGTTCAGGCTGTGACATTCTGTTCACAGAAGAGAAACCCCAGTGTGAAGTTAAGTCTTAGTGAAGAAGTGAGAGGTGGCAGAAGTCTTATATCCAGAGTTACATTTAGCTTCTTCTGAAGTTTCAAAATGATCTTTTATACATTCTGTTGTAAAGTTTTGTTCTTAAAAATAAATTGTGCACAAAAAGTTCAAGTATTTAGTAAAAACTAATGAAAACTTGAACGATTAAAGGTTATTTCTGCATGGAATTGATGAGAAGAACCAATGCAGAATAAAGAAATAATAATGCTCCAAGACGCCTTGAGCCCTAATCAGAAACATTGCACGCCTTGAAGTCAAAGGCAAACGTTTATAATGTCTCTAATATCCCACATTTAACCAGTAGTACGTAAAATAAAAAGAATCCCACCCTTCAAGCTCTTCACGCTTTCACACTTAGGCAGCGCAGAGGCATGGGGAGTCAATATGTCAGCGTTTATGGATGCCCTGCGGAGGTGCACAGGGCTGTCAAGCCTCTATTCATGCTCTAATGGCCCCCTGAGGAGCTCGTCTCTCTGGGCTGAAAAGGCCGGGAGGCCCAGTGGACGCCCTGTTGTTGAAGGTGAGCATGCGCTCTCATGGACGCGCTGCGCCTTCATCCATATGACAACAGCCATAAAAGAGCATCGCTCTCACTGCTTCCCCCCCTCTCCTCTGCATACCCCTCAACCCCTCCACTTTCTCCCCACCTCAAACAGAGAGAAGGGGGCTAATTGTTTGTTGTGAGAGCCAAAGATTATAGAGCCTCCCATCTTTCTTTCTCCCTTGCCTTTTTCCTCCTTTTTTTTAAACCCCCTTCTTTTTTCTTTTTTTTTTCTTCTAAGGACCACGATTCTGTCAGACAAACAAGGGAAGAAAAGTGTTGGAATTTTCCTGAGGAATGTCGATCCAAGACAGCCTTAAACTGCCACTCTGGCAGGCAGAGCTTACATGCTAAATTGCAAAAAGCTAGCCCCTCTTTTAGTTTCATCACATAGTTATTGCACTCGGTCGAAGTTGCTTTCTCACGTCCTTGAACTGAAGTGAATTTTTTTTGGCACAAGTGCTCCTGGCGAAAAGCCACTTGCTGTAAACCTGTAACTGAAAAGATGTAACCTTGAGATACAGCAAACACCACTGACATCTGCCTGTAAAAGGGTGAATTTTTCAACTTGAACTCCACTTAATGTTTGATGGAATAAAATTCAGCTAAATTACAAATTATGAGCCCCAAAAAATCCACCGACAACCAGGGGAAGTTTTTTTTACAAGGCCGAGTAAACAGTTAAGTTGATGTTCTCTTTATATTCTGTTTATCTTGTGTTTGGAATATTCAATTGCATGCAGATATCCACAGGAAAAGATTATTCAGAGACAAACTGTGTTTAAAGCGTTGTGGTTATCGCTGTCTTCTATCTTGTATTCACATAAGGGTCCTATCTCATACATCGTAAATGCCTTGAATCGCTTGCCTCCTTTAAATTGGCAAGCCCTTCAGGATGAACAGGCAAGTGTATTAAACTGAGATGCCGCACCATTCTCCAAAAAATGCAAATTGGGAAGTTGTTAGTTATTTGATGTTGCTGCACGATCCCCCCCGCCCCCGAAACATCCCTCCACTCCAGTGTTGGTGGTTGAATCGCATGCAGTCCTAGGGACAGGCAGGGCTGTTTATATGCAGGCCTGGAGCAGAGAAGACAGCGCAGAGACAGATGCATGTCAGAGATAGCAGATCCCATCTGAGGCAGATGCCTCTTATCGCAGGCCTGTTTGCATAATTAGTCCTTTTGATATTCACTCCCTCTGACTGACAAAAAGTATAATTGCAGTATCTAGTACGACAAAAGGTAGGCACAAAATAAACAAGTCAACATAAATAGGGAGAAAAGATGTGGTGTTATTTTTGTCCTGTGGGAAAAGAAGAGGGAGGAAAAACAGCATTTTGAACTAAATCTGCTGTCAGTCACAGTCAACTGGTGTGACTCGGTGCTCAGAGGCTGGTCCTGTGAATGCTTGCAAAACACTGAGCGTGAGGCCTGATTGTAATTATGCTGGAACTAATATGCTTTTCAAAATGAGCCATTATGAGCTAATGCTGCACTGCCAAAGCCCTGTCTGTATTTGTCCCTCTGTCTTGAACAGTTTGCAAAGGTATGCCTGATATTGAGGCCATGGGTTATGATATCAGAGAACAGAGATGGTTGCTATACTTTATGCTGCTTTTAGGTGAGTTAGAGTGGAGGCCAGTTTTGCATCTGCTGCCTTCTTGCAGCAATTTTTATAGCACTATTTAAATGCATTTTATGGAACCCAAAACAAATGCAATTTTAAAATAGTTTTATATGTCACAAAAACACATTTAAGGAGATACCAACAGATCTACAACTACTAACAACTACTAACAGATCAATTAGTTAATTGCCACAATAAATGGACTGTATGGAATGGAATAAAATGGTCTGTTTTATTAGCATTACCTCAGCTTCACTGCTGTAAAGTGAACAATTTGAAGATGGAGTGTAGGAGGGGAGGAGAAGACATGAGGGCCGGGGTTGAGGAAACTGGGTGATGAGGATCCCAGCTGCTTATGGTCTCTTTGGAAGGTCAGCAGAGGAGCATCAGAGAAGAGCCTTTTAACCTCCCAGTAACCTTAAAAACTATTCACTTAAAGCGCAGGTCACCCAAGGCAAGATGGTTGCCTCGATGTAAAGATCTGGTGGGAATTTAACCGTCATTAGACCATAATTACGGTGGAGTGAAAACACCAAATGTATTTTCTCCACATCTTCAAGGTTTGGTCAGCAGCAAGTCAGATGTATATATATATATATATGTACATATATATATATTTTACCATTTTTTATATCTCACATATAACCAGAAATAAATGTTCAGCCAGTTTAATCTACCATAATGGTCTCTGCAATGTCATGCTTTTTTCCAACAGTGTTCTTCTTTGCGCATGCTCCCTTGTCTCCACCGATTTTCACGAAATTCCCCCTTGGTAGCTTTTTGCGTAATCGGACGGACAAACAGACAAAGAAAATGACGTCGATTACATCTCAGCTCTCACCTTGCTGGGGGAGATATTGAATTTGATAAAGATGGAGAAGCAGAGTATTAAAGCTATTGCTGTGGCTGGTCCTCCCTTTATTCTGAATCCTATTTCTTAGCAGGTTCTTTATTCTCCAACATTTCAATGTTCAAAGGAAATGAGGGGGGCAGAAGAAAAGCTTATTACACCGGAAGATATTTGAAACTAATTCTAAGAGGTTGTGAAATATCTCCTGGAATTTTATTTTTTACTTTATTTGGGGAAAAACACATTGCTGTTATCAATTTTAAATCTAAAACTTTGTGTTTACTGCAATTCTTTCTTTGCTTACTAATAAGATTTCTAAGAATCTGCAAATGGTAAAATAAATCATAATTTATATTTATATGTTTCAATTTGAATGTTGGTCAACTAAATCTTTCAGAAGCCATGAAACCCAAGAAGTCTAGGTGCTTTTGCTCAAATAGCTCCCGGTGTTATTTTTCATCTTAATCAAGCATTTGCACTGACAAAGTAGAGTGTAAACCTGATTAATTCCTATTTATAATTTAAATCATTATTGGGGTAAACCTTAGAGGGCCCCTGGAGGAGAGTACACAGCACTAATCATGCCCAGTGGATGGAACATAATTAGATTCTAATTGGACAACAACTAATGAGACAAGGCACGAGTGGTTTATCAATATCCACTGAACCTTTGAGAGGGAATTACTGCAGTCGTATTATACAAAGGTCTAATCAGAATGTAGCTTTTTGTGGCTGGTGGACCTTTAAAGAGTTGACCTCGGCAGTCGTGCATGGATTTCATTCAGTCGCATTTTATCTTTGGTAATTTAATCTTTTGTAATTTAGAGCCACCTCTGAGGTGCTTGCTTTCTTTCCATTGTGGTGTATTCATTCTCTGTTGCAGGCTGAGCCTCACATCAACAAAGAAGGCAGCCGTGTGTTATTCTCTTTCCCTCTCCCACCAAATATAGTCAGCATATAGATGAGTTTTAGACCCTCAGTCCTATTTGGCTCCATGCAGCAAAGACCATGGTCCATTTTGCCTTACTTATCGCAGACAGGGCTGTTGACCTGCTGCCTCTGGTTCATGTACAAGAGCAGATGTGTTGCAGTTTAATGATTCTTTTGGTATTTAGCAGTCATTAGCTTAGTGGCACAGATTGCTAAAGAGGTTTACTGGTGTAGTAAAGCCAATGCAAAAAGCAAGAACAAAGAAAATAATGAAGGGGGATTTTTTTTTTTGGCGTCTTTCTCCAAAGTCCTCTGAACATATGTCCATTCCGACCTCCGTTTCTTCCCGCTGAGACACAGAGGTGACTTTGGAAAGTGATCTGCAGACTGCCGGGCTGGTCTCAAGTGTCGTCATGGCAAGTTACCGTGTAAATGAATGTAGGCTTTTTCATGAAAACCAACAAAGGGGTTATGTGGTGTATGTACATATTCAACTTTGTATGTTCAAGGGTGTCTGCAGTGGTGTGAGCTTGTGCTTCAAGAATCAATCTTTATTAAAAAGGATAAGACTGAAGAATTGATTTAATGAATGCGGCCTCATGTCCTGCAGCCACATGTAATCCGCAGAGAATCATTGAGCACGAGCTCAGGGGGACAAAAAAATGTTCGTAGAAGACTCGTAGAGTGGTCTGTAATGATAGTCTCCACATAATCCCATAATTCCTTGTTTAATTAAACTCTGGAGCTGGCCTTGAGACTTCACCAGCTCTGTTGCTCTTTTGTTCTCACAGTTGTTATTTGGAAGCATGGTCTGAGTATTCCTTTTTTTTCCTTCCACTTATGCTAAAAGATTTGACTGAAGTAAAACCAATGTGAGCTGTGAAACAATGAGTTAGACTCAGGTGAGCCTCTCCGGTTCAGTCGAACGGCATAAGGTCTCCTCCAAAGCCAGAAATCGCTTCTTGCACCCTCTTTTTTAAACATCTCCCTTTTTTTTTGTCTCCCACACTTTCTGGACTGTGCATGATGCAATCCAACAAGGCCTAGAGCAAGACTGGCACATCACTCCGCCTTGTCAATGTCTCAATGGGGAAATTATGAAAATAAGAATTTTATGACATGAAATGAAAAGGGCCATGTAGTTTGAATAGACATGCAGAGGAGGTGAAAATGATGCAATTTTCTAAATTCAGTTATAATGGTAATGTGCAATGCTAATGCGTATTTGCTGTCAAAAATTCCCCTGTCGGCCTGGATTGTACAGCTTTGAGCTGCATCTATATTTCTCAAGCAGAAATTCTGCTCAGTTGAATGCTTGAAAAGTAATGTCAAATGTGCTTTAATTCATTTATTGATAGCAGGTGGAAACACACAGGGACTGAATAGGTTTGGTGTGATATTGTGCTCTATTTTACACACTTTGGCTAAGTTGTGTATAAGCAGTGCACCCTGGGCCATTGACAGAGAAAAACAGGGTGAGGAGCAGCAAGGTGGCCTGTGCAGATTAACCCCTCCACGCATCAGCACCCCTCTCCCTCTCAGCTCTCAGCCCTCACCGCCTCTGGGGCCCAGCTCAAAGGCAGGATTGTATATCAGGGCCTCTTCTATGTTAAATAAATATCCACAGATTAAGATAATATTCTTCCAGTTGTATATTCAGAGTAGAGTAGCTGTCATGTGAATCCTCTCTGATGCCAAACCTCCTTCTCCACAGCAACAAAGGAGGCTCCTTTTTAAAATGCAGATAACGCTGGTGTTTCCTGCAAACAGCCCACAGTTAATTCTCACAAAAGACGACCTAACTTCGGTTTGATTGTGTTATCTCACAGAAGGCACCCTCTGCACCTTTCTCCTCACCTCAGGTAGCCGCACAGATGACGGTTCAGATGTGGATTCGGAGCCCGATTTGCCCCTGAAGAGGAAGCAGAGGCGCAGCCGCACCACCTTCACTGCGGAGCAACTAGAGGAGCTGGAGAAAGCTTTTGAAAGGACACATTATCCTGACATCTACACCAGAGAGGAGCTGGCTCAGAGGACAAAACTCACGGAGGCCAGAGTACAGGTCAGATCCACTATTTGTGAGCCTCCGTAATTCAAAACGTACTCCAAAAACTATCAACCTGCTGTTGTGATTACATCTTTAATGTTGCAGCTTTTTAAAATTGAAGGGGTCTAATTTGAAATATTACATTTCATAAACTTTTCTTTATACTGCTTCCTTATTTTATTCATTTTGTATTGATTTATTTGTACACGGCAAAATATAGAAAAAATGTAAAAATCTTTCATATTTAAACCTTTTCTTTAAATAAGCAAAAGAAAATCTGACAATGGGTTATGAAAATAGTCTTACCAAGAATTCGTAGTTTAAGAAAAAAAGTCTTGTCACAAGGACATGTTTTTTTTAACTATAGGGGTATAACGAGTAATCGACCTAATCATTGAATCGATTTATATTCCTATGATCCAACCAGATCGGTTTGTGTGAGGCAAGTTGTTCATTGAATCGACCTATACCATTATAAAATCTTTTCAAAATGAAACAAATCGATAATTTACTTTGGAAAATCCCATATGGATGGAAGCACAGTTTGTTTTTTTAAATATAATATATAATCAACCAAGTGCATCACAGTGATGCACACTTGTGATGCAGCAAAAATGAATCAGTGCATCATTCCAGTCCAATGTGTGGAAACACTTTGAATTTAGCTAAGATAGCCACACAGTGTGCTAGAATGTGCCGACAGAATGTTGATCATTTTGATGTAGAAAAACAACAGTGGGCTGAACTTAATGAAACTAAAATGTGAATGGATTTGTCTTTAATTCTTGTTTACATATTTGTTTGTACACGTATTTAATTTACACTTGATCATCTTGCAAGAAATCTAAGAAATCTGGAAAACCTAATCTGTTTAGTACCCGAGTGTTTCTCTCTGAGTCACACTGGTTGAATTTTTGGCTAAAAAGGTCCTGGATTGATTTTAGGTCAGTGAATCAGATCGAAAGGGAACGTTTATAATGAACCAACATTGACTATGAATCTTATCAACAACAACAGATTACCAATGGTAAAAATGACTAAGATTATTTGCAAATGAAAACTTTCTTGATAAAAGTACTGGCTTGCAAGTCTGAAAATAAGACAATTTCTTCAAAACAAGGGACTTTTTACTTTCTTAAGATTCAGTATCTGCAGTGCATTGTGGGTGACGGGACCTCGAAGTGAGCCTTCCGTTAAGCAGAGAGAGCTTCTTCCATCAGCATTGGTTAAAAAGCCTTCAGAGCTCTGTACAAACAGAGAAAAAAAAGAAAAAATGACAAAAAAAGACACCACTTGTTCTTCCAACCAGAGCACTGATATATTCATCTATCAAGACCATGTTCCGCTTTTATCATCGCTCACTGTGAAATTTTGGAGAGTTTGCTTTCCATTATTACCCTTCATGTTCAAACGCTTGACAGAGAGACTTCCTGCTTCCACACTCCCGAGCAGCAGCGAGCGCGCTCTGACAGCCTGAGTGCTCCTCGGTTGTATGTGAGATTGAAGAAAGATGTGTACAGTAGAGTTACAGCAGCAGCTGTTCCCCCAACGATGGAGAAGGAGAGAAAAAAGGGGAGAGAAAGGGAACGCATTCCTGATGGATTTCTCATTTCGGCCTTTGGCCAGGATCTCATCCCATCACTTTCAAGCTTGCCGCTGCTTGTAAAACCCTCCACATATCACACAGGGCTCCTCATCCTCTCCAGGGACCCCATGCCCGGACAACAACATTAATCAATCAGCCACTTGTAGTAAAAAAAAGAAAAAGAAAGGGGGGGACGGGTGAGGGGTGTGTAGGTTAGCCCTCTCCTCTTACCACAGCCCCACAGACTCACATTAAAACTACCCAAACTCCTCACCGCTTGCTAACTGTTCATCACACTGCCAACACGCAGCTCCGGTAACTGATTCCACACATGTCTTTGTCTGTCTTAAAGCACCCCCCCACCAACATGGAAGAGTTTCCGACATATCTGTGTGTTTAATAATTCACTCAGAATGGTCTCATGGTTGGACCTCTGTTTGGCTGCAAACAGAGGTAATAAAACAAAAACGGAAGAACATATCAGCTGCTTCTTATGCTACGTACACAATAAGCATGTGATGCGTGTCCAGGAACGCACTAAATATACATTCTTGAATGAACGGTTAGAATATGATGTTCACACGTGACTGTCGCTACCCAGTACTGACGCTTGAACCTGCAGTTGTGAGAAGAGTTGTGAAAAGAGTCGTGGTGCGAAATGTCAAAGCGGTGTAAATCTGGTGAATCTTACTCCAGGCTTTTTCTTTCACAGCTCTATTCTGATATGAAAGACTGTGTGTCCTAGAATTACGGCCGGGCACAAACAGAAATGACTAATTTCTCCTTCATGATTAATTTTCAAACAGTTGGCACTACCGTGAATTAAAGGGGGGATCATCCATACGTCACTACCAAATCTGAGTCCCTGATTGGTCAAAGTTCAACTGGTTTAACTTTCTAAGGACGTTAAATGGACGTGCATAGACACGCATAGAGGCGCGTTTACATAGACTCATTTGAAAGTGGCTAATTGAACAAGCGTGTCAGAGCCCAGTGTGAACGAGACAGATTGTAGTCATGCTTATTTAAATGAAACACAATGATAAAGTTCAAAGAAAACGTTAGCAGGTTCGTGCTTCACCGTTAAAACTACAACAACGTCAATAAACAACTGCATTTTTTCTGCTCCCATCAGAGTTACCATCAAGGGCAGTAAAACTTCATTTTGGAGGGTAATTCATGCCCATAGAAATACCTGTGACTTATTGGAGCAGTGTGGCAAATATTTATGGACCAGCACTCCCAAAATTGGCTAAATGTGAGAGCAGGAGAAGAAAGACACTGGAGTGACTGCTGTCTCTTTGCAGTTAGATAATCAACTTAAATAATCTCATGTGAAAACCTGAGGAATTTGAGTCATGGCTATAATTTGTTAATGCTGTTTTCCTTATAATCTAATTTCTTAAGGCTTTGAAAGTCTCAAAAGGTCAACTCAAACTTAATTTTCTAAGAATGCTATAAAGAAAAAGGAGCTCTGGTAGCCAAAATAAATGTCCTTCGTATTGCTGCAGCTTGTATGCTTCAAGGAACAGTTTATCTTTGTATGCTTGTATGTCAACTTTAAGTTAATCAAATTTAGAATCTTTTTTTCTTCTTAAAATGCTTGTATAATTTTTTTTAAATACCAAAACGCGAAACAAAGTCCCACCCCAGGTTTTCACAAGGGTGCCCACATGGCCCATTGTGAATCAGAGGAGAGGACACCCTTCGGCCTGAGAGCAAAGCTTCTCCAGAACAGCTGCAATGACGCATCCTGCAGATGTCCAGACACTTACTACAGTTTGGGGCTCCCATAGACACTGGGGGGCTGTGGATGAGTCTCCAACACTCATATTTTACCAGGAATTTGTGTGAGCTGTCATGCTTCTCTGTCATCCATTTGTCATTAAACATGGTGATAATGTGGAAAGCAGTTTTTAGCCTGGTGCAAAAAAAAAAAACAAACCAAACAAACGTGCCTTTAGAACCTCCGTAAAAACGCGAACGTGTGTCGTCAATTTAACTGGTGAAATCTTGCGGAAGTGACAAGCTTAGCTCTGACTCCAAACCTAAACTCATAAACACAGCTACCCCCATTACCCCCAAGTGTCTGCCTTCGCCTGTCATTTTAAGCACCTCTCACCATCTATCTTGGTCAGCTCAACTGCCCCTTTCAGCTGAGCTACTGGCGTTCCTTTACCACCATGAGTCCTGCAATGGTTTTATCACCCCACCTGACAAATTGTGTGATGTGATCCATATCTCTCAGCAATTAGTTCCAGGCTGTCTCAGTTGGAGTGGATGCTGCCAATTCCACCTTCACTAAATCCTCTGCTCATGCCGTGTGCTCTTTCCTTTTCCATCTGATAACCTCTCAGTTTTAACAGAAGCAAACAGCAAAGCTATTCCATGAGAGCATCATCCGTGCGTGCGCTCCCTCTGAGGAGAGGACCAGGTGCGAGGCGCGTTCAGGAGAAGGAGATGTGCAGGCAATGGGCTGAAGGTCGCTGTAAATCAGCTCTCACGGATGTGGCAAATTACATTGGCCTCCTGTTTAAACTGAAGTTTTTAAGAGACTGAGAGCAATACTGAATGTTGGCTGAAGCTCATCATCTCAGCGTGCAACTGCCAGCTCGCTTTACCAAATCTGTCACATAGGTTCTCTTTCATTACCAATAAACATTCTGCATGTAGCTATTATAGTTAGTGGAATCTAATAAGGCATAAGCATGGCTTTTTATGAAGCGTGCAAATCAATTTGGTAAAAAGTTTCCTCCTTTATCTGTGGTTGTGCAAGCCTAAATGAGAGCACAGGGAAAACGCCCGTTTGCTGGACGTTTTTAGCTATAGATGATGGAACTGGAATCAACTGAACCAGACGCACATGCATTTAACTGGGTTTCCTGCACGGTTTGTAAATCATAGCGTCCTGATAATGCATCAAGCTTCAGTAGCCTGCAATGAAAGAAAAACCACAACAAAGCGAAATAGTCGCAAGCAAACCCAATAGGCAACTGAATTCCCGCAAGTGCTGGTTTACTTTTCATAAAGGAATAAATAGGATTTGTGTAGATTGTAGGGGCAAAATTGTTGCAATGCATCAATGTGAATGTTCTAACACTTTCTTATTATTAGAATTTAAATGACTTTGGTACAGTGCTTCTGTACTCCTGATACTTATCAAGCTAATCCCACTCTCCTCACAAATTCACACTTCTAGCTACTTTAATTAGCATAGTGCCAGTCTGGAAGGCAGGCAGGGAGGGGAAAGAAGAGAGAAAAGAAGCTGGATGTGTGAGGCAGGAGTGGGGGTGGGGTGGGGGGCATTGCGTGGTACGAGACAGAAAAGGATTTATATGTTGAAGCTGGTTGCATCACCTCTTTGCATTTTGGTGGAAAGAAAGTCAGCGGCCCATTTTGTTTTGTCATTATCTCTCGCTGCTTGGTTTTTATCTAACGAATGTTGCAAATTGGCTCCTAAAAGCCTTCCCAGATTCAGGTATTTGCAGCACTAAATCATGGGGGATTGTTTAGCCGAGATCCTATTGAATACAAAGCCAACACACAGTATTTATTTAATTTTTGTTTTTCTCTGCAGTCCAATGTCATGCATGTACTACACTGAGGATTTTTTATCGCTGATCTGCGAAGGCAGGATGTAATTCTTTTATATTTTTACCAACATTGAATGAAAGATTTAGATCTAAAAGACTAATTTATGCAGGAATTCACGATAAGGAAAAATTGTAGCACTGCTTGTGATCCAATTTAAGGTTTGATGTCGGTATCTACAACCTCCTTTTGTGCCTGTCATTCTTTTTTATTCTATTTGTACAAGCTGCATGTAAACCCTCCAAAACTTTCTGCACAGCGATCCACTGCTGCAGAGCTGTGCAATAGATGCAGAGCAACCTCTTTATTTCACAAAAATAAGGCAGGAGGGAGTCTCTGAATTCTGCTTCATACTAGTGGGCAGATAGGGAGACATGCAGGTGGTGCTGCAGCTTCCTGTACTGCAGAGAATTAAACCGGATTGAGAGCAGAGAAGAATCTCTCGTCCAAGGTGACTTTGTGATCAGGTTCCAGCCTCAGAGTGCAGCCTCAAATCCTCAGCTTCAGGCTGTATGTTAGTTCAAGAGTGGATGTGTGAATGTGCAAGACTGCACTAGTATTGCATGCATATGTGTGATAACATATGGGCACGCGTGCATTGCCATTTTGAGTGTAGGTTTATCGCTGTCTGTGCTGAGAACCTGAGGACCAGAGAAAGCCACTCTCTGCTGCACAGTCGGTTCTGCTTCCATGTCATTGGAGTGGATGAATCAGCCCCCTTTTGTGTTTATTTTAAAAAACTGGATTGTATTTTGTAGAATGCACCATTTTGTTGACGTAATGGGTTTTTATGCCATCTCGAACCACCAAATTACAGCAAAAAATGTAGAAAAAGAATTCATTCCAACAGATTATAATAATTATATGCATTTTTAAACATTTTGATATGCCCTTTTGATATGCCTTTATTTCACAGTCAAAGAGCCCTTATTAAGCAGCATTGTGGTAATGTAACCCCCAATGGTTCGAAGAGGTTATGGTTTTCTAACATCTAAAATTTCTGACAAAAATAGGCTCAAATCCCCCCGGTTATTCATAAAAATATACAAAACAACCAAAGGGGTTAGAATTGGGTTTTTCTCTAATATAAAAAATACTTCTGACATTAACAGCAGATGTGTTAAGTTTGATTTAATAATAAGCTACCTGACATTAACCTGAGAACGAGGTACGACTATGTAAAGGTTTTTGATAAGGTCTGACCCCCCCCCCCCCCACACACACACACACACACACACACACTTCCCAAAATTCAACCCTAAAAAAGGGGACAGTGGTATCAATATTTAAGTGTTTTTGTGTCTGCTGTGATTGAGCACCTCCTTCCTCAGCTTGGATGACAAAGGCCGAAGGAAGTTAAAGTGAGCATAAAAGAGAGGTGGAGTGAGTGGACGGGGTCAGAGGTGAAGTGGCACAGCGGGGTGGGGGAATCGGGAGGGCAAAGAGGGAAAGGGGGTGCCCCTCATCCCCCACCCGTGCACCCCTGCCTCCCCCCTCCTTTGGGCCAGGCAGCTGTTTGTCTGGCCCATTCGGGGCTTAGTTCACGTCGGAGCACGCTCCACTACATCCCAATAGCGTAAATTTCATTGGAGCCACATTTGTTTTGGAATAGCTGCTTGAGGGATTCCGGACGGCTCTTTGGAAGCAATCGGGCTTGAGATGAAGATTTCCTGTTGGTTTTTCCATTTGTACAACTGAAGTTTGGCCTTTTCAGCAGCACTCACACAGCAAGCCGCAATCGCCTGTTGCATCTTATTTTTCCTCCTTGTAAACCGAGCCAAAGGCGGAGAGCGGAGAAGGTCTTTACAGAAGCAGCGCCCTGGGTTTAAAAAGAACCACATTTGAATTAAGATCTCTGTTGGGCTGAGATCCCTTGTAGGCCTATATGAGTTCTGTCTTATGTATGTTTGTGTGTGTAAAAAGAGGCAGCCCCCAAAAAGCAGAGTATGTCGCTGTGTAAGTCCCCTTGAAAGTGTCGCTCTTAAAGACCTGTTTAAAAGGGACGCCCCCTCTTTGTGTCCACTGTTCTCTGTGGCGTATGGAGGGGCTTTTGTCCCCCTCTTTCATGTTCTCTCACAATAGCCCTGGCCGTTTGAAACACAACAGTAGATGAACTGCGCTGACAGTGTATTAAACTCTGATGAATTGCTTGTGCGAGGCATAGATCAATGTCCTTCAACCCCAAGCACACAGTGAAGCCTTAGCCTTGTCTTGGTTAAATGGAACAGGTTGCTGGCTCCTTTCAAAAGAGCCTGATTATATTCATGTTTTGTTGAAGCAGAAGGCTTTTTAAAATGTGTAAATCTTTTGCCATTCTAAAGAGTCCTCTTTTTCCCCTTCCATTCAAGAAACTGACATTGTGAGTTTGTTCTCTTTGGGTGCTGCTCATTTCTGCCATGCTTTTGCCAAATCTAGTTTTAAAGTTGATATTAAATAGCTTCGTCTCTAAATAAAACTGATGAAGAAACGTTTCAAGATCGTACAGGATTCTCTTGCCTTTAGAGAAGTAATGTCCCCCTTTAAATGTTCTTGACTTTACAAACACTTTTGTAAAGTATGATGCACTAGATAAAAGCCCACCTCTGACCTTTGAATGACTTCTACCCCATGAGAAGGGCTTAGAGTGGCCTGTTTACACAGATTGTAGCTTCAGCCATTTAAGAATAACAGCTCTAACAGAAGCTGCAGACTAGAAGCTTAGAAATGGAGTCCAGCCATGCAGGCACACTGAGCGGAATAGCCACAGCAAACAGGATAAACTGAATAAAAAATGTATAGTTTTCTCTTCAGAATGTAAATGTTGTGCTGAATCTAATCTTCCAGGTGTGGTTCAGCAACAGAAGGGCTCGGTGGCGTAAGCAGGCTGGAGCCAATCAGCTAGCAGCTTTCAACCACCTTCTTCCTGGAGGGTTTCCACCAACAGGGATGCCAACTTTACCCACATACCAGCTGCCGGAGTCCAGCTACCCCAGCACCACCCTGTCGCAGGGTAAAACTCTTTCAGGCTGCTCAACACAAACCTACACCATGCTGTGTCCTCTGACCATAATTGAATTTGAGCAAAAGATTACATTAGTCCTGTTTATTAGTGGTATGCCTTCATATTTTATGTACATGTTAATAAGGTTGTATTAATCATGTGCTGCGCATAAGAACCATACAGCAAGTAGTTATCGTTCATAATCACATCTTTGCCACAGTAAAAAAGACAAGTCTCACACTATAAAGTTTCACGTCAGTCCCCCTCCACAGCTAATATCTGACACATGACCCAATCAGCTTAAGCTGAGCTGCAACTATTCTGAGAAGTTGGCACATCTTTTTATGCGGTGTTTTCATTTGTGTGTGTTCCTCAGAGGGCAGCAGCACTCTCCACAGACCCCAACCACTGCCTCCCTCCTCCATGCATCAGGGAGGCCTGAGTGCTGACAGCAGCTCTGCGTATGGCCTGTCATCAAATCGCCACAGTTTCTCCAGCTACTCTGATACTTTCATGAGCCCCTCAGCATCGAGCAACCACATGAATCCAGTTGGCAACGGGCTCTCCCCACAGGTCAGTCCACATTGTCCAATATCTGTACAAAGGCACGCAGTGATGTTACCTCACAAGGTGCCATTAGCACTCTTTAGTCTGCCTCGTCCCTGCTGCTCTTCTTCTTCATCAGAATGTGTAATTATATTCAACTGAAATTAAAAACTGAAACAGCATGTTCAGCAAAATAACTGCCAGGGTGGGCTTTTATGTTCGCCTTTCCAAAGCCCTGGATTTATTTTAGCTACTCCAAATTACTACATTCGTAAAACAATTGGATTAACATCAACAAATTAAAATTCATCTTGATAGCACCGCAAGTGCTCAAGCTGCTCCAAACAGCGGTTTCGACTTTCCTGGGACATCTAAATCCTGCACAGTGCAGTG
The DNA here is from genome assembly GCF_053564925.1 of Oryzias latipes. Lineage (NCBI taxonomy): Eukaryota > Metazoa > Chordata > Actinopteri > Beloniformes > Adrianichthyidae > Oryzias > Oryzias latipes. The sequence goes on from NC_136241.1 coordinate 10,581,669, forward strand.
AGAATGCATGCAGATGAAATAATTAGCTAAAGCTTAAAAATGTAGACCCATAATCTTCTTCATGTAATTGTCTGCAGCTGCAAGAATATGCTATATGTGAGTTTGTTCATGTCTTTTTCTGTGAAACAGAGGAGTTTCACGCTGCTGGTCATTTCTCTTGTTACTGTGCTCGGCTGTTTGACTGATAGATTTCTGGCCCTTTTTTTAAATTTAAGTACACTGAATTTTGCTATTTTGGTGTATGGGATTGTGTGTGCTGTTTTGTTTTCCTCTATTTCTGAAAAGTGCAGGATTTTAATTGTTAACCTCTTTTGGACACCTTAGTTAATGAGCGTTTAAATGTCACTATGGTAAGAGGTTGAGCTGTAAGTAGCACAGAATGGGAAATGATTTGGATTGATGCAAATCGTGTAAACGGAGTGAATTATACACAATTACCCATCAATACTGGCCAGTATTGCCCACCCTCACCAACAAGATGTGGTTAACAGGCAGAAAATAAGATTGAAATGGTGTGTAAAGAGTTGAAAATGAATTTCAATGCTGCATTTGTCCACAATTACCCTGTCGTTCACACGTGTTTTATTGGGAGTTTTTTTTATTTATTTTTTTAATATTTCTCAAAGCAGATTGGAAACATTCTTGGTATTACCCTCTTTCTTCAAAGAAGAAAGAATTAAGGATTTTGTGACAAAAAAGAGATTTTCTCTCCTGCTGGAGCGACGGAGGATAACATGGAGGCTCACAGCGTGTTTGATTGTTAATCGTGGCACCGCGGTTTTAGCTGCTAATGCTCTCACTGCAAACCTGCAGAAAAACACCAGGAACGAAGAGTGATTTTAGTATTATTATATACATATATCTTTTTCATTAATGGCTTCCACTACTGGCGTGGGGTGCCCTGTCGCGCTCTTTCCCTTTCTTCTCATGCAATTGGAGAATGTCGTGGGATATTAAACACTTCCTGTCACAGTCAGGATTAGGACAGGAGCTTTTGGGCAACTGTACAGCATGGATTCCAGTATTCAATTACTCTTTCAAGTGGGATTGATGAAGGTCTTTCCAATGACATACTTATCAAGCATTTTTCTGCGCATTATTTGTACTTTTAGTTTATTTTGCTACTTTAAAGTCAAATACTGGAGTCTGTGCATGTTTCATAGATGTTTTCATGGTACACTGAGAGGGAAACGGTCTGTGTGCCAACAGAATAATGTGTGGCATTCCTATCAGTCTCTCAGCATGCAGATTCATGTTCCCACCGTCAGCAGAAGGGAAGTTAACTTTCTGTTGCTGCGTCCCGCAGCGCTGGCCAACCCTTTTCATTTCAAAAGCATGCAAGAAAAAAGAATAAAAACATCTTATGGTGCAGAAAACTTTTAGAATCAATGTTCAGATTGATTTAAGCTGTTACTTTTGTTTTCCTGCAGTGTAAAAGTTAATAAAATAATAAAAAATTTGAACAGAACATCTCAAAGATACTGTCGAGATAGGAGGAACAATTTGATGGCGCTAGGAGCAGATCTGTTTGCTGGAGATATGCTTGTGCATTGGTACAGTACGTGCAAGCCATTTCTTCAAGTGCCTGGTATTGATAGCCTTGCAGTTGCTGTAAAGATTGACAAATATTCTGTGATTCGCAGTAAATGGGCTGCGGTGGCGAGGTGCCATGTCTGTAATGGAATCCTGCAGCGTTCAGCAGTCCCGACAGGAGCCCGCTTCCATCCCAATTCCATAACCCATCCCGACAGCTCACATTTTCCCATTACAGGCAGTGGCAAAACCATCCACACTCCAAACTGCTTGGTGTCATTGTGGGATATACAATATTTTTGGCCGGTTCAGGAAAGCAGTGTATTAAAGGGTCAGAGTGAAGCTGTGCCTGACTGGGCAAAAGGTATGGAGCCAGAAGTGTGTTTTTGTTGTTGGTGTCCTTTCATTTACCAGCACAGCGGGTGTTGGAAACCGGAAAAGGCAAGGGCATGAAGGTTTCTAGTATTTTTTTTAGCTCAAACTGTCTCAGTTTTTACCATCATAGAAAGAAAAAGCTTGAAAAACTCAAACATGAACCTTTCTTAAATGAGGCTTTGATGGTCAAAAGTCAATTATTTCTGAAGAACTAGTCTTCTTTCAACAAAGTTGAGGCTGGAAAAAGACCTTTAGGTATTTTTTTCCCCCCCAGATGATGTGCAGCAGACAGATTCATGGCCATTGCATATGTGTGAAAACATTTGGGTAAATTCCTAATCATTGCATGACAGGGACACCTGCTGGGGGAGGAAAGAAAACAACTGCTGGACCGGTTGCAGAGCTGGAAGATGAGCTGAATTACTGAACTTGGGTTTTTACTCTTGTGGGAATTTCTAGAACCAGGGAGGAGCATTTGTAGAATAAAAAAGGTCCACAGCTAAAGTGCTGTGTCTGCAAACAAGAGGTAGGAAGGAGCAAATCAAAGTTGGAGAGAGATATTTTGGATAAGGATGATGTTGCTGTTGTGATGGCGATGAAGTTGAAAAAGTTTTGTGGGGAACTTTTTTTTTTTTCTTTCTCGCAGTTTTGTGAAAGTGTTTCGGAATGACAAGGATGTGTGAGTGTGTATACGAGCAGGGCCTTTGGGCTGTATGAGTGGGCCGGGCCTACACAAACACGCACACACACACACACACACACACACACCAACACATACACAGGATCAGAGGCAGAGCGACTCTCACCCCTGCCTCCCTTTGATCTGTGTCCCCAGGCCTGCCTGCCCGCGCGGCGCTGCACCGCACAACGCACGCTGACACCATGCTCACCAGCAACTCCCCACAACTGTCTGAGAGAGATAAGCCAGGGGAGACTCCAAACTGTGCTGCTGCTCTTCCATTAGCTAGCGCAGACGCTTCTTTTAAAAATGGGATGAATTATTTTTAAGAAGCAAGCTCTGCCGTTGCCAAAAAAGAAAAAAAAAAAAGAGGGGAAAATGTAAGGAACAATCTGGAGTGCTGGCTTCATTCCGCCTCCCTCCCTGACTTCTAACAAGACATTCTGCACCTGAATACCAATGAGAAGGGGAGATTCGTGTAGTCCCCCACATTATTAAAACTTGGGCATTAAGCCTCTCACCGGGCACTGTGTCAGCTGGCAAGCTCCGCTGACAACAAATCAAAGGGGATGAGCGCATAGCCTGCATTCAACGCTCAGCCACTCGCAGAGCAAGTGGGGGAATACATACTGGTTAATTAGAACTCCCATTAAAACAAATACTGTTTCAATTTGGCAAGTACAAAAAAAGATGTAAGAGGCTTTCAAAAAAGGAGACCTGCTGTTGGCAGTCACCAAGAAAATCCAGGGACTGTAAATCATATCCACTGGCTATACTGTTTCTGAACAGATTATTAGTGCTCGCTGTTGTTTTGCAACACTTTTGAACTCTGAGAAAATATTTTTTCCACACCAAATGATCCTTTGCAAAAAAAAACGTAGTTGTCTTGTAAAAGATTGTTACGCAAACTTGTCAGCATTAGGTTTTCATTTTGCTCGTCTTTCAAGTGGAAACTTTGAGACCCCGTTCAGAAATAGGAAGTGCCAGGTAAACAGCACATCGGTGGCTTTGAATGTAGGCCTCCTTCTCCAAAAAGTGCATGCATGCACCTGAGCCATTTGTTGCTCGCTTCCTCTTTTGAGTCTCTCCTCGCTGCAGAGTGCTGCCATTTTGGTATTCATTCCAAAATATTTCTAGTTGGCGCTTGGTGTATTCATAATCTATTTTTCACCTACCAACCTTGCTTCCCTCCACTTGGCTTTTTGTCATCCAATGATGCCTTGCCAATAGTGCTTTGCATTCTCTCCCTCTCCCCACCTTCCTCTCCTGCTCCAGCTTTCTCCCCTGGAGAGGCAGCTCTTCTCCCTACGCCCAGATGAAAGGCTATGGCGGACAATAAAAATGCTATTTAAATGCAAGGGTGTTTGTGTGCGGGTGAGAGATATTTCCTGCTGAAAGTGAGCTGCTGCATCCTGATAAATAGTAAATATAAGGGAATGTGATTTACATTTATCTTGCAGAGGCAGCCAATATGAATTTCAGTAAATCCTAGAAGATGGGGATTTAAGGAGGAAAATGACTGAGACTGATTCACATGCTGTGTGTCCCACGCAGCTAAAATGCCTATAAGGTGGAGAGTGGCACTGCTTTTATTAAAGTACGGGCGCAGACACTGATCCTATCTAAAACACTTATTACACATGGGCATACACAGTGTCACAAGCTCATCTGCGGAGATTCCCGTCTCATACGGACACACAATGAGAAGGCAGATGGTGTAAACAACAACAAAAGTAATACAAAAACAATTGTAAACCTGTGGAAAGGTGGAATATCTGTCACAAACTGGAGGTGACTCATCTCTCTGGCGATAGAATGCATGGGGTTGTGGGAGGGCTGGGGAAAAAAGGTGGGCTCTTTTTGGCCTTCAATGCTAGCCCGACGTTTGGATTGTTGTCTAGCCCCATGCGGTTCCTGTTAGTTCCAGATGCCACTCTGACAGGTGCATTGCTGTGATTAATACTTTCTGACTTCTTCTCCCTCTCGGCATGTCCCCCTTTCTTTACTCTGCAGATTCCCCCTTTCTCTGTCACTTGGCAAAGCTCATCCAGCTGCTAGAAAGACTTCTTAGGGCAAGAAAAAAAAGAGCAGAAACATGTCAGCAAGCATCATTGCTCTTGTCTCTTCATCTGTCGCCTTTGACAATGGGATGAGAATGGAATAGTGCTGGATCCTCAGCTGGTTGTCTCGTGCCGCAGCTCTTCCCACTCAGTCTCCAGCTGAGAGCTATTTCACTATTTATTTACATGTAATTATTGCTATGAGGTGCAGTTATTAACACTGTCAAGAACAATTTGACCTGACATTTTTCACTAGACCTGGCCCCTGCTGTTTTCAGCAAACAGTCTCCACTCCTCCTCTTCTCCCACCTCTTTCCTCCTCCCTCCCGCTCCCTCAATCTGCCTCGCCTTCCTCCCCGGAGCACACACACAGTCCATGCCTCGCTGGAACCACTCTCCTGGAATCAGAAAATCTGCCGTTTAATTTAGAAGAGGCGTCTGTGCAAGGTGCGAAGAGTTGAAAGTGTGTGTTTGTGTGTGTGCCTCTGCTGAGAGGGGGCCCTCTCTTGTTCCCAGTGGCTGAATCCATCCCATAGTTACTCAAGCATATCACTAGCAGAGAATAGAGGATTGCTCCCCACACATTCGCCAATTGCAGTCCAATAGACGGCATATTAACCTCTGGTTAGTGCGGGGCCAAGTTTATAGCTGATACAGTGGGACGTTTGGGAGGGAGGCGACCTTCCTCTGCTTTCAACAGCTGTGCTATCTTGACACAAGCAAAGTGGACCAGAAAGGAATTAAAAATTTGCAAGGTGAATAGGTCTAATCTGAACACGAACTCTCATCCATTTTCACTTGTTTGAGCTTCTTTTGTATGCATGAACACCTACGGAGGAGAGGCAGGCGCAGAGGGGCAAATGTGTTGTGAGGATTGACAGCTTGTTCCAGCGCCCGCTAATCGTCCTCATCTGTGCCTGGCTTGTCAATGCCCAGATTCTGTCAGTGCCAATCAGCAGCCTAATTGAACACAATTAGCGGCCCAACCCAACCCCGCCAATACGCATTTTATTCTTCAAAACCCACTTCCTCCTCTGCATCGCCACAGCCCGCCCCTCCACCCCTTCTACCTCACATGCTGGCTCCCGATCCTGCAGCGATGGTGGAAGACACTTCAGTTTTTATTAACGTGCTGCAGCTAATTAACGCGGTGGCACTCGGGCACGTCATCTGCTGCCTGCCACCGTCCCTGCTGTCTGCTGCGGCCCCACGCCACCCCTCGCGCCACCTCCACCGTGACCAAAACGCTTTAATTCAATTTATGCAATCACTGTTATTTTTAAATAGTCATTTTGTCTGCTCAGATGTGGGGCCTTACTGCCCGCTGGGTCGGCCTTCTAATGTGAGGAATGGGGGAAGGGTGGGATGCTGTGGGAGTTGACTGACTTTTGGGGGGGAAAGTCTGTGACATTTTTATTTGTTTGTCCGATTTCTATGTGGACATGTTGCTAATTTAAGTAAATACATATTTTCTATTCTTTTAAATTCAATTATGCTGGCTGCCCATGTAAAAATCTGGTCTGTTTGCAAAGTCACACACTTTTCAGACACTGGATTTGTGTCACTTGTGGGTCATGGAATTAAGAACTGTTCTCTTTCTGTAATCACACCCCCAGGACAGGCCTTCAAATATTGATCTGAAAATTCAGTGTCATCACTGTGGATCTTTAATCGTTCCCCGCTGGAGCGAATATCAGCCAGGCAGATCTGCTAAGGTGCACAATGCTATTCTGCAGCGCTCAGATAACTTGCAGACATTTGGAGTGCTCATTCTTCCCTGTCTGCCCCAGTGACCTCTGCCTAACTTAAAGGTATATCTTGGGGGCATTTTGATTTGGGCAGAACGGGGAGGTATCGGTGACAGAAGGACTAATCCAGTATTGCGCAGATTAAGAGTATTTGTGGAGTGAGGTGTGTTGGAGCTGGTGCTGGGTGAGGAACAGAAGGGGTTCCTATCAGCTCTCCAGGCAGGCTGGCCCTCAGGCCACCACAGTCCTAGAGGAGTTTTTGTACTTCCACTTTTCTTTCACCCCCAATATTGGTCTCTCCTTTGCCCCTTTTTGCTTTATTTCCAAGTGCATACACCATTTTCTATTTTTTCTCTTTACACAGGTAATATATTGCTGTTTTAATCCAGTAAAGGCTAATCCCTTAATCAGGTGCAACTGTGACATCTGCCACAAGGGTTATAATTTTTTGGATAGTTTTTAGTCACTTCCAGAAGTGTCTAGACCACAGGTCAGCAACCTAAAGCTCCAGCGTGACATGTGGCCCTTTTACCTCCCATTATAGCTATTTGGCTTTTTTTAAAAATGCAAACAATTTGAATAAATATTAATGTAGTTAAGTTGAGCACATGTTTATATCTTCCGCTGCACAAGAGTGCCTAGTTGTTGCTCAGGTATCAGTGCATTTACAAGTCTTCTTCTTTCTCTTTTGGCTATTCCCATCAGGGGTCGCCACAGTAAAACAACCTCTCTTTTGAGGATGAGTTGCATGGTTAACTTGCCAATGTTTTACGCCTGATGCCCTTCCTGACGCAACCCTCACAATTTATCTGGGTTTGGGACCGGCACAGAAGCAGAGAAGCGAAGAGGGAGCAGCCCGGATTTAAACCTGGGTTCCACGGATAGAAGGCGCCGCAAACCAGCACGAGCTAAACTGGCTTTTATCATTGCATTTACGAGTAAAAATTAAAAAAACAAAGGATTTTATAAAAAAAAGGGGGGAAAGGGTGACAGTTTAACAAAGTCACAACAATAGAAAATGCCCTTTTTGACTTGGCTTTCTTGCATTTTTAATTCGTCCTCCTGCAACAGGAGGATGTTTTTTAACACATGGTGTACTTTATTTTGAAAGGAACAATGCTGCTGTCAAACTTAAAGAAGTTAAAATGGTTTTGTAAAGAAAATATAACTGTTTTATGATTCAATTATTGTAAATATTTAAAAGCTACATTTTATAAATGTATACATGTGATTCAAATTTTAAAAAATTATTTCTATTTAAATTTCGGTTAGAAAAAAGAAAGAATTTGCCAATCCAAGTGAGTGTTCTTGAAATAATCTATAATGGTTTAAAAATAATTAGCACATTCTTGTTCTCTTCACGTTTCTCTGCCAAGTTTTGATCAGTTTTTCCTTGTATGACTCCTAGCGCCGCTCTCAGCTTTGTCTGGGTTTTATTCGACAGCAAACACCAACAAAGGACAACTAGTAAACATTCAAGCAAACTAAAAAAATAACAACAACAAAAAAAAAACACATAATTGGACTGTCGAGGAAAATTAAGGGGCTATGAAAGCATTTCTTTTTGTCTAAAGTGTGCTATTTATTTATCTGAAAGGATGCACATTGTATCAATTTACACTTCCCCGCTCACTTTGCCACAGGCTGATGGGAGGCTCAGAAGTTGAGAGAATTAATTACTTTTTATTATTATTATTTATAAAGTAATCTGTCTGCAGAGAATGAGGGACGAAAAAAAATGAGAGGGTGTGAGACAGAAAGGGAGGCAAGAAACGCCCTGGAGCATTGTCCTTTAAACTAGGTCCTGGCTCGCATTATCTCCCAAACCAGCACTCACACAAAGTCAAACAACAAATGAACAACGGGCTGCTGAGAGCGCGCTGCGTGCTAGGAGAGGGAAAGAGAGGAGGATGAGGAGGAGGAGGAGGAGGGAGGAAGGGAGAAACTCCTTTATCTATGAGAGTTTTTCCTGTATTTATGAAAAACTTTGACTTAAACTCAGTAGTTCTGTCTCAATATTTTAAAACGTGTGGCAGAAATAAACTGATTTATTTGCTAACATCATGTGTTAATATTATAACATTTGAAGCAACAGGTGAAGAAAAATGTTACTTTGATGTCTAGAGATAATTTTGCTTTATGAAATGTGTACAAAATAGTCTCAATCCTAATAGTTATCTTGTGTAAAAGTGCCACAAGATTAAAGATTAAAAGATTAAAGCCAGTCCAATGAAAATTGTGTTTTTGTTGCATTTGTCTTATGATGGAAAACATATATAAAGAAAATTAGGATTAAAACTGTGTTTCTGAGTATTTCTTTATTTAAATTATTGTGAATCAGAAGCAGACAAAAAAGTCCTGTTGGAAAAAGCTTGTAGCTATGTCGTAGATGCAACAATCGTGTACGTCTTTGTTTTCCTCGTCCAAGCTGGCATCTGGATATCAAAACTGTATGGTTAGATAGCTCCAATGTTTTTGTTGCACCACTAATGTTAGGTTTAGGGTTGTGAGAGGCTGTAAGCTAGCGAGAGAGAGTTAACAAAGGGATGATGGAAAATGAGAGCAGACTTACTTGCGTGCCAACAACTCAGAGGTAAATTTCTAATGAACTCCTGCTGCTCTCAGGAAACTATGCCCTAGAAAACGATACAGGTTTTTTGATACCCTACAAGCGGCATAGTCATAATTAAAAGACACTTGGGAACGCTTTTTCAATAGTTTAAAAGATGATTGGAGTGGGACTTTAAGAGCAAGTTTAAAAGTAGATGACTTTGCCTGAGTGGACTAACAAAAATAAGTGCTTTAATGAAACAAAAACAAAAAAAGTATGCACAGAAAACCAGGATCTGCCCTCTGAGGTATGCCTCATCCAAACTCATTAATATACTCCTTTCATTTATACAAACGCGCATCGCAATCTATAGCAGCTAACCCGTCCTAATTTGCTAAAATAGAAAAGCTCCAATATGGCTAAGAAAAGAGGCCATCTTCTTTTGAAGAACTTGTACAAGCATGACTAATAATGGAGCCAAATGTTGGCCATTCTATTTCATGAGGAAGCGATGTGATCAAGCTTCCATTAACCAGTGACTAAAATGGACTGGTGCCCTCCAGCTGTTTCTTGTCGGACACTTTGCTGCTTCCTCTTCCTTCACTTTACATTCAGAATATTCACCCTTCTTCCTCCTGTGTGTTTAACTCAGCTCCATATGTGAGGAACATGTGTCCTGCATGAAGGGGGCTATGAATCTTGTTTCTTATAGATAAATGTCACACACTTTGCCTGCAGATGTGTAAGGGACGGTGGGGTTTTCCTCACTGATAGAATGAACATGTGGAATTGACTAACCAGCCTTTATGTCTCTGGTTTGCTTGTAGAGCATCCTTATGGAGGACATTTCCAAAGATGAATTTATAGAAAGTCGTTTATTTACCCTCTGTGGGATACTTTTGGCTGCACACATCAGTGGTGCATTGCTCCTGCATCACCACATTTGTCTTTTCCTGCACACTTGCAGGCATTTGTCTGTGTTCTTATCACCCCTGTTTAACCACCTCCATGATGGGCTAATTGGTTTAGCAGCAGAGGGGCCAAAGGCCAGAGCAGCATAGCAAAGCTCAACATGAACCTGATGTTGAGAGGAAGGCCTTCCTGCAGCAGGAGGAAAGCATGTGTGAGACGGTTTCCTATCCACCACACCCTCTGTCTGACTCAGACACACCACACCACTCTTTACTTAAGAAAATGTGCAGCAAAAGATAACAAAGCTTCACTGATTTATCACTTCAGCTTGATTAAGCATCTTCTATTGTAAAATATTTTCCAACCTTCCTCTGATAAATTCAACTTATCCGCTACACTGAACAGAATCGCTTTCATGCAACATAAACAGAATCCAGACTTTAAGGTTCAGATGAACCAGAACCTGCAGCATCAATGGTCCACTCACTTTGGTTTGTGCAACCTTCTTTGTGTGGGGATCTGAGGGGATCATTTACCAGTTCCAACTCCATTACTATTCATGAGATGGGTAGGCTAGGGGCGAGGGATTAGGGACTCCCTTGGCGCTTGTTGAGCTGTAGGCCTGGGCTCAGGCCTCAGGCTCTGGGACAGGGGCTGTCTGGCAAGGATGGTGGGTCTATTATCACCCTGGGACTCTTCTGTCCCACTGCAGAACACTTACTGGCAGAGCCAGCTAATGGAAACAGTATCTCTTGTTCGCTTTTCTTCTTTTTTTTTTTTTAGGTAACCTCATCAGGATCCTTGTATCCTTGCTCTTCAGAAAAGATGGGAAAGTTATTCCTTTTCCCCATTTCATAGCTGAAATGGTGTCTTTCTGAAGGCTTGTTCACCGTGAAGAGCAAAGATGACACTACTTGCATGAAAAAAGTACCATTTCTCAACTCGGTGAATGCTTTGATCATTCGTTTTAGAAATTTCAAACATCTTTCTCGTCCTGTGCTTTCTTTCCAGGTGATGAGTATCCTGAGTAATCCCAGCGCAGTACCGTCTCAGCCGCAGCACGATTTCTCCATATCCCCCCTGCACAGCAGCCTGGAAAGCTCCAACCCCATCTCAGCCAGCTGCAGCCAACGCTCTGACAGCATCAAAAGTGTGGACAGCCTGGCTTCCTCTCAGTCATATTGCCCCCCCACCTACAGCGCCACCAGCTACGGCGTGGACCCTGTCACTGCAGGCTACCAGTACAGTCAGTACGGCCAGAGTGAGTCAAACTCTTTTTTAATGTGTCGACTAACTAAAAAACACTATGAATGGATGCCGTATCCAACAAGAGAGCCTTCTGACCTTTGGAGCCTGAATGGTGGAGGTAGACACGTGCTCTTGATAAATCCCCCCTTCTTACCCCACCACCTCCATCCTGGTTCAGAGCTGCCTCAGTCACACCCCACTCCACTTGGATGGGAACGAGTAAAAGGGCCACTTCAAAGAACGGGACACCCTGAGGGGCCACAATGTCCTCTTGCCCACCTCTCTTTTTCTTGTTTTCCTCACTCATACCCCCGCAGGACAGGAAAGAGTTTGCCTTATTAGATTAGCATAATTGAGTGATGCTGTCAAAGCCATTCATAGGAGGTAAAATGAAGCACACTTCCCCATTAAGCCCACAACTGACATTTGTTTGTATTTATGTGGTTGTGACTTGGCATATTGTGCATCTGGCGACTCTCATTTTCAAAGTGGGCCCATGTTGCACATGAATGCAGGCCTGCAGTGCCCGTCAGTCTGTCACCTCTTGAGTGTGCAGCGCAGCATTTTGAAGCTGACGGCAGTGCGGATGTGAGCTGATGTGAGGTTAATTAAGATGGTGATTGAGCACAGTGGATGGGTAATGAACGGAGGAGAGAGGAGAGAGCCGCTGTCTGACGATGAAAATGATCGGCCATGCAGAGTGTGGAGGGCATGAAATCAGAGATGCCAGTAGTAATGAAGACTGGCACACAGAACACACACAGGGGCCCATGTGAGTGACAGCATGGAGGCTTTACCAGGATGCACATGCTCTGTGCCAACAGCATGCCATCCTCAGACAAGGGGCAGGGGATGGATGTTTATCTTTCACTCTTACTGTGTGAATCTTTTATTTTACTATTTTCTTCTGCCATAACTCATTTCAGCCCTAATCACAGGATTGAGATGAGGGCATGACCCTAAACTACCACCTGTCTAATCCACTTTTTCTTCTTGTTGTGCTGTTGTCTCTGTGCAGCTGCTGTCGACTACCTGGCTAAGAATGTGAGCTTGTCCACCCAGAGGAGGATGAAGCTTGGGGACCACTCGGCGGTGCTGGGGCTCCTACAGGTGGAGACGGGACAGGCCTACTAGAACCTGCTCCGAACCCACACCGATTTCTTTCTTTTTCACTCTATGCCACCAGCTTCACGCTCCATCAAGTCTGAACTCCAGTGTCCCTCTGCTGCTCATTCTCCAGCTTGGCCATTTCCTCAGAGAAAGTGACAAAGTTACATGGGGCGGGGGGTCGCTTTGGGGAATGGAAGTCAAACCTGTTTGAAGTAACAGGTGGCTTTCTCCATGTTTTTCTCAAATATATTTGTGCCCCTGTCCAATGAACCCCCCCCCCCCCCCCCAAACCCTGTTTATTTTTCTCAAGGGGGCAGAGACAATTCCAAGGGTGGAGGGCCTGCTCTCCGCCGTTCCATTGGTGCAGCTCAGCACACATTTGACCTTCCACAACATGTACTTTACCTTGCTGTTCATGGTAGTTAACAAAGCCAATATCACTTGAGAGACTCTAATTCTTGTTCCTTTTTTGATATTGTTAAGATTCTCCTTGCTGTTATATGATTATGGTGAATTCTGTTGTTCTTCAATTCCATTTGTATCTTTTTTCTCTGTTAGGTGTTGGTGTGTAAAAGCACGCTGGGTGACAGACAGTCTCTGAGTGTCTATCACCCGCGTATGTTTGTGTGTGTCGGCACAGGAGTGGATGATCGTTTTCCAAGCTGCTCTTCCCCGAGCTCGAAGCGATTTGACCTTCCCACTTTCATATTTCTCTTGACATTCCTAGAGGACTTGGCCACTCTGTGGGAAGTCTGGCTCGGATGGATTCAGCAGGGAATTTAAGCGAGGGTTTTGGCGACCAATAGCTTTCCCGTTTTAACCTCCTTCCCATCCTTAGCCGTCGTCCACGGGGAGAAGGCATTGTTTGCAAAAACAGGATTGGGGAAATTAATGTATTTTGAAATATGGACCTTGCCAAGGAGGGCTAACTCAACTCCACCTCCGCCCCCATTCCTTCCAAATCCCATCTGCTAGGGAAATCCTGGGTGACTTAAACAGTGTAAAGCAGATTAAATCACACAAATATAATGTCAAAGCTAATTCACAATGACCCTCTCTATTGCTAATGTCCCTTTTTTACTTCCTCATTTATTTAACCTTTTTTTTCTTTTAACGTCTTCACTTGGTTTCTACTTTCTGACTAAATAGGCATTCCTTCAATACATTCCTAGGGCTGTGTCTGCAAAAACACTATGAGCATTCCAGAATTTTCTGTCACAAGATTAAAAAGTAGACAAGCTGTGCCATTTACACGCGCTGTGGAAAATCTCATAATCCAGTCAGTTGTGAAAGGCCACAGGTAAAAACCACTGATTGTCCCCCCCACTTCATTTTGGACCGGAGCCCTGTCTAATCCTCTACTTAAAGTACTGAATTATACAAAAAAAAACACACAAAAAAAGACAGAGAAAAAGAAAAAATGCATTAATAGTGAATATGAAGCATTTGTGTAGTACTCATAGTTAACTTTTGACATGATCTGGGACCAGCTGTTCCCTTGAAGTATTTTTTCCCCTTTCTTTCAGATAATTTTTTTTAATTGACATCATTGTGATGATGTATGCAGACTTTTGGCAGAATCTGGTTCTCTTTCACCTCTAAAAACATAATAATGTACAGTAGCTGGAGGAGATTGTGTATTGTTTGTTTAAAAAGCTATGTTTTACACTAAAACAGAAAGTACATTTAGTGAGAGGTAAGCGTGGGATCTGTGGAAGTAAACGTTTTTATTTTAACTTCTTTCACTAGCTTCTTTTAATGTTGATTTTGTTTGAATTGTATTTAATTGCTTCACCTGTTTCAGCCAAAAGTGCGGTTTCTGTTTTTCTGCCCTTTGCGAAAACAACTTTGTATAAATTAGTAAAATCTTATTTCCACGGGAACCTTTCCAAGCCGAAAGGAAAATGGAGGCTTGGTGTCTTCAGATGGACTCTCCGGACCACTCTGTATATTTTAAAGGCGGTGAGAAACAGTCTCATCTCTTATTGAACTTGGACCACGTGGGTTGGTGCTCTAAATGGACCAAGGAGGAAATTCTTCGGCGTGTGCCGTTAGGGTTGGGCCAAGCATGACTGTGACAACAGCTTCTCCTGCACCAGAAAACCAAGCAGAGTCACATATGAGTGGTGGACCAATGAGACTTCAAGAGAACAAAGGAAAGCTGATTCTGCACTGAACTGCAGCTGCTGCAGCTGCTCCGCTTAGATGCCTCTCTCGTGTATATTTTAAAAGGACAAATTTTAGAATTGTCTTTAGTGTATCAAAACCATTTCTAACACTTGCTTCAACAAACATTTGGATATTTAAGGTATACAGCTCCTTGCCCCTCCTCTTGTCTGTTTGATCCCTAACCCGTTTAGTTGCTTTCTGCCATCTGTGCTTTCCTTTCCTCCTTTTTCAGTTCCGCATGTGTGTATATTATCATGGTATAATTTATTCTGCTGTATGAAGTATTAGAGTAGTGGGAAACTTGTATTGGTATTTACTACCTTCAGCCTGTTGGTGTGTTTACTGTAACACTGGCGTAACTGTTATCAATTAAAGATCCAAAACTGATTTGGCCATTTGTTTCCTTTTTGACTGTGTGAATGATGGATTTTTGTTTTTTTAATAAAAAAAGTTACAGTTTGTTTGCTAACAAGGCATCAGTTTATCTGTGTGTGTGGGAGAGTGTATGGGTGTGTGTTTTAGAGACCCACTCTAAACATCTTTCAACTATTCTAAAAGTGTTCTTCCCAGTGGTTTTTTAATTATGATTATGCAGTTTTTAGATAAAATAAATTTTAAAAAATGCCTTTTTTTTAGTACATAGTTTCTGTAGAGCGGTAGTAGGTTATTAGAAATGTAACTCTGATATATGAGTGGGACCGTTAAAGTGGGGGAAACCCACCCCATCTTCCCGTCATCCATCTGTTTATACTCTCTCCCACTTTACAGCTCAACATAACATTACCGGTGCAGCAAAAATGGTGAGCAATATTGGAGACAAGGAAAACAAAGATGTGCATGGATCTATTTGTCTGCAATGGATGCATCAGAATGGAGCAGAGCAGGAAGCTTGTGGCCAGCCTACTTTATTTTCTATGTAACAAATATGCTTTTTTTCAAACAACACATTTTTGTCTGCTCTTGATTTACTATGGTTTGAATAAAGAAATACTCAGAAATCCAATTTTAAGCTTAATTGTGTTTAAATATGCCCTCTATCGTGAGAAAAATGCTACAGGAACATAACGAAAAAAACACGTTTATTAAAAGGGGTCTTTAGGCATAAAACAATACAATGTATTTGTCATCTTTTAGAGATTTGAAAGGCCAAAACAAAATTTCTGAAAATTAAAGTAGAAGCAAAAACTTATCAGCATAGCAGTTGGTTGTAAAAATAAACGATGAAGAAATTAATTGCAAGTTTTCTCCTTATGCTGCAGTCCCACCTGCATTGGCGATGTGATCAGTGAATGGTCCGACACCCAACACGGAGAGACATACAGAGTGTGTATGTCAAGCTGCAGCTGCAGGAAGTAATTCATTCTTTCCGGAGACCACCAGTTTTATCTGTCAAGTAGTTTGCAAGGGAATGTGGTCAGCAAATGTTTTGTGGTCAGCGCCGATGGACTAACCAGTTCAGGGCGTTCAAAACAGCAGGAGATACGTGAGACACACAGGTATGTTCTGTGAGAACGTTTCTGCAAAATATTAAGACGTGATCTCCTACTGATCAGAAAAAAAGCAAATGCAGCTAAACCGCTAACTTTTATGGCCCATTCACATGCAGAACAATAACTAATGTCGTTTGCATTAAAAAAAATTGAAAAATTAGTATTTTCAAATGTATACCAATTCAAAGGTTAAATGTAACCCTATAAATTGAACAGACCCCTGTCCTGAGTCAGATTTTATATGCCCCGTAACAAAAAAAACATGAATGCTACTAACGTTCCATTTCTTTTAAATTGAATGGAAACTACGCTTTTTGTTTCTATAAAACTGATTCTAAACACAAAAATGTAAGTGTCTGACATTTTTTCAGGGAGCCATCTAATAACATCCCACAAGAATTGTTGCCAGACTCTCTCCCTGCTGTGTGTCATCCGTCCTAAATTCCTCTGAAATGTTGTGTTCTGGTCGTCCAGATTAGACCACGATAGGTGCCATGCTTGTCCCCTTTGCTCCGGCTTGTCTTCTGAGGTGCCGGGCTGGGAGTTTTGTCTCCCTCAAACTGGACCAGGTGGCGGCTCAGTCGTTGGTGTGTAGGAAAGCTCTGTGACACTTGCCTCATCTCTTCTTTTGATCCTCTAATTGATTGACTACAGGAGCAGAGGATAAACAGAGCCCGAAAGAGCCGATTCCACTCGCCTCGCTGGAGTGCTTTAGATAAAATGTAGAGACCCGAGCTCTGCGTTCTTCCATTCCTCTCTTCTATTTGGACATACGGGCATTTAGGGTGGTTCTGTGCCATGGTGGCTTAGCTGTGGGCTGTGACCTCAGGCCTCCTGCTCCTGTACAGAAATGGCTGGCAAAAATGGGTTTGTTTAGATCACAGGGATGGAAATGAAACTCCTGAGCCTTTACTGTAGAAACCAGGAGGTCCTATCACTCAGGAGGAGGTGATAGGGAAGTAGCAATGCCTTAGACTTTTAAAATAGGTCAGGGAATGGGGGCCTCTGATTTAGATCTAGTTTTAAATTGTGCTCCTGAACCTGTGATAAATAGCCTGGTGCTGAAAGTCAGGGAGACCATGATCACAAACCGACAAAAAGCAAAAAAAAAATATAAAGAAAAGCAGGAAAGAAGTTACAAATCTGTCTCATTTTGAAATAAAAACTGTATTTCAAGACACAACTTGACAAAAGTCTGAAGCAAAAGTGATAATTATATTATAATTTTTATAAAACTGTCTTCATAAAGAGTTCAGAACCGTGTGCAGGTATGCTAAGAAATGATTAAGAGATGCTCTGGGGTTCTTGATTTTATTCTTTGAGATTATGTGTCACAGGGGGAAAAAAAGCTCCCAGCTGTCGCCATGAAAGTACTTACAGTGTAATAATCCCCCAAATCCTGTAATTATGCCAGCATACGCTGTATACCTGAGCCTCAGCTTTGTGCTCGTCACCTCAAGGATCCCCTGACACAGACGCACAGCTTGCTGTGCTATATCTCCTTACCAACTATGTATTTTACATAGGGAGAAAATCCTATTTTCAGAATATTTTAGGTTCTTCGAATTTCATGGTTACTCTTCTCAGGTATTTTAAACAGATAATCAGTCATGTATAAGTAAAAAGTAGAAGCTGAAATAAGTATTGTCCTACATTAGAGCCATCTAATTTTAACAAGAATCCCTCTCACCTGTATTCCCCTCCACGTGCCGATTACTGTCTTACAAGATCGGCTTAGACGTTTACATCCGGAGCTGCAGCTGCATTTGTAAGCGCTTCCCTTAAAGCTTCTTCTCAAACAAAAGGAGCAGAATAAAGGTCCAAGTAAAGTTGTAAATCTAAGAAATCGCAGCTAGATAAAAATCGCTGTGAAGTCTAGCTCAATTGACATTCCAAATCTGTGCTCCCTTCATAAACTAATTAATATTAATAACAAAAATGGAAATGAGTGCAGTGGCAGCCCTAAGTGACGAACAAGCTGGGAGCATTCAGTCAGGAGATTCATATACAAGCCCTTTCTCAGGAGAAGTGGGCTCTAAACAGGCGTGACGGCAGGGCATAGACCGCCATACACAGAGACAATTTTTCTAGATAATAGCCTATCACGCAGGATACAATTTAAATTAAAAAATGCAATTTTCACCTTGAAATGAACAAATGATTACAATTTCTATACAAATTAAGGCATCCAGGCTGTGCCTCAGTACTGCGCCAGGGCCATGAAACCTGACATAATTACCATGAAATACATTTTCAAATATTTGTATTTTGTCCATTGCTTTAAAACATGCCACTCTGCCTTCTGTGGGTTTGTGATCTCACCTTCTGGGGGAAATACATAAAAAAGAGGGAAAATCATCAGAGATGAAAAGCTCTTCAGCAGGAAAGATAAAATGTGGGGGGAAAACAACCTCTCATGCACACAGTAAATCAGCGCAGCTCGGCACAGCGGCCCCCAGAGCTATCTCTAAAAGCCAAATTACTGCTCCTTATCTAAGGAATCATATCTACCAGTTATCTGCTCCTGAGATAGGCTCCTCTCTCTCTTGTGCCTTGTGCTCATCGTCAGAAAAGCTATTTATTTGTGATTACAGCCACCCTTTGAATAAAAGATGTTTATGTTTGAGATCCAAAGTTTTGACGGATTCCGAACTCCTCAGATTCTTCAGAGAGAAGAGTATTGAAGGCAGAAAACCTTATTTGAGGAAGGTTGCTGGGGGTGGTCTGCTGCAGAGAGAGGGATGAAAGTGTTGCCGATGGGAAATATGAGACAAGACCTCAAACTTCTCTGACACTCCTTATCACACCAGTTTTCTGAAAGGGATTCACACAGAGATGAGGAGTGGAATTGACTTTAAATGCTGAACTTTGCGTTTGACACACGGGAAGTTCTGGCCGGTTGTTTTCAGGAAAGACTGGACAGCTGCAAAGTTTGGAGTTTTTGATGTTGCATATCTTTAATCTGTAGTCTGAAAATGATCAGACTTTGCTCACAAATTCACAAGTTCAACTCAGGATCGCCAACACTTTTTGGTGCGTAATTTGAAAAAAAAAAAAAAACAGTCGATAAAAATGTCCACACCTCACTTGCTAATTTAAGAATTCTTCCCGCCTTGTTTTCAACTCTTTTACTTATTGTTATCAAAGCTGTCATGCACTACTTGTTAATCGCCTCCTTTCTGCCTCCTCTCTTTTTTCCTCCATCTGTTGAAGTCCCTCAGCCAGAGAGGTGCACATCAGATTTCAATAGTTGACCTCTTAATGCTGAGGTCAGTGCTGCACCGGCAGCGATTTCACACTCAAGATGAAAGGGAAATGAACACTGAGGATGCTTGGGGTGACATGGGGCCCCGGCCACGGCAGCCATTGCCACTCTAACCGCTTCACTGCACCAAGGCTGGGATCTGAGGTGAGGCCAGAAGGAGATGCAGAAATTGAGGTCTGGATAAAGTCCATGGCCTATACAAATCTGCTCTGAGTGTCAGCATCGACAGAAGTACATTCAAAATTTAGTTGGCAGCAAATTGTTTGTAATCAAGAAAAACATGTAACGCACAATTTTTGTGTAACATTTTTAATTTTTTTATTACATACAATGTTTTCTTTTCCCCCCCCAAAAAACTGCTTTAGTTTTAGCATTGTTTTTTTTTTTCTTCCAGTTATCAATTTTACATCTGGAGAAAACGCATTTAAATATTCCCTATTTTTAATTTCTGGCTCAGAATTTAAGATTTTCTGGCGTCCTAAGACACAGCCATGTGCGTCGATGTGGTCAGCTGAATGCAGAAACACAAATGAGTTTTTCAAATTAGAACATCCAGACACAAAAACATAGAATAGCCTTGAGCGAGCCTAAATGTCCTTCAAGTAGACGAAAAACCAAATCAATTTATTTTCGCAAAAAAATTCTAAATATTATTTAATAATTAACTTAACTACCATAAAAGAAGCTAAATAAAATTATATGATGGATGAGGGAAACGTAGTTCAAACAATTGCTTCATCTTAGAACAATATAGGTTTGAGATCATGCATTTGAGGACAAATTAAAAATCTAAAACACTAACTTTAAGTTACTAATGTGATCGGAAAAGACTAACATGTAATATCATCAGATAAAATCAAAGGAAAATACAATAAATTTGTGAAAAATAACATTTCTAGATGGTCAAATTATCAGTTTGTAGAGGATTCTTGTTTTATTTTTTATTGTTTTTTATTGACATTAAGTTGCACCCTTTTAGCTGTTTTGCATGTGTTGAAGGAGCAGCTCACCCATGAATGACAGACCAGTAAGTGTTGTAAACTCAGGCTTGTTGTACTGTGGAGGTACTTGAGTGAGAAAAACAGAAGAAACAGTCCAAAATAAAACATTCAGAGTGCAGGTTTGTTTTATGAAATGGAACCATTTTTGAATTCTGTGATGTTGCGCTCAGATCTTGCAGCTCTGTTGACCACTGGTGAGCAGAAAAACATGGGAGACAGCTGAATGACTGCACTCAACATTTTATACTGACATGGTTTTCTCTTCAGCTACCGTCCTAATTTCATTCATTTACGTCATCCACAGTATGTGCTCAACTAATTATTCAGTGATGATGAAACTCAAACAAACTGAGCTGCACCGCTTGTTCCTGATGTGGTACGTAATGCAGAGATGCTGATAGAAAGAGGCAAGCCGCCGCAGCATCTGCAGCTCTGAAGGAGCTCCTTCGTGTCACCGCTGCAAGAACCACTGAACCCTGACAGATTATTCTTTTCCACAAATGAGTCTGAGCCACGTGAAAGGTGTCCTGATGCTTTACATCTGCCTGCCCACTTACTTGTGCATTTCTTTGCCCTCATTGAATGGCCACTGAGAGACAGTGGGACAAGGCTCGCAGTGAATGGACAGTTTGGTTACACCGCCATGAGGCTTGAGCTCCTCAGAGTAATGTACCGCCTAAGTACCTGTCAGCTTTATAAAAGGAGGGAGTAGACTGTGTAAATGTGTGTGTAAATAGAGTGTCAGATCAGGACCCCAAGGACTGGAGGTGGGGAGTGTGCACGTGAGTCCTCATGAGTGTGTGTGCCTGCACGCACATGATTGTGCGTTTTTTTTTCTTTTTTCTTTGGTGCTCACTGATGCATGCGCAAGGACATGTGTGTGTTGGAGCATGTGCTCGTGAGTGCCACAGTAATGATCATTTAACCCTGCTCAGCATTCCCCTGGGCTCCTGGTCCACCGTTTAGACTTCACAGTGCTGCAGGCTCTCTGCCTCTTCTGTCTGCTTCTCACGGCTGGGCACAGTTGGGGAGCGCCTCCTTATTCATTCATGAGAGGTGCACCGGATAAATAAAAAGGTTCATTACTGTGCTAAAGTGTTACTAATGACATGTACCTGCCACTGAGCACCTCCGAAAATCTAATGTGACACACTAAAATGGAAAATCTATTCTGCTGCACCAAGGCCTCCAGTGGTGCCAGCACATACTCTATGGAAATTTCTCTCCGCTTGCCCTCCAATTGTGTCTCTCTAAAACCAATATTTACAATCCCATAGCCATTATGTCCTACTACGCCCTCTGCGCCTGCTGTTGCGACCTCCGTATTAGTTGAAAATTGGACTTTGCAAACTTAGCAGGGGAGACGAGACACTTCTCACAGATGAGAAGGGGGCAGCACCAGGGGACTCAGCATGAAGCAGGGGGGGGGCTCCTGACTCCCTTCTGCCCCAACCCAAAACTCAGTCACAAAATGCCAACAAATATACACATAGTGTTGCTGCACTCCATCTTTCCACAGTTTAAAGTAAATGCCAACAAAAGCAAACAAGTCACTGAGTGTCTGACTTCACATTAAAGCTTGAACTGATTCTTTATGCTAACGGGTTGTGAGTTTTGAGTTGAATTTTGCCACCATAATGTTTCACCTGATCACGTACTTTCATCCACGCTAATACGCTTGACAGAACCATTGAACCAGCGACGGGAAAGGATGCTTTGGCAATAGTCTGATTGATGCAAGGCAAATGCAGCCACAAAGCTTGAGTGACAGGAGATGGGCAGGAAGAAGAAGCCTTCAAAGCTCCCACATTGACAACACTTCACATGTTTGATGACACACTTCAATACAACCGCTGTGTAGAGCACAACCAACTCATTTCTCTGACAATTTTACCGTGCTTCCATTCTAATGCGACAGATGTTATTGTTTTAATAATTTTGCAAGCAATAAATTAGCCTAAAAGTGTTGCTTTTTAATTAAAAGCATATCTAACTGCAAGACTTTAATTGCATATTTTTGTATAACCTTAGATTTGACCATAGGTCAGCTTCTACGTATATAAAACAGGCATTTATTTTGCAAATGTGCAAAGAAAAAGATAAATATTATCAGCAAAGTGATCACCTAAATAAGCCTTTGTACAGTATGAACTTAAAAAAGACATCTTTGAAAACAAAATTGAATTTAAACGTGGAGAGACAGCAAACATCAAGTCTTACCTAGTAACTGTTGTCAGATGGCTTTGTATAAATTTTTGTCTTGCTTTAAAATAATATTCAAAAATACTAAAAACATTTTTTTGGAAATTTCACCTCATGGTGCCTATTGATGCAAATATACACCAAACTACTTTAAATTATCTAATTTTAGCATCTACCTGAAAGCAAAAACATTTTTTTTCATAGCTGGAAATGAATTCACTCTTTAAGAGGGTAAAAGATCACCAACACTTTTTGACTTATAACTTGTTTTCAAATCTTTGCATGATAATGCAAACTCTGAGCGCTAAGCTTCAAATGATACAACTTTTCTTTATGCCTCAGATTGACATAAAGCCCAGAAAATAACGTCTGCTCCATTCTTTGAGTCAATAAATCAAAAAAGGCTTTTTTTTTATTTATCCACTCACCATACTCATTTCAGAAACATTCACTTTTTAAATGACCCTGAATCTCTCCTGCATGCCCCCTGCTCTCTGTGTTATTACTCAGCTGACAGGGTGTCAATGAGCTGTGTTTGTCAGCCCCCCGCCCTCCTGAGCTAAGGGACTTGTTGCATCTTTAAGGGCCTAGAATCTAATTGAATCACGACTCTCATCTGTGTCTCAGCAGAGTTTTTAAATGACTGTTTGCTCAACTTCTCTGCCCATTTCCACTGATTAATTCATACCAAGCCAAACAAAATGTTCTGCCTTGTTTGTCATGTCACATCCAAGCCCTGCAGCCCAGTCCTTATCGCAAGAAATGTCTTCAGATGTGCGGAGACCCAACAGAAAACCAGTGACTGAGTTCAAGGAGAATATCATCACTCAGTCAGAGAGACATTAGTCTTCTTGAAAATAATAAATACATTTCTTTAAAAAAAAAAACATCGATGTCCTGAGGTTAAAATCCCTCTATGGCAACACAAAGCATGAGAAAAGCGGAAAATTGTACAACATTCACCTTTTTGACCAGACCAATACACGGTGGCAAACGAGCATTTATGAAAACCTAATTTTAAAAATGATTACGGTAATATTTTCATATTTAGGAAAAACCTTTTATATGCTTTATTAATTAAATGTTATCACAGATTTGCTAAGCAGGTATATTTGAAATGGAAATGTAGAAATAATTTATTTTATAGACTTTCTTGATCACTGTCTTGTCAGGAATTTTGGGAATAAACATTTTTGTTTTGCTTTTTCCTGTGTTTTGTAAAGTATGGGTGTTGGTAACAAAACATTTGACAGTCTGTATAATTTCTGTAGTTTCTGTTGATTATGTCTTTGTTTCGAATTATTTTCCAATGCAACTTTTTATTCTTTTTATTATTATTATTATTAACATGGACATTGTTTGATGATGCTTAAACCCAAACTGCACTGATATTCTAAAGTGTATTTATTTTAAATTACCCAGAAAAGGAATTGTTCAAGTAAGATTTTTCTTTTTTTTAATTTTCTTATATTATACAGATTTTCCTTGATCATACATCCACCATAATCTTTATTTTGCTCAAACAGAGCCAATCAGAGAGGAGGTGATGTTTTTGCATGATCTCCAAAGATTTATTCATTCATTCATTCATTCATTTTCTTGACCGTTTTTCCCTTTTGGGGTCACGGGGCTGCCGGAGCCTATCCCGGCCACTTGTTTGACCAGACCAATAGACGATTTATTTCATTTAAAAAAAAGAAGGTGCTCAGGTTTTGGCTGGTTCTATTATGCTGAAAGGTTCCTTATTCCAGCATTTTCAGCTCCAATTATAACCACAGCTTCATTGGACTAAAAAATCTACATGCAAACTTCAATGTTAAAGCAAAACCACTTTTCTGTAGTATATGCCTTAATTGGCCTTTTGTTTCTTCGGTTTTCCTTATTTGTCGCCGCTTAAAAATACGGACAGAAAAACAAATATTTAAAAATGTAAATAACCCTGTTTCTAAGTTTGACATTCTGCCCCAATTTAAAGTATTGGATCATCGAATTTTAAGGTAATGTGGCATGGGCTTGTGTAAAAAATAAAAATCAGATAAAGAAATATTCTGACGCATCTTGTCATGTAGTCTATCTGCTAATGATATCATTGAATTAATTTTCCCCAAAAATGAAAAATCCAAGTCTGATTTTTATTTTGTTTTAGTAAGATTTATTTCTTAAAATTTAACCTGATTTTTTTCTAGAAACTCCTTTAAAACCATTTGTCACTGGGCAAAAACAAATGTGTTTAAAGTGTGGGTGGTAATATAGCCTCAAAGACATGTGTTTGTGTGCCTAACAGAACAGAGATCATTAAGTTCACAATAGATCATCGTAAGAGTTAAATGCTCTCCTGTTTCTGGATGACTATGGGCCTTGTGACAGCCTCTGTGATCACAACCCCCCGATGCTTCCCCAGGGTCCCATAAACCACATCAGTCCATCACCCTGACAGAACGTTCGGATTCCTGTAAGGACCCCCACCACCGCCACATCAACCACCAGCATCCAGAGTTTAGTTCTTTAAATGAAGTACAGAAATTTCAATGACTTTTACTTTTTCACATTTCAGTCATTTTAAATGACTTTTAAATTATTTTTTTATTTAACATTTTTACCAGTCAGGCTTACTATTTTATATTCAAAAATTACACATCAGGGCTCAGCTTAACTTCCATTTGTTGCACTGTCTAAGTGAAAAGCCAGCTCAGTTCCTTATTCAGCAACCTCCTCAGTCTGTGATTGACTTTTCCCCCACCAGCCTGCAGCAGATGAAGGAACAGAGCTTAAACCTGTTACTGTCAGCTTCTCACCTGGATCATAAGAACTCCTGCTCGGAGCATGCAAACCAATATCCCCCTATTCTTCGCACAGCCGCCCGGGATTCACTGCACTGGCTTTTCACAAAGAGGAGAGCCAAGCGCACTCTGTGTTATCTTATTGAGTTACCTGTAGCTAAGCTCTGAGCGAGCGCACACAATGGCAGGCAGTTAATGACAGTGCAGGGCCTAACCCCTTGTCCCCTGCCTTTCCCTGAGCCTCATTTCCGCGCGGCGGCTGCCATTTCACAGCTGTTAGCCACAGACTCTCTTTGTCATGATTAAGGGCAAATTAATAGATGCCTCCTGGTAATCAGCTTTCATTAGGGCTGTCAAACCGTCAGTGGCATTCGCTCAGTGCTCAGGACTTGGGATGATCACCTCCCATTTGAGAGACAGTGCCGCTGACAGCTGAGAGGCTGCTGTATTTGGTGCAGCTGGTGTGGCTAAAGTGTGGGTAACCAGTGCATTAGCACGCTCCTTCATGGCACAAGTGCTTGTAGTTGGTGCTTTAACAGTTCTTCTCCGTGTGGAGCTGCAAGATGGAGGTCATCGCGGGAATGACATAAAGAGTGGTCTTTCTGCTGGGTGTAATTGGCCCCAGCATGCTGAAAATGGGCTGTGAAATGTAAGGGGGGGTCAAATAATTGATTTTCCTCCAAATGCAGAATCCAGGGCAGGCGTGTTTAGTGAGGAACATACAAGAGCAGTTCAGCCCGGGCTGACTGGCATATCTGTTGAAAGTTCCCAGGGGCAGGGGAAGAGATAACACACACCTGAGACCCCGGAGCAGAGGGACGGCCATGGCGGTGCTACTCAGAGGGCAGCAGCGAGGATTCACATCAAACTTCCTCCCTCACAAGCCTGTATGTGGGGGTGGGGCTCATGCACACACACACATTCGCGCTGAGAATGATGGACAGAGACTATTGTATGTAGAAATACACTCTCCTCTCTCCCTCTGTCCGTCTCCGGTTCTCTTTCTGTCAGCCTCCCACCCTCCGTCTCTCTGCAGCATTTCTGGAATTGATGAAATAAACTCATCAGACTTCCACCAAGTTTGGTATTGTGAGGGAGAGCTGAAGTCATTTCAGTATGTAGATTTCAGACTTAAACCCATAACCGTGTTGCGTGGTGCATGACCACCCCCACCTGCTGGAGAGAGAAGGCTCGGGTGTGCATGATGGGATAGGGATGGCTGTAACAGAGGATACAGCCTGGTCCTGTGAATGTTTACTGATTTCTCAACACTACAGCCTAGGGGAATTAAGACAATAGCCTTAATGCAAATGGTATAATCTAGTGACAAAATGACACTTTATTTGCTGTGCCAAAATGGAGCTGGAATACATGTGTAAGCTAATTGAGAAGAACCAGCCACTTAACCGTCTGCTGTGCTAAAATAGCCTTCATCTTTCATTTGAAGGATTTCTTCATAGGAAAAAAAAAAAAAAGATGAATGAAGATTGTCAAGTTCCGTGATCTCTGTAATTTGATTTTGCCCAAAACACAATGATTACAAAACTTTTGCATTTCTCCCAAAGAGTCACTGCTGTCAAAAATGTAGATGAGCCACCCAAAGCTGGCACGTTGAGCTCATCATAACAGGGCATTTGCGCGATGCGTCGTCACTTCTCTTCAATTTCCTTAAGCATCTTGGTAAATTGCACCAAACAAATTCAAGATCAACTCCAGCGTCAAAAACAATGCACATAAATCCCATTTATTCAACCCATATTGTGCCGCAGAGGGCCCCTGTGTTTGCATGAAGGTAATTACAGTGGGATTTGATGTTGTGGTGTGCCCAGAATTCTCTAGCTTTAGATCAGGCTCAGGGTGCTCCACCCCATTAATACTCCATATGGGGAACCCAGCTGTGATCAGAATTGGACGAGCGGGAGGGGAAATCGATTTCATTTGCAGGATTATTGATGTAACCAAGATGCTGTTTGTATGAAACATAAAGTCTCATTTCAGAGGTTATGGACAAAACTGGATTGAGGGGCTGGCTATTTGTTTTGTTCAGTGAAACATTACAGAAACAAAGAAGTCGGTGCGCATGCTGCTGTACCGTCTGCACCCGCATTGCACCACATTAATACTCTGGAACAATTTTTTTTTCTTCTCTTTTTCATCTTTTCCCAGCCACCTCTCCGCGCTGACACAAACAGCTGCATGCAACAAATACACAACAAGGTGGGGGAAAGAAAGGAAGACTGTGGGAAAATTAATGATTTAGTGCTGCGCAGGAGACAAACACGAGGGTTCAAAGTATCACATATTGTTGGAGTAAGTAGTGACCTGGCATCCAGCCTTTTTTCAGCCTTTGCCAAACTTCCCCCTCCACCTGTTCCCTGCATATTTCGGGGGGGTGGGGGTTTATAAGTCAGGCTGACGTGTTGGCGAGGTGATCAAACATACATTAAAAAAGTATCAGACTTTCCCAGGGTTCAGATGGCCTAACAGCTGGTTCTTTCAACTGGATCTGTCTCTCCTCTAATATTCCTCCTTGTTTCTCCGTCCTCTGTGCCTGGTGGGGACCATTGTGGTTCCTATTCATTCAGCAGCAATGGCTGGAATGATGGCAATCAAGACGGGAACATTTTTGTTGTTTTTTTTTCTGTTGTGTTGCGCTTCACTTCTCAGCTCAGATGAGATTGTCCCATAAAATTGAATATTGCCAAATTAAATTATAGAATAGCACGTATGATAAAAATTAAAAATTAAAAACTGTCAATTTAGCTTAAAGTTATACCATCAAAGGCATTTGTAACAACTGGCTCTGGTCGTCAGTTATCGCGTGGGGGCCTGTGAGGGCGGTCTCCTTCTCCCGCTTCCTCGGCTTGTTCAGAGCAGATGTTCGGGGCGCTCTTGTGTCAGTGATGGGCGATGTAAAGGCAGACTTACACATGTTCATGTCGCCATATCTTTACAACTGAAGAAGGAAGTTATGTCATCGAGCCAGCTGGCTCTAATGTGCACAGCGGCACTGTGTGAAAAATATGGATCAGAGGGGGAGCCAAACTTGAACTTGGCCGACTCACTTAGAAATATTTTTGCTTTGGGTTGGAGGTGTTGAAAGATTGAAGGCACCTGGGGTGGAACTTGTGCAAGTTTGAGCATTCATGCTCATTTTACAGCACTTTACTTTTGTCATTTACACTTGTTGTTGTCTTAAGAAAAAAAAAGAATTAGGATTCAGCTTGCTACTCCTGGAAGTTGTGGTGAATGTGTATTTTGTCAGAGAGAAATCTGAGCCAAGCCGTTTTCACAGGCCGTGTGTGCTGTTTTGATATGGGCCTGTTTGG
Organism: Oryzias latipes; assembly: GCF_053564925.1. Lineage (NCBI taxonomy): Eukaryota > Metazoa > Chordata > Actinopteri > Beloniformes > Adrianichthyidae > Oryzias > Oryzias latipes. The sequence goes on from NC_136241.1 coordinate 10,610,121, forward strand.
AGTGAGAGGGGCAAGAGGGCCCCTCTGGGAGAGAGGGCTGAAGCTCTGTTCTGGGGTTTAGGTCTCCATCTAGCCTAATAAAAAACACTTAAGCCAAACAACCCCCTCTTGCTCTCCCAGTGTCTGATCCTGGGAGCTACCTGTAGGCCTTCCACAGAACACATTTAATAACCACCCCCATATGGCCTAGCCTTGCTGGGCAGTGCACAAGCACTAGAGTAGCAGCACACCATTCTGGGAAAGGTTTTCTGCTAACAGACTGTTGCAAAGGGTGCATACGAAGATCCGCTCAAATTAAAAAAATTGTTGTTGGTGTTTTCAACATGTTGTTGCACTTTTCTCATGACGGAACATATGTAAAGAAAATGTAGCTTAAAGAGTGTGTATTCATTCAAATCTACAGACGGTGGGCCACAAGCCTCCTGCCCCGCTCCATTCTGATGCATCCACTTGCAGACGACTAGATCATGTATGTCTTTGTTTTCCTTGTCCGAGCTGGCATCGGACTAAAAACTGTTCAGCTGGATAACTCTGACATTGCTCGCAATTTTTGTTGCATCAGTAATGTTAGGTTGGGCGTGTGAGAGGTTATAAAGCAGGAGAGAGTTTAAACAGATGGATGATGGGATGGGTGTGCCAAAAACTTCTACCCACAACTCAGAGGTGAAAGAACTCCTGCCACTCTGCAGAGAGTCCCAGAAAAGGACCTAAGTGTTTTATTTTATTTTTTTATAACAATAATTAAAAGACCACCGGAAATGCTTTGAAAATAGATCAAAAGATCATCGGAGTGGGGCTATAACCACCACAAGACTCTTCTTCAAACTTTGATTCATTTAACCACACTCAAAACAAAACATGTTCATGTTTGCTTTTCTCTAATTTAAGACATTCTCCCTTCAAGGTGCTTGTTGAGGTGGCTTTTCCTTTCGCCACCATAATCCCTGGTTTCGTTTCCACACAGACTGTGATGTGCATGAGCAGGAACATAATAAAAGAGACTTTTGTTTTTCATAGTGTTAAACCTGGATAAAAAGTGGCATTTTTTTATTTGTTTTGCCTCATGTTTGATTCTTGGTAATGCAGACAATCAACAGGGTAGAGGAGTTAAGTGCATTATAAATTACTGAGAGGGAGCCACCTCGCTCTTGGAGCTCATCCTGATGCTACTGCTGCCACTTTGGGTTATGTGAGGAGGAAAGTACTTTAGCGAAGACCGTGGAGCTGCGCCACAGCGCTCCTTTGCATATCAAATAAACAGCAGAGCACCACGGCTGTGCCAACCCAGACGGCTATGTTGTATGTACTCTCTGTTGCACATGCATGCATATGTTTGTGAAAGAGCCATTGAAGTCTATTGAATATCTCCTGTAATGCAGGTCATGGTGAAACAGTGTCTATGATGAAGTGTTTGCGTGCAGACTTCTGAGGAAGCGTCTCGGATACCGAGCTTCACCTACGACATGTGACATTTTGCATTTGGAGCATCACAGGTGAATCTGGTAATTAAGACAAAGCTACACACAGTGAAGATAATTAGGAATTTTACACAAGTGAGGTTGCATAGTAGCTCTAACTGGTTTTGTGCATTTGAATTCAGGTGTATTTAAATGCTGCATGCCATGTCTGACTGTAAAAAAAGAAATTTTTCCATATTTTCATGCCGAAATCCCTTGTTTATACTTCATTTCTCTGTGTCCCCAATCCACAAAGTAAAGATCCATGACTCTTATTTTCATAACAAAGCTTTCCAGGGTCCAGCGAACAAACTGTTGTATGGGTGTACTATTGATTTCACATTCACACGTCCAGACTTAAAGGGACTATAGGATTGCCCGTGAATCCCAAAATCTCTGTGCTACTCACAGTCTGTCAAGTTGACATCCACTCTCCTCTGTAAACTGGCAAGATTATTCACTCAACAGGATCTCTCTGCCTTTCATCCTGCAAACTACAGGCCAATTCCACCGCTGACAGCCAAGTGATAGCATACAGATGGAAATGAGGGCGAGTGGGGGGAAATGGTGCTGTTTGTCAAACACTGGAAAGAGCTTCTGGGTTCACACACTAGACTCGCACCAGGCTGGGTCTTCTGAACTGACTCAGAGTGAGGTCTGAGTAAAGCAAATCGTCCACTTAACACAACGCATGATGGCTGTGGGCTTCCCTTTATTGCCAATCTTAACTTATAACAAATATGCAGCAATGGAGACAAAATACAATTTTCCCGCTGTTACTGATGTCACTTGTCTGTGAATGTAAATTCTTGGTAAAAATCTGAGAGGAACTAAACTGGTCTTAAAACTTTATAAAAGCAATATCTGCTGTGAAATGTATTTTTCCTTTCCTTGAGCGACAGACTCCTCTCTGCAGTACGCTGAGCTACACAAAGACTGTCATCTCCCTTTTCAATGAAAGCAATGGTATCCGCTTGGAGATGGTCATTGTGCTCTCTGGATCACAATTCACAGTCACTGGAAAGAAACCAATTTGAGCTCCTTTCAAGATAATGCAAATAAATATCAGCCCCGATTTGCCTGTTTTTTTTTCTCTCCCAACTTTTCCTCTTTTCACCACTTATCAGCGAGAAGAGCTTTTCGCTCTTTCTTGAGGGTCGAATGAAAGGTCTCTCTTTTTTTTTCAGAATCAAGGCAGTGGAGAAGCCTGGTCCAGGACTGATTCATGTCGCACACACTGGCGGGATGTTATGCATGGATAATTGATTGTTAAAGCAGCATGGCCACTGTTGGATCTTGATGGTGCTGCCGAAATGTCACCTTACTGATGTTACAGCGGCGCCGATATTAAAAAGACTGCTCTCAAAGACTTCCATCTGAGCGCACTGCTCTCCCACTGTGTCTGGGAGAGACAGCACTGTTTGTCAGGCTTCTATTTCAGTGAGACAGATCTCGCATTTGCAACCTTATCTGCACAGGACAGTGCACCCACTTCCAGAGATGCATTGAAGACTCCCAATCACAGGGATATATCGCTTTCCTTTTAAAGTGAAAATCAAACGTGTGGGAATACTGAGAGAAAAAAAACATAATTGAGAACTCAAATGATTTATTTAAAGGTGGTTTGTCTCCTTCCAGACCCAGAAAAATGACACGCCTCGCGGCAAATACCCCTTTTAATAATAATAAAGAATCCGTCATTTTAATGAGAATCTTTGCATTTAGATTCTAGGAAGTTTCAGTCAAAAACTACTTGAAAACACCTCACATATAATGACCAATAATGTCTGCATTTGTGAGAATTGTAAAAATAATTTTAAAAACTAGTTATTTTTAAAGTTATAGAGTTTACCAGCAGCCCAGATTGGATTTGAAGACTTACAAGACTACACTTGCAGGTTTTATCCTGCTGTGCACAAATGAACTTCTTCAGAGCCTTTCGGCTGCTCCCTTTAGGAGTTGCCACATCCACCTCCATCTCCTCTGCATTCTCCTCACTCACACCAACCACCCTCATGTCCTCCTTCACTTCATCCATGAACCTCCTCTTTGGTTTTCCTCTAGGCCTCTTCCCTCGTATATTCATCATCAGCTTCCTTTCACCAACATAATTACTGTCCCTCCTCTCAACACATTATCTCTTGAACGACTGACATCTGTCTCCCCAATCCTACCCACCCTGGTCACTCCCAAAAAGAACCTCAACATCTTCATCTCTGCTACCTCCAGATCTGCCTCCTGTCTCAGAGTCTCTAAACCAACAATATGGCTGCTCTCTCCACACTCTTACACACCTCTCTTTTCATTTTTGATCTTTGGTCACACATCACACCTGAAACCTTCCTTCACCCCGTCCACCTGCTTGGACACGCCCCTTCACTTATTTCCCACTCTTACCATTCCTCTGAACTTTTGAACCTGAGTAAATAAACTCCTCTTCCTTGTTCACCTCTGCTCCCTGTAACTTCTCCATTTGTGTCCAGACTCTCATTTACACACAGTTACTCCGTCTTGCTGCGGCTGACCTTCATTCCTCCCCTTTTTCCAGAGCAAACCTCCATCTCTCAAGATGTTCTTCTACCTACTCCCTCCTCTCATTACAGATCAAAAAGTCATTTGGAAACATCATTGTGGACAGAGATTTCTGTAACTCCACCTTGAAGTCCTTTTTCACACCGATAGCACACCTCATCTCTGTCTTACAGCTTTCATACATGTTCTAAACAACTCCAATGAACTTCACTGCTACTCCAGGCTTCTTTAAGCTACGTTCACACAAGGAATGTTCAAGAACGTATTAAAAGCAGGTTCTTGAACATGCCTTTAGCCTGTGATGCTCACACTGGACAAGCAGAGAGGGGCTTCTTTTCCTTTTTTTGCTGTTTACTAGCACATCTCCGCCACCTACAGTTGGAAGAGGCTCCTGGCTCCAGGCTTTATCTTTCACAGCTCTTTCCGATATTATAAAAGACTTCAGGTCATTTAGTTTTGGTCGGACAAAAACCACAATTATTAATTTCTGCTCCATAATCAATTTTCATACAGTTGACACTTCTGTGAACCCCTATGTCATTACCAAATCAGTCCACGATTGGTCGAAGTTTGACCTGGTTTAACTTTCAACATGCATTTTATATGAGGAACCCAAAAATGGTCGTAGAAACTTGAGTGGCGATGTGTGAACACGCAAGTTTTGAACCTGGAACCCCAAAATGCACATTTTTGCACATTTACGAAGACTTTTCATTAAGTTGAAGCTTGAAGACGCGTTTCTGAGAGCGTCACACAAACCATTTCTCCTCTCTCTCTATCCTGTCATAGGTTTGTCTTTAGCTCCTTTGGTGCTCCCTTCTCTGTTCTTCTCCAGATAAATCCTCAAAGTAAATATTGCATCTGTGGTTTTCTTAAGTTACATTAAGCTAATGCTAAATAAAACGCAAATAAGGTGGAATTCTCACGACAAGGTTATGTCATGAATTTATGTTTAATTAAATGTTTTTAATTCAGCTGTGAAAAATTGTGGTTACCTGTATTGTATTGTAAATGAATCTAAATACAAGCCATAGAATCTGGGGACTTTCATTAAAAGACTATTTAAGGGGAGGAGAAGACACAGGAAGGAGTCAGCTGGCTTGAGGAGATATTATTTTCACCTGGAAGTTGACTTCTCCACATTAAGAAATTATTTTGTGCTCAATCCATTTTGCATACATATTCTTTAGTAACTTGACTGGTTCTAAGTATTTGCTGTAACATGAAAACATACTGTTGCTCACAAATCTTCACATTTGACCTCAGCTCAACTTCTACTTCTCTTTCCCAGATTAAAAAAGTTTTAAAAATCGAAAAAGATCACTGAACATATGTCCCAAATTAAAAAAGAGAATAAAGAAAATGTTTAACCTTCACTTTTAGGGTTGAATCTCTACCTGTTACTTAAAAAAATCCAGCAGAAATTATAGTTAATGAGCTAAAAATCCAAATTCAACAGCCAAACAATTGCTAATTATGTTGCCATGATGCGTAAATAAATATAAGTTACACCAAAAAAAAAATGTTTATTTAGATTTGCTATAAACAAACAAAGCATGAAAAAAATATATATTTCTCTGTCTTTTTCCTGCAAAAAATATAAAAGCTCATCTATGCGTTTGGCAAAAATAAGAGCAGACATAGGTTAGTTTCTGTATTGAACTCTTGGGGTTTTTTGTTACCTCATCCATCCTGGTCATACTGAAGCAATTTAGAGATCAGAGCTTTTATTATGATTAAGTGTGAATGAGCATGTAAACTTAGCCATGCACTGACAGAAACTGGCCTGTCCTCCATGCTGCCATGTAATTCCTGTTTGGCGTGAAAAAGGTAAAAAGCCCCCAGCCTGAGCTGCAGGAAGACCCAAACTAGACAGGCACAAACTTACTAAACCATTGGGCTGCAGTGGAAAAACTGAAAAATGGAGTATTAATAGACACCATATGTCTGCATACTCTGGAGTCCTCTGCGTGAATTTTATTAGCCAACATACAGAATGGAGCATCTAAAAGACGGGTGTAACGTTGCCTGAGACAGTTACCGTGCGAGGAGCAGGCCTGTAATGTGTGAGAGTCATGGCCCGATCTGTCATGCTGGGGTTTTTAAGAGGAAAAACAGGGCTAGCAGCTGTTTGGTTCACCTGTCCTGTCCTCTACACGGCTCTCCATCAAAGCAGAGGCTACTGTCCGCCTTAGCTCCTCAGCATTGACACATGTAACACTCCTATCTAATGTGACAACATTTACAAGAGCCTCTCTATTTACCACACTTGTACAATTATATGGTGCTCCATTTGTGTAAGCACACTGGATACAGTGGGAAAGATGTCCGTGGAACTTTTACCTGGGCTGGGTTCTGTGGGACGGGGATGAAATGTGCAAAGAAAAATGACAAACCACGATGTGTTAGGCTTTTCTAAGACCATACAAATATGTTAAATGTGTTACAGGGTGTGACTATTCATTTTAACAACGATTCAATTCATATCTATCTTGGTTCATTCTGAACGATTCGATTTTCTGATCTAAAATCAATCCAGGACATCTTCAACCAGTGTGACTCAGAGATAAATACCTGGGTACTGAACAGGTGAAGTTTTTCAGATTCCTTTTGTTTCTAGCAAGATAATCAAAATGTGTAAATTAAAAATGTGTACAAACAAACACACAAGTAAACATGAATTACTGCATTCACATTTTAATTTCATAAAGTTCATCCCATTGTTGTTTTTACACATCAAAATAATCCAAACTGAACATTATTAGAACATTTTACCACACTGTATGGTCACATGTCTTTGCTAAATTCAAATTGTTTCCACACATTGGACTGAAATGATGGACTGATCATTGTTTGCTGCCATCACATATGTGTTGTCTGCTGTCATGCACTTGGTCGTTTTTACGTGATATTAAAATAAACCTGTGCATCAATCCAAATGGTATTTTTCAATATCAATGTAATTGATTTAGTTTGTTTTGAACTGATTGATCAATCAGACAAATCCATCTGGTTGAATTGTAGGAGTTTAAAGCGATTCACTTAATAAGCTGATTAAAATAGTTGTTACACCCCTAGATACTTAAAAGAGGACCTTTTGTCTTGTGCATGTGTATTGGGAAAAAAAAGAAAGTACGACACTGTGCATATGAGATTGAGTTTTATTTAACTGTTCACACATATGTTCCCTTGTTTAAGGGGGAAAAGTTACTACAGCGCTATTTAAGCCTTGGATTATCTGTCTGCGTCCTCTACCGCTTTAGCATCAACATGAATTCACCCACTCAGAGTCTATCACACATTCACAGAGCTCCCTGAGAGAGAGCAGACCTTAGGGAAGCCCTGGCAGGGGAGGGGGCCTCGACAGAGCCGAGCGAGTTGTGGATGCACCCATGGGCATGGCCCTCTCACTCTCTGGCAACCACTTCGTTAGGCAAACAACACTAATCCTCCTTGTGTCTTTATTGCCCTCTGTGCAGAGGAGCAGGCCGGTGCTGAGGATGGGGAGAAGCATCGCTGCAGGGCCAATAACACCAGTGCTCCTGTTTGAAGATAGGCCACACTGTACAGCATTATGACATCTAATAGAGGCAGGCTGAGAGCAAAACAGACTGAAGACAGAGAAGAAAGAGAAAAAGGAGAGTCCTCAAATAAACGCCCCCTCTTTCTCCTGCTCCTCCTCTACCACTTGGGTGGGGGGCACAATTTGAGGATAGGCAGATTATTGCAACCAGAAATGACTGTGAGGCTTTTCTGCTCCATGTTGTTACACATACTCAATAAGCTAAACAACACATTAATGTGCTGCCTTAATTTATAATACAGCCTCTGTGGTTGAAAACGATTTGTCATGGATTGGATTTACAGGAATCTCATTTTGGATATTCCAAAGCATTTAGCACAATTTCTTTAATGAATGCTGGGACGTACTGCACACCCAAAGATGTATTTTTGTTTAGTTTACGTTTTCCTAACTATTTATCATCGCCCACAGAAGTTGATAACTCAAAATTTCACTTGTACCTATCCCCACAAACAGAACTTTTGGATCAAATTCTGAGGACTGATTGCATTGGCTGCTGGTGAAAAGGATTTCCAGTTCATCTGCCGCCATCTTGTGTTGGTGCGCAGCAGCTGCCTGGAGACGCAGGTGCACAGAGTTCAATGTCACCTTTTTTCCCAGATCTCCTCACTGTCTCCCAGCTGTCACCTGAGCGCTTGGCAGCATAAGGTAATGGCATCAAGATGCAATCAAGATTATATGCTTGTCACTCATTTCATGCTCTCGGCAGCTCACAGTATGTGAAACAGACACAAGATAAAGCCTGCAAACAGATGGAAAGATAAACTTCCTCTAAATATTCATCGCTTTTTTAAATGCAGAAATGGGATCCCTGAATGCTGCCTTTAGCTTACTAAAACTGAGAACTGGTAAGACAAAGGTTGCTCCAAAATAGGATAAAATTAAGTAATGCAAAGAGTTAATTTCAAAGAAAAATCTGAAATTTTCATTTCTATGTAGACTCAAACGTTATTTAATGCTTTAGTCAAAATGTTTTGGTGCTCTGGGGATATAAAAAGGGTTTTCCACTGGATATCTCAACTGAACAGAGTCTCAGCTATACGCTACATCCCTATTAGCAGTTTATTTCCATGTTTACACCATTTCAAATTCTTTGCAATAGTAACAGGATTACTTTGTGATAAATGGCAATTTGTGAAATTCCCTTATTTCAGTTTGAGGATTTTATTTTTTCCCCTTCTCCCATCTTATATCCAAAAAAAAAAAAAAAAGGTTTCTACATTCTTGTCTCCCCTGAGGTTTGATTCCAGAAGCCCTTCAGGTTTTTGAGCAGACCTCTGTAAGCAGCCAGATAAAGCCGAGCAGAAAAAGGCCCAATGACTCTGACATCAGGGAGCGGAGGAAAAATAATAATAATAAGACAGAAATCCAATGACAAGCATGAGTTTGGCATATTCCAAAACAAAACATGCAATACTAAAAGATGTGCCATCATTTTTGGATAATTAAACTGATATTGGTTCTTAAACAGAAAGTCTTCAAATCCATAGAGCACATAAAAAAAAAAACTATTCATTTTTTCAGAAAGATTAGTCATTAAATTCATTTTTTAACAGTTAAAAATTTGAAAAACCTTGGGACACAGTGTTCTTATGGAAACAAAACAAAATTCTAATTACACGGAGGCCAGGTTGCTTAAAGAAATGATGTCTGCATGTTGGGTGGACAATGTGTGAGTCAATGCAGTGCAAGGAATAATTTAAAAATTTATTTTGAAACCGCAAGGTTCAGTTCTGGGCCCAAAATTGTTTATCATATAAATGACTTATGTGAAATTTCTTTATTTGATGACACAAACATTTCTGCTTACAAGTGACAATTTACAACAATTGTTACACATACACAACTGGGTCAAACAAAAAACTGGTTTGATATAAATAAACTATCTCTAAATAACTTCTTTGTATTCAGTAGCAATATAATATTTCCCAACTCAAGCACTGATTGATGGTATAAACATAGACATAGAACATGAAACCATGTTTAGGAGTAATGATTGATGATAAAATATGTTGGAAACCTCATATCAAACAGACCAGTTTTAAAATTTCTTGAAGTATTTCCGTCATAAATAAAGCCAAATACATCCTGGCCATAAAATCACTGCATATTTTGTCCTACTTCTTAGTAACAATAAAAAGATTCTGCATTACAGTAACCCAAATAAAACTGTGGACACATCCAGATTCTGAACTAAAAATGTCCAAACATTTGTCAGTTTAAACATTAATACAAAGAAATTATTTTCAATCTTTACACCAAAACTCAAGAAATAATGGTTTAATGGTCATTGGGTATTGTTGATGTCAGAGCCCCATGATGATTTTGATGAATGCCTGGTGATTGAAAATAATGTGATTGATGGCGATTAATAAAGAGCCAGCAATATACTTCTTCATTTTTTATTTTTTTGTGTCAAAAATGAATGAGTATCAAGGAGTAGGCTTCAAAAAATACAGCTTCTGCCTATCTCCTTTTCAAACATGTGGTTTTTATACGTTGTGTCAAATGAAGACTTTTTTATTTTCCCCTCTTGCCTCAAAAGATTTGCATGACTGAACGAGTGATTATTGTTATCAATTAGCCTGGTAATTTATCTGTTATTTTGGAAATAAACTGAACAATAAATAAATAAATAAACAAATAAAAAATACTATGGGCAAAAGTAATAGATCTTAAGAATGTTTAAAAAACAACAAAGCACCAAGTGCCATTAGAGGAACTCATCAACAATGTTAATACTTCAATTACTTAAGATTTAAACCTTAAGATGAAATGAAAAGCTTGTAAACATGAAATTCTGTTTGGCAGTGGCCAGACTGTTTTATTTTCATGATTTATTTATCTGCATCAAAAGTCACAAGTTAATATATTTCCGCGCTTCATGTCCTCGATGGAAACATACTGAGGGGAATTTGTAAATGCACATTAGTGAATTAATGTATGAAAATGAGCTTGAGTGTCTTTGCGGGTCTGGTTGAGTTGATCCCCAAGCTGCATGTTGGTAATCACTGCTGCTTCTTGAATTCACTCACAGGCACGCAATAAACAACTTGCTGCCAGCACCCCCTACGCTTTTGTCTAATCCGCTGTTTTACTGGGCTTTGGTTCTCCTTGCAAATATGACAAACTTCAAAAGTAGGAAACGTAAAGACACAAACTGAAAGATGTGCCGACTTACACTCAAGCAACCAGACATCAAATCTAGCACCTAAACTGGAGTAGGAGTCTGCATGGATGTAACACCTACGACAGGTGTGCAACTAACCAGACCAATGAAATAGAACATGTTCTTGAAGAAAATATTTGTTGGTATGTGTTTGAAGTTAGAATAAAACTTTTGTTTGTAAGATTCAAAGTGGTGATGACTAGAACTTAAGTACGATATTGATCTTCCATTTATTTCACTAACTTCTTTGCTGAATCTGTGGCCAACACTACCATCTGGTGGAAGTACGGTCACATTGCATGCTGTTGAGAAAGGTTTGTTTGCAAGTAGCTTTATTCCCTTTGGCAAAATTCATTTTTTTTTGATACAATGCTTTGATAATGTTTCTTTTTTTAAATAGAAGATTTATTGGTTATGTAAAATGAAATTAATTTAAACCACTGTTTACTATAATTTTGTTGTTTTATCAAGATAAGTGGACATTAACAAAGTTGCAGTCTGCTGCTGTAAAGTTTAAAATGAAGAGTTAAGAGACAGCATAAAATGTGAAAAAAGAACTCTGTTTACTATTACTGTTAATCCAACCAGATGGATCTGTCTGAGACAAGTTGTTAACCCTTGTGCTATCCTATGACCCCACCCTTACATTGGCGCATTCTCCCTACCATGACAAAGGTGGATAAAGGTGGAAAGATTTCATGTAATCCGTGGACACCAGTGAAGATCACAAATCATTGAAGAAAAAAGCTTCAGCACACTGTCTAGTGGGTCTAGATGACCCAACTCCAAATGTTAAAGTGCCTTGGATAGCACAAGGGTTACTCAAATCGGCCTATCCCAATGTTATTATCTTTTTTTCCAAATGAAATGAATCAAGTATAATTGATGCTGAAAAATACTATTTGGATTGGAACATGGTAGGTTTATTTTACTAAAATGTAAAAACGACCAATGCATCTTATCTCTGAGTCACACTGGGTGCATTTTTGGCTAAAGATTCCCTGGATCGATTTTAAATCAGTGAATTAGATCGTTCAAAATAAACCAAAATCGATACGAATCATGTCGTCAAATTATTATGAGATTGATCTGTTAAAATCGCCACAAAACATGGGATCTAGTGAAGGGGGATAAAAGAACGATATCTGGCAACCCAAGTGCAGTCAAGCTCCATGCTTCTCGCTGCGTGAAACAGCACAGGCGTTGCAGCGCATTTTCAGCTGTAAAAGCAAAACTGTTCGAACAGAAATGGCCGGAAAAAGAGCTTTAGTAATTCTGTCTAAAGGCGCAGAGGAGATGGAAACTGTTATTCCTGTGGACGTCATGCGCAGAGCGGGGGTTTGTACTCGTTAGCAGGACTGACGCAGATGCTAGGAGTTGTTGTTAGCAACTTTAATCAAGTTAGTTACAATTTTTACAACGAACTCTGCGAGTTGATTTGTATTATTCGAACATCAACGGCCGTTAATATAAATATGAATTGTCCTAATAATTATAGCTAGGTATGTGGAGGTTATTAAAGCTAAAGTTATATTAATGAATGCTAACATCGTACAGCTGCAGATTGAAAATAAAAAAATAAAAATAAAACTTCTATAAGAATTTCTAGTGAGTCCAAAAAAGGTTGCTTTTCTTTTTGTCTCTTGGTGGTGCTAACTTTAGACGGAATGTCAGGCTAAATGTCAAAGTCCACGGTCACTTTAAGTTTAAGTCGACGCAATTTCATTCCCTTTCAAAATAAGAGTGTCAGTGCATTTCTCTGTTGTTGGTAGATCGCTGTGACTGTAGCGGGTCTGACCGGAAAAGAGCCCGTCCAGTGCAGCAGAAACGTGGTCATCTGTCCCGATACTAGCTTGGAAGAGGCCAGCAAACAGGTGAGTCTCTGCATCTCACATCATCAGGCAAAGTGATGGCAATTGCGACGGATTAAGCAAATAATGGTTCCTAATAGCATTTATAGGTCATATATTCACAGTATTACAGAATAACTAAGATAACTTTTTGTTTTAAAACAAATGTTTTTAGCCAACCCATATCTGTGGAAATGCAGCGTTGTTCACACAACTGATGTAGTGATATTTTAAAAATAAGAAAAATGCAATTCAATAAGGGATATAATCAAAAGTTACATTACAGTGCCATTCATCTTTTTACTATTTGGAAATGAAAAAAGTTTAAAAAATATAATAGTTTTTTTTTTTATTGTGAAAAGATGCATCTGCACCATTTACTGTCAACATTCTGCACATAAAAATATTTATAATCGTGATATAACCCTTGAATTATCCTCAAATATTACTCACGCATATTCACCCTTGGGGTCAATTGGACCCCAGGGATATTTGCCTTCAGAAAATCCTTTACATAAAATTGTTAACCAAGTTTTTGGTGTGTCAGGCACATTGTTTATTTGTTGAATACATAAATAACCCCTTGATAATGAAACAGATCAGTGGGTTGACCTGTTCTCTAGCGCCACCATCAGGCCAAACTTTTAAATGATAATGAATGTATCTTGAAAGGTTTTCAGACAAATCTTCTCCAAATTAACGACAACAGTAATGACCACAAAGTTTGAACCCTATTGGTTTTGGTGATTACATGACCTTTGCTGTAACGCCACCATCAGGTTGAACTTTAGTTAGTCTATCTTGAAAAATGTTCATCCAAATCTTTTCTAATTTGGGTGCACATTCATGACTCTTACAGAATAAAGCATATTGGTTGATGTTGGTGACCCCCTCTACCTTTATGAACATATTTATTTACTTATTTTTGTCTCCTTTTTTGTGGCATATTTGTGGTTAATCACTATAAAGTCTCACTTACCCCTCCTCTCTTGTTATCCGGGCTTGGGACCGGCAGAGTTAAGAGTTTTTATTTTCTTTTTTTAATGTTTTTGTGTGAAACAGAAAATCATAATGAGAACACAAGTGAGATAGTCAGAACATGGAACAGTTCTTTATGTCCAGAGTCGAGCTTTTAGTCTGCACTACTGTACACAGGATGTGCAGAGAGTTTGTGCATGCTCCTTGCAGACATATTTCTTGCTAAGAGTGCGTCCCACCAAACACACAGTCAGCCATGTTGAAGACAAAGTCATTATTCGAGCTCTATGAAAGTGACCTTCAAGTGCTACAGTTCAACATTATATTTATGTAACAGAAAGTATATAACCATCACTTGAAAATATTTTACATGAGATAATAATTTTAGAGGAGAGGCATGTGTAGTTGGAAAGACTTTGATGTGATCGACTCACATTGGCTTCCTCATTTTGGCAGGAGTTCACACCAAACCACGAGAAATATCAAAGTTCTCGTGGGAATAGTTGTTTTCTCCACCCCCCTGTTATGTACCAACTCAAAAGTATCAACTCTGCACCTGAAGGTGTGGGGATGTTAGGTCACACACTAGGGTTGGGCGATGTCCCGTAAATTGGCCGTTGACGATGTTTGCTGTCAACCATCGGGATGGACGATGACATCGCCTGGGGGGGGGTATTTTTACATTTTTCGTTCTTATATAACTGCTATTCGTTATTTTGCTTTTTTCATTTTATTTCCCAACTAATGACTAATCCGCGATGATCCAGTATAAACTGAGGGAAGTGACTTTAACAAAAAAAGTAACAAACAAAGTAGAAAAGAAGTGTAGTCTGCTCCCGCACTTAACTAGCGAAGTGGACCGGCGGAGTGCGGATTTACAGCTTTGTGTTTGATGGGAAGGGGGGGGGGGGGGGGGGGGGGGGGAGGTACATGAGCGGTATATGTGGGAGATTTAAGACTGCGATCCGTCCCGCAGCTCTAGGGGTACAAGCAACCGAAATCAGAACCGGGTCTAAAAGTGTGTGTCTGAGCACAGCTCGGATCGTCAGCACACACACAGCGCTGTGGGGCTGTGTGAGCTCCAAAGCAGAAATGTCGCTCAGTCCTTAGAAAACATTCAAACAATCACGTGGATTTGTGTTTCCAGTCGTGTCCCGACTAAATAAAGGCTGATGTTATTCACAGCATGCAGCGCCACCCAAAGCTAATGTTGTTAGCCCGTGTTAGCATACTGCTAATCCTGGCTCCGTTCAGAAAAAGCACTGACCACACGGATTAAAATTCAAATGATGAGCGAACAGGTGTTTGATAATAACCGTAACATTATTAAAAGCACGTTTAGAAGATCATCTCGTATTTTACCGAGCTGACATGTCAATGTATATAGCCGCTCGGCGCTGTTTAACATTGTTTTGTATTGAATTGTTACATTCAATAAAGTTTGAAAAAAAAAGCCGCTCAGCGGAATTTATATTCTTCCGGTTTCCAAACCCTACTGCGCATGTGCGAATGATTTATTCCGAGCGAAAGTGTGACCTTAGTGAACGTTTTTATATTCTGAAAACATTTTTCTGGGCCCATCTACACGGTTGGATTCTAATCCGACCATTGATCCCCTCAAGATATTTTGTACATGTAACCGCGGTTTATGGTGTTGACTCGCAACGTGGCGGGGGCGTGGCATCACGATGGTGGTCTCTCCATCGGGATGTCAGTCAGCCATCACGATGGACGATGATATCGTCCATCGGCACAACCCTATCACACACAGACAAGTTTTACACAGGTAAAACAGCCTGGGGTCAAATTGACCCCAGAGGAACACCAATGTATGCAATATTTGTTTAGCACATTGAAAAAAAATATCATGATCATTTTATGTTTGATCAGTTGTCCCCATCAAATTAGGAAAAGTCATGAAATATGAAGTAAAAAGAAAAAGGTTAACTATTATTTTTTTAATGACAAACATTGAATTGGGGTCAAATCAACCCCAAGGATAATAGGAGGGTTAAGTATTTAATGAAAGCAAAGCAAAACATGGGATGTTATGAGGGAAACTCTGCGATTAAAAACTGAATAGTCTACTTAATATTCCATTTATGTCATGACATTGTGTGAGGTAATGGTGTGTATAGTAACACTTTTTAAGAAGAGGATTTAGAAATCTAAAGTACACTCTAAATATCACCTTGTTACTTGCAACCTTTTTGGAGAACCACCGGTCTATGAATTGCATTTTCAGTAGATGTTCTTTATTTACATTTATTTGAAGAGCACCAATTTCCATGTAAAACTATCCAAATCGCATTTTTTAAAATGCTAATCCTTCCAGCAATGGCACAAAACTGTATATACAAATGCATGGAAATGCTGAAGGATGCAAGGATGTCTCCTCTGTCATGTGTGCCTTTGCAGGCTCGAACTGCTGCTGTTGCACCTCTCAGTCATTTACTGCTGCGATAAACTGAAGGATGCAATTAGAAGTGCAGTGTCATACCTGCAAGCTTTATTTCTGTTTCTATTTTCAACACACATTGTGTTCTGTCTTTCACAACAGACAGCTTTAGGCTGGTTTGTCTTTTCGGCATAATTATTCCTACAAAGGTGAAGGAAAGAACACATGGACTGGTCTAGAGTGAAATGCGAGGAAGAACACAAAGAAGTCTATCTCGTGGTCAGGACTCGAGTTTTTTTTTCTTACAACTCATGTTCATGAGCAAGTATAGTCAAATCTCAGTTTAATACATTAAAACCCACAAAATTATAATGTGCAATAAAATTAATTTGTTCAGTGGTTAAAATATACACAACCAATGCAATCTTAACAAATGACTAAATGCATTTTAATTACCTAAATAATTGATGCCATCGCTGCTTCATTATGAAAAAATAATTCTGATTTGCAGAAAGAAAAGAGGTTTAAATGTTAGAAATGAACATTGTAATTTATAGGGGTGCAGAGGAATGTGGCACATATTGACATTAAACTGTTAAGACTTATAGGAGTGGCTTGTGTTTAAATATTTAAATCCAAAGATTGATGATTGCATCAATTCTACGGCTGGGCTACTTAATATTAACTTAATAATATAGTTATTTTCACGTCAGGTGATAAAGATATGTCACAATATAATCCAAAAAACTGTTTTTTGTCAAAGTTGAACTCTGTTCATAAGAAAAATGTGTAATCATCAGCAGGTTGTTTAGATTTAATTCCTATCAACAGATGCACTGAAGGAACATGAACAAAGATAAAGTTTTCAAGTTTCAAAAGAGAACATAAATAAAACAGAATGCTGAACTGATTGATCTGTTCCATTTATAAAGAAAACATTCATTCTACAAATAAATTCTAAGGTTTTCAAGTTTTACATAAGAAGCATAAAATTGACAATGGACATCCTGTGAATAAGCTAGGAGCCGGGCCCGAATTTAGGCATGGGCAAGGAATCCCCCCCCAAATGCCAGGAGTCTAGGAAAATGTGCCCCCTATGAGATCGCCACTGACTGTCTTTTTAGAAGAACTTTCCATCCCATAACAGCCTCTGGTCGGCGTTCACAGCTTAGGACACGCCCCCTCCGCGTGCTCACGCTGCTCTCTTCCTCCTATCCGCTCGCTCTACCTGACGGTGTTAAAGGCACCACGACAATCTTAGAACATGATGGTTATTTTAGAAAACCACAGAGAGCCGCTTTTGCCGACCCCTTGCCCCAACCACTAACCCTAAAGCTCTTTTCTGTTTGCTCAGCTGCTGGAAGGAATAAGTTCCAAAAAATGAAAAATTCAGCAACAGTAAAAGCATTAATATTATAAATATGTAAATGAAAAAAAGGGTCACAAGACTACTTGAAATAGGTTCAATTTTGTTGAAATATATGGTTTCCCTTTTATTGTTGAACACTAAGTTATAGTTAAAGTTTAATGTCATATCTGTAATTTGAACTTGTGTAATATTTGACATTCTGGTTGTAATGATGAATATTGTGGATTGTCTTTAGGGTCCCTATGATGTGGTGCTGTTGCCAGGAGGAATGCCGGGGGCCCAAAACTTAGCAGAGGTGATTCATGATTCATGATAACAGTTGGGTTTTTTACATAGTGAAGGTTTGTAGACTATCTTCTATACCAGCATCTTTCAGGTCTAAAAGACCCAAAATGTCTATTGTTAAAATAAAAAGACGGTAAGAAAAAATTGAGTTTCTCTGTTAAGAGGCAATTTCCTTTTATTGTTTTAAATGAATAGATTGTATCCATTTAGGTAAAATATTTGGACATCATTGTATCACCACAGAGTTGGTTGAATCTTTTAGGTATCGATTCGTGTATCGAGATGCATATCGACTCATTTGAGAGGGAAAGCTACACACCCCTATTAAACATGGAGGAAACCAAACTGTACAGTGCTCCTTACATTCACTTCTTATTTTACTACAACAAAGTTTGCGTATCAAAGTACAGCGTTCCCTTGTTTATCACGGGGGTTACATTGTAAAAATAACCTGCGATTGGTAAAATCCACAAAGTACATTTATAGATATTTTAAGGCTGTAGAATCCCTCACTGCACACTTTAACACTTTTCTCAGACAGACATGAACATTTTCAAACCTTTCTCTCTTGTTAAAACTTTCAAAGTTCAAACCTTCACCGAAAATTAGCCATTATTATGGATTGAAAACTCAGATCTGTTGGCAATTGAATATGTATGCAAATGGAATACATGCAATAAAGGAGACGCAGCAGACAAATCAGTGAAATAGTGAGACTGCGACAGGTGAACCACAATATCGTGAAGGGCCACTGTATAACGAACAGTTCTGAAACATGTTATCATTGTTTTAGAGTTCTGTCGTGCAGATCTTTTAAACTTTTATCCAAACTCCCTAGCCACTCCTTGTCTTTTTCTTAGTCTGAATACATTTGTGCCATTGAAGTTGGAAGTTAAATCACGTCATGTTTTGAAACATTTTCTTGAATTTGAATTGACTCAATCCTTGTAATTTCATATTACAAACATCTTTTTAGGAAATTTTAGACATTGTTATGTACTATGTCTTTGGTCATTCAGATTTATTTGCCAGTCTCTGAAATTCCTAAACAGCTGCGTCTTGCCCAGAGCATGATGGGTAAAGGCCTCTATGTGACTATGGAAAGCATTATTGGTAATGTAGATTGGTGGGACTGCAAGAAAATAAACATGGTCAATACAAAAATGCATCAGTATGTTAATAATATATTGCCTGTTCATTATTAATGTATCTAGTCCATCATAGAGCCCATTAGTCTCTCTGTGTTCCAGCGCTGCCGTAGAAATTGTCTTTTAGGATTATAAATTACAAGTAAAAGTAAGCAATAATCTTACATAACTACTGTAGTCAGAAACGGCTCTGAATGCAATGAAACCTGTTATTATTTTAATAGATGTGTTTAAAACACTCCCTGCTTGTTGTTGTGGTGTAGTAAACATAAACCTAGTAGAGTGCGAATGACTCACTGTGCATCTGCTTTCCACCTTCTCCTGCAGTCCCCTGCTGTGAAGGAGGTGTTAAAGGATCAAGATGGTAGAAAAGGCCTGATTGCAGCCATCTGTGCAGGTACTGCTTCAGAAAACAAACCAGTGGTAATTATGTGGGGCTCACCTCTTCATTATTTTTATTATTATAACAATTGCTGTTCCTTTAGGCATACAAGGGATTCAGGTTTAAAAGAAATGTGCAAAATTTAAAAAATAATCAAAGTTTTTATAGTTGCGTTGACAACGGAAGTTGTGTGGCATAAACTAACTTAACAGATTCCAATAGAAAACCTCCAAAATCACAAGTTAAAGTAGAAATTTTGGATAAATGAAGGTGCTTATTTCAACGATTTAAAGACCCACTACAATAAAAATTGTGGTTTTTACGTTTTTAAAATGTCCTTGTGGCATTTTTTGATTATGGAGTAAATAAATAAAGAAAATTAAGCTTAAAATACAAAAAAATGCAGTTTGAAAAAGAGCGTATTTGTTTTTTTCATTCATCTTCTTGACCGTTTATTCCCTTTCGGGGTCACGGGGTTGCCGGAGCCTATCCCGGCCACTTGGGCGTAGGCAAGGGATGCCCTGGACTGGTCGCCAGTCTGTCGCAGGGTGGAATGTCCTCAATCACACATCCATTCGCTCTCACACTCACACCTATGGACAATTTAGAGTTGCCAATCAACCTATGAAGCATGTTTTTGGACACTGGGAGGAAGCCGGAGACCCCGGAGAAAACCCACGCATGCACGGGGAGAACATGCAAACTCCACACAGAAAGGTCCCCCATTGATGTTGTGTTTTTCATGTCCCCCAGCTGGGACTTGAACCGGGGGCCTTCTTGCTGTGATGCAAGAGCGCTAACCACTGCGCCACCGTGCAGCCCTATTAGCGTATTTGTGACACATAAAATACACTGGGCGGGCCACAAACTTCCTGCTCCGCTCCATTCTGATGCATCCACTTTCAGACAAATAGATCCATGCACGTCTTTGTTTTCATCGTCTGAGCTGGAATCTGGCTCAAAACTGTACTGCTGGATAGCTCCAATATCGCCTGTGATTTTCTGTTGCATTGGTGATGTTAGTTTGGGAGTGTGAGATAACAGGAAAGTGTGTAAATGGAGAGCTCTCACTTATGGGAAAAGGAGCAGGGTTTGCTCCATGCCAACGGTCTCACCCGTAAACTCGAAGGTGAATTTCTGATGAACTCCTGTCGCTCTGAAGACGCAATGTTCTAGAAAACGACCCAGGTTTTTTGATTTTGGCTAAAAACTGCATATTTATAAGGGAAAGACCACTGGAAAATGCTTTCACAATAGATCAACAGATGATCAGAGTGAGACTTTAAACATATTCAGAAGGATGTTTGTATGATACTGTGTAAGAAGTCATCACAAGAGCAAATGTAGAGATTTTGGCATTAATCTGCGTAACCACACAAGAGCTAAAGGTATGAAGAGTTTGATGACAAAAGAAAAAAACAGACATTTGATAAATGGCCCTCTGTTACAATTGATGCCAAATAATACAGGAACTGTAAAATAAAGAGGAGATGTTTGTTCAGGAAAATGCATTGAGGCAGTGTGATTCATAGGCTTGGATGGTTGCAAATGGCAGTGGAGCTCTGTGGTGAAGGGGGTATTTTGGAGAGGCAGCCAGTGAACTGTGAAAAGTGCAGCTTTTACAGGGCCTGTTGGGATTGGAAAGTTGACTTGACAATGTTTCAGCACAAGTTTAAAACTCCCCCATGCACCTTTTATTAGGTTTCATGTATGAATGGATAACTGATGATTGTATTGTTGTTGTGTATTATTCTTATTTGATTGCTTGAAATAAACCATTTCAAATCAAATTAAATCAAAATGTCATATTTTAATATGGGTTTGGGTATTTTTTTTTGGTTCATTGGGAACTATTATTAGTCCAAAGAGTTTAAGGAATGCCTCTTACTTGATTGAAATAAATCATACGCCGTCAGATTTCAAAGTTGATTAAAATGTGGTCATTTTCAAATATTTTACATAAAAAACCCTTGTTCCAAAACTACTGAGAAAACTCACAAGTAGTTTGATTTACTTGTTTGCTTGTAGGTTAGGGGTAAAAAAAAAAGATTGAATGATTTAAAAAAAACATCGATCTTTAGCTTTAATTAATTAAATCAATTGAACAATTTTACTTTAAAGTCATTCTTACTTTTTGTGGGGGGTAAAAAAAATCCTTAGTTCATTTTCTATGATAAAAATTATGATTTTTGTTGATGAAACTTCCACTTTTATGAAGTCCACATCCGTGGTTTTTTGAAAGTTGGTTTTCATCATCAAATAAAAATGGGTTTATATAGAGATTTAGGGGAAGAAAATGTATTGAATCAAAATTTGAATCAATTTAGTGTTTTGGCAGCCGTTGATCGTAACAACGTTTAAGTATTATTACATAAGTAACAGCGTTATAAGTTAAGTAACTGAGTAATTTAAATAATTACTTTTATCCCGGCTGCCACGCTGTTTTAGTCACTTCGTATAGATTGTAGTGCGTTACCTTTTAGTTAATTGATTTGGTTTAAACTTTTTTTCTTTCCCTGAGCGTCTTCTGTGTCACGCGACGGGGGTTGTCCTACTCGAGATCACGATTGGAAAGGGATTCAGGTGGGCGGGGGCACACTGAAGCGCTCCAAGATGTGATTGAGCAGCGCAGCCAGCAGGATCAAATCAACAGGACGTGTCAGCATTTTGAGGCTGGAAATATTACGTTTACTTTCTTTAATTAAAACAAGAGGAACAGATGTTTGTCAAATTCATGCTGTGTATCGGAACAAAGACATTTACCGACGTCCATCTGAAGCCATTTAAATTTAATGAACCACTGAGCCTCAAACTTGTATTTTTTCATCTCACAACCCACCGAGTGTGTGCTCCGGTGACAAAGCAGAACCGTTAACCTTATTGCAAAGTACCCTATGTGGTGGAAATCATGCTTCCACTGATCACTGTTGACTCAGACATTCGGAGATCTGAGCAAAGCCGAAGATGTAAAACGTCCATAAAGTAGATTAATGATGAAAGTGCAGCTAAAGACATCATTTCAGGGGATACTTGAAATATGTTAGAAACATTCTCTTTTATTATCATGCAACATTTGGTTTTGCCTTTATGTAAAATTAATATTTAGATTTATAGTTTTCTTGCTGCAGTTTTGAAGTGTGATATTTCTGACTGACAATGTTAACGTTTAGGTTAAGATTTAGATATTGTTATTTTATTGTTATTAATTATTCCTGTTGCTTTCCATTGTTCCCCTCTATTTCTAAAAAGGAAATTATTTTGTTTATTTAAAAAAAATTGGATACCAGTAACTAAAAGAAGTTGATACTTCAAACCTTTATGTTCAGTTTTTGAAGTTAATATCATTGATTTTTCTATATAGCTTTTTGAGTGTTTTTGTGTGATACTTCAAAATTTTCTTTAGAGTTCTATACTTCAATTCCCTCGCTCTCTGATAATTTAACAGAATTTCATTGGTAGAAGTATACCAGGATACAAGAAGTGTCAATTTCACTAAATTATTGAACTTAAGTTATTAGTTGTTTGTTAGCAGCTGAGGAAAAATATATATTTTTTTAGCCATTTTAAATTATTTTTAAAATGTAGTAACTGAGTTACTAACTCAAATACTTTTTGGGTTGATGTAACTAGTAACTATAACTAATTACTTTTTCAAAGTAAGATTCCCAAAGCTGGCCCTAATGAGCAAAGACGGGACAGAGAAAGAATTTTTAGAAGATACGGAAGGGGATAAATCCAGCAAAGCGGATTGAAAAGTCTCCTAAAAATGTCTGAAAACTGCAAAACACTATGCCAAATTATAAACAGTGTTAACTTCTCCATTTTAATAAAAGTTCTATTTTATTCATTTCTCCTTCATTGTACTTGAGCTGTATCTGAATGTCTTCTATGAGACATGGCGTCTTTTGAGTTGGGACTCGTCTCAGGAGTAGTTTGGACTTTCGGTCTGCTGCCCTGAGTGTGAACAGGAAAGCAGCCAAAGCAGCACGATCAATAGTTTTCTATTAACTGTTTTTGTTTGGATGAGCTCACTGCACTGCTTAGACATGGACAAAGTTAATGCGGCAACCCCACCCTTTTTTGTTGCTTTTTTCTTTCAATAAGCTCTTCAATAATAAAATTCTTGCCTTTTCCTGCTTGAAAATTTGAAGGTTTTTAATCCCAGGTTGCTGCATTTTGCTTTTTTTGGGAGGAAACGGAACTCTCTCAATGCTTTTTTAAATATTACTTTTCAGCAGGAAGCTGTCACATGAGACTTGAACAGTTTTGCACTTTTGCAGGCCCTACCGCTCTTTTAGCCCATGGCATTGGCTTCGGCAGCACAGTCACAACGCATCCTGCCATGAAGGAGAAAATGATGGCTGGAGGTAAGAAGTTGGTGATTTCTAATCTGCTGCTGTCATTTCAGCTAAGAAACGTGTAATTGTTTTTAAACAGCAGCAGATGGTGCTGTACTGGCTGCTCCTTTATCTATAGTCTTCCTGCAATGAGAGCACACCACTCAGAGGTTAAAGCAGTTGCAGGAATTTAATAGAACACGCTAGAACTGGGTCAATTGAAATGACAACAGATAATCCGTTCCTGAAGCACGTTGATGGGCAGCATGTGCGATTTCTTAGCTGCTGTTTGAAACTCCTGTATGGTCATTAACCAAATCTTTCTTTTTTTTTTTTTTTTTTAGATCACTATAAATATTCAGAAGCTCGAGTACAGAAGGATGGACATTACATCACCAGCCGTGGACCAGGAACCAGTTTTGAATTTGCCCTGACAATCGTAGAAGAACTTATGGGGGCCGATGTTGCAACTCAAGTCAAGGCTCCTCTTATTTTGAAGGACTAAATGTTTCCACTGTCACCTAAAAAAAGAGGCCTTGCCTCAGTAATAACTATTAAATTCCTTAAACTGTGTTTCACATAAAACAGTAAATATATTTTTCAGCCCAACTAAGATTCTGAGTGTTCTTCCTGTGTCATAGATGCTTACAAATGCTTTCAAAACGGAAATAACACTAAAATGCATTCAAGAGCTTTTCAAGCAGTCAACATGCTCAGCGTATTTCGACAGTTTAATGTTTTTCAAACTAGAAATAAAAGTTGAAAGTGATGGATCTTTGTAGTGTTACTTGTACTGTAGGTCACTGACGTGTTTTCGCATGCCTGCGGCGGTTGTTGAGACCTAAATATAGACGGCATATTGTGTTTTAACGGGGTTACAATTCAGAAGGCGGGAAGCAGAAACCGAATGGATTGACGGTTCAGCTGACCAATCAAATCCCCCAGCTTGGCTGCAGTTGTGGCTCAACCGACGAATGGCACGCGGCCGGTGGGCGGGGCTTTGGAGTCAGCGCATGGTAGCTGTTTCAGAGCAACACAATCCGGAGGGTCTTCATCTCAGTCAAGAAGGAAGAGAAGCGTTTTGACGAAGGTAAGAGCAGTAGGTTTCGGAAATACTTTGGTTATTTGGGGTTTTGTCAACGAGTAATACTCACCCGAGGGGCTTTAAACGGCAAGGATGGTCCCTTAAAAATTTCATTCATTCATTGTGCGCAACGAAATCACATAAATAGCCACTAAAGGTGTGTAGAGTTTAAAATTAGGTAAGATTGTTAAGCTACAGCCGAAACAAGCAGCTGTCTGTTACAACAGTAAGTGTGTGTTTGCCACTAGGACTCATTGTACTCGCCGTGATTAGCCTGCTAAGTGTTCAAATAGGTGAACATCAAGTTCGCTGCAGTTCTTGTATAATGGGTTGAATTCAGCTTTTTTTTTTTTTTTTTTTAAACTGGCCCGGTGGGGGAGCGGTGGCGGCATTACGCGCTCTGATGTGCTGAGACTAAACGCACAAGATTGAGTCCTCACGCCGGGAGATGGCTCTGCAGAGATGGGAGCCGACATGAGACGTCGGTCTGAGGAGCCGTCCGTCCTCAGCAGCCACCGTAGTCAGCCTGAGCCGCAGAAGCTGCGTTGTGGAGCTGATGGGAGTGCGGCAGAGGCCAGCTTCAGTCCATCAGACCGAGCGAGGCATCCCCGCCGCCGCCGCCGCGAGGAAACCAGCTAGAAAAAACCTTCCGCTCTAATATAGGACCATGTTCAAAACGCAAAACTGCTGCCTTTTAAAGAATAAAAAAAAGACTTTTGCCTGCTAAAAAGGACAAGTCAAGATGCTATCTTAGTTGTCTCGTTTTACAATGGGAGGAAATGCAACCCTAGTTTTTACCTAACAGCATTTTCAGAGTGAGAAAGTGCCTGACAGTACTGCCGGACTGCAGGCATTGTTTGCAAAGCATGCAAAAGTCAGAGGTCATGATTAGAGAGCAAGTCAAATGGCTTTTTAACACATCATTATGCAGTCTGACGTTCCCTGTTACACACTTTATTTGCATTTTTTTTAATTGATCAAACTCAAGAAGGCGAACTCGGTGTATTGATTATATGTCTATATATGAATACAAAAAAAAATCAATACCCTTGCCATAAAACGGTCTTCAATATTTCATTTAATGCTGTTGCTGGTATGTAAAAGCAACATCAGCCCATTAAGTGCCTCAGCTAAAGAACCAATATTTGCCTCTCCCTGGAGGACAAATGCTCTTCTGCCTGGACAGTTTCTTGACAGTACTACACAGTCCCAAACATGCAATATTTGATATTTGTATATTTCCTGATAAATAACATTTTGCACTGTTGCACATAGCATGTTAGAATTATTCTGCTTGAGCAGCTGTACAGTAAAGAGCTTGAGGCTTGACTCCCTATTTCTGGATGGGGCAGAGCGGGGTAGGGTAAGGCTGTAGTCTCTGTGACTGAGTCATTGGTTTAGCTAATGATGCAATTAGAATGCTTCACATTGCATCTACTGATTAGACCATAGGGTTCTCCATAGAATGTCACTGCAGTAGTACTTGTACCATTTGGCTTAAAAGGACCTACCGGTATATCTACTCATAAGGAAACGGTCATGCTTTGAGGACAAAACCTACTTTTAAACCTTTATTTTTTCCCCAAATGCGTTTAAAAAGCATTTGAAATGATGTCATACGAATTTTTGAGGATTCCATTGAATCTTGCAAGGGAATTTTGCAAGAATGTAGTTATAAACTAAGGAAAAGGAAACTAAGCTGTTTATTAACATTGTTGAAGCCAAACTATTGGCACGAAACACAGCTCAGCCCTAAAGCAGCAAGATTTTTTTCTTTTTTGGACAAATGTATCCAAATTGTCTCTAAGTTGGAACTAAAAAAAAGTTTTATAATTGTTTAATGTACAATACAAAACATTACCACAGTTCTTGAATAATACATTATAAGGGTCTAACCATTCATTTTAGCGATTTAATTCATTTCATATGTCGTTGCTGGTCCAATTTATAGTCAATAATGGTTCAATTTTAATGATCCAATTCGATCTGATTCACTGACCTAAAATCGATCCAGGACATCTTTAGCCAAAAGTTCAACCAGTGTGACTTGCATACTGAACAGCACAGGTGAAGTTTTCCTTGTATTTTTTTGCAAGATAATCAAATGTAAATCACATATATGTACAAGTAAACAAGAATTTCTGGAAAATCCATTCACATTTTCGTTTCATGAAGTTCAGCCCACTGTTGTTTTTACACATCAAAATAATACAAAGGGAACATGTGTGTTGTCCGCTGTGATGTTTTACGTTATAGTTAAAAACCTACCATGTCCAAATCCAAATGGTATCTGCCAATAACAAGATAATCAATTTATTCCTTTTTGAAATGATATTGTTATTGTATAGTTGGTCGATTCGATTAAATTCGAATAAGAACTTGCTTCAGATAGGAATCGTAGATCGTAGGAATATGAATTGATTCATTGATTAAGTTGATCAATTTTTACACCCCTGATACATTTATTTACTAATTTTAGTTGTGATTTTTCCTCCTCAAAAAAAATTCAGGTTTGATACCCTCTACTTTCATTGAAGACGAAATATAACTATATTTTAAGAGGAAAAAAACTGAAGAATTGAATTATCGTTGGTACTCAAGTCTTTTCCTGAAAACGTAGCTAATACCTCAGCCACAACTGTCCTTATGGGTGGATACAAGTTGTCTGCACTCCAGAAATAGGCCAACCTGTACGGACGTTATAGACTTTTGTGGCCCGCAGGAAATTTCAAGGTAGTAGACGACTTGGTGAGCCTATTGGACGAAAATATTCTTGCACTTCTTTTTTTTTTTTTTTTTTTTGCTAGAGGCATGCTGCGAGTGACACGTTCTGGTGAGTGCCTAAACAACTCGCCAGGGTAAATAAGGGGGAAGCAGGCGTGTCGTACAGAATTGTATTTTTTTTTCCAACCCCATGAACATTGCGCACTGCTCAAGGGGCCTGTTAGTGATGTTCAAGTGATAAGTGTGTGCTGGTTGCGTGTTCCGTGCTTGCAGCCTGACTGTTAGAAATTAGGCAGTTAGAGTGTAGTTTGTGTGGACATCCCATGGGCGTTCTGCAAGCACTTATGTGTCATCTGCACACCCTGTGCTTATGGCGTTTGTGCACAGTCAACAAGAAGTCAATGTTTGCACCTCACTAATGGCTAGAATGCGGCGATAGGGCACCGTACGACAGCATCACCCTTATGTCAAAAGTGGGTGAAACTTACATTATCCTTACAGATACTTCACGATGCATTTACCACATGCACCATCATTGTATGTTCCATTTTCAGGACGTCCATTAAGGTGGCAGCATGAACCACAAGGTAACTGTAAGACACTCCTGCGCTCCCTTTAAGACTCCAGTCTACCGCCATTTATGGCCTCGGTCAACTCCCGTAAAGGTGCATGTAACTAAGACTAAACTATCTTCACTTTATGCTAAGTATAAAGTTGCATTACTGGACTGGTCTAATCTAATGTACTGAAAATTATGCTGAAGATCTGCTTCACTTATATATTTGGTGTTCGGAATAGACATGCTTTTATTATTGGTAAATGTAAGGAAACCCTTGAACAAAAGCTAATATTGTTGCAGTATTACATATATATATATATATATATATATATATATATATATATATATATATATATATACATTTGAAAAGGCGTGCTGAAAAATCTGACATTTTTGCATTTTTTAACTGTAATCTACCAAGTTAGGGGTTTAATGAGAAATGTGTATTTGTCTTGGCTTTGCTGGCTCTCAAGCTGCATATTTTAAAATTTAATGCCCACAAAAAGGATTACCACTCCAACAATTAACCCTTTACAGATTTAAACATATTTTTTCCCTAATATTGCTGTACAAATACAAACGGATGACCTGAGCTCTTATTTTATTTTGCTTCAATAATTAGATTTTGCTGCTTTTTCATTGGAATCTTGGTCACCTCTAATTTAGCTCTCTGTCCTGCATAAATCCCAAAAGGCCAGATTTATTTTAAACTTGTCCTCTGTGGTTCTTCAGACAGAAATGTCAGTCAGAAAATACACACAGTACAAGACGTCCCCTGTAAATAACCAGACAAATATTTCATAGAATAGCTGCATCTTTGTACCACCATTGCAGATTGCCCTATTGTAGCTGTGGGTCTGTTGCATGTAGTTTGAAACAAACTATGACTAGGAAGTAAAAAAAGAGGAAGCAAATTGGCTAGTCCTGCTCATTTTCCGACTATTAGATGTTGATAAGCGGCTTCATGTTCTTACCAAAGCATGATCACAGGCCAAATATTTTTGATGTTTTTCTAAATTGGGCTGGGTTGTTTCCACTTGTAATGCATGAAGTGTTCTCTTATTCTCTTTGGAAGACTACTTGCTGACTCTTTGGTTAGCTAGACATCCCGTTCTCATTCACACTTCAGGTGAGATGCACCAAGGTTAATATTTTCCAAGACCCTCCTTTTCATGTTAACAGGGATTTTCCTGTTTGGTCCAGGTTTGAGTTTACTGAGCAAAGATGGTACGTTCAGGGAAAGTAAAGTGCAGCGATCAGTTCTAGCTATTCCAGTTGAGTAAGTTTATGACTAAGTATTTGCCACACCTCTATATTTTTTTTTCTACAAGTTGTCCCGCTCAAAAGATAAGATAGTTCTGTAATGTTCATTATAGATACACTTCAACAGTGAGAAACTGGATGTAATAAAAACAAAATGCCAAGAAATCACCTTGTAGAATTAGTTTGTATGTTGGTGCAGAAAATAAGTATTTGGTCAATGACAAAAAATGGCTTAAATACTTTGTACTTTTAATTGGCAATGACAAAGGTCAAGCGTTTCTTGTTGGCCAGACATTTGACACACAACTGCTGTTATTTTGGTCCGTTCTCCCATGAAGATCTTCTAAAGGGCTGTAATAATTTGCTGCTGTTGATGAGCTACGGACCACGTTTGCTTGCTATGCCGGCACCCGGGCAGCTGGCTGGCCAGAATGGAAAGGCAGCCAGCCCAGGCCTCCTCAATCTTATGATAGTTGTCTTATTTTCATCAATATAATAATAAAAATATCCCTTACTTTGATTCTTGTTTTTATTTTTCCCCTCTTGAACTAATGTGGGCCACAGAGACACAGTAGTAGTGGCAGAAAGATGTTTTTGCAGCGAGAGACAGAAAACGTCATGAACCCAGACATGGAGACGTAATTACCGATGGTTTTCTAGAACTTCTTCAAATACATAAATCCAATCTAAATAAATCCGATCGAACACAGACAGAAATTTGAATGTATTTGCTATAAATCATGGTTTTATTTATATCCATGTTTTTGAATGACTTATCTTGCGATTTGGTTTGTGTTTATTGGCATAATTTTGATTTAATGGAAACAGTGTTATTGCGAAATTGTATTTTTTTTCCGACTTTTCTAGAATTTTGATTGCGTTTTGTGCATTTGTGTAATGGAAACACAGACTGTTTTCAGTTTCTTATTGAAACAGTCAATAACGCGGGCCCGGGAAAATTGTACAAGCCGTTGAGGGAGAACCATTTGAACATTTGAATCTGCTAACGGGAATTTTGCATTTGTTAACCTTTATTCTCATTTTAATAGTTCTCCTGGTTCATCCATGTTGAGCCCGAAACACACGGGAAAACCTTTTTTCTTTTTTTTAAAGCTTTTAAAAGAATTGCAAAATAAGAAGGAAAAGACCTTTTCAGATGGCATGGATGAAGTCTGCTGCCATTTGCTACCCAAAATCTGTCTGAAGCATCTGCTTTGTCAGTTAATAACTTGCGATAAAGAAAAAATGTCCATTAATTTTAAGAGTCAATCGCCATCTGTGCTTAATTTGGTCCGGATCGAATCCTGCGCTTAGTCTGTATTCAGATTGCCGTCTACTGGAGATTTCTGTTTTGAACTAAAACCTGTAAACAAAACCATGTGACTAAAGATCGCTTCAATCATTGTCCAGAAATTATGAGGGTGGGGCAAAGACCAGGGTCCGCTTGGGTAAATCCAGACTTTAAATTTGTTCCGGATTATCGGGGGAAATGAACTCTGGCTCACTTTAAGCGAACCAAATGTGTCCAGCCTGAATACACCCTAAGGCATTGTACGAATATGTTATCCTGTCCCTTTTGCAGAAAAGCAGCCTCAAAGCATGATGTTTCCACCCCCATGCCTCATGGGAGATATGATGTTGTCGGGATCCAGAATTCTTCTTGTCCAAAACACGGCGAATGGGGTTTATACCAAATAGTTCATTTGGATCTCACTTATAAAATTCAAAAACTACACAATAAGAAGACACCAATCTTTGTGAGGAGATGGTTTTGTCGTTTGTATAATTATTATTTTTGTATCGGTACATAATTAGAACAGATGAGACGTTTTATTATGAAAACAGAAAGCAGTGACAATCGTGTTTTATGCTTGGCTGTAAACCGTGTTATGGGAGGGGGAGCATGACATTTCTAAAGTGCGGCTGGCTTAACTACGATTGAGCAAACAGCCGCCCCTTCTCCGTGGGTAGCGCTCTAGGACCGTGTGCTTCTGGACAACGTTGCTGCCTTAGTGGGCCCAGATCCCCCAGGTGAGAACTGCGGAGCCAGCAGGCATCGTGGCAGGGGTCAGATGGGGCGTCTCCGTTCCTCTCCCGAGGAGGCACGTGGGCGACTCAGGCCTCAATAAATGCTGCTGCGAGGCGGAGTGGTCCTCCGCTGGGGACTTGGCGGGCAGTACAGGTATCGGCTTTCCGATGGCAGAAAGAATTTGCGCTCAGTGTATTTAAACATGCATATGCAGTGACGCATGTATCAGAGAATGTTTGATTGGCCGTTCTGCATGACAATCAAGTCATGTACTTCTCGATGAGGATGACGATACAGTGACGTATTTTAAAAAAATATATTTAAATTTTCTGTTTATTTATCTTTGATGATATACCCACATGTCCTTCGACGTAATGAGAACCCCTGATATACAGTACATGATCTCTGGCAAGCTTTAGCCGAGCTTGGTCAAGTGCAGACTTAAGCAGGTGGACCTTTGGAGCTCTGCATGATTTTAGTCCCAGATTATGTCGTTTGCTACTAATAGTAACTTTTATACTGTTTGTTGACCAGTCCCCCTGTGTAGTTCTAGGCGGGTTCCTCGCCATTCTCAAGATTCTTTGTCCCCCATCAAGTGAGATCTCACATGGAGCTCTAAGGTGGAGGGAGGTTGTCAGAGATCATTTATTTCTTCCCTTTTCTAAATATTGCTCCAACAGTTGATCTCTTCTCACCAAGCTTATAATTTGAAAAAATTGCTATAAAGCAAAAATATCAAAAATCAGGATTAGCAAGAACATGTTATAAATGTAACAGAGCAAGAATGGTGACTCTGACATATGACAATTGAGTAATAGCTGTTTATTTCCCAATAGAAGTCTATGGGATTTTGGCTTCTTGGAACCATTAAGTGCTTCCTATATGAAACGCAAGGGAAGATGCGGTCATCAGTCTAGTCTAGTCTAGTCAGATACAGTCAATTGGGTGAACAGATGTATTTTATACAGAAAACCACTTCAAACAGGTGCTATTAATACAGGTAACAAGCAGAGGGTAGGGCAAAAGAAGTAACAGGTGGACACAATTTTTGCTTGTTTCTAGAAGCTAAACATTCCCATTCTAAACATTATACAAATAATTTTTTTTTTAAAATCATACAAGGGGATTTCTTGGATTTTTTTTTCTGACTGTCATTTGTTGAATGATAATGAACATTAGGACCTGTCTTTTCTAGTAGGTGGGACAACCTGTAGAATCAGTGATTGTTTTTAAAGTGATTTGCTTCTTTGTTGTAACAATCACAAAAAAAGAGGCTTATTACAAGATGAGCCCAGGTGTTCTCCAACTCTATAAATATGTCAGAGCTTAAAATTTGGTTCTTTTTTTAAGTCACTATTTAAATAGTGGAATCATTGGTTCATTTAATGTACTTTCCTTATATGTTATGTTCCTGTCTGATGTGATTTTCCTGTACGCTGCAGAAGCGCTACCTCAAACAACACCGTGGGTTAAGGGGCCTATACCATACAAAATCTAATTTTTGAGCTTTGAGCTCAAGCTGTATTTTGATACGTTTCTGAGTATTCCTCTAAAAACCTGCACTCTGAGCATCAGCTCCTCCCAACCCACGAAAACGAGCGGGTTCTCGTTTCCCCTTTCAGACTAACACACACCCACTATCTCCGCTAAGCTATTGTTGAAAGGCTAAACAATTTAATTTAAATGCAAAATATGCACATCCATCTTTGCAAAAGTTTGGATGTTTGTTTTTGGGGGCAAGATGCAAACACACTGCTGAGGCTGGCCCTAGGATGATGTCATGAAATGGGCGGCACCCACACGGAGCGAAAGCCAGTGCCTCAGAGATCGGGTCGTCTTACTTCCGGGTTGGGAAAGAGCTCAGAAAAATAACTAATATTTAATTAAATTTTAGTTCTTTTATGTGCCAAAGGTAATATATTTTTATATGCATAGATATTGTTTATTATAAAAGGCTTAACAATAGCATGGTATAGGCTCTTTAAGGCTGGTGCAGTATTGCATTGTTCTGGCCACAAAGTAAAAGCAGAACTTTACTGGCAGGTCATATTGGCAGAAATTTTACAAGCTGCCCAGACAAATAATTGGTTTTTTATGCAAATATTACGCTGACACAGTCATGCATCTCTATTAAATAGTTTAATTGGTTGGGTGGATGACGATCTCACCATCACTGCAGCATCATTTTTAGAGCTACCTGGTCAAGTTCCAACGCCTGGCATACAGAGTAAACTCTGTGTATGAAGATTATTAGGTAAACAACTTCTAAATAACATTCAGCGTAACCACGGAGGCACAGTATGGGGACAACGGGTGTGGCCATTTGTGGATTTGCAGGAATAGTACATTTTTAAGGTCCAGTCAAATCAAAAAAAGATTCTTTACTAAATATGTCTTATTTAAACTATTTTTTGAAAAATGATTATGTTGTCAGGTTTTTACTTTTTTTTTTAAATCGGTAACATTAGGTTAAATCTTCATAAGCTTTGAAAGAGTCTCGGTCTTACAGTGTATTGATTTGTGCTAGCTTTACTTGCAAATAAGATCAGCAAGGTAGGGTCAGTTTCTCAGAAGTTTCCACCCTCATGTTTGCCATTAAAATTCAAAGAATCCTGGAGAGAGAAATTGGATTAGGATGTTTAGGACTATATTTCATAACAAATGATTGATTCTTTTAGGGAAATAAACGTCACACTTGACATCTTTGTGTGTATCAAATGTGTTTTATAGCCAAAAGACATTTTGGCATACAAGGTGGTACTTAAAGGATTTTTGGTTGTTAGGCAAGGATCCGTCCGCTTAAACTAATGATACTTTCTGACAAAATTACGCATTCGATTTCTTCATAGATCTTACATGGGTCTTGTTATTCCCTCTTGTCTGAGTTTGAGTGCACTTTGAGCATTGTTCATTAGCTTTGTGGTTAGTTTAATTTTAACAATCTACATTGCCTCGTAATGGAATTCACACATAATGCGCACTTCTGCATTATGTGCTCCACTTTACCCTCCTTTTCTCACTTGTCATTTAGAGGACACTCT
Organism: Oryzias latipes; assembly: GCF_053564925.1. Classification (NCBI taxonomy): domain Eukaryota; kingdom Metazoa; phylum Chordata; class Actinopteri; order Beloniformes; family Adrianichthyidae; genus Oryzias; species Oryzias latipes. The sequence continues at coordinate 10,644,309 of NC_136241.1, forward strand.
TGATTTACTGAAAGTACGCTTACTCAAATGCTGAAAGTGCAACATGAGGTGTGTATGACTAAGAAGAAGAAAGAGGGAGGGGCGTGTCCTTTATCACATTTCCTCTGCTCAGTGACTCCTAAGCCTGCACATTTCTTCTGTCTCTTTTCCCGGTGTTTCTTTTCCCTTCATTTATGTCCTGCCTTTGTCTCTATCGCTTTTGTTCTGTCTCACAATCTCATGTCAGACTTGCGTACTCATCTGGTGCATAATCGTTGTCACACTGGATCTTACATCCTTCGCTCTTGTCTCATTTCTCTTCCCGCTCTCTGTTTTCCTGCTCAGTCCTTTAGATTTCAGCTGCTTCACTCACTGTGTTCTGTTTACCCCCCTATTCCTGCTGACTGCGTCAGGAATCTGCAACAGACTGAGGTGGGTGTTTTAAGACCATCATTGCTAGGTCTGAGGCTGCGTGGTTTCTCTGTTTCCTCTCTCCTCTGCTCAACTCTGTTAGTTTGATTCGAGAAGATCATGCATGTCTGTCTCCAAAGTGGAGCGAGTACCGCACTGTCTGTGAGCAGCAGCGTTTAACATTGTCACACACCGGGCTAGCGACTTAGCACATCTATCTCTCCAGATCTCTCTGACTGTCTGAAAGCTGTCTATGCGGTTGATAGTGCTGCTGCTGCATTGAAAACAGTCTTTGCATACCTTATTATACTGGCAGGAATTTTTCTCTCTTCCTGGGTGCAGGCTTCTGTTAAAACACGAGGATTGATTTTAGCCAGACTGACCTGTCCTGCTGCTGTTCCATCAGTTTAGAGGATGGAACTGGTCTCACAGTGTTGTTGTGGGTTTCTGAAAGGTTGTGACAGTCATCTGCGTCTACCCAAACATGCGGCTGTGTTTGTGTGTCTGTTGGTTTCTATGCCGGGGACTGATTGTTGGAAGCTAGTAACGCTGCACGTACATGCACGAGCACTATTTCTGCTTTGTGCATCTGTGGAGGGGTGTGTTTGCATTTTTTGTGCATGCACACTTGCCTGCCTGTGGGCTCTGGTCCAAGAAGAAAGCACAGGAGACGCATGCTGCAGGGTTTCAGTTTGGTGCAGTAAGCTGTTGAATGCACTGTAACAAGCAGAAAAAGACAGACTCGTGAGCTGGTGTCCTTCCACTGGGCTGGTACAACTATACTGCAGTACACATCAGGGCTTGTCTAGAATGTATGCATTTAATGTTTCGTCTAATAGAATAGTACTTGTTTATATTTTAATAGTCGATGATGAAAGAGACAAGACTGAACATCAGTATTTTGTTGAATTTTTTTCACTTTTTTCTCATTTTGCAATTGTATAAAATGCAGCAGTGATGATGTAAGAATATTTCTAAGACTTTCAAAGCATCGTCAATTCAAAGCACTGTGACATTTAGTGACAAGAAAGAGCTAATTTATCTGTGAATGACAGAAAGGCTTTGATTCAGTGTTGGGCATTTTAGTTGCTAGATAGTAAAAGAAGAAGACAACACCCGTTGATGCGTCAAACATACTGGACCTTTAACTTGCTGATTTCAAAGTGAACAGCTCTGAGGAGTCACTCTTTGAGGAAGAACATTTGAAAGTGCAGATGAGTTCATTTGTAGCTGTTTTTTCTTTTGTTTTTTATGGTATTATTAGGGCTGGGTTGATAAAATCCCTTATTTGATCTGAATCGGTCCAAGCTTAATAGATCAATAACCGATCCATGAAAGTAGAGATTGATCTTTTATGGTCCATGGCCGGAAAAATGTTGGAAAATGGTTTAAAGTACTGTTTTTGCTCAAATCCTCTGGAGAAAAGTGTAATGCTACAGCTCAAACTCCACCTAGTGGCCAAACGGAAACGCTTTTTAGTAGAAGTAGAACATTGATTCTAGAATATGAGCCAGTTTTGAGCCTTTAATGATCTGCACATTTTTGTTGGAGCTTCTCTGTTTGAGCAATCATGTAACACTGTATGGTGTTAACAATCTCATTGGTTTAGTATTTCACTAATACATTTTACAGTTTGTGAAAAACTACGGTACATTCTATTGCTGAATAAAAAAAAACCTCTTTATGTTTAATAATATTCAAATGTCCTTTAATAATTGTTTCACAGAGTATCAAAAATGTTTTAGAAGGGTTTTAGATGAGTAAGAGTCTCCGGTCCCTAATCCCGGCGAATAAGGGGGAACACTGTAAATCTTTATAGTACAGATATTAAGATCTTTACCTTTTAGTTGTATTAAAGCGCGAATATAAATTGGAATCAAAAGATATCAACACGTTGTGGTTCCTAAATCTTAAACCACACATCTTGACATTTTTTGCTCCATAGTAATAGTGGGTTCCCAGGACTTAATGGTGGCTCGATTACCAGTGCTGAAGTAACAAGCACTCATCAAAAGTGACTTGTGAGCATGGATGGTATTGACTAAGACAGAAACACATTATCCAAGAGTCCAGGCAACAGCGTGCTGACAGTTCGTGTGAATTACAGCAACAGAATAGCAGGTGTGAATAATGGTTTAGCACTGACTGTTGTGGTTGACGTGTCTGTGTGACTTATGAGACATCATACTGTTGGTGATGACAGTTATTGAGGTCATGTGGATACTTCTTGCAAACATTTTAAATTGATTTACTTTAAAGAACATGTAATGTTTATGCTCAGACTCCAGACTGCTCCTTTATTTACCAATAGACATCCATAGCCTGCCTGAATGGGGAAAAAAGTCTTGAATTGGACTGTGTGTTTCTTTTGAGGTGACTTCAAAGCAGCTAACGTTTTTCTTGCTGAGCGTGTGACCAAAGGAGTTCTCGTATCCCTTTAAATTCTTCCACACATTAGCTAAGCGTTCAGACAGAACAGATGCCTCTAATGGTTTTGCGGCCATTCTTTGGCTGGTGATGCTCCAAGTACTGTCAGTTTCCTAGCACAAGCAGGTATAACCAGCTGCTGATACTAAAAAATAAAAAAATAAATATTTGTGTACATTGAGAAAATCAGAGGAATCCAAGCTTAGTTTTGTTTATGCCTATTTTTTTTTATTTGATTTGCCATTTGTAATGACATATTACAAGTTCTATTGTTGCTGCAAACAAAAACATAAATAAGAATTTTGGAATTTTGAAGTAGTTGTTTTTTGTCTTTGTTGTGCTGAATGGTGTCGGTCTGTACTGAGCTCAGAGTGCTGGCAGGCCTGACACAAACGTCTCAGACAAGCAGAAGAGAAAGAAAAGTGTTTGCTTGAGAGAAGAAAAACCTTTTAGTTAGCCATTATTAAATTTTGAGATGGACCATTAGGGTTTGGCTTTACAAGACTAACAGGAAAATCAACCATTTTCCTTTTCCTTTTAAATATTTTCATATTTTCTGTAGAATGACAGGGTTTCTATTTATCAGGTACCTTTCCACCTCCATGTCTTGGCTCTCCTACTTTTTTCTTACTCTTAAAGTCCTGCTCCTGCTAGTTAAAGTCCTGAGGCACAAGTAGCTCCACAACTATGATGATTTTACCAGAGTGATATTAGGTATGAAGATAATTTTGATATTATTTGGGGAAAACTTTAGAGTCCTTCCAAATTCCAAAGACAACTTTGGCAATTGAATCGGTTAGATCGAAAGATGATTTTTCAAAATAGAGATATTAAATGTTCTATGGTCTTCAAGGGAAAAGCTATCTGATTATGTGCAAAAAAGTCCCAAGTCTGTTGTAATGTATTGACTGTGATTGACATTTAAAATGCATTAAGTGCAAAATTCCTGGACTTGGGCCTCTCTTGCATGGGTTTTGATTTATCCCATAGATGGCAGCACTAGTTATCCAATATGGCAGCGCCCCTGTTTAATTCAAGAAGGGCCCAAGTCCAGAGACTTTAGTTTGCTAGTCCTCTGAAATGATAAAAGTGAGGTGCTTCATATTATAGCATTGTGAGCTATGAACTGGTGCTAAATCTGGGTAAAGTATTAATCTTTTGGTGTGTCTTGAACTAACCAATTCAATTGCAAACAGATGTTGTGTTTTTGTGTTCATTCATTTAAAAAATCAAATTAATTCTTTGATGGGTTTTTATCTTTAGAGAGGCAAACATAATAGAACCAGAGAGTGTCTGTTAAATATCTGATAACACCACTACGGTTATGAACCTTTTCCTAGAGCTGTTGAACAGCACTTGGGATGGACTTTTTTTCGACTAAGAGCTACTGGAAGCATCATTTGAAACCCAGTTGTGGTAATTGAATTGGTTTAAGTGAATATCACGAACTGCCTGGACTATGCTTCATGCCGGGTGTGTCACTGTCACATGATTTTCTTTTCCGCAACGTGTTTCCAACCAGTCATCATATTGCCACCCATTGGCTGGAGCTCGAATATTGACTGTGCGGACTCCTTAGATTTTGCTCACTTTTAGTACTTTTATCAAATCTTTGTCATAACAGAAAACCAACAATATTCCCAAAGCTGCTGCCCCTATGAGAGCTCCGTAATGTACCGTAAGAGCTACTGTTTCAGAATATTCCTTAGAGTCATTGCTAGTGTGACTGCCACCATTGCATTTTGCCCCTAAGACCAGGGAAGTGCTTGGCTATTAATGCAAGGGTTAGTCTCTTGAATGTTCCTGGGTCATTTTCAGCGGGGGACTGATTTCTTTGAGAAACTACATGACTTCATGTGTTTGTCCTAAACACCAAAGAATATCAAATCACACATAATCATCAGCAAACTGCCCCCGCTGTTCCAATGTCACCTCTTCTTTTGATGGGCAGGACTTGAAGACTTTTAGAACAGCTCATTTCACCTCAGCTCATCCTTGTACTCTGCTTGTGTGATCACTATGTCTGATTGCTCCAAGTTCTGGTCTCTGTTAGAATCACTTAAGGCGCTATAAATATGTTGGTCCACTTTTTCCAGTGAACAGACAAGGTTCCACTGGGCCTTTGTCCAAGAAGCAGCTTTGTGAAGACATAGAATTGTTAATAAATGCAGCACAACACACTTAAAAAATTCCACAGTTGAATGCTGACACAACTAACCATAATTTCTGCTGTACGGCTCCTCTTTTGTCTATTGTATAGAGCAAAATCAGGGCCATGATGTTTGTTTGATGGAGAAATGTCTTCCATTGAAATTAAAAAAAGGTGCAATGAAATCTAGGTTTTAATGTTAAACACTAAAATATTCAACAAACTAAACAACACATTTTCATCATAACCTTTTGTTTGAAATGGTTTGTTTTATATAAGTCCATTGTTTTTATATTTTCCATTAATATTACTGTAATTTTTGAATATAATTTTATATTATTCTCTCTTTTTTCATTTTCAAATAAAAAAATGTTATAGTTTCAAACATTACCTTTTCTATTTCAAATGCATGTTTTAGTTAAATTTTTTCTCACTTTAGACCTAAACATTTTAGTTTCAGGTCATAGTTATTGAAAATAATTAAACAGTTAAAACCAACAGTAAAAAAAAAATCTACATTGGTTTACATTAAACCCAAGAATTTTACCTATACCTTTGTAATCTCAAACGACATTTTTCATTCAAATAAAGAAAAAATATTGCTCTCACTTAGCTCCATAGCACGTGAAGAAAAAAAAACATGGTTTGATGACTAACTTGCAGGAAGAAAAATGCTTTATTTTATTTTTATATTTTTTCATATTACAGATGTGTCTTTATCTAAAAGGAGGTCAAAGGTTTCAATTTAACAATATTAAATGCATTTTGACTGTGGCTCAAATTCTCTTTTGCTGTAGCCCACATAACAGGTTGAAACAGACAGATGGACAACACTGTGGGAGACAGAGTGACAATTTAATAGAGATATAAAGATTCTGCTAGAAGATTTTCAGTGGGTATTTTACACTAAAGGAATGACATCCATTATCACTTGGGCTAAGAATTAGGGCTAGTGTTATTAATAAACTAAAAAAAAAGCAGACACACAAAACTTGAGTGAAAAATGTCATGTATGAATGAAACTGTTCTTACCTATGAAGAATATGACACACATTTTTCACTAAGTGTAACAACAACAAAAACCTTTAGGTTTATATCCAATGGTGCTTTATTTTCATACTGAAGAAATATTAAAGAGAGATGTACCTACAGATTTGGTGTTATTTAATCAGTAATACCTTAGTACTAAGCTGCATTGTTGAATATCCTGCAATAGGAAATTATGCGTTAGCCACCAACTGCCCTTATGGTTAGATATGGGCTGTCTGCCTGTTAAAAAATGGGCAAACCTGTGTGGGGTACGCAGGTGACTCACCCAAAAAAGCATGGTAGTTGACTGCTCGGTGAACCCGTAGGGCGAAAATGTTCATGAAAATGTTTCTATGGGCATACTGCAAGCGACAGGTCACATTAAACGCTTATACAACACGTAAGGGTAAAGTAGATGGGACACTTGTGTGTTGTATGGATTCTTTCCTTTTTTTTTTAACTCCCCTAAATCCCCTGACTGTGCCAGGGGCTTGTGAGTTCTGTTCACGTGATAAGTGCGTGCTCCTTACGCGCAGCTTTACTGTTAGAAATTCTGAACTTGGACCATTGGAGTGTAATTTGGGTGGGCATCCCACAGGCATACTTCTGTATCATGTGCACACCCAGTGCTTGCTCATTCGTGAGTACTTCAGCACCAAACTAATAACTAGAGTGTTGCTTGATAGAAACCGTGTGACAGCATCACATGTATATCATCAGTGTGCAACTTACATTACCCATACGGATACTTTATGATATACTTGCAACATTCGAACCTCAGGTGAACTTCAAGACAAACCTGCGCTCCCCTGAAGATATAGCCTCTCAAATCTATGACCCTCCACAGGTCAGGACAACCCAAAAACTCACACCATCTGTATGAGTCAACCCTCATATGGGTGCATGCGACTGAGGCTTAACATTTCTCTGCACAAACACCTCAGACTTTCATCCAACACACTTACCCATTAAATACGCAAATAGGAAAATCACCAGTGCTGTAACACCAAAGCATGGGTCACTCCCCATATGACCAGTGACTCATATGGAGAAGCTTTACAGAGAATTATCAGTGAGTTTAGCATTTAAAATGTTCCGTTCATTCCAGCAGTACTGAGCAGTTTTAATGGTAACAGAATAGTAACAGCTTGCCTTTAGCTACTACACCCATTCATTATTGCTATTAGCAGGTTTCTATATATTAATAGAAGCTGTTATGCTGAGCTATGAATAACACATTGGTTCACTGTAACACCTGGACATATAGCACTGACACGCCATCAAAACAGGAGCTTTTATGATTAAACACACAGAAAGCCTCTAGTTAAAGAGTGTACCTGCGGTTGCCTGAGGGACATGGTGAAGCGGAATTTCGACTTCAGCATTTATTCTTCATGACATAGACTGTGGGCCAGCCAACGGCATGTATGTGGACCTGAATAAACAACATGATTTTAACCCTTAATGCTTCAGGACGCCTTGTGATAAGCTTTTTTCTGACAGTGCAATTGCTATGTTTTTAGGCAAGGAACATGATGTAGTGCTTTTTTTTTGTGTTAGCTCAAAAAGGTTGGCTGTTCCATCAGATGTCCTAGATACTCATAGCCTTGATGTTCAAGCATACTTATGTAGAATCTTGTATATGGCCAAGGTTTTGCCCTAATTACAGAAAAACGGTCATTGCATTTTGTGTGACCGCCTACATGTTGGCAAATTAAAAGCAACTCCGGTTGTATAAAACACTAGAAAAGGAATCATCAAGCAGTTCTGTTAGTCCATGTTTTCTCCCAAAAACTGTAGCACTCTATAAAATTCAAATACCATGATAGGCGGCCTGCACAATAAATCACAATTTTTTTGTTATCGCAATTTCAAGATGTGCAAATACGCATATTGCAAAAGACAGTTAAATGGTTATCTTAAATGTGCTAAAACAATCTTATGGACGCTTTAAGTATGTAACGAATCAAAGAAATCCATTTATGCATTTGACTTATTGGATGGACCTCTTCACATTGTTGACCAAATGGATGGAGCCCTTTTATGTTAGATGTTCGCCTACTATGTAGACGAGGGTCATTTGGAGGATAGTTTGTTATGTTGACTCTTATTTAAATTAAACTGGTGCAGTGAAATTTATGTTTTTTGGTTGTTTTGCTGTTTGTTAATGCATCGCAAATTATATCTTCATTGCAATGTTGATCACTAATATCACAAATCGCGAGTTTTCCCTCATATCATGCAGCCCTATACTATGGTAACAAATAATAATAATAATATTCCATCTACCACTCTAAGTAAACAGTCGGTTGTTAGAGAAGAACAGATGTCTAAGTGTCCTGAGGTGGTCTGTATGTGTGTGGAACGTGACCTTGGCAAGTCATCTGTGAGTTTGTCAGATATTAACACACGCATGATGTAATATGTGTCATGTATGTCTGAGCTTTTAGTTGCTAAATGCAAGAGCTTCTGCAGCTTCCGATCTCACTGATGATCAAGGGAAAACATATTAGTACAGAATGACACTGTCTCACAGCTGATGGCAATAAGGAAAAACCTAAACCATCTAAGCTGGCATTTAAAAGATGTACAGTATATTTTGAACCTTATGTGAGACATTATGCCAAACCGCCTGGAACATCACATTTGTGTTCCAGAACTCTTAAGGCTGCCACTGTTTTTAAAAGCACAGCATGGAGCCCAGGTGGTCATGATTGCATGTGTTTTGCTCTTGTATTGACACCACTCTGTTTATTAATGAGTTTGTGCTGATATAAGGGATGCTCCAACCAGCATCTTTCATAGACTTTTAGCATAAGAACTTTCTACATACAGTTAAGTCCATTTCACCATTCTTGTTAGTGAGAGTACCAATACATTTTTACGATGACGTATAAGTGTGTTTGGAAATAGTTTTATAGAGTTATTATGCATACCTGCATAGGTTTGTAGTAGGCCTGCACAAAAAACCCCGCAAATTTATTATTATCGCAATATCGCAAAAGTCGGGAAAATTACAATAAATGGTAACCTTAAATGTGCTAAAACAATCTTGAGGCGGCTTGAAGTATTTAACGAATCAAGTAAATCCCATTATGCATTTGACCATTTGGATTAAATCTTTTACATCATTGACCAATCGGATAGAAACCCTTTTATGTCAGATGTTCGCCTCCAATGTAGACTAGGGCCATTTGGAGTGTAATTCAAGTTATGTTGACTCTTATTTAAATTAAACTGTTGCAGTAAAATGGAAATAATGTATTTTGTTGTTTTGCTATTTCATTGTGCATCGCAAGTTATATCATCATCGTAATATATTGATCACTAATATTGCAAATTACGAGTTTTCCCTTTTTTAGTGAAACACCCCAAACACACATTTGCTAAGCAATTAAAGGAAATCTAAGATGAGTTGTATTTGCTATTTTATCATGTTTGTAAATTAGTTAAAGAGAGAATATGATTTAGCTATACTTGCATATCAGAACAACTTCTAAATGCATGTTTTGCTTTAAAGTGTTTTTTTCCCCTCTGTTCTTCATCTCTGTACTTGCAGCTTGAGTTTTTTCCTCTTCACTTATCAATCATTCATAAATACAGTTGCAACTCGTCTGATATCAATTGACTGTTTAGTTTAGCAGAAGTGAAGTTCTTTTTCTTTTTAAGTTGTGACTGTTGGGAAACAAATATTCAGAGTGCTGCCACTTTGTAGTATTTCTCAGACGTTACCACCAGCCGCTACGACTTACACAGCTTATGTAAATTCAGGAAACACATTAACCCTTTTGTTGTGTGTACATTTCAGACAAACAAAACCACCTTAATTTAACCTCAGAGCAACATTCAATATGAACAAAGAACTAGCTGTTGTAGCCAACTTTAGTTTTGGTTTCAGATCTGTAGATCAGTGTTTTTCAACCCTTTTTGAGCCATGGCACACTTTGACCTTGACTAAAATCCTGCGGCACCCCAGCATCCAAAAAAAAAAAAAAAAGGTGAAACTCATAGTTTGTATTGATTTACAGCCCCTCCGCAATCTCACATGCATTTTTGTGATAATTGTGGCAGAAAAAGCTGGAAGTTGCAGCTGTTTTTTCTAAAAGATGGAATAAAAGTTAAGTTAGAAGATTTAAAAACTGTTTGATGTGTGTTCGTTGTGGTTTGAAGACGTTTAACAACAAAGATTCATTGTGCACTGAGACGCTGTCACTTTAAACCAATGCATCATGGGAGCTGTAGTGCAAACAGCCGCCGAACGCAGATAGACTCGCTTCTCTGAGCTTCATGGTTTTGTTCACTTGTTCCACGGTCTGACACCGGATCCTATGGAAAGCTACATCGCTAAAGACGAGCTTTAGCTGGTATTTTTGTTAGAACTGAGCAACTTTATGAGTAGAATCGGAACAAGGAAGTGAAAACTTTAACCACTTCTGATTGGTCAGACTGATGACGTGTGAGTAAGCCTCCGAGAAAGGAGCGGGACTTTTCCGAAAACGTCTTAAGTTACGGCTAAATCGCGGTACCGTCATTCTTATCAAAATATGTCTTTAACATAATCAAATAAACACAAAGAAAAAAGTATTTTATGACCTTTCATATTCCTAACTACTCAGTGTTTTATCAGTGCCTATTTGGATGAACAAAGAGCTGATATCCTGGAGATGGTAAATCTTTTTAGATCAGTTAATGAGGGCAATTTCCCACGGCACACCTGACCATCTCCCACGACACACTAGTGTGCTGCAGCACACTGGTTGAAAAACACTGCAGTAGATGGTTAACCATCTTAGATTATCTTAAACCTTGACAGTTTCCAGGGGGTCTTAAACGTCCTAAATTTATGAAACAATAAATAACACCATAAAAGGATTAAAGAGTTTTCATGTTTTATCTGAGTTATGAAAAAGTCAGTGGACAAAAACTATTTTCAAAAATGCTTTTATTTCCTAAATGAATTTATAAAAATGTATAAAAATGCTAAAAACTATAGACCACCACTTCTGGAATGTTGGTGCCTTTGAATGCCCGGTGTAATAGGAGGCAGCGTAACCAGTTTTTGCTTGATTCTTCAAACTTATAAAAACAAGCATGCTGGTAATTCTCTGTACTTGACAAGGATGAGCAGAAGCCAGGCTGTATAACAGTTCAGGTGGCTGGAGCAGAGCTTGACTTCCTGTGCGATAGCCACATTTACACCATACAGAAGCAAAGCTAAATTGTGTGAAAGTACATATAGCAGTTTGCAATGTTAGTGAAAAAGAACAGAAACGTTTTCAGCATAATTTTTTTCTAGTACACAGAAAACACAAAATGATGCCTTGTTTGAACTAAATGCTTACTTTCTGATTTCTGATAAAGGTATTATCTGAGTTTTAAATATGATGCTTACCATTAATAAAGTGAAAATTGCAGCACAAAATAACAACAAATATAACAAATGGAATATAGCCATCCTTTCAACAGAAACTTACATAAGTTAGGATTTATTAGGGGAAAAACCTAATAAACACTAGCAGCATTCAAGTTACACAATTGGTCAACTACTTTACATTGATATTTTTGTTTCTTTCCTGATTATCTCCTTAAAAATGTTCTGTTCTTGTTCAAGACAGTAAACAAAATTTTGCCAAATACAGATACATTTAGGTCTCAACAGACTAAGCAGATGTAATTTAAATTTTTTTAAATCTTATTTTTGTTTATCAATGAAACCCGGTATACTCCTGACTTTACAAATGGATTTCCTCTGGTATTTCACAGATCATATTTACATTCTTATAGTAAAACTGAAATGTCTAACTTTTAAATTGTAGTCAGAAATAAATATGTTTAGAGTAACATTTTGCTCTGTCCAAATCATGTCAAGAAAGAACTCAGTGTACATAGATTAATTTGTTATTGTTTATGTTGATAAAGATAAAATGACATATACTCTTCCATCACAAAAGCTGGTCAACGGTTGTTTTCTTACACTTAACACAGACGCATACACGCACACACACATGCACACACGTTCCTTTATTTAGGTCTATAGCTCCTCTTGCTTTGGAACGTCCGTGCCCATATGTTATATGTGGTCTCATTGAGCACCAAGCAGGTTGCCTCCCTTTGATCCTCTGCTCTCCAAAAGGTGTTTGTCTTGTGTTCTCTATAGGCTTCCTTCTCCTGGGTTTACTCAGCCTACTCAAAAAGCAGTCATTCATTTCAGTTTTTAAACCCAATCTGATATAAAAGCCACACTTGTGTTTTGTTTTTCTTGCACGTTAGGAGAAGACATTAATCCTAGCAGCATTTAGTGGAAAAAGAATGTCTAATTTGATACGCATTTTTAATACTAAGAGCATATGCAAAATTGTTGTTCACCTTTTGGTTTATCCCTTCAGGAGTCGCCAGAGCAAAACAGCTTTCACTGATTTACAAAGTTGGTTTGGCAGAGATTTTTATGCCAGATGCCCTTCCTGACACCCCTGTATTTTATCGGGCTGGGGACCGGCACATGAGGACCCAGACTTGGACACCGTTCTGGCTACCATTGACTGTAGGAGGAGTTGAAGAAGGCCGCACCTCTACCACTGAGAGTGTGCTCTGGTGAATCTGTCAAACGCTTCGAACGTTCGACCCGAGCCACTTACTTTTATTGAGGCATCTGATTCCTCATTTTATAACTTAATTAACTTGTGCTACAGCAAAAATATGAAAAAATTAGGATTAGCAAGAACAAGTTAATAAAAGGAAAATCAAGTTAAAAAACAGTTATGAAAAAAGAAAATTCATGAAAAAAAATTTTGGATTAGCAAGAAGTTGTTTAAAAAACAGTATCAGCGCAAGAATGGTTATTCTAACAAATAGAATGACTGAGTAATAGCTGTTTATTTCTGAGTAAAAGTCTATGGCACATGTGTCAAACTCAAGGCCCGGGGGCCAAATGTGGCCCTCCATGTCATTTTATGTGGCCCACGAGAGCATGAAAGTTTTTTTTTTTTTTTTTTTTTTAATAAAACTAAAAAATTGATGTGTATTTTTTAATTCTAGGGGGAATCAGACTTGGAATATCGGATTGGGAAACTATACATCAGAACTTAAACACTGTCAAAATAACCTAACCCGTCAGAATCAAATTTAAACAAATGTTTTCTATGCAACTGTTCTTGTCACTTTAAAAAGTTATAGTAAATAAATAATGAGTTATTTAACATTAAGGAGCAGTTACGTTTATTTTTCATTACATTTACATGTTGTATATACAAGTTATATCTGGCCCTTTGAGGACAGCTGCTATGCTGATGTGGCCCTCTGTGAAAATGAGTTTGACACCCCTTCTCTATGGGATTTCGGCTTTTTTGGACCAGCTCGTACTTCCTATTTTGAAAGTGACTTGGGGAACGGTCGCTCAGTCTAATTCTTACTTTCTGTCAAAAGTGGCTGTAGGCAGTAGCGTGAAGGGTCTTGCCTATTGATTGAATATGAGAATTGGACAAAGCAATCCCTCCCCCTTCATGTTCCAAAAAGAAAAACACCTGCTGGCTACAAGAAGCCAAAATTCCATAGACTTCTGTAGGGAAATAAACAGCTATTACTCAGTCATTCTATTAATTAGAATGACCATTCTTGCGCTGATACTGTTTTTTAAACAACTTCTTGCTAATCCAAAATTTTTTTTCATGAATTTTCTTTTTTTTCTTATCACGAGCAGTTCAAGTTATAAACTGACCGGGTCCCTCAGTAAAAGCATGTTGTCCCCACTGACCCCTACCTCGAATGTTTGATTGACAGATTCTCTTGAGCCCGCTTTCAGGGGAATGGGTGTGGATTTCGAACATACTCTCACTCATGATTGGCGACAGTAGAAACATTGACTCAGACCACTCGCACCAATCACTGTCATCTGGCTCCAACATGCAGACATCTTTATTGTGGAAAAATGGCGACTGAATTGGCTTTATTTTGCTTGAGCTGGAAGTAAGGCATTTTCTAAGAATGACGTTACCCAAGATTCATCCAGTACTCTCCTTTCTCAAAAGTCTTGCCCAAGGACCCACACTGGATGAAGCTCATTGTGCCAATGAGAGTCAAACCCTGGTTTCCTGTGTGTCGATCATGCACCTAACCAACTGATATACAATACTTATATTTATTTAAAACAAAAAGACAAAATCAAAAATAACTGAGAATAAGTAATTCTAATAAAAAAACAAAAGAAAAAACAAATGATTGACAAAAATTGCCTAATGTAGTAGCTCCCTGCCTGTTTTCTTATGTAAGATTGTTACTGTCTCAGTTACAGTATGTGTTTGAAGACGGATTGTATTTTTAAGCAGCCTAAATTTCTTTGATTTTTTTTTTTCTTTAGATATACACTGATCTCCTTGTTGTTTTGTGTTGTTATTATGTAAGGTTAAATGAGGCTGCAGTAAATGTCACAGCACTGTAGGCTACATCACTACTAAATTTACTTAATAATAAAGCTATATTTATACATGGCATCATTAGAAGTGACAGAATCATTCCCCTTTACTCTCACAACCTTGTCAGCAGCGGAGATGCCCTGTCCCCCTCTGCCACTTTAAGACACAGATATCACATTGGCTGCCACATCTTTAATTAGCCACCCCTAGATTTGTATTACACTCTTAAATCATTGCAGCACTGACTCCAGATAGGAATAGGAAGAACAATAGAAATACATACATAACCTTTTTGCTTTTTTGCCTTGGTATGTTTGTTTTCCTCAATTTTGTTTTTGCCTCAACCTAAGTCTGTTCAAATGTTGACCAATGCGTTGTACAGGTGAAACAGAAATAAACGAGGTTGTAAAGCATTACTTCAGAGCAGGTCAGTAAAATAAATAAAAGAAAATGTCAAACAACAACCTTTGCTAGGCAAGGGCAGCCGGTTTGGAGAGAGATCAAATTTTCAGAGATAAATTATTGTTGTGGAGCCAGTTCAGAGAAAGCATATCCACCCAATTCAGGGTTCAACTAAGGGATACAGAACAGGAATTCTATTGTGGAACGTACTACCTATGCAATGGCACAAGGTGAATTAGGAGATAAGTAAAAGGTGGCAGTTTCGTCGGTGGCCTTAAATGCAAAAAATTAAATTATACATGTAATGTGAAACTCAACTAGCAGCCAATAAAAAGCACGGCATTCAGGGGTAATGTGTCAGTACATTTTAAGCGAGGTCAGATGCTAGTATAAAGAGCATTGCAGTGGTTCGGTCTAGAACTGATGAGAGCTTGAATGACTTTTTCAAGGACCTTGCAGCCAAGAAACCTATGTTCCCCCTGAAACCTGTTCCCTAAAGTGCAGTTAAGTGTCAAAGAGTACTTCAAGGGTTCTGACAATGGTCATTTAGGAGTAATGATAAAGCATCCAGAGAACATTGGCTCATCCCAAATGTGATGAACTTCAATTCTTGTAATTTAAAAAAAAGAAATTACTGCTGAGCCAATATTTAAAGCCACCAGTGCATTCTGCGACACAGGAAATGGGACATAAATGAGCCATGTCAACGCAAATATAAATTTGAAGATCATTAGCAAATATGTGATTAGCCATGCATTTCTACAAAATCCCACCTTGAGGGGAACAAACTAAATCAAATGAATATTGATCCTAGAACTTAGCTCTTAGGCACACTGTGGATGAAAAAGGAACTGGATTGCAGAACTTCGTACCCATTTTCAGCACAAATGTTCTTGTTCACTTGTCAGTTGCTTGATTTAGCTTTACTTTATACGCCAGATCTACCTGCAACTTACCTTTCTCATCATTCCATTATGTTCTTAGCTGGCTCCTTGTTATCTTTTTACTCTCTGCTGCTGCAGTCTTCATTCATACTGAAGAACTGACCTCTATTGCTCTTTTGAAAAGGCCGGTAGTTAAGGAAAGTAGAGAACTTCTCATGCATGTGCGACACTGTACAAATGAAGAATTAGTTTCCTTTAGCAGAAAAAAACGTTTTTTTAAATGTGCTTTTTCAAAAAACAGTTATGCCATTTCAAATGAGGTCTGCAACGGGATAATGTCTGAAAGTGACGCCTAAGCATTAAACGCCGTTTAAAACAACGGCATTAGTTACCTCTCATTATTTTTTTCGCTAACAGGGTAATCTAACTAATTGTTTTTTGGGTTTACAACACCCTTAATGTTTCTCAATGTTCTATGTGATCCATTCATACGAACCAATTCAATAAACTGTACAAACCAAACACAACATTGGCTGATGGAAACTGGGTGGGTTACAATGATATATGCCATTATAATTGGCCAAGGCGATGTCATCCTTTATGGTAGCCAATCAGGGCTAACATTCATTTAAACACACAACCCAGAACACTTGATCCATACACACAAACAAGCGCCAAACTCACAAACTACTTAATAGATTTAAACACACCTTCAAATGTTTACTTTTGGTGTGAACTAAATATTTAATATTTATTAGTTTGATTTCTTTTGTCATAGAGTTGAATACACTTTATAATATCTTCATTTCCTTTTGTTGCCAAGTTAATACCTTGAGTGCAGGATAAACTATTTTTGTCTGTTAAAATGTAGGAAATATTGAAGCACGTATACATATATATTTTACTAATTTTCATTTAACGGATCAGAAAAATTCAGGTTTGTGCAGTTTGGTAGCAAGTAATTCTAACTGATTACTTTTTAAAGTAATTCCAATACTGATAAGAATCCTGTATTTTAACAGTTGAACTTTCAGTAAAGAACATTAGAAAACATTGGATTGGATTCATCTTTAAAATGTTCACCTTACAGCAGCTCATTTTGTTTCTGACAAATGCTGGAAGAGGCATGCCTGTGCAGTTAGACGAACAGTTTTGTCTGATTACAAATCTTGTTAGAAAATAATCAGATTTGTCCATTTAGAAGAGATTATACCACCCAGCCTTAAGCATCCCAATCCATCCTAGCGGTTTGAATCTGAGTACACGGTAAAAAGATAAGACTGACATTTATCCAACCTAATTCAATCCCATTATCCTACTTCAATTCCAGCAACACTAGGCACTCTTGTGTGAAGAGGTACAGGAGAATACTGCTTACTTCAATCAATTTCAAGCCCAGTTTTGATTAAATTCATTTACGTTTGGCTGGCAGGTAAAAAAAAAATGGCAAAGATGAATGCAGGACAAGAGGAAGAGAGTTTCATATTTCTACTGCAGTGTTCCTCTTTCAGCTCCTTGTTGACTGCAGCACATTGTTTCCCTGCAATGCCAACAAATGCTTTGTTTTAGCTGCACAGGACAGACTTACATTCATCTTTTTACAAAGGGTTAGAGTTAGGGTTATAAAGCTTCTTTATAGTCTGATTTATTAAAAACCTTTAAGTCAAGAGCCAGAAGTAAAAGTTGAGCTAAAAAACACAAAATGCTGATTCATCCTCATGTCAGAGATATGAGTAATGGGAACAAATCTCTCATTCTATAAGATAACCAAGACTTTGACAAAGTATAAATATGTCTAGACTTGATGGGCATTCTTCCTTTTATAAAATATTTGAAACATTGTTTTGGCTTATTTTCCTTTACGTCTTTTTCATTTGAACTAGTTTGTTTCAAGTTGTCTTGTAATCTCTAACTTTACCTCTAGATCTTTTTATTTTTACGTTTATTTTCCAAATGCAGCAGTAAAATGAGGAGCAGTAAAAAGTTACTGTAACATTTTTATCAGCAATTATGAAATTAGCAACTATGTAGGCACAAGGGATCCCTAGTCTGGGTCCCCCTGTGCCAGTCCCCAGCCCAGATGAAATACAGGGTTGTCAGGAAGTGTAGGTGGCGTAAAAGTCTCTGCCAAACCATCTGTGCGAATTAGTGAAAGCTGGTTCTCTGTGGCGACCCCTGAAAAAATATGCCGAAAGGTGAACATTTGTGCTAAATGAAAGCTGGTGTACAGTGTACTTGTACTGAAAAAAGACGTTTTTTCTATAGTGAGACGACGGTCACATATCCCAAAAGGCCACCATATTGCAACCTAAATGCAAGTTTTTCAGCAATATTGGCAGGTGGCTGCATGCCGGCATTTGTAGACAGCAGTTGCATTTACACGCTGCAAAGCGGCCGCTGAGGTTTTCAAAAAAAGTGCAGTGCGGGCAGTCAACGAGGGCTGTTGAGATTGGCCGGGGGACTGGCGATGACCGGGCGACAATCTGGGAATCCCAGCCACCATGAGTCCAAATGGGGAGATGGCATTGATGCTGCACAAAAGTCATCATGGTGTTGATAGCACCACAGCGACTCCCAGACCTGTGTATTGACGAATTGCGGTTGATGCTGAGAAGCATACGAAGAAGACAGAACAATTTGCTTTCTTGGTAGGCATGTTGTCTCAAAAATGAGTAAATCTGTAAAGTGACAAGATTATAATGTGTGTTTATGACCAGTGGTGCAGAATGGCTTGCTTTATAAATACCCCTTGTAGGCCCATGGCAGTTGATATGGACGGCCGTCATCAGGAGACATTTAGACATCGTCCAATCAGCGTTGCTGCAGGCCGGTGCCACCAATTTCGTAATGACGTCATCCCCCCCCTGACTGACCGCTTGACTGTGGCCATGACCTGCATTCGTGACCTCGATATTGATTTTTCAAAAAATCAGGCGATGATAGATATATGTGATCATAGCATAAGCCATTTTGCTGGTAGTGGCTGTCTACAATTATTGGTTCTAATGATGTAGTTTAAAAAATATACATTTGGTTCCTTATTGTTAAGACGGTGTTTTATTATTCAAGTTTAAAATATCTTCATTTAATGAAAAGAAAGCATGTTAGACAATAAAACAAAGATTCGATACTGCAAAAATCCAAAAACCCGACTTCCTTTTGTCAAAGCTTAAAGTTTACCCTGCACAGTTCTTCCAACTCCCCTCTCCATTTGCAAGTAATTGGGGCATTCTGCCCAAATGTATTAAAAATGATTACATTTCATGCACTAACAACTATTACTCACCGTAAAGCAGTGGCTGTGGTGCAGTGATAGAGCAGTCAGCCTCTGATCAGAGTATTGCAGGTTTGGCTCCTGCCCACTCATCTGTCGAAGTGTCATTGGGCAAGACATTGAACCCCACACTGCTCTTGGTGTTTACAGGTTGGCACCAGTCTTAAGGCCCGTACACACCGGGAAGAATATTCGCCAGGCGTTATTCGCCAGCGTTTTTCGCCACGTTTTTTGTGTTCACACCCAGGCGATTTTCGCTGACAATGAGCCGAGCGAACATGCAATTTCATTCCCTGACATTAGATGGCGCTTAATGTAAACAGAAATACTCCTGTACACAAGGTGGCGCTGCGCAACTTTAGGCTTCTTAAAGTCGCTTTTCACTCAGAAGAAGAGAGCAAGTATTTACGCGCTTGTCAGAATAATAAAAAGAAAACATGAATATTTCAAGCACCAGTAGCTCCAACTGGTGCTTGGTTCGGGGATATTTTAGAATGTCCGTCATTATTTCTTCGCGGCAGTGTAGACGCTACTTGGCGTCTATCTTCTTCGCTGGTATGTGTGCTCAGCAAGACAGTTTTGTGTTTGAGCGCCCCCAAGTTGTGTTTTACTGTAACTTCAGAAGCTCCAGACACGTGTGCAAAAGCGGCATTCTCATTGGTCGAATAGATTTCGACGCGACGCGTCGAAAAAAAACAACGAACCCGAGGCGTTTTTATTTTTTGACGCTTTGACGCGTGGCGTTTTTTCGCGTCGGTGTGCACACTCTCATTGGTGCCCTTTGTTTAGTCACGAGGCGTTAAACGTCGGCGAAAATCGCCGGCGAAATTCGTCCCGGTGTGAACGGGCCTTTAGGCAGTGGAGCCGACATCAGTGTGTGAATGTGTATGTATGTGCATGCTTGTGTGCCTGAAAGAGGGGCGTTTTGGGAGAGACATTGTTTAAGATAGTCTGGTAAACTCATGTTGTACTAATAAAAGCCTGATGCTAAACTTATTATGTTTTTGCTCTATTGTTAAAGCCTGACAGGGCAGATTTGAACATGGCACATTGACACTGGCAATTAAAGAAACTAACACAGATAACAAATAATGATAAAGATGAGCATTAAAATAATTAAGATACCAAGGATTATAACTTTAGTTGACAAAGGCCAGAACGAGATATTTACAGCTAAACTTTAATCCATGTGAGACTGCTCATCACAGCCTTTGATGGATCAGGCTTAAAGTTTGACTATAATCTGTCACAAATGTCTGTGTGTGGTACAGCTGCAGCCATTCAAGAGTTTAATGGTTCCTGACAGCACAGCTCTCAGATGCGCTTTTTATGTCTTTTACCCTGGTTGGGGGGATTGGTATTGGAAGTTTGCTGTGTAATTGGGTTATTTATGCAAATTGCTAATGCATCTTTTTCTCACTTGGCAGACATTGACTTGCATCCTTCTGTTATCAAGGGCCCTCTGCTGCTTACATATTCATAAAATCAGTAACTATGATGAGATAGACGTTGCTTAGAACCCCATCTTTATGTGGCTTTGATTCTAAGTATTTTAGGCCATGTGCACATTCCTTTGTGAATCACTGTTGGAGCTTATCCTTAAACGAGTTTACATCAACTTTTTTTCCCCTTTGCCTGACTGGACTCCCATGTAGGATATCCCCGGCAGTTCTCGTCTGTTACCCTGTATCCCTGTTCAGCAGCCATCTGCTCAGATCGGTGTGTGTGTGTGTGTTTTTTTTTTTTTTTTTTTAGCGGCTTACAACACAGTACACAACACGGTGCTATGCTTTCCAGGCCAGCAATGCCTGCCCGCTTGCCTTGCTCACGTAAGCCCTGTCTCAAGAGTGAATTCACTGGCTGGGTGTAGGTGGATTTATGGATGGAAAGGCCAAACAGCAACCTTTTGTGACTCAATTTTGCATTTTGTGTAGAAGGTGCATGAGCTGAAGAGAAGATGTGAAGATGAATGTATGTATGTCATGGTTGCTGTTTTCGCATCATTACTGTATTTTATTTTATGTTTACTTGGAGAAATACATTTTTACCTAAGTGTCTATTTTCAAGTGTTTCTATTTTTGTTTTGTTTTATTTTTTTAAGAAGGCACTAGAGATTAGTGGTTTTGTAATGGGGCAGGACAGCCAAAAGCTTTATTTTGCTAGTTTAGTCTGTTTGAGATCAAATGATTCCATCAAATGCTGTATTGCTTTAACTGCTTCAATGGCTGCAGATCTGCGGTTTTAGTGGCCATCTGCCATTAGGCATCTGATTGTGAACAGGAACTTCTTGAAAGAGAAATTGTGGCTTCATAGATCTATGTTGTTTTTTTTGCATAAACTCACTTTTGAAGAGACACCAGTATTTCTTTGCTTTGCTTGTATGAATGTTTGTGGTAGTGGACACACTCCTCACTATGTAATATTGCTGATGAGTTAAGCATCAAAGTTAGGGCTGCGTGATATCAATAAAACTGATCAATGATCAACATTGCAATGATGAATATAACTTGCCAAATATGAACAAATAGCAAAACAATCAAAAACATCATTTCCATTTCACTGCAACTGTTTAATTTAAATAAGAGCCAACATACCTTCAATTATACTCCAAATGACCCTAGTCTACATAGGGGTCAAACATCATAACATAAAAGGGCTCCATCCAGTTGGTCAACAACATGAAGGGCTCCATCTGATTAATCAAATGCATAAAAGGATTGATTTGATTCGTTAAATACTTCAAGCTGCCATAAGATAGTTTTGGCACATTTAAGGCAACCACTTATTGCAATTTTTGCCATCTTTTGCGGTAAACATATTGCACTGCTTGATATGCGATAACAATACATTTGCGATTTATTGTGCAGGCCTAATCAAGTCCTTGTTAGCACTAAAGACTAACCTTCCATTTCCAAATATAAGGTCAATCAGGAAGAACCGAGTGTAGCTATTTCACCAAAAACCAGTGGAGGGAGGTTGAAGTAGGGAGCAATTTCCCATGGACTCCAATGATTAAGAAAAAAAGACTTTACTTGGAAAAAAAAATATTCAGTTAGTATTGCTATTTTCTTATATTCTTGACAACTGCCACGAATAGAAGGGATTTTAGAAAAACTGCCAATTTGATGAAATCAAATTTATATGTTACACAGGAAAAAAACTTAAAAAAATTAAAGACCAGATATTTGAACATAGTGAAAGAGGGCACTGAGGATAGTAGACGATACAAAAAAAAGGAGATGGGAACATATAATCTACTGTCGTCATCTTTAAAAGGAACAGCTGAAAGATGACAAAGATATGTTAAAAGTTGTTTAAACCTTATAGTTAGACATTGGTAGTAAATGTTCTCCAGGTTCTAGTAGGGGTCCTAAAGTACATGCATTCATCCAGAGCCATCTGGTGCGACCGTGTGGTGCATGCACTTGTTTGAAGAATATGCCAGATTAACTTAAAATAAATCCTGCAACAACAAACACATGATGCCAAAGCTAGAATGGAGCCAAAAAAACAGCACACACCTGTCACATGTTCAATTTGACCAACAGCAACAGGAAAAAGGCGAGCGGTGGACAGCGTGTCAGCTGTGTGACAGCTTATGTAAGTGTAAATATGTCTAACTGCTAACACATTTAAGATGACTTCCAGAGGTGAGAACAGGCAGAACCAAAGTCATTACAGACACAACAGCCACAAACGTCTCAGCATCAGGGCAGCCCTATACAGGAGACTCTAGGCCTCTAGTATTTTTATTTAGCCCTGTACCATTGTTACCGGTAAAAAAAGAAAAAGTATTTTGGGGGGAAAAAACTGTAGACTAAAAATGTTACAAGTCTGCCAAAATTGTTTTGCAATGCCCAAAAATACTGATTTATTTGTTTTTATAGCTATTCATCTTTTAGGCAAGACAGCATTTTTACTGAAACAATTTAATTTTTTATTTGTAACAAGGTCGTTAAGGACAGACTACCAGTACTATGAAAATTAATTTTTTGGTGTTTTTTTTAACATGTTCTTGTAGCATTTTTCTTATGATGGAAAATATATATAAAGAAAATTAAGCTTTAATTGCATTTCTGAGTATTTCTTTATTTAAACCCCGTTGGAAAAAGCTTGTAAATGTGAAGCAGGATCTACAAATGCAAGCCAGAAGCTCCCTGCTCCGCTCCATTCTGATGCATCCACCAATAGACTACTAAATCCACGTGCGTCTTAGTTTTCCTCGTCTGAGCTGGTATCTGGCTCAAAACTGTACGACTGGCTAAAGTTCGGATATTGCTCACCATTTTTGTTGCACCAGTAATATTAGGTTGGGGTTGTGAGGGGCTGTAAGCTAGCAGGAGAGATTGTAACGAAAAGGGATGATAGAAAATAGAGCGAGCTTACTTTGTGCCACAATCTCGCCCAAAACTGCGAAGTGAATTTTTCTAATAAACTGCTGCAGCTCTGCAGAACCTATGTCCTTTTTTGATTTTGGCTAAAAACTTCATAATCATAGTTAATAGACCACTGGTAACGCCTTAAAGTAGACCAGAAGATCGGAGTGGGACTTCAAATTAAACCACTACTTTTTTTAAAACAACTTTTCAAGCCAAACAATACAGAATCTTGACAAATAGTGAATCATGCAGAACTGGAAAGTTGTGAATATTTGACTCAAAATTGAATCTGTTTAATGGTTTGGCAGTGAAACTCATGCTTTTTTTCACATTGTAATTGTGATCTTCTGTTTGCTGCTAACTGTTTAGTTTAAACCTTCTTGTGTGTCAGTTAATGTTGATTAAACTGTTCTTTACCAACATTTTCAGAGGTATGACTTAGGTTCTGCTCTGTGAAAAGTCTGGTTAATCCTTTTGAGCTACTTGCCTTTGTTGCCACAATTTTCTACATCTTTGTAGAATGTTTCACCAAATAGGTGGTTGGAGGTGGTTCAACTACTTCAAACCGCTCATGGTTTCTGAAGATCCAGTACTGTGAAGCCTTCAACTGGAGTACAGCAGTTTGTCTGCTGTAAGTTTGTGACTTTAAGAAGGCAAAACCACAGTTTGGGGGGATAAAATAGGCTTTGGTATCTAAAGAACCTCCATTTAATTTTGTTTTTGTCTCAGTTAAAATCTAAACAGAACTTTTGACAACTTTAGGCATCAAAAGTAAAACTTATACGGTGTGTCTACTTTCCTTAATAAGAATAGTTATTTATACTTATTAAGGCAGCAAATGGCATAAAAATATAATAGTTTGAAGAAAATAGTGATTCTAACTGAAAGGTTTGAAGATGAAAACTTGATCACATCAGATTTAATCTCTAAACTAACTACATTTATGAATACTCTTTAGAAAAAAGGAAACTTGTATTAATTTGATAATTTAGTTGTAAGTGAACAAAAACAATACAATCAAAGCAAATTGGGTTGTTACTGTTTCTTCTGCCTAAAGTGCATCTCCAAAGTTATTTTAAACCTGACAAAAACTTGAACTGAGTGATTGTAGAGATATCTTAAAAATTCACAGTCTATTTATAGACATTGACAGCTTTGGGTATTTGCTCAGTAAAACGTTGACATTATTTTGCCTCCAATCATTTTTGTTACCTTTTAAAAGTAAAATGTGAAGGCTCGCCCCCCTCTCATATTAGCCTTTATGCCCTTTCCTGCTCTATTTGCAGCTTCAGTCAGCATAGTGCACCTTTGCCCATTAGCCCAGTAAATCTGAACTCTCTAAGTTGAGCCGTGCTGTGTTTTTAGTGTACCGCATTGCTGCAGTCAGCACTAGCACCCTCTCCGACTGCAGCTCTCCAAAGAGACCTCTGTGAGTTTGCTGCATTGCTCTACAATCTTCCATGGCCAAATCTGAAACACATGCACATTTTTGTTAAGCAAAAAACTAACTTATGTAATTAAAGTAAAGATGTAGAAAGAAATTCAAACTTTTCCAATTTTAGAATTTATTATCTTTGTGCTCAAATTTAACCCTAAAATTTGTTCTTTTTTTATTCATTTATTTCACTTGCAACCTATGCAAAAAAAAAGTGCTTAAAGAAAGTAAAAACACATTGAGAAATACGTTTGTTGCCCTTTTCTGTTTTAAAAAATAGAGGGAAAAATACATTTATCATTAACCCTAACATAAATGTGTTATTTTTGAAAGTTCAACATTATAGCTTTGTAAAATATTTTTCCACATAATTTACTCAAAACCAGTTGAATTACTTTGGGGCTTTTAAAAAAAAATAAAATTCAGGATATTTCCTATTATGCAAATTATTTGAGTTTGGATTTTATAAAACTAAGTAGAGACTAGGGCTGCACGATATGAGGAAAACTCACGATATGCGATATAATTTGCGGTATATTAACAAATAGCAAAATAACCAAAAACATAATTCCCATTTCATTGGAAAAGTTTAAAAATTATACTCTCTCTCAACGTAGGAGGCAAACATCTAACATAATAGGCCTCCATCCGATTGGTCAGATGCATAAAGGGATTTATTTGATTCGTTAAATGCTAGATATTCCGATAACGATAGATTTGCGGTATATTGTGCAGGCCTAGTAGAGACCCTTAAGAGTTATTGCATAAAGAAAAATTATACCGTTAATCGTACTTGATAGTATTAGAGCATTTTCATTTTTATAAAAAAATGCTTTGGAACAAGTGCAGTAGCAATAGCAAAGACAATCCCCCAGATATCAAGTAAGGCCCGTTCTTTTTAAGCGTTCACCTGTGGACTTAGCGGTCCGTGTCTTCTGCGTCTTGCTCACTATAAAACAGTAAAATACTCCAATGCATTTGATCTTTAGTGAGATTTAAGATTTACACATTTTTCACAGGGTCAAAGCCATATTTAAAACATGCCATTCTTTTTCTCAACTTCCTATGTGAAATATGCGAGCTTTAAATATGTGTTTGAGTTAATATGTTTTATCAAAGAAGAGTCAACATCCTCGGATGAGTCTTCATTTCTTTTTGTTGCCTACTTCCAGTGGATGTATCTGCTGTCGAGATCAAAGACAACATATTGCAAAGAGCCTCGACCTGAACAAAACAGTATCATTTGTTTGAAGAATAACACTTCCAAAAGTCTAAAGAGATGCCATCAATTAAATTGTTCATTTAGTTTTAGCAAGAGTTTGAAATCTTAAAAATTAGTAGTTTGTTACTAAATGATTCAAAATGCACAAAAATAACCCTTGTTAAGTCAATGCAAATTGACCCTGTTTGTTGCTTTGACTAAACACAAGGTAGACTTTGACAGCCTTTAGTATTTTTATGTGTTCAGTCATTTATCCAACCAATATAGATGACTTTCCATGCACCCAAATGCTTTCAGGAACGAGAAATTTAAAAATACATCAGTATATCGGTTTCAAAAACCACCCACCTGGCCAACAATATCCTGTGATTGCTGGTGACAGACGATCCTCAAGGTCTCTGCTGGCAGTATTGTAACTCTACTGTCATGCTTTTTGTCCACCAGGGTCATGCAATCATCATCATCATCATCATCATCATATAATAAGAGGAATGACCTGTGTTCAGTGGAGCCATGATTGAAATGAGTGCTAAATGTGTCAACGGGAGCATGGGACATGCTTTGTGCGGCTGGGAAATTGACGGGAGGTGAATGTCACCTTCAAGTTATCATCGCAATGTCGGTTATGAGCCACGACTTACACGAGTGCAGCGACGGGTGAAATAGAGTAGCGCGAAGTCTCAGCTTATAGCTTTGTCAGTTGCACACAAATGTCAGTCTGTCTTGGTGTATTTTTATTCCCATCGTAAACTAAGCTGAGATGTCAGCGCTGCCGATTGCATCCTTGCCAAAAATATGGGATGGTGATAATAGAAAAAAAGAAGAGTTCTTTGAAATGTGTGTTAATGGACTCCATGTGTGCCTAACCACCCTCCTCATACTCACCATGCTCATTTTTGCTTGCCATGTCTCCAGACATGTTTGAATTGCTCCTCCTCTAGAGTTCCTCTGAACAGTGGATCAGCTGTGGTTTACTGAAGTGAACTCAATCAAGTGGACTGAGCTTTTTACATTTATTAAACTGAATGTTTGTGTTGTCTGTAGTTTATTGTATGACTGTCTTTTAGCATATTCGTTTTTTGATGTTGTTAATTTCAATAGTTTACTTACTGTTTACTTGTTACAGAACTTCACAGAAGTTAAATTGCTTTGACTGCTTATTATGGTGACTTACATCTTCAGTGTGAGGACATGACGCCATCTAGTGGTGCAGAGATGCAAAGCAAAGACAAAAGGAGGCAAAATATTCCCACAAAATCACATTCACAGTATCTTATTTATCAAATAGGTATTGTGGATTTTGTGATGTTCCTCACATAAATGGCCAATTTAATTTTTATTTTTGTCCTTCAGATCTATAAATATAGATATAACGGTAATCTAAAAGTCCTTTCTTTGTGGTGCCTCAAAGAGGCACTGAACTCCCTATTGAATGCATTACTGTAACTTAAAAAGATAAAGGAAATATTAGCTGATATTTTAAAATAAAATTGGCAAATGTCAGTTACTGCTGCAACAAATACGTTCAAATACTAAATTTACTTTGGGTCTTGTATATATGTCTTCCAGGCAAAATTTAGCAATATTTTGCTGCTTATAGCTTCTAAAAATAACATGTTCTGTTCATATCATATGAGAACAGAATGCATTCTTTTGCTTTGAAAAAAAGTTTCACTTCACCTCACCTTTTAATGAAAGAAATGCCTTCATGTGGATATTTCATCATGCAGCAACATGATACGGTTTCCCAGCCTCCTTTGGGCTTTTGCTGTATTCTCATCACAGCATCTCCCTATAAAGCACAATTTAAGTGCAGTCAGGTTCTTTTAGCAGCAGCGTTGTCTTTTCAAAGTGCACCCAGGGAAATTCCCAAATCCTTTTAGCATTTTCCACAAAGCCAATGAGAAGCATTTAGTAGCAGAATAGACATAAAACATTTTGTGCAAAGCTGCTTATTTTTAGATCTCTATTGTAAAGCTGATCCAATGGTATTTTTGTTGTTTGTGGCGTAGTCTTTTTAAACATGCTTTCAAATGATGCAAGCAAAACAAATTCAATTCCGTTTCGATTTTTATGATAGAAGACACTTTCATTCACCTCTTAAGGACACATTTGTAGGATGTCAGCCGTGTGCTTTGAAACCCGGTCGCTCACTCATAAATGTCTTTGCATTTCTTCCCAGAGGCCTTCAGCACTGATTCAGTTCAATCTGTGGTCCCAGTGAAAGAGCACTACCCCCGGCAGGCTGGCCCCACCCCTTCCAACCTGCCTCCATGTATCCTGAATCTACCACTGACTCCCCCGCCCGTCTCTCCCATCGACAGACGGGCTCCCCTGGAATGATTTACAGGTGAGCTGAGACAAACACCTCTGTAGCCGTCATGTATGGGTCTACCGATACCCCTGTTGTTGCACACGTGCCATTTATGGAACTCTGCAAGCTTTTCCTCATCTAAAAGGTGAAATAACTATGGGTCATCACCACCCACTACTGCCCCTAAACTTTATTCATTAATCTGTGTGACAACATGGTCCTTAGAAACTTAAGATTATGCCAGGAACTCAAAAAATAAATAAAAACAGATTAAATAGTTGAGGACTTCTAGTCTGAAAAGATGTTTTGAAATTTCTAAGGATTCTTTTTTTAATAACTCATGAATGGTAAGATTATGGAACAGGGATTATCCTTTCCACAAGTGACCTAATGATCATCGGGTCATGATGACCCGATGATCAAAATACTCTAATTATACATCAGAACTCCCTCACTTCTCCCTAACTACTAAACATATAAATACTGTATATATTGGGGCAAACAGTATTTAGTCAACCCCCAGTTGTGGGTGGCAGTGGCTCAGGAGGTTGAGGGGGTCGTCCAATGATCGAAGGATTCGTGGTTCGATCCCCGCTCCCCCCAGTCAACTGTTTCTGTGTCCTTGAGCAAGACACTTCACCCTTCCTACCTCCAGTGTGGCTCCATTGGTGTGTGAATGCATACGAATGTCCCGTAATGGTCAGAGGGACCGTAGGTGCAAACTGGCAGCCACGCCTCTGACATCACCAAGTATACATTATACATTATATAAGTGCTTTGAGTGTCTGGAAAAGCGTAGATAAATCTAATCCATTATTATTGTGCAAGTTCTATTTAAAAAAAAAGAGAGAATCCTGTAATTTTCATCATAGCTAAACATCAACTATGAGAGACAAAATTAGGAAAAAAATCCACAAAATCACATTTTCTGATTTTTAGATACCGGTAATTTATTCGCAAATCATGGTGGAAAATAAGTATTTGGTCACCTACAAGCAAGCAAGATTTCTGATTCTCACAGACCCGTAACTTCTTCTGTAAGAGGATCCTCTGTCCTCCACTCGTTATACTCGTTATTTGACGCCTGTTTGAACTTGTTATCTATTTAAAAGACAATTGTCCACAACCTCAACAGTCACTCTAAACTCCCCTAAAGCCAAGACCAAAGAGCTGCCTAAGAACACTAAAAACAAAAATGTTGACTTGCACCAGGCTGGGAAAACTGAGTCTGCAATAGTTAAGCAGTTTGGTGTGAAGAAATCAACTTTTGGAGCAATTATTAGGAAATGGAAAACATACAAGACCACTGATGATCTCCCTCAATCTGGGGTTCCCTGCAAGATCTCACCCCATGGGGTCAAAATGATCACAATAACAGTGAGCAGAAATCCCAGAACCACACGGGGGGACCTAATGGATGACCTACAAAGAGCTGTGACCAGAATAATCAAAGACTACCATCAGTAACAGACTAGGCTGCTAGAGACTCAAATCCTGCAGTGCCAGACGTGACCCTCTGCTAAAGCCAGTGCATGTGCAGGCCCGTCTAAAGTTTGCTAGAGAGCATTTGGATGATCCAGATTAAACCAAAAAATAACTTTTTGGTAAGAACTCTACTTGTGTTTGGAGGAGAAGGAATGCTGAGTTGCATCCAAAGAACGCCATAACTAATGTGAAGCACGGGGGTGGAAACATCATGCTTTGGGCTGTTTTTCAGGAATGGGACCAGAATGACTGATCTGTGTAAAGGAAAGAATGAAAGGGGCCGTGTATCATCAGATTTTGAGTGAAAACCTTTCATCAGCAAGGGCATTGATGAAACCTGGGTGGGGTTTTCAGCATGACAATGATCCCAAACACACTGCCCGAGTTATGAAGGAGTGGCTTCGTAAGAAGCATTTCACGGTCCTGGAGCTTCCCTCTACCCCTAAAGTTATCCCTCCAGGGGAAGCAGTATGAAAAAAATAGTGTCTTGAAATTCAAACATTACTAACGCTTAATGACTTCATTCATTCAATAGCCACCGGTCATCTACGTTAACACGTAGCTGTCAGCGCTCGAAAATACATAATACCATTGGTTTTATAAATTTAAAAAGTCGTGCAAAAACTCAATACTTACATTTAAGTGTAAACTTCCGGGCTTCACAACACACCCACGTGAAGAAATGTGACACGGAGGACCACCCTACTGGGGAAGGGATAGCTAGTCCTAAGTCTGTATGGCCCCTCCTCAAAAAACCACTTTCGGACACCACTAAAGCTCAAAATCCCCCAACAACTGGAGCAATAGGGAGTAGTCAGAGGGGTAGGGAAGCAATTCCAATTCAGCCTTGAAGTCACTAAAATAACCCACAAAACTTCCTGGCTCTCTTGCTTCAGGTAAGTTTAGAGTTCATGGCTCCACTTTAGGAGAGAGACTGGTCAAAATGGCTCGTATAGCAGAGGGCAAAATTGAATAACAAGCTACGAGAACAAAATGAAGTATTTCTCTCAGTTTTTACAGAAAACCCTTTAATATTCTCTGTTTTGTTTGGAAAAAAACTGTGAACTAATCTGGCAAAAATTAAACTTCTTTAAAAAGCTGTATATCCTATTACAGCTAGTGTAAATAACACTGGATTTCAGAAAAAGAGCCTCCTAAAGGTCAAATTTAGTGGTGGTAATATGATGATCTTGGGCTGTCTTGCTGCTCAAAGACCTGAAAGACTTGCTGTAATAAATAGAACCGGGAGTTCTGCCGTCTACCAAAAGATCCTGAAGGAGAATATCCTTTATGTGTTTGTGACCTCTAGATGAACTGATCCTTCAGTCCATTTTGACTCTGCATTAAGGAGTACATTCTCCACGGCAGAGATAAAAGTCGAATTTTTGTAAAGTAATTTGATGTTTTTTATTAACAAAATTGTAAGTACAAATAAAAAAAAATGCTAAAAAAAATGCATGTTTGATTATTTTCTGGATACAAGATGATAAAGTATGTAAAGATAGAATGCTCTTACATAACATTTTCATCAATTTTCTTTTCACATATTGCTTTATGTTTACATCATTTCAAATGGATTGAAAAATGCAGATGATATAAACAGCTTTTGCTAGTAAACAAATAAGTGTTTGCATTTTTTTATTCAGTGGGTTATTCCTCACACTGCCTTCATTGTGGCTTTCACAGTGTGATACAGTGCTGAAAGCACACCGGACCCTCGTCTTTTATAGACTGGAGTAACAAAATTATGTCAGTGGATTGGAGAAGATTAGGGCGTGGCGGCTTTATGTGAATTCTCTGAGAGCCTTGTTCCGTAGGGACACTGTAGTAAAGCTGCACATGAGCACTTCTGAATTTTGAAATCTGAGAGCCACTTTTTTTTACACTTAAGTGCAGCTTTGTGCAGTCTAAGACTGAACTGAGAGCAAAAAAATCTTTTTTATTCACATTTCATCGTTTGTTTCATTTATTTTCAGCTTTTTTTAATGCTGCACAACCCTGTTTTTTCCATATCTAAATGGGAACATAGTAAAATAGTAAAGTAGATTTATTTCATCACTTATTTGATAGAGGCAACGCATATTAATGTGCCAGATTATAGCAATTCTGTTGGTCGGCATCTGAAATCTTTCAGCAAATAAAAACCAAAGCATCATTAAATACAGGAACAATAAATCTCAATAAAAGAGGTTTAAAAGGTTATCAGTCTATGGTTTCCAGAACCACTTTGCTATGAGCCACAGTTTGTGGTGAGTTCTAAAAGTTTGTGATGTCAGGTTCTCCCTCATGGATGTTGATGTAAAGCTGCAACGTTGGAAAAATCACTTATACTTAGTTTTTAAATATGAGTCGTTAGTGTCCCCTTCCTCCCTTATCCACTACAGATTGTCTTGTCCAGTGTTTTTTAACCTTTTTCTAAACCAAAGTACATTTTCTTCTTGACAAAAATCAGAAGGCAATCACCAGCAACCGATAAGAAAAAAAAGAGAAACTGTTGTCTGTCTTAGTGACATTCCAGTCCCTTCAGAATCTCACGTGCATTTTTTAATGGTTGTAATAGTTTTATCAGTTTTTCTTTTTTGCTTGGATAACAAATGTAACTAATAAATGTTTTATTTATTATTTGTTGTATTTCAGTTTAGTTTTAGTTAAATGTGCGTTCACCTTAATTCATTTTTTTTCATTTCATTACTTATATTTAAACGTGACTCCAATTTTTTTTAAGGAGTGCTTGACGTCTAAAATTGAATGTCTTTCAAATCAGATATTATTAGAAAGCAGCTGCTTACTTTAAAAAGACAATAGGACCAAATACTGTAATCTCTGTGAATAATTCCTTTATGCTCCAATGCAAACCTTGAAGGAGAACTAAACTGTTTAGCTCTGTTTACATGAAGAATAATTGCAAAATGTTTGATATTTGCATTTTTGGTGCTTCATGACAATTAACAGTAGAATGATTGGCGGGTTCGGTTTTAAGGGGGTCAAACTTTTTCCAAAATGAGAACAAGGTGGGGCAAAACTGCGGTACAGTCATTCTTCTCAAAGTGTCTTGATTAGGAATCAAATGAACACAGAGTTTAAGGTATTTTATTATCTTTCATACTATTCAGGTTGAAACCTGGGCCTGTTTGGATGAACACAGAGCTGAATGTTTTTATACCAGTTGGGTGAAATTGAATAATTTCCCACAGCACACCTGACCATCTATCATAACACACTAGTTTACAGTGACACTGGTTGAAAAACACTGCCTAGCCCATGTCAGTATAGACCAGGGGTAGCCTGGATATGTGGTCAGTCTTTCAACATTTTCTAAATAGGCTAAAAACATAGTAGTAAGAATAAAGAAACTTGAAGACAAGACAAAAGTTGAAAACTATTAGAAAATGTCCGCCTGTAGAGTGAATTCATATGTAAAATTAATCTGGAATCTAGAAGTATTTCTACTGTAAATCTGTGATGTTTAATATCTGAAAACGGACCTAACTGCAGACGTTTTCTATAAGAAGGTAAGCTGACTGTTACAGTCCGAAAGAGTGTGGAAAATGTATGTGGAAATTATTTCAATATTCAACCCAGTTTCCTTTAACGCTAATTTTGTCAATTGTTTGAAGTATTTCAAGCATTTTTCCCCCCTTCTGCGTTAAAATGAAGGGAAATGAAGTTGTACATTGTTCTGTTTTTCTTACAAATCTGTGTTCAAACCATTGACTGTATAGGAGAAGTGGACTGAGCAATTGTGACGTTACTCGTAGAAAATGCCTTTCTTCCGGTTGCAACCAAATGAAGTCAATTCAGTCGCCCTTTTTCTGTGATACATCCGTTGCTTTGTTGGAAGCACACGTCCTCAGTAAGCAGTGATTGGTCTGTGTCAGTCTGAGCCTACATTTCTATGGAAATCACTCTCTCCGATCAGGAATAAGCATGTTAGAAGGCCTTCTACTGAACAGTAATTGGTAAATGGCGTACACTTGTATAGCGCTTTGAAGGCCCCAAGCTCTTTACAGTCACAGTCCTTCACCCATTTACACACACAGACTCAAACACTCTGCGTTAGGTCAGTATTCATACACTCTGCTGCCGAACGCCAACCTACTGTATAACCAGGGTAAGGCGGGGATCAAACCGGAGATCTTCTGATCAGTCGACCGCCCTACCTCTGGGTAACGACCGCCCCATGGCTTAGGAGAATCCGTCAATCAAATGCTTCGAAGGTTCGATGCGAGGCCACCTGCTTTTATTGACTCATCGGATTAGTCGGTGTATAACTTGAATAACTTGAACTACAGCAAAAATGTAATGCAAAAAAAATAAGAGGATCAAGAACATGTTAATAAAAGGTATCAGAGCAAGAATGGCTATTTTTGAGTATTAGCTGTTTATTTCTCAATAGAAGTATGTAGGGTTTCAGCTTTTTGGGACCAGCGGGTACTTCCTGTTTGGAACGCAAAGGGGGAGGGGCCACTCAGTCAGTCCAGTTCTCTTATACCGTCAATGATTGAAACTCTTGCTGCACAAGCTTCAGTTTTGGAGTAAACAAATGTTGATGTGTCTGGATGTAAAGAGATTTTCCTCCTTATTCATAAAGTGTATGTTTGGTGGGAATTATTCTTGAGATAGTTAAAGATATGCTGATGTCAATGCCCGTTGCGCACATTTGTGTTTGTTGGATTGTGTGCTGTCTCTTTAGATTTGTTTCTTTCTTTTTTTTGTGGTTGCAGTTGAAGAAGTCATACCTTGTCTCTACTTTTAAGACACAATTTAACAGAATAACCTATAAATTATTGGTATCATTTATGACACTGTTGTTCAAATTACAGCTGCGATAGAGTTTGAAAGTACCATTTTTTGACGTTTCACTTGGTGAAGAAACATTTCTTTGGGATGCGAGTCATTCTGAATGTGAATTAATTCTGAATGGTTTATTTGGACAAATTTCAGACTTAAATGGCATAAAAAGGTGATCTTGCATCTTAGTCCAGGTGTTATTTTGAACACATTATGAAAATTGTCGAATAATAATAACATAAATAGTACAGATCTTTAGGAAATGTGTCTTCTGATGTTCTTTTTTCGATCACTTCTTGTGAAGTTGTGCTTTGTCTGCTTTTCTTTCACCTCTAACGTATTCTTTCCCATCTTTATTAATTGAAACTGTCTTTTTTCCTCCTTTCCCTTGACATCTTTAGCGCTCGTTATGGGAGCCCCAAACGGCAGCTGCAGTTTTACAGGTACCTGTCTCTCTGTGTGTGGCAGATGCATACGTGCTCAGGAATCATTTCTGTGTTTGTGACCCGTGTTTGTTTGGCGTCTGCATTTTTGGTTTAAGTTGAGCGGGAGCTCTGTTTGTATCCTCGTCCTTTTTGTTTTATTTCACTGCAGTAACCTTGATGTACAGACATGCTGTTCTGTCACTTAAAACCAGGCAACCATTCTGTGCAGCACAGATAACACTTCTCTTCTGCTATTTAGCTGCCAGTGCAGATCCAGTCTAAACCTGATAGGGATGACGGGAGCTTTGGTTACAAGGTTGCTGACAAAAAACCTTTGAATCAACAATAGTTGTTTGTGTTTTTTAGTTACAAGATTTAAGACTTCCAACTTTGCACTTATATATTTAACTCAATAAATTTAAAACAAAATTGATCACATCAAAAACTTTCATTTTTGTTCAGATTTTCTTAATTTTGACTTTTTACAGTTTGTAGCTTTAAGGATCTTTCACTGAAAAAACACACACGCCTGTTTTAGCATTTCTGAAGAGAAATTATTATAAATGATATCGATAAGAACACATTTAGGAAAGGTTGTCATAGTTTATTATCTCAATATTCAACTGATCCAGTATAAAGCACTGACGGGTTTTTCTGGCAATGAACTCAAAATTAAATGAAGACTTTGCTTATTTCTGTTTTTAGTGCAAACCTCTTTGATAACTAAACATCTGTTCTAACTGTATTTTCCTCAAGCAGTCCAGTAGGAGGATAGAATGAATCATGATAAGGTTTACATGGGTAAAGTCACCTTTAATTTGATGCAATCACTCTGTATGGTTTATTGTACTTTGGACACATTTTTGGTACTTTTATTTCAGCTTCATTGTTTCTTTTTTTCATTACAGATAAATTACATATTACAATCATCGACTTGACCGAAAATGACAGATTTTTGGGCTGCACGGCGGCATAGTGGTTAGCACTCTTACTTCACAGTAGGGCAGCTCTGGTTTGAAACCCAGCTGGGACCTTTCTGTGTGGAGTTTGCATGTTCTCCTCATGTTTGTGTGGGTTTTCTCTCCGGGCACTCAGGCTTCCTCCTGTAGTCCAAAAACATTCTTTATTGGTTAAATGATTTAAATTGTCCCTATGTGTGAATGTGTGTCTGTGATGGACTGACAACCCATTCTGGGTGTACCCTGCCTTTGCCCAACAGTAACTGGGATAGGCTCCAGCAGCCCCAGGACCCCAACAGTGATTTAGTGGGTTGGGAGGATGGATGGGTGGTTTAAGGGTGTGACTCTATATTGGTGTGATGTTCTTGTCTTTCTGCTTTGTATCTGATGCTGACATTGACGCTGGACAGCCAGTCGGACATTGATGGTTGTTGGCATTATTAAGACAAACACTGTTGCGTATCGACCCACTTGTTAGTCCAGTGAATTTAACCAACAACCCCTAAGTCAAAGTTTTACATCACTTATCATGAGGTCACTTGTTATAATAATTAATCAAAAGCTGTCCTCTGTGGATTAAAAACATAAAATCTATGTTTTCTTTGTAACACAGACACTCCAGAATATCTGCTAAGGTGGTGTCACCAATGACAATTCTTTTTCATACACGAGACCGTCAACCTCCAATCAAATGATAAACTTTTGTCGGCTTCTTTTTGTTTCCGTCCTATTTTATAATCTATTTGGTCCAAAAGTAAGTTATGCAAGGGATTACTGTAGCTGTTGCTGTTGGTACATCATTTGAGAGAATGTCTTCCAAAACAGTAGGAATGTGGACTTCTGGCTCTCTCATGCTAGTGGAGGTTAGTAATAGTTTCAGTGTTATGCCTGCTAAGTCTCACGGCTGCAAATGTGATAAAGCAGTTTGGAGGCTTTCATATTGCCAGCTAACAGCTTTTCTTTTCTTTTTTCGCTTCAAATCAATTTCTATTCAATTTTTTTTAATTTCAAACACAAATTACATATACACAAGTTTAAAATAGACAGATAAAACAAGACAGTGTGCTTGAAAAGGAGTGGGTTGACGAGACAATTCTTGTATGATCCCACCCCTTTTTACAACACCTGATGATCTGCCTATTTCTCTTTATTCACATTACATTCTGCACAGCACCTATGCAGAAGTGACATTTTTGTTGTTGTACAGTTCCATCAGTGACATCTTGTAGGTCTCACTACAATTACATTCACAGTTGGTGAATGTCATTTTCTTCTTGGTAGTCCTTTTATTTCTTAGTGTGAGCCTTCAGGCCAGACTCATACAAAATTCCTATGCTTAACTTCTGCTGCACACAAGATGTTTTTATAAAGAAGAAAGGTGTGAGAATGTGAAGATCTTTTTTTTTAACCTCTTGGGAATCAGTCCAGTCATGCATTTCATCTGGAATGGATATGGGTTTTAAGTTTTGTGTTTTTAAGCAATTCAAACATTCCTAAAAAGGACATCTCATGTGTTTAGGCGTAAACATGGAAACTCCTGGACCTAATAAAGACTTTACAAAAGTTGTTTTTTTGTCAAATTTGACAATTTTTCCTTTTTTGTTTGTTTCTAGTAAGCTCATTATGATACATTTTGTACTGTGTGCACATGCATATGCATCTATTCTTTTTTTTTGTTTGTTTTTATTTCGTAAATGTGAGTTTGTGCTTTAAATGTACCCAGGATTCATCCACCTCCCCATTGTCTAGCTCTTAGCATTCTTTCCTGTGGAACAACATTAGATGCTTTTAGTGCAAAAGCTTTTGTGAATAATTCAGGCCTGATAATATTTGCTGCGGTTAGCAGAAACACGGCGGGCAGCTAAACGACATAAATGGATTTCTTCCATGTGATCTCATAGAGAGGGAGAGGAGGAGAGGTGTTGGTTGGGATGATAGAGTTTGGTCCAAGCGGTGAGGGGAGGGATGCACTCTCTCATTCACTAATTGGTTTAGACCTTTTTCTAGTAAGACACTCCCAGTTTGGGTGGACCTGCTTTATGACCGTCCACAGTGTCTGTTTATAAGAGCTAACTAGCAACCCACAGCCTTGCTCATGAGCCGACCTCCAAGAAATCAGGTGAGTTTGAGGGCAAAACGTGTGTTTTGAAGCACGCCCAAACTTTTTGATTGCATGTGAATTTTGTATGTGAGAATATATTGTTAGAATTAACTGATGCGACCTGCATGCAGCCTTGCCTGAAGCCTCAGACAGATAAATTCTGCTTTACTGAGATTATTTCTGTTTTACTCCGACATTATGTTGTTGGTCCAAAGGGGGAGGCGTAGAAAAATATTTGTAGTTGATGAAGGAGCCTTTGTCTTGTCGTAATGCTTCTGTATTTTACCTAAGTTCAAATATTTGGGTTTTCCAACCTTAGTGCAAATTTACAATTCACCATTTGTTTGCCACATTTAGAAACTGTTTTATTGGAGGATTTGGTTGGACTTTGAGAATTAGACGCTTTGCTATGAGGCAAAGAAAATGCTGTTCAAGATTTGATTTTATTCTGTGTGGATATTTACACGATCAATACTGTCTGGAGCTGAAGTTGTTTGCCAAGTCAGCAGTACAGTGTAATTTGATGTTCATGATGCATTCTCTTTAGAAAAAAAACACACAAAAATCTAAATATTTTTTCAGTAATTTTGGTATTCATCTCCTGTGAACAACGCAATACCATTATCTTCAGTTAAAGTTTATAATTTTATACATTTATATGTAACGAGAAAAACTAAGAGTGCAGTAGTCTATGCCGCTCATTCTTAATGTGACATTGTACATTACTTTACAATGTTTTAGCATTAATACTTTTAGGATATCATATAGGAACTGGACTCTGAATATGAGATGTACTCATACTACTAAAAAGGGTGAACAAATGAGTACTATGACTTCAGGCTGTAATACTTTAAAAAAAAATTTTGATGGATTGTTTTTTTCTTCCTTAAGCTTGTTGAGCTCTGACAGATCTACACAAAAGGCTGTAAGGGTTCTGCAGTGAAGCTTCACTCACTAATTTTGATAAAGGTGAGAAATGTCTTGTGAAACAGACAGGAACCTGCTCCTTCCAATTTCTAACATTTCTAGTTTGGTGCATTTAGATTGTGTAACTATTTGTTAGGCCAACGTGTTTACTCTGATTTCATCGTAATCACCAAAACTGTAAGCATTAGATGAAGAGCTCCCCTGTGAGAGATTTAAGTAAGACGGGTCCAATATTTACTTTAATTGGCAGCTAAGCTCAATCAGTGGTTCTACAGAACCACTAAACCTTGGCCTTAGGTTAAGAGCCATGATTCAAATTGGGTTTTAACCCTTTCTGACGTCCCAGGCCGCCTGCACTACTGTTTGCACGTCTGTTTTTCAATACTAACCAAATTCTTCCTATTTACAGTATATAGAAACCAAAAAAAGTTAGAGTTCCTGTATCATGCATTACGTCTTTATCAGGGGAAAATTCTTCCATTCAACCAGTAACAGCAAAAACCTTTATAATTCAAACTGTGTGTGTCTTGTAGATTTAATCAGGTGTTCACAGCATATTCATGTCGAAGCACAAGCAATCATCACTCCCTGCAATCAGAAATGACATCAGTTCCCTGGCAATGGGAGTGTTAGTCTGTTTTTTCTTTCTGGCTTTTATTTTATTTCTTTTACTTTTTATGGATGAACTTGGCTTTCTGTATATATTTTATACAGAAAGCCAAGTTCATCCATGAACGTGTGTTTTATTTGGCCCCATTTTAGTTTTGTTAGACTATATAAATGGGAGAGTTTCACAAAGAATTATACGGAGACATTGAACTTCACTTCTACAAGGTTTAAAGTGTTTTTCTTTTACATTTCATATAAATACAGCTAAAAGATTTTCATATTTGGAAAGGAACATGTAAAAAATCATTTTTTAGGTGTTTATTTTGTTGGAATGGACTTATTTTCAGGTAATTTTAGATTGTACTGAGATAAATTAAGTTAAAATGGATCAACAAACAGCACTATGGTGTGTCAATATGTGAAAATATTCTCAGGCTGACTTGTTCCTCTTCAGGATGTCGTAAAACCTTGTGAATCTATGTTAAAGACCCTTCTCTGATGACATTTTTGTTCCTGGCATTTTTTTGGTTTAATTCAAATTGTGAATCAGGAACAGACGAAATATGTTATTTGAAAAATGCTCTGGGGAGGCCACAAGCTCCCTGCTCTGCTTCATTCTGATTCATCCACAAGTAGACAACTAGATCCATGTTCGTCTTTGTTTTCCTCGTGCGAGCTGGCATCGGGCTCAAATCTATACGGCTGGAAAGCTGCGATATCGGTCCCCATTTTTGTTGCACCACTGATGTTAGCTTGGATGTGTGAAGTACTGTAAGCTTACTCTACGCCAAGAGTCCCGCCCACAGCTCAGAGATGAATTTCGAATGAACTCCTGACACTCTGCAGAAACTATGTCCTAAAAAACAACCACAGGATTTTGATTTTGGCTAAAAATGACATCATAATTAAAAGACCGCTGGAAACACTTAAAATAAATCAAAAGACGATAGGACTGAGTCTTTTAAAGTGCTTTAGTCACCTTTTGACTTTGGTGTTGCAGCTTCTGTATGTAATATCTGAGGTTGGAAAATTGTTCTGCTGATTTTTCTCTTTTTTATACTTTATTTAAGGGAGAATTGACAGTAACTAAAGGAATGTGGCCCCTCCTCTCACACGATGCACGTTTGAATGCTTCCTATTTGCAGATGGCATTTGTCCTTTTCTGTCCTGCTCCTTATTTCCAGCAAGTCACCTGGATGCTCCCTATCAGTGTTACCCTGGCAATGTGTACCTGTAATGTGAGGGGAGTGTCAGTATATTATGCAGACTCTGATTACAGGATGCATGGCCGTGTGCTGCTGCAAGCAAGAGAGCATTTCTTTCTTTCTTTTTTTTTTTGGATCAGGTGCTATTTAGAGGTGTCCGTACCCTGGCAACTCTTTGCTTCAACTGTCTCACTACTTTGTTTTCCACTGCACGGGTCTGAGCTAGCGCTACGGAGTTGGGGAAGTATGTTTGCGGGAGGGTATTCCAGCGGGCCCCGGATGCCTTCTGACAAGCGCAGATCCAGTTATTGTCCTCCTGAAAATCTGCAGATCCCCAAACCGCCAGGGCCAGGAAGCGGTGTTCGGAAGAGCAGCAGCAGCGGCAGCGGCAAGATGCTGTCTATGTCATACAGTGAGAGCATCCGAAGCGGCATCAACCGCTACCACTCGGACCAGGGGCTAAATCAGCCCCCAACCCGGCTCACTGACCAAGCTGAGCTGCAGAGACTGCGGGAGCAGAGGATTGCTGCTCAGATTAAGAACATGGAAGACTTCCTGAAGATGAATGGCTTAGCCCTGGAGGAGTGTGTGTCTTTTCAGACAGGCATGAAGTACAGGTAAGAGAGAGGAAGAGCTTTAGGGGGCAACTCAGTATCTGGACCCGGACTTGGGTGAGTGCAGAGAGGCAGCAGGTGAAATTGTATTTGTAATTCAAGAGCCAAGGGTTTAGCCGTCTTCTAAACAGCTCTGTTGTAGCTATATTCTGATTTTTCTTTCTTTTGAACTTGTTGCTTTTTTTTTCTAGAAAGTGATACTTTTTTTATTTTTTTTTTGGCAGGCATTTTGTAAAGTAGTGTTCTGCTCCTTCCATGGTAAAAAACCCACATGCTTTGTTCAGTGCTCTGGTCAGACTGGACTAATGCACAGGTGCTGGAGCCCAGGTTTTATTTTAATCATCTAGGTCGGTGGCATATTTGCCCAGCTACATAGGAAGGACATACTGCTCCATAAGGAGTTATCTGGCCCCTTAAATTTGCAGTAACTGTGTTTTTACCTCTCCCCTTGATCATTTACAACAGTATTTTCCTTAGTAAACTCTGTTTAAGTTCTGACGTGTAAAAAAAAATTTCCTTTATTGCTTTTAATTTAGATAAA
This sequence comes from Oryzias latipes, assembly GCF_053564925.1. Lineage (NCBI taxonomy): Eukaryota > Metazoa > Chordata > Actinopteri > Beloniformes > Adrianichthyidae > Oryzias > Oryzias latipes. The sequence continues at coordinate 10,686,279 of NC_136241.1, forward strand.
TGCCATTTTGACTGTTTGCCACTTTCCTGATCATAACTTCAGAGGAAAAATCTGTTTTTTTCTAATAACTTACAGCTTTAAATGTAAAATATAAAGTTGTGCAAATTCTTAATCTTTCTTAATAAGAAAGTAAAAATAATAAATAAAAAAGTATGCAACAAAACTTTTAAAGAGGCTGAAGTTTGTAAATCTTGTGATTGTAGATTGTTATTATAAACATTAGTGTGACATTAGCGCTTGTTTCTCCATTTCTAATGAGCGTGACACACAATACTGAGGAAAACCCAAATTAGAAACCTGCTGCTTCGGCTCTTTGTTGTCCTGAACTGTTGAACTGGCATGGCATGCTTGCTGTCTGTTGTCTTGGCTCGTGTGGCTGGCTGGGCTGATGTTGGTATTGTCAAGACGTTGGATTATTTTCATCAAACACAGGCACAACTGCTGTTGTTTTCACCCGGCCGGTGATATGATAGGAGGCAAAGCTGGCTCCCTTCACCAGCATTGTTGTCATCTGCAGGCACAGTTTCATGTCACCACCTGTACTTACCTTTATAAAGCAGACTCACTGGTCCTTTGCAGGGTTTGTTATGGCTGTGTGAGCCCTTAAAAATAAATGAAAGAATAATGTTGTAGTCACTACTTTTTGTCAGAACTACTTTCGGGATTCTCCATTTATCGTACGTTTCTGTGGTTCTACTGAATGGTATCAATGTTGAATTCAATGGTTAAATATCTGATTTAAAAGTGATTGGTCAAATTCCAGAAGTGACTACTCGCTGTTGTAAACAATTGTAAATGTAATGTTAAAGGACAAAAAAGTTATAACAAGAACCTTTTCAGGGACAAAGATTTTTAAATAATGGATATTGTATTGACTGAATAGCCACAAAGGTATCCAAAATCAAAATGGAAATTTTAAAGTATGAGTTAAAAAATGTATTAAATATAAAATTGGAAACGTTATATAAGGCTTGAAACAAAGAACAACTATTTTCTATTTGTTTATGCCCTGATTCAAAAAGCCAGGCAGCAGTAAGGAGCCAGCTTGATGTCAGAGTGGAGACAGGAAGCTTTGTGTCTCCTGGACTATATAGAGAAGGACTGAGTGGTTATGGCTTTTATAGGGACTTAACACTAATGGAAGAGGTAAAAACATCCATTAAGTCTGTGTCTTTAAGCTACAGCTTCCCTTCTTCCTTTTTTTTTTTTTAAATCCTTTAAAAATTTAAATTTTCCTAAACATACCTCAACATAAGTTTATTTGGAATTTTTGAATGAGTGGCAATCATTGTTTCAGTGGAGTGTCATTATACTTTTAGTCACTAGAGGGCAGAGACGGATCATTTCTTTATTGTTACAAAGCATAAAATATTTTTTTTTTTAGTTATGCTGTTGTCTTGTATATTGTTAAGATTGTTCTTCATTAAAACGTTCCTCAGTAAAGTATTGAAGGAAGCTAAAAGCAGCTTTTTGACTTAAAGACGTATTTTGATTTTTTTTGTTATTACTTGCTGTGGTTTTAATATTGCTTTCCACTACATTGAATTGTTCACAAAAAAAACCAGCTGATAAATAAATTATTTTGTCATTGGCAGTCCTCCCAAAGCTATACGTTTAAGTGCCTTAACCCCAATCCTAAGCATCATTCCAAGCATTACACCTTTATTTTGTCAACAAATTTGTGTTAGTTTGAGTTTTCTCTGGATTTGAAGCCAAGAATAATCAGTTTTATGCTTTACTAGTGGCTTATTGACTCTTGTGCTTTGGAATTTTAGCTATTAACATAAACAAAGAGTGGAATAGGACATTGCTTAAAGTATGTGTTCAATTAAAAGGTTTTCCAAAATTCAAATACATTGTGAAACACTGTTAACACACACACACACACACAGCTGACATATGTTCTTAACCCTTGTGCTATCTTAGATGACCCCACCCTTACTTTGACGTGTTCTCCCTACCATGACAAAGGTGGATAAAGGTGGAAAGATTTCATGTAATCCATGGAAACCAGTGAAGATCACAAATCATTTAAAAAAAAAAAGGTTCAGAGCACTGTCTAGTGGGTCTAGATGACCCAACTCCTAATGTTAAAGTGCCTAGGATAGCATAAGGGTTACAGGAAAAGGAAAAACTTTAAATGACTTTAAAAGAAGTTTGATGATACATTTTGTAACAAACATTTACTTATTCTTTCTTGTAAAAAAAAAAAAAGGCATAAATATTCTTTTTAAACAGATAGAAGTCATGATGTTATCTTATGGTTTCAGAATGAATGGTGCTCTTCATCTCATCTCCACTTGGCGGCACAGATGCTCCAGTTTAGCGGCTGAAGTTAAGCAGAGGTTTTAATGCAAATATCTGCACTGGCACTTGACATAATGCAGTCAGTAAATGCAAGCAGCCTCGTCCACCTCTTTGCAAGTCCTGCAACCTTGAAGTTTTATGTCCAGCAAATGCTCAACTCTTTCTTACATTGGAGGGGAAAAAATTCAAATTAAAAACATGGTATATTGCAGAGTTATAATATTTATTCACAGTTTGTGTTATTTTTTTTGTAAATGCTCATACTTTTCCTTTCTGCCACCTAATATTAAACGTCCAAAAAATGCATTTTGATGATCAAATCTTCTCAGATTTGCTCAGCTTTCAGTATTGTCTCATTCTGCAGCCCTGCAGCGTGTTCTTTTTTATTAGATCTACTGTGACGTTTTGCATCAGGCAATCCCCTACTTAAGCACTAAATTTAGAAACCAAGTCGTATCCACAGCTGCAGCTAGATACAGTTGACTGGGCTGCGCAATTAACCTGTTCACTCAATATTGTTTACCTCAGGCAAAATGCCCGACAAACAAACAACTGTGAGCAGCACACAACTGTCCTGGCTTTACCTCAAAAGCAGGAATTGATGCTCACTAACATGGAGTGATATATCTTTGGTTTCCAGAGGTGGCATCTCCAGTTCCTTTTAGAGCTAACTGTGGCTAGTTTAGTCTGACAGCTTGTCAAAATGTTCTAGTCAGAAACCAAGCGTAGGCACAAGAAGTGGAAATGCCAAGAATTACACAATGCCATTTTGTTATGATTTTTGTAGGTTATTGTATTTAAAGTCCTGTATGCCAGAAACATAACTAAAAAACAATGTGTGGTTTAGCCACAAAGTTTTTGTATCTTTATATTTGAGTTCACTTTACTGTAGAAAATAAAGGAATCTCAAATGAGTCATTTCATATGGAACAGTTCTTGATTTGATGTTTGATGTTTAATACTATTATTCCTCAAGTGCATGTGGTTTGTTTGTATTTTTTTTTTTTAAATATCTTAGTATATCTTAGTCACTTTTAGAGCCTCCCCAGACCTTCACCTAAGGCTGCTTCTTGATGGTGTTCAACATCTCAAGTTTACATCTTCAACATTTGAATTTTCCAACCCAGCTTTTTCAATGAACTCCTGACCATAACTGTCTTACTGCTTGCTCCTCATTCATTGTTGCGACATAAGCTCTTGGTTACAGATTACGCACGTGTTTCATGCTGAATAATATCCACAAACGATTTTTTTTGGACACTTTTATGGGTTGGTTGGTTGGCTGCTGATTAATTCAGAGGGAAACTTGTTTCACATCTGACTGACTTCCAAGAAATGCAGTAAAACTGCTTTTGTAATTCAACAAAGGCAAATTTAAACTCCATTTAGTAATCAACATTTTAGTCCGGCCTCCTTGTGTTGTTGTGTAAAAGCTGTTTCTTTCTTAGCATGTCTGTTAACACGATCCCTTCTGTAATTTGCCAACACGTCTCATGGTGAATCACTTGGATGCATGTTGCAGCATTTTTCTGTTTTTTTCACTTTTGTTTGTGTGTCTGGCTCATTTTTATCATTAGCTGCGTTTTTATTTGGCTAAATTCTGCTCTATGTCTAAAAAGTGTTACTAATGTGTGTACATTTTATATATGCAAAGTAATTACACCTAAAACATTTATTAAATGGACCATAAACCTCCTACGTCACACAAAGCCTGAACTGGTTCAGCCATGTGGAATTACGGTTACTCCATCCAACTCTACGTTCCTCAACGATTGGGAGAAACAAAGTAAAGTAAATTACATCCCTAATAAATCACAAACCTTATCTCTAATAAAATAAAACCAGCTGGTTTTGAACTCAATTCTCTACAGTTGTTATAAATAAAAGTAAAGAGAATCTTCTTTCACTTTCGGCTTCTCCCATCAGGGGTCGCCACAGCGAAACAACCCTCCCACGAGGAAGAGCCGCATGGTTACCTTGGCAATGTTTTACGCCGGATGCCCTTCCTGACGCAACCCTCTCAATTTATCCGGGCTTGGGACCGGCACATCAGCAGAGAAGGGAATAGGGAGCAGCCTGGAATTGAACCCAGGTTTCACAGATGGAAAGCCTCGCAAACCAGCAAATAAAAGTAAAGAGAGTAAAGAGAATAATACACAAAATAACCACTTAAATCCGTAATGCATATCAATTTATATTGGGTGTAAATTTGAATGTTTTCATCTTAGAGTTGATGGGAATTAGTAGGCCTGCACAATAAATCACGAAATATCAAACTGTGCAACACGCATAATCGCAAAAGTTGGCGAAACTTGCAATAAATAGAAACCTTAAATGTGCTTCAACAGTCTTATGGCAGCTTGAAGTATTTAACAAATCATAAAGATATATTTATGCATTTGACCAATCAGATGGACCCCCTTACGCTGTTGACCAATCAGATGGAGCCCTTTCAAGTTTGATGCTTGCCGCTTATGTAGACTAGAATCATCTGGAGTGTAATTTAAGTTATGTTGACTCTTTATTTAAATTAAACTGTTGCAGTGAAATGAAAATTATGTTTTTAGATGTTTTGCTATTTTAGTCATGTATCGTATATCGTCATCGCAATATTGATCATTATCATGGCAAATCGCGAGTTTTCCTTACATCTCTGCAAACATCACTTATTTAATTACTGCAAATTCCATTGCAAACATTACTTGCAAAGAAATTAAACCCATTCGGGACAGAGCTTGTCACAATAACTAACCCTCATCCTTTCTCCTCCTTTCCTCCTTTGGTACACGCAGTACAAAGCTTTTCAGACTTTCCAGACTTCTCTGCCTGAACTCATGTTTTTGTGACAAATGCTAACAGGCAGAGGAGAAGGCCTGCCTTTAAACAGAGCATGTGACAATGCTTGCATTTATTTTGCCATTTTTTAGTTTAGTATTATTCATGTTGTAGTTTGTAGTTTAGGCTACTTTGTTTTTACTTATAATGCTTCTAAATCTGTATATTTATTATAAATTAAGATACAGTTGTTCGTGGAATATTAACAAAACTGTATTTTCATATTAAAATAACAGAATTCTCTTTCTCCTTTTCTTTCTTTTCACGATTACATAAATTACACAAGTGCAGGGGATTCCTGTTTAATAATTTTTTTTTTGATTGTCTCAGTTCTTTTACTCTGTTAGATGTGTCAGAGGGGACAGCTGAGCTGACAGCGCCTCCTGAGCCCTGCTGTCTGCCGGGAATCTGTCATGTTCACTGGAGAGTTAAGAATCGCAGCACTTGCTTCTCACAGATGTGACCTATGTCCATCCTTACTCCTCTATTATTTCCTTAGGAAATCCCATAATCTCTAAAGAATGAGTCGACATTACTTTATATGTTTGTTAATTTAAATCTGAAGGTCTTTTTGAGTTTAATTGTCTCAGATCATCTGGCTTTAAAGTTGTTTAAGAAAATCATTTGTCATTAGAGTGACTGAACAGCCAGCACCCACAAATCTTAAGATCCAGCCTCCAGACGCATTATGCTGCCAGGAAAGCATTATCGCATTTGTCCATCAACACTGTCAGCCTGCCAGACCTCACTTTACTTTGCATTAACTTTCTGAAGCCCCTGTCAACCTCTCAAGCACACTAATGCTCCTCTTTCTCCCCAACCCTAACCACATATCAAATTTGGGCAGGCTTCTATTTTCACGCAACGTTTAAATCCTCATGGAAGCTGTTCAGTAAAACTCAATGAATGGTGTTTAATTAGCTGTGGTCATTGTGTTTGGCCGTACATACATAGCATTACCAGCCAGTGTTTGGCACAAATGGTCCTAGCTGTTACATTTAAACAGAAGAAAGCTGAACTGCACACAGATTGAACATTAGCTTTGAATTTTTTTAAACATATGTATATATATGTACAGTACTGACCAAAGGTTGGGACTCACCCTCTAAGTTTTCTTTATTTTCATGACTATGAAAATTGTAGATTCACACTGAAGGCATCAAAACTATGAATTAACACATGTGGAATTATAACAAAAAAGTGTGAAACTCTCTCTCTCTCTCTCTCTCTCTTTCTCTTTCTTGTGGGGTCACAGGGTTGCTTGAGCTTGTCCAGCTACTATCAGGTGAAGGCACGTCAAGACCATGGACAGTTCACCAGTCCATCTGGCAGACAATCTGAGCTGTATTTATGTTTTCCCCCTTTGTCATTACGTCAACCCCAGAGTCGGTCTCAGCAGCGTGCCTACATCGCCCCCACGAAAACAAACAACAACCGAACTTTTGCAAAGATGGATGTGCATATTGTGTGTAAAAAGAAAATGTTTAGCCTGTCACCACTAGCTCTGTGGAGACAGTGGGTGTGTGTGTGTGTTAGCCTGGGGGTGGTGCTGGTAGAGCAGACTCTTCCTGGAAGGGGCTGTTCCTCACTTATCTACATCACAATGTGAGAACCTGCTCGTTTTAGGAGGGGCTGGTGCTCAGAGCGCAGGTTTTTAGAGGAATACTCAGAGATGCGTGAATGGCTCAAAATACCTCTTTGGGGTTGTTTTCAGTGAGGAAAGAACATTATAAAACACTTGGCTTAAAAGCTTAAAAAAATAATTTTGCATGATGTAGGTCCTTTAAATACTTTTTAGTAAAATTAATAAAAACATTAGATTGTATGTAGTAAAACTTTTGATCAGTTGTGTGTGCCTTGCTGTATTAGATGGAAATATTTTATTTGGCAAATAGGGATCGTTTGATAACTGACTGATTTCCTGAGTCCCACGCTGACCATCTTTTGATCTATTTTTAGGGCGTTCCCAGTTGTCTTTTAGTTACAGTTTTGAACCAGATGCCAGCTCAGACGAGGAAAATGAAGATGTACATGGATCTAGTCGTCTAAAAGTGGATGTATCAGAATGAAATAGAGCAGGGAGCTTCTACGTCACAACCACAACCTTTTTCCAATTACATTTTTTCGTCTGCTTTCGTCCTGATTTCCAATGATTTGACTAAAGAAATACTCAGAAAGGCTACTTTAATATTAATTTTCTTTATAAATGTCCTCCATCTTAAGAAAAATGCCATGGGATCATGTTAAAAACACCAAAAATGCAATTTTAATCAAGTTTATTTAAATCAAGAGTTTGAATTTAACATGGATTTGAAGTTATTTAACATCTGAGTACTAATAAAACTGATATCACTAATGTAAATGTCTTTTTAAAAAATAACATAAAACTTCCTTCAATGACATTCCTCTATATTTGACTAGTTTAAGTTGATAAAATGCAATGTTGAATTAGAAACAGAGCCTGTTGGGTTTTTGTAAGCATCTCTACTGGTCAGAACCCTTTCTTAGGAACTTTTCATGAAAGTTTGTATCTTAAACTGTGCTCCTCAGCTGCAGTATGTTGGCTGTAGTTTGGTGTAGGTCTGTTGTGTGAGTTGAAAATCCTGTGCAACCACAACAGACTCTTGAGGCCTCATTACAGCGTGACGTCACTGACGGCCTGTATGACTCTTTCACAGAGGGCTGCAAAGAGAAGCAGAATCGAACCAATAATATTGATTGTGTGTGTTTGTATGTGTGTGATTTTCTTATGCATCACTGGCAAAGTAGTTGGATTGCCAATAGCCAGTGTGAAAATGTTTTATTGTACGTTAATGGTTTTAAATCTGGATCTTTTGTCCAGTTTGCTGTTTTTTCCTCTTTGTTCCCTCCAAAGAAGAACAGGTTTCTTATTAATTCTATTCTGCCACAGATTTAATCATGTCAACACCCAGATTTAGCTGCAGTTTTAACTTTTTTCACCATTCACATTTGCTAAAGCAAAGGGTTCCATCTGCAGCACTTCTAGTGATGGCGTATCGGAAGATTTTTTTAAAGCTCAGTAAGTGACCAAAAGTCAGATTCCTAATCAAAGTGAGAAGGTGAAGACTCTGACAAATGGGAAAATATTTTATGTGAAATAAAAACTGATTTGTTTAGCACTTCTGAATATCACGACAGGAATTCAAAAGTCTTTAGTTTTTTAATTACTACAAAAATCATTTGAAAAGATCATCCCTTTTTTAGCTCTAGTTGTGTTCTTAATTTGTACACCCAAAATGCAAATGAACTTTCTTTTCAGTGATATGTCTTCGAGGGCTGATTTATCTTGTGGCAATGACTGAATAAACAAGGAATCCTAATGCACACTTTGATGAATGGCCACAAAATAGATTTTAGCTTAGGCCAGTGTTAGCCTGATAAGTATGTATTTAAAAAAACAAAACAATTAAAGTGTCCTAAAGTTTTAAAAGAGTAAGCAGCTTTTCCAAATGATCTTTGATTCTTTGCCCCTAATTGTGCAATGGAACATTTACAATCAATTATACTGAATAAAAAAAAAAGAAAATTAGATGAAAATCAAACCACGATCGTTCTTTCTAAGTTTCCATATGAAAATACACACACAGGTCACTGACTGGATTTATTGGCTCATTCCTCCTTCAGCCATGCTCAGAGATAGGGTAAGTAGTGTTTTTTTTTTCTTTTTTTTTTACAAAGTTTTGACTGTCATAGATAATTAGCTCTCACTTATCTTTAATAATCATCTGCTTTTTATCTCTTCTATTGCTTTAGTGTTGTGTTTTGTGAAAAGCTCGTAGTTAGATTGAGTTGGCAGATGTGAGTTATTGGATCACAGCCAGCGGCAGGCAGGGTTTATTGCATTAGGCATGTTTTTGCAATGTTGTGTTTGCATATTTTTGTAGCAGTTAATGGCTTCTGCTGTCTTTTTTTCTTTTTAATTACGAGGCGATGGTACATGTGGTGTGCTGAAATTTCTGACATTTTCCAGCCCTGATGAACATGCCGTGTTTGTGCGCCGGTTTGCATTTGGTGGTCAAATTTGTCATCTTCACAAAATGCAGTTTGACTGATCCGTTGTTAAACTGCTGAAGTCTGCACACTTTCATCGATGGCTGCAGCTTCAATTAATAAATGTGCAGCATTTATAACATTAACCTATTATCACATGTCTTGGATGTTGGAATAGATAATGTGATTTTAAAGACCTTCTTAAATAATCAATAGAACACAGAATCACTCAATGATTTTTATTTTAGTCTTTTATTTTCTCTTTTACTCAAACTTGGAAAACTCTTAGATTATTGTGAGTGGTGCATGGTGTGGGCTTACTGAACTGCAACTGACTCTTGTGGCCCCTGAAACAGAGCAGAACAAGCAGTGGCATCTCCTTTTCCCAACAGTACCACTCGTCACTAAAGATCAGTTTAGTATTTTGTTTTCACGCTGAACTGCTCTGTAGAAAACGAGAAAAAACTGCAGGGTTGTGTTACCTAAAGATGGTTCTGCTCCTATTTCAAAAGCTGACATATTTGATCATATCACCTAGCAGTTCCTTTAACCGGTCTGTCTTTTCTAATGATCCCTTGGAACACTTTTGACTCACCTTGCTCTCAAAATCAAGACAATAATCTGGTTTCAGTTCAACTTTAGTCCCCTCAGAGTTGTATCTAAGCCCAAGAGACCAAACGGTTGTAAGTCTAAGAATAGTTTGCAGCATCCCTTTTGCTGTACTCCTTTGATGGAGGTTTCTTCTTTTGGTTCTTCTACAACGCCATGCATGCCTGCTCCTAATGGCATCTCTTTTAATTATCTCCAAGGCTCAGCCGCTGGTCCACTCAGATAAGCTTCAGTATTATATTACTAGGAGTGTGCGCACCGTCTATTGTCTCGTCAATTTGCAGCCACTCTGACACTGAGTCCAGCTTCTGTGGTGTTCACTTTCAGCCTCCAATTATTACCATCATATCTTCAGTTTAATTTGTGCTTCCTGATGACCTAAGAGCAGTTTTGTAAGCAGGTCAATTCCTGAGTCGTCATCCTTCAGGATGAGGCTGAAAGGAGCAGAAATGACCCTAAACCCACCAAAGACAAAGAGCGTTGCCTTTGAGTGACAGCTGCTTTGTACCAAGACTGATAAAGTTACATAATAAATATTCGATGGGTAGTTGAATGTGTCCCCTTTTTTTCTGGGGCTGCTGACTGTTACAAAGTCCAGCCCTCAAAGCCCTCATACCTCTCTTTCCTTCTGACGAAATGAACTAAATCAAGCCGGACTGCAGGGCAACAGATGGACAAATATGAGGACAAAAATGTACGCTCCTTTCTTGGGAGAGGTGCTGCACACACAACGCATTTCTATGGCGTGCTCTCACGCTGCTGTGAGTCTCTGAATTTTCCTCCTCATAGCCTCTCTTCATATCCCTCCCACCACATTCACTCACTCCCTCTCTCCCTCTCTTTCCTCTCATCTCTCGCCTTTGTGCTCTATCTGGCTTTTTGCTTAGCACAAGCCAAACAGATGTAAGTTTAATCCAGGCAACAGTCAAAGCTGGGAAGTGAATCTGAGGCTGTCCCTTTTTACCAGCGTGCCACTGTGTTGACAGGATACGCATCAGGCGGGGCAACTGTCAGGAAGGCGAGATGAAATGCTCCTGGAGCTGCACACCGGGCTTTATTTTCTCAATTCCTTTGCTTGGATCTATTAGTTATCACTCTTGAAGGTTGATTGAAGCTTACTTTAAAGGAATCTACAAGACTGTGAGTCTGACTGTTGTAAGGTAGAACAAGCAGGCGAGCATGTCGAGGAATGGAGGAACAATTTAAAAGGACATTCTAACAACTTTATGTTTTTTTTTTGTTTTATCCGTCTCGTTAAAGTGGACTCAGTCTTTGTTTGCTTTGAATTCTGCAGCGACTGCAGGTGTTTCTCCGTCTGGATTTATACACCTGCTGTCCAAGAGAATTGATGGTTCTCTACCCTGACCTGGACTTCCTTTGACAGGATTTTTATTTCATCAGTGATTCATCACTCTTTGCCCCCCCCCCCCCCTTTTTTTTATTGCAGCTTGAACTCGCCACTTATTTAAAAGACTGGGCAGTGATTTCCAACAAAAGCCGCAGTGTTTGGTTTTTAGAGCAACAGCATCTTCTGGACAGAACTGTCTCGTCATTTTGAGAGGATTTGCAGACTTTCCACCGCAGGGAGTATTTCATATCTGATTTACCCGCAGCAGATTTTAATTAAAAGCCTCTCACTCGGACTGTCAGCCGGAAGCCAGGATGCAGGTGTCATTAGTGTGCACAGATCACCGTGGGGGGGTGAGCCGCAACACAGAGGACCGTCTGAACCGGCAGAACGCCAACAGCCCCAGCACAGGCACTCGCAGCAAGTTCAGAGCTGTGGCCATGGTGGCTCGAAGTCTCGGGCAACTCTCTGTTCAGAGTGTGCCCTCCTCCAGCGAGCAAAGTGTCAAGACTGGCATGAAGTATAGGTAGGGATGACTGAAATGTTAAGCTGCCACATTCGAGTCTGACCCTAAAGGAGGCAGATTTTAAATCAGTCTGACGTACAGTTCGCTATCTCGTATACTTGAGATTGATACAGTATTTTAATTTCCCAAAATAAGTGCTCACCAGAAGAGACCTGGCAAGAAACAAATGTGCATCAACCTCATTTTGCTGTGTTTTTTAGATGTCAGCCTAAATTTTATGTCAAAATATGAAACAAAAATTGAATCTCTAAAGACAGCAGTAACTCATGCTGCAGTTTGATAAATGTAGCAGTAAAAACACCCCTGACATGCAAATAAAAACAAACATTACATAAAGCTTACCGCAGGGATGCCGCTGGAGCTTGCAGGCATAGTGTGGTGCAGCAAAGGGTTTTTATCCCTACCCCTTCAGTCAATAACTGTGATATTTACAGTTCAGTTGCTTTCGGTCTGATGTGGTGTTTAAAAAGGCTCCATATTTTATTTACTGGAAGAAACTAAGCCTGTTTGGGTGTTAAATTCAGAAGAACCAAAAGCTGGGAAATGAATATGTTTGAACACAACACATTTCAAGCATCCAGGCTCAAGATTATAACACAAAGCATCAAAATGGAAGGATCCTTTGTGTTACGAAATCATTCAAATTAGTTAGGCCAATGTACTTGAGCTAAAAAAAAAACACTGGGAGATTTAAAAGAAAGAAATATATCTCTAAAGGAAAATGAAAAGCTCTGAGGGTTGAAGAGTTAGCGCTACACTCAGAGGTAAAGCACAAAACCTGCATAGATTCAGCTGTAGAGTAAAATTATTAATATCTGCTGCCTTCTGACTAGAAATGGGGTAAATTGGGTTGGAAACACAAATAATAGAACTTTATTTTATCTAAAAACCATTGCAGCAATGTAACATTTTATGTAGTGTATGAAAGTAGTGAAAATACCTAATTATGTTTTCGTTTTTGCTCAAATACACAACAGTGCATATGAGCACCAAATAGTTGTTTCGGTTGAGTTAGTAATTATGAATTAACGGAATTATTAGGTTATTCAACTTTAAATTCTTCGACGAGTTGTGTATTCAGATGTTTTTATTAGAACTAACTCGCAGAACTTTATGGTTGTTATGTTTTTTTTTTTCATAAACCTGTTAAAACAGACTTGAGTGTGAAAAAAATCTGTAAGTTCAAATGGTGACGTCTGTGCCGCAAATCTGAAGATAACAGAAATGAAAGCTTGGTTTATTGTTGAACCCAAACCAAGAGCTGATTGGAGGAGCCAAGTTACCCGCCTGTGTTGTCTGAACTCACATCGCGATCCTTTGTATCTGATTAGCTAGCGGCATCCTCGTCATGTAGAGGCACACTGTCATTATTGAAGCTAATGATATTGAATGAGAGAAATTATTTTCTGCTTGGGGGCCAGCGGCTGTTTGTGTTCCTTGCTGTTGCAGTGCACTACAAAGTACATAACGGGAAGTGTGTTTTGGAGATCTGGGCTTGTATCTGATGTAAACCGAAGGTAATGCATGCCTTGATGCAGCATGAAGCTCAGAGACTCATGCACTGAGGGCACGACATAGTGTTTTTGGTTTTGTTTTGAAGAGACAGGAATGAAAGGGAAGCAAGGAGAGAGTGAAGGGAAATGGGGAGGGGGGGGGGGTGCTTTGGTTAATGCTGGTGTAACCACTATGCCCAAGAGGAAGAATAGTGGGCTGGAGTGATCTGCGCTCATGTCACAGTGAATCTCTCAAACTCTTGAAGCCTGCAAAGCCTTAAACTTCAGCGTCCATTTCTCTTTTTCCATCCTTGAGCTTCTTTCTTTCTCTGATTAAGAGACTTTTTCAGTTTGTCCTTTTGACAGCTTGAAGAATTCAGTGGTTTTAATAACTGGACCCCCGAAAATCACCACCTATCATGCAAAAACCTTCCTTGATTATCAGCACATCAAAACATTCTCCTGAAATTCAGGCTCCACTGAGTTTGCTTTCAGTTCTCCTTTTTTTATCCCTTCATTGCAGCCTTGAATCAGTGCTGCCTGCATCTTTGAGAACCTGAACGTGTAAGGCAGAGAGTGACCTCTATCCACAAGGCCTGTGAAACCATCAAAGCAAGCATTCTGAGGGCATGGAGGCTTTATTGGGCCGTCTGTTGTTCTGCCTATGACTGATTTGACTGGTTAAAATCGCCGGAGTTGACTGTGAGCCTGCACCTCGTCAAAGGAATGATAAATGCCTCCAGTCGGAACTGAATTAATGATGCTCACAGAGGCTTGTGATTATGTAAAGAAGTGGGGGAATGGAAGGGGGGATTGGGAAACAGTGCAGGTGAGAAGTCACCAGGCTTTTGGTCCAGCGTTAGTTTTCTCGGTCAGCTGAAGCCTGCTGATTTAAAGAGTTTTATTTGCAGAGGTTTAGCAAAACACGCACGGTTATGCTGAGGTAGATAGGAGTATCGTTTTACAGCTGGACTGCCATTTCTGGGCTTTGTGTCGACACAGGAGTCAGAATTCATCTAAAAGTGCTGTGCTGAACAGTTAGGTTTCCTGCATTTCCAGTCAGCATCAGCGACAAAACTCCTCTCTTCTTTGGTGCATTAAGTCAGAGGTGAGTCACTGCTGCTCCCGTGTTGTAACTTTTACACATAACTCGCATGTTGCTCTCTTCTCTTCTCTTCTCTGGAGGTCCAATTTTAAGGTTGACATTGGATTCCAGCCACGGCAGATGGCCACTGGCAGCATCGTGTTAGTGGATGGCATTTAAATCCCACCACTGTGTTGGGCAAAGTTGTCCTGTATCATTATCAGCAACTACGCCGAACAAAAACCCCGTCCCCTACGGTTGTTTTTGTTTAGCCCACTCTGTGGTCACTTGAGAGAACAGATGGCAAAAAGAAGCGAAACGAAAAACTGCGAGCAAACTGACAGGATTGGAAATAGTGAAAGTTTTAATCGTTTCAGCATTAATTAGCTCCATGTGGCCTTTAACATAAAAGCTGTGACTGCACAATCAAAGTGCAGCGAGACGTAGTGAAACTAAGCATTTCCTCCTTTTTTATGATATTATTATTTTTCTGATTGCACAACCAAATCAGCACGCAGAAGCCAGGCTCTGGCAGGGGTGACAAAAGCTGTGGGTGTTGGATTTGGGTTGTCATGAGTGTGGGTGCACGCTGGGACGTTTTTATTGCACTCCGAGGGCTCTCATTGTCGGGGAGGCAGCTTCCCACCGCATTCACTCCCCATTGAAATACAAATCGCCAAAATAGACCACGTTAGCTAATAACAAGGATTCTACGGCTCAGTTTGTTCTATCTAAAGATAAAGACTCAGCCACCTCAGCACCATTCTCCATGTCCTCACAGCATTTACATGCATTCAGAATGGAAAGTGCCGGCAGAAACTTCGGAACCCTTAATTTTAATTTTTCCATGAAAGGAAAGCGCTCTGTAAGGCAGGGGCTGCACAGGAATATGTTGCATTTGTGTCTTTGAGTGTGTCTGAGAAACGTGCTTGTGTTATGTCAAAAGAGAAAAGTAAGGCAGCTGTTCTTTTTTCGCTTCACTGCTAAACTTTAATTAGAGCCTGCATGTGTTTGTGCGTTATTGTGGCGCTGCTCCTCTCTGTCGGTTTTTAGATTCGTAAATGCTCGGAAATATTTCCGGATCGTTTGTTAGATATTTAATTAGTCTTTTATCTATAGTCTCATATTTTAAAAATGTAGAATAGGTGCATTTGCAGTATATACAGTCTTATCTCAGACTTTTAGGAAGCTGCCCTATTAGGCCGTCGCTATTCTGCTGATGGCAGCATGTGTCTGGAAGCCGCATTAAGCAATTTTCTTTTTTCTTTTTGTTGCATGTAGCATTAGTTTCTGCATGACAGACATTTGAACTGCTCGTTACATAATGTGCGCGACACTGATTGAAGAAAAATAAAAGAGAACGGAGAGGGAAAACTGCATTTTAGCAGGAGGCCAGGGCTTCAGCTTACGCAGCATTATGTTTGGTTATGTGCGTGATGAATATTTAACTTGGCATTTTCTATGAAGGTAATGTGACCTGTTTGTTCTCAACTAAAAAAGCCCTCAGACTTAATCAACAAGACCCTTCACCACTGTGTTGTCTTTATTTTGAAGAAACCTCTCATTCAGTGGTTGTTTAGTTTGGGCTGCATTATTTTTTGTTTCACAGAAAAATCTTCTAAAACTTCTCTCAGCTAAGACAGTTTGGCTAATCATCAGAATCAGAATCGCGTTTGTCATGTGCACAGTTTACACTGACACACAAAATGTCGTTCCAGTACAACCCAAACAAGATCAGACATACAACAGAAATATGCACATACAGTTCAAAGTTGACTATTTATTGATAAAATATTAAAAATATTCAAATATGTTTTCCACTATTACTGTATTTTCTTTACATTTTCAGCATAAATGACTCAAAAGGGCATACAATTCACAGCTTAAAGAATTGATACCCACTAAGCAGCTGCAGCAGAACAGAGTGCCAGTCTGCACATTTATTACATTACTTGTATGTCAAAATCAAGTCCCAAAGCACCATTTGTGTGCAGGAAACGTCCTGAAAAAGAACTAGACTATATTCTGAAGTCAGAGGGAAAGAGGTGAAAAATAAAAGTCTAACCTTTAGGCTGACTAAGCATTAACCAATGGCTGTATGACGGAACTAGACGGAGTGAGTGTGATGTCACCCATAGAAAATGGTTTACTTCCGCCTCCAATGAAATTAAGTCAATTCAGGCGCCTTGTTTTTATTTATTTTTTTGCAATACGGACGCCGCCATGTTGAAGCCAGATGACATCAGTAAGCAGTGATTAGTCCGAGTCAGTCAGAGGCCACACCCCTACCCCTTGAAAGCGGGCTGAAAGGAATCTGTCAATCAAACATTTAAATGTTACACTTGGAAACACTGTTATTGAGCCATCTGATTGGTCAGTTTATAACTTGAAATAAAGAACAAAAATATATAATGTAAAACAATTAGGACTTGCAAGAAGAACATAAAAGTAGTAAAGCAATAATGGTGATTCTGACCAAGAGAATTCTGAGGAAAAGCTTTTAATTTCTCTATAGAAGTCTATGGGATTTTGCCGTCTTGGAAACAGTAGGTTTTTCCTATTTGTAATGTGAGGGGGGAGGGGCCACTCAGTCCAGTTCTCATCTATAGTCATTGGTTATAACATATCAATACCATCTATTAAAAAGGACAATTAAAACGTAAAGAAAAAAAGAAAGAAATTTACCATGTTGGAATGGAAACCAAACATTTGCATTTTTAAAAGCTGATAGGTTTCAGTGCAAAGTTATGGGCTAAAGCAGGAGCTCAAGAAGCATCAGCTTTTCTTTTTTCTCTGTTTATTTCATAATTTTTGCTTTAGGTCTCAGTTGTATCATCCCCTTCAATGCTTTTGTCATTTTCTGTGATGATTACAAGATGAGGCATCGTGGCTGCTGATTTGAGCAATTTCCGTTCCACATGGAGAACTGTTTGCAGGAATTTACTTCCACATGGAAAGGCTTTCTTGGAACTTTTTTGGGTTTCGTTCTAAAAACTCCTATTCGTTTTAGAGCTGCAGTGAACGGAAAATGAATTCCTAAAAGCAGAAAGTGGGATGCAGGATGAAGGTGAACTTTCAGATTTATTCAGACCTCTGCTTTTGGAGCAGTTCTGCATTCCTGGAACATATTATTTCTATGCAGCAAGAAGTGCTCCGGTCAAGATTCCTTTCTCTTCTTTGGCTTGCAATTTCTGTATTGATTAAAGCATTCGCAGAAAACGTGTTCTATAAGGAAAAGTGTGAGAGCAGAAATATAGATCTGTGTATTTAGCACAACTTCCTTCAATGTCCCTCTCTGCCTCAAAGGATTTTAAAAATCTAAATCTTTTGAAGCCAAATATTGTAAGAAAATTCACAAAATCTTCTATTTTTGTGTATTTTTTCACTAACTTAAATTAATTCCTCCTTTCATAAAAAAAAAATCATCCAGCATCGTCTCTCCTACAAAGTTTTAGACCCTCATATCTCCTTTCAATACAAGTCCTTTCAAGAAAAAATGCTGCCCAACACCTTAAAACCCCCCAGTTACCCCACCTTCTACCACATCGATTTAACGATTTAAGAGTAAAAAAAATGAACTTCTTAAAGGATTTTGAATCATGAATTGATTTGTAATAAAAGCTCAGCACAGGAGCAGCTGCTTTAGCTTTGAAAAGCTTCTATTTGCTGTTTTTTTACAGTGAAAAGCAAAATATATTTTGTCACCGGGGGCACTAGAAGAGACTTACCACACTAAATGCTTTTTTTTATTTTTTATGATTGAGTTAGACGAAAACAAATTCAGCCTCAGGAAACCTCTGGGTCTTCAATCTGTTAATGCCCAAATAAAAAGCAAAGTTAAACAGCCATCGACAGCTGCCTGGACTGCCTTACTGCCAGTGGCCCAAACTGTCTTTCTGACATCTGAATGTATGAAGCTGTTTACGTCTTGCAAGTAAAATTACAGTTGACGTCTTTTCAGGCTGTTTATAATGGCTTTGGAAGCAAACAGCACATCACAGTCTATATAAGGCTGGAATATTTAAAGCTAAAAAAAATGCAAAAGCAAGATGAATTTTAAACAAAGTAATTTGCTTCAAGCTAAGAACATAGCATGGGTTTTCAGCTGAGGGTATCAGCGCTTAACCAAAAAAAAAAAAAAAAGACAATGATGGCTTTTCCTCAGTCTCTATTGATGCTAAAATGAATGTCTGGAGATTTTATTACTTTCCATTTTTGGTAATTTGTCAAAGAATGGACGATAAACTAAAAACTTGCTTAAGAATATTTTCATAGTTTTAATTGTTCCAAAACATTGCTTATATATGAGAACTGGACTATTACTCACAGAAAATGACTTTCTTCTGGCCCCAGTGAAGTGAAGTCAATTCAAGCGCCATTTTCTCGCAATAATGACGTCGCCATGTTGGAACCAGAAATCAGTAAGCAGTGATTTGTCTGGGTCAGTCTGAGTTAACGTTTCTATGGCAACCCATTCCTGCCTATCAAAGGTGAGTTTGCTGGAAGGCCACACCCCTACATCTTGAAAGCAGGCTCAGGAGCATCTGTGAATCAAATACTTCAAATGTGTGACCTGAGACCACATACTTTTATTGAGGCATCTGATTGGTCAGCTTATAATTTAAATTACTTGCAAAAATGGGATTATGAAAGAGCATGTTCAAAAAGGTAGCAGAGCAAGAATGGTGATTCTGAGCAATAGAATGCAGCTGTTTATTTCTCTTTTCAAAGTCTATGGGATTTTGGCTTCTTGAAGCCAGTGTGCACTTCCTGTTTGGAATGTAAGGTGGGGATAGGCCACTCAGTCCAGTTCTTATTTGCAGACAATATTCCTGAATGTATTTAAATGTTTTTGTAGAACAGCATCGTATACCTTTATGTCTTTAAGTAGATATTTTTATTCCTTATTTAACAGATTTAAGAAAATAGTGCATTAATAATTCCTTCTTTTTTTAAACATTTTTTTATTTTGTCCACCTGCTTTCTTACTGAAGAAAGTTTTTGAATCCCTCTGCAGCTTCAAGTCGTTTCCACACAAAGCAGGATTTCAATATAGCAGATTTCAAATAATAAAAAAACGTTTTTAATTATTCCTTTTTTTGCCCTTGAAGGATTACTTTGTTCATTCTCCTCCATTCAAGAATGGCCCTCAAATATCCATTTGGGGTTTTTATCAGATGAAGGACCTGCTCCTTTTGTCCAAAGTTACAAAAGAAGGTCATTCAGCGGGAGAAAACTGGATTCAACCCTGAGGTGAAAAGCTTTTGGACTTGTAAAAAGCAGACTGGGCTGTCTTTTCATGCCATTGAGGTAACTGGATAATTGGGCCTTCTGTGTTGCATGCTTGGGTTTGACTAAAACAAAAAAGGAGCAGGTAATAAGGATGAAGTCTTTTTTTGCCACAGCTATTGTGTTTACAGTTTCTAATCTCCATATTTCTGATTTTACTTACATTACAGTAGTTTTTAAAAAGCTCTTTGTTTGCTATCTTTTAATCTCTTTCTCCAAATCTTACATCTATCTACACCAAGGACCATCTCTAATGTTAGAATTGAGATGTTTATTATTCCAGTTCACTCTTTAAATACTAATGAGTGTGGGGGGTTTACTGGTTTGTCATCATGTGTGACTGAATTTTGAATATTCTTGCACAACGTTCCAAAACGGTATGTCAATTCTATCTTTTCTTTGGGTTGCAAAGATTTAAAAAAATTTGGTTGACCTGATGTCTATGTGTATCATTTATAGTATTCCCTCTGGCTTTGCCCCTGCCTCTGCACTGGGGTTACTGTCCTGCACCGTTTGTGACTCTGTCATTGAAGGGAGTGTTGAAGGGACTCCTGTCTGATGTCAGCTATGACCGGATGCTGCCTCTTCACAGGGAGGGTCCATGCAGCACAGCTCAGTCTTCACGGCTGATACAGGACAACAGATCAAAATATGATTGAAGTGGGACTTTAAATAAGGATTACAAATTCACCAATATTAGCTAAACCTGAATAAACATTTAAAACTAGTCAGGCTGACCAGCAGGGATGCAACGATGCTACTCTTCAAGATTCGGTTCAAACCTTGACTTTTGGACCATGGTTTTTTTAGATTCAATATACGATTTGTGTATCACAAAACAAAACACAAAAATGCCTTTTTTGATTTGCGAACAGACAAGTAACAACTAAGCAAAACATTTTGGTTGGCTTATGCAAAGCCTTTTGTAATGCAATGAAACAATAAATAATAAATCACAATATGCGTTTGACACTTCAAATGTAAACTGAGTGGTAGGCAGAGTAGGCATGCAACAATACACTTTGTCCACGACATAAGGCAACATAAGGTTCATTTTTAAAACATGAATTATGGCATCGCTAGTGACCAGCTATCCGGTTCTTAGGCACTGCTTCATCTTCAATCTCTTGTCCTTTCCTGTGGTTCAGGTCTGTCTCTTTTAGTGTTTAGTGTTCCAACTTTCTGGCTGCTTCCTGTCCTCTCTTCTGACACAATTATCAGTCTCCCACCTTGTTTTTCATGGGCAGATGTTTCCAGTAAGTGTGTGTAACAGTTCACACTGTCTGATTGAATCCAGACTCATTAAAGATAAAAATCTACCACTTTTGATTGACTGCAGTAGAGGTTGCCATGGCTCGCTGTCCCCCTCGAACTCGTGTAGACTTTGCTAACGAAGCATGTTGCAGTCTTGAACCAGAGCAGTACTGGTTCACATTAGGGTTGTGCCGATGGACGATACCATCGTCCATCATGATGGGTGACTGACCTCACGATGGAGAGACACCATCGTGATGCCACGCTGTGAGTCGACACCATAAACCGCGATTACATGAACAAAATATCTTGATCGCTCAATGGTCGGATTAGAATCCAACCGTGTAAATGGGCCCAGAAAAATGTTTTCAGAATATAACAAACGTTCACATGGGTCACACTTTCGGTCGGAATAAATCATTCGCACATGCGCAGTAGTGTGTGAAATACAGGAAGAGGAAATTAGTTCCGCCGAGCGGCTACATACATAGAAATGGCAGCTCCGTAATATACGAGATGATCTTCTAAACGTGCTTTTATTAATGTAATGGATATTATGAAGCGCCTGTTCGCTCATCATTTTAATTTTAAATCCGTGTGGTCAGTGCTTTTTTTGTTGAAGAACGGAGCCGGAAAGAAGCCCGTGTTAACTTATTAGCAGTATGCTAACACGCGCTAACAACATTAGCTTGGGTGATCATAAATCCATGCGGGAAACGCTGCAATCTGCAGCTTGGCTAAACGTAAATATGTGGGAATAACATCAGCCTTTATTTTGTCGGGACACGACTGGAAAGACAAATCCAGGTGATTGTTTGAACGGTTTCTGAGGACTGAGCGACGTTTCTGCTGAAGCTTACACCGTCAAAGCCGCTGTGTGAGCAGGGGGTCGAGCTCTGCCCCGGACACACACTTTTACCGGGACACCTGGTGTTTGGTAGCTCGTTCACGTAGAGCTGTGGGACGGATCGCAGTCCTAAGTCTCCCACACGTAACAAAGCATCCTCCCTTCCTCAAACAAAGCTGTAAGTCCGTCTTCTCTGCTAGAGACACGGTCGCTCGCTCCACCGGTCCACCCGACTAAGTGCGGGAGGAGCGGACTACTTCTTTTCTAATTTTTTTATTTTTTTATTTGTTAAAGTCACTTCCCTCAGTTTATACTGGATCATCGCAAATGAGTCTTTAGTTGGGAAATAAAATAAATAAAGTAATAAAGTAAACTAACGAATAATAATTATATAATAGCAAAAAATTAACAACCCCCCCCCCTCCCGACGATATCATCGTCCATCCCGATGGTTCACTGCAAACATCGTCAACTGCAAATTTAAGGGACATCGCCCAACCCAAGTTCACATTTGACCTCACTTAGCTCTGATATGTGACCAAACAAAGCCTTTATTGAGTCCTCAGCCATAGATCAGGGGATATACAGTTTGTTCTTTGGAGTAGAATTAGCAAGTCATAGTTCAAACCAGAAAACTATATCTGCTTTTGTTAAAATCGTCAAACTTGATGTTTTGGCTTGAATCTGCTAACTTTGTATTTAAAGAGCAGCACCTGACTGCTGCTTAACCTTTATTGCTAAGGAAGCTGATAATGCTGATAATGTGTTTTTACACATTGCTTCTATTTGTTTTTTTATATATATATATATGTAATGACTGAATGTGAATTTTTCATAAGATAAAATACATGACACAAAACACGTAAACACTTTCAGAAAATCTTTTGAGTTTCATAGTTTTTCTTTTACTATATACGTTTATTTGAGGCTCTTTTGCCCTGCATCTACTTTATAGAAGGACTCATTCATCTAATTTAAAACCATGTTGAGGTTTGTCTTAATATATTTACTACAGTAAGATCTGGAATTAAAATTGCATTTTTTATTGCTTGTGTTTTACATTTTTATACTAACTTTCCTTTTAGTAAAAATATATTGCGTAAAAATCTTGATCCATAATGAAAAAACTTCTACTGGCTTCTACTTCTACTTTCCTGTCTGGTCAGAGGGCTCCCTTTGGTTCCAGTACAGACTGTGAATCAGTGCAGCAGCACCCCGGGGGGCTGTTTCTTTCATGCAATTAAGATGTGGTTGGTTGTTGATTAGCTTTATTGTAACATGATTACAGACCTCACCGACCGAAAACGGATTCAAGCGTTGCCCTTTTCATGAACGGGCAGACCCAAACGACTGACAAATTACACAAGCTAAATTTGGTTTGTTAAAGATAAGTCGATGCAATCGAGACCTTAAATGTTGAATCTTAAAAGGGTACTGGTTATCACTGCAGCGGTTCTTTTGGTGTCATACCCACACGTGCAATCAGAAATCTGTTCATACATTATCAGCGCCCAAACACGCCTCACTCCTTTCAATCCAACTGTTCTATACAGCCAGTCCTAAAAAAAATGGAGATATCCTCCCACATGCTCACTGTGACTCCTGCACATTACATAATCTCTCCATGCACTTTTTTTTAACTTGGCCAGATTATCTCAAGTGAAACGTTGACCAAAAGTGGCACGCTTTATGTTGAATGTCTATGATTTATGTGACATTTGAAGGGTGCTGTGGTTTAGTCACATTTTTTTTTCTAAAACATACAAGTAATCAAATGTTTGAAAAAACAGTTTGCACTGCTGCATTTAAAGTAGAAAGCCTATTTCTTTTTAGAAATCCTCTGCATAAATCAAAGAACCATCCAGAGTCACGACTGACATAGAAGGGTCTGTCTGGGCTTTGATTAGCTGAGAGTCGGCAGCTTTAGAAGCCCGTTGTTGTGACTAGTCAAGCTTCCGAGTTGCTGCAGGGCATTCAGAGGCTGCAGGATCCCGGTGTGCTGTGAGAAACTTTCTCTGGATGCCATGGTGGGCCTGCTTCCTCTTTCTGATTCATTCCTGACATTTTATTGAGCACGCACACACTTATCATCCTCAGCGTCTTCTCCTCACACATCCACTCAGCATATGTCAGTGCTCCAGTAGATGGGGGGGCTCACTTCAAATGCATGCAAAGCCCTGCTCTTCTGCATGACTGTAAGCCTCCACTGCAGTAAAGACCTCAGGGAAAAGAAGGCGAAGCACTAGGAGAATAGTACTTATTTAATTTCTTATTTATTATCATTTTTCATTTTTCTTTTCTGGTTCTTTGTGAAATTCTTTTAAAATAGAAACAAAGCCCAAAATAAGGTAGAGTCTGAATGCAAAAGCACCACCAATCACTGCCATCTGTGTGCTGCATTAATGCAAATTTATTTCTCTTTTTAATCTGACAGAAACCTTGGCAAATCAGGTCTGCGGGTATCCTGTCTTGGATTAGGTAAGATCAAAAGTTTGGTGAAGACCGCATGACAGGAATATATGACCCCTCCAAACTTGAACACTGCCTTTTTTTTACCCAGAGTAAAAAGAGGGTGTAAAATCACTGAAACACTGTTCCTTGAAGACTCACCGCGTCACAGCGCTATGTGCTGCATCACTTTGCGCAGAACATACGATATCACTGCTCACTTACTTATCAGTTCCCACATATGTGCCTGCTTGATCTCTTGACCTCTTCTCCCTGTTATCGCCTGCAGGAACATGGGTGACGTTTGGTGGACAGATAACGGACGAGGTGAGAGCAGATGGATTTTTTCCCCCTGTTATTCACTGCTTGGAAAGGAAGACTGCATGTAACCTGGCCTATTTGCAGTTTCTATAGAAACCTTGTACTTTGATTATCATTTCAATTCAATTCAATTCATACTGCCAATGGGAGCCAAAGGCAACAAAAAAATCTCACAGGAAGCCAGAGCACCTAATTCTGTAAAAACATAAACATAGTAAAAAAAGAAAAAAGGCCCTTACAACTTTATGTTAAAGCTCTCACCTCATTGTGCCCTGCCCCTCTGTTCCTTACCCCCTGTTTTCTCAACAGATGGCAGAGCAGCTGATGACTCTGGCCTATGAAAATGGCATCAATCTGTTTGACACAGCAGAGGTCTACGCTGCTGGGAAGTGAGTATATCCGATCCCGTCGCTCACTTATTGTTGATTTTATTGGTCATGTCCCAAGGGACTATACAGCTACCATTTATAAGGAAATAAACACATTCATCTGTTGATCCTATCAATAATTTTTAAAATCTGTTCAATTTTTTAGTGGATTGTTGATTTCAGTTGGTTTTTCAGCCAGCATAATGCTCTGTGTTGTTTCTGGCGGGGCTCACAGGTTAAGTCAGTGGATCCACGGTGCAGCTGAAGATGCAATCCTTTTCATGTTTCTTAAAACTATGTTATAGAACTCCAGCTGACGTCATAGCGGGCGGAATTTTGATTCATCCTCAGTGGATTTTTCTAAAATCTCATCGTGCTTATTTATGTATGTAATTTATTTATTATTTATGCATTTCCTTCAACAGGACGAAGCCCATTAATAGATGAATTCACGCGCTAAAACATTTTTTTTATTACTCCTGTTGCCGCAATGTTAGCACATCTTCAGTTATATTCAATTGAAATAATGCATTTTAAAAATAAAGGGTTTGAAAAGTTCACACTTCTGAAAATATTATTAGTTAAAAAAAAATGTTTGTGACCTAAATTTCCTCTGAAACCTTAATTTTAGTTAAAGGACGTAAACCTAAATCTATAAAAGACAATTCAAAGATGAATGTTTTTTCTTTTTGCTGTATCTGCGTCACATTTTTAATTCAGTTCATTTACAAAAGGCTAGTCAAGAATGTCTCAGGGTGCTGTAATTACTCATGTTATAAAATCTGTAGTCCCGTTACCCGTCACACACCTGGATGTGTGACATCTGTCCTCCACACATGACCCACGTTGTGACACATGGAGGCATCAGATCCTACTTTTAGTGTCTTTGGTGTAACCCAACCGGGGATTTAAACCCACAATCTTCCCAGGGGGGACTGAACTGGTTGGTTACCACTTTTTAACTTTATATCCTCGACACCGAGCATCAGCGATTGGAAATCGGCACCAAACTCTGGTTTTCAGCAAATATATTATTCCTTTTCTTGCCACTGATGATATTGTAACCCCAGGAAGTAGGGATGCCTCAAACTCATTTAATCCACCTTTTTTGTAAGATACAGATTTGATGTAAAGGATTATCTGTTGGGAGTAGGATCTCAGATTAGTCGCATCAAGTCTGTCTCTAATCCTCCAGAGAACACTCTACCTTTCTCCTGATGTTATGGAGGATGTTTGGGAACACTTCACAGGCAACAGGGGAGAAAATAACTGTCAGTTGCACTGTCCTGCTTTTTCATCTAATACCTTCACAGCTGTTGTCTGACACATGTCAGCCATCCACGAGTCTTTGTTCTTCTGTCAGGAGCAGTAAAACAAGAACAAGGCTGACCTTTGACCCAGACGCGCTACCATCCTTGTCTCTGATCATCACGCTTCCACAAAACAAGCCAGAATTCAATAGAAGGAGACAAATCCGACTGGTGCGCATGTTCCTTTAGCAGCTACAGCTGAGAATCTGTTACGCAGCTATTAATCCAAACAGAAAATATCAGCTTTTATCGCACAGACACGTGTGAGCTGAACAAATCACACGCTTTGCTCATGAGAATGAAGGAGCTTTGATGTGAAGTCCTTCATTCTGCCTTTCGGTTCTTTAATCAGTCACAGGTTGATGCAGTAAGAATCTGTCGGTGACGGTGCAGTCAGCCTCACTGATGCTGATCCCTCTTTGTCAGAGCGATAGTGAAGTCTTAGCTCATGTCATTTAGCAGAAATGTTTATCTTCAGTCACAAAGCCAAAAACTGAGCAGCAGAAAAATATTTATACATCCACATTTTGTTCTTTTGCATACCAATGCAGTGTAGATCATAATTTCTTTGGGTTATTGATAAATCTGCCCCATAATTTCCTGTGCCTCCTAGGAGTATTTGTCAGGAAACACATTAGGTCTTTTTTGCAAGACACCTATCAAAACAACATTTCATTTACCATCCAACCAGTGACAAAACAGCTGCACAACTAAAGAAATATTTGAAGGTCAAACAGCCTTATTCATGCATGGCTAATGTACTGTTGGATCTCAGCTTCTGCCTCCAAGTCACAGCATCAACTTTGCAGCACAGAGACCTAATTAATGGGTGGATAAACAGTCAACCTGCTTAAGGCGTCTTGCACCTTACATTTGGGAACTCAGCTTACCATTTTAAAAGTGGAGCTGCTCATACTATCCCTGTTTTTAGGAGTGAACTTATGCAAGGAGGAAAAAAGAAGGAAAACTGATTTTAAAAAGACAGAGAGAGGAGAGGCTTTCATTTTAGAGATTTTTTTTTTACATTAAAGTTCATTGTAACAGAAATGCAAAAAGACACAGGAAGCACAACTGGCTTGGAGGTTTTGCATGGGGGAAACTGCAGAGGAATACTGCAGTGTCCCTGGTTGTTATAAAGTTACAAGTGTCTTTGAGAAAGTTGAGACCGAAGGGTTTCCCCGTCAGACTGACATCAGCACCAACGCTCAGAACAGTGCTGCCCCGGTTATGCTGTGGCTTTAGTCTTTAGCCACTGGGTAGGAATGTGGCCTCGTCTGAGCTGGCATCTGGATAATGCTGTTCGGCTGGATAACTCCGATATCGCTCGCCATTTTTGTCACACCGCTAATGTTAGGTTGGGGTGGTTGGGGGCTGTAAGCAGATGGAAGATCGTGTAACAAGATGGGTGACGGGAAGTGGGGGAGGACTTGGTTCACGCCAGCGGTCCTGCCCACATCTCAGGGGCAAATTGAACTCCTGTCACTCTGCAGAAACTATGTCCTAGTAAACCACACAGGTATTATGACATTTTGGCTAAAAACAACATAATCATAATTCAAAGACCACTGGGGATGCTTTACACTAGATCAAAAGATGATTAGTCTTTTAAGGATTTAGTCAAAAATAGGAGAAAAAAGTGTAAAATGTGTGTGGCAACCATTTAGAAGGAAAAAAGAAAATATTTGTTCAAATGGGATCGGTCACACACTCTTAGTGTGTGATTGTGAAAAATCTCCACGTCTGTTTGTACAGCAGCATCCAGGCTCTGAGCGTTTCTCTCAGTCAGCATGTGTCAGTCAGATGACGCTCCAGCAGCTGCGGCGAGCTGTGAACTATGATGCTGTTAACCCAGTTTTACCACAGATGCATCGCTGCACCCGAAACCATCTCAAAACAAGCCGCGCTTGCTGCTGTTCTAAGTCTTTCTCATGAAACTGCAACCATGAGGCATCCCGGTATTTCTCAGAGTAAGAGGACCGCAGAGACATTAGACTGACATCTTTCTGCTCAGCCATAATGAGCCCCATGTTGAACATAATGTGGCTCATTAGCACTTCTTGGGCTGCTAATGAGCGACATAGTGGAGGCTTAACAGCACAGCTGGGTCCAGACCCCAATGACTCTGGCTACGCAGCCAATTTAACACCCACCTATACTGAACAGGTGCTCTTTTGCATGAAGCTCCCCTATGCATTAAACAGTGTGTGCAAAGTCAGACTGAAAATCAATGATCAGAGGGACGCCAGAAAATATGTCCCTTGCAGGATACTGTTCCATTTATCTTTCCTTGTGTTCATTTGCTTCACAGGGCGGAGGTGGTGCTCGGAAACATCATAAAAAAGAAAGGATGGAGGTAGGAGACATGCTTCCATTGGGTCAGGGTTGATTTTTTTTTTTTTTTTTTTGATTTCCGCCCCCTTCAGCGTTACTTATCTTCTGTCCTCTCAGTCCTGATGTATATCAGGTGGCTTTGTGTGTTTTGACCTGGAACAGGAAGGTTTTGAACACAATATTAATGTGGGCAGCTGTGTAATGCCCCCTTCAGAGACGCTGAATTATGAATGAACTTTAAGGCCTTGTGTCTTGTGAGTCCAGGATTGACATTTGCTGCTTGAATGCTATATTTTTAATGTCATTCCTCGCATTCGTTCAGCGGTGCCTTCACCCCTGACTGAGATGATCAGGTGATTGCTGAAGAAAATGGCTTCATTCTGAGATAGACTGTAATCAGTTTGGGCTCAGATATCATCATTTTTCTTTTTGAGCCTCTACTGTTTTTCATCCTAACAAATTGTCATTCTTCATTTTTAGACGTTCCAGTTTGGTGATCACAACAAAGCTCTTCTGGGGTGGAAAGTAAGTTTTTTTTGTGTGGCTGCCAAACAGAAAGCAAATCATTTGGTATGTCCCTAGACTTCTGTGATGCTCATGCACCTACTAACAATTTCATAGTTCACCCAAACTGATCAGTCGAGCTCTTTCTGCTGAGCAGAAGCATCTTTTGTGTGTCACAAAGACTGAGATGAAGTTCTGTCTGCACTGATGAGTGAGTGCGGTCAGACTTGAAATTTCTGGTTATTATGCAAATTCTGTGCTTTGGTTTTTTTCAGAGCTGAGACTGAAAGAGGCTTATCCCGAAAACACATTATTGAAGGTAAGGAGCAGCGCAGCATGCTTTGGGATTACATGTTGATGCTGTAACAACAAATAACTCTAATTAGCTGCTTTGGTTCGAGGGAATCAAAGCTGCGTCTTAATGTTTGATCTTCTCTTGAAATTATTAAAGCTGCTAAGAAAACTTTTGGGGACAATAATCCAGAGATTCCCCAGCCCTAATTTTAATTTTGCATTTCAGTATTGTTGCAGCTGTGACGGGATATTACAGCTGCTAACTTGGAGCATTGTTTTGTTATAGGTTTAAAAGCCTCACTAGAAAGACTGCAATTAGACTACGTGGACGTGGTTTTTGCCAACAGACCAGACCCCAACACACCTATGGAAGGTAACCCCTTGACCTGTTTCTGTGTCACCTTGATGTTGTTTTCTTTTTTCATTTCACAATCTTCTTCATATCTGTGACTACTCAACTGTAAGGAGGATGTAGAACTTTATAGTCCCTGTAGCATCTATTTTTAAAGGCTGCATGTTGTCTCCACCTCCACAGTAAGAACAGTGATAGACACTGATGCGGGAGACCTTTAAATGGCACAGGGCTAACCGTGTGTGGGCTTAGCTGGTGGCACAGTATCCATTTGCTGCGCTGGCAGAGGTACTTTTCAGGCTAAAGTTGAATCCAGGGTCACCGTTTGCCCTCGGTTTGATGCTTCGCTGGCTCTCTTGCAGTGTCTCCTTTGGTACAGGAATCCAATCTGTGGAAAAGTCAGTGGGTTTTTCTTTGCTTCTATGCTCTTTGACAGCTAAATGGTGTTTACTTATATAGCGCTTTTTTACCTTGATTTTAAGGACCATAGCACTTTAAAGTCACAGCCCCGTTCAATCAATGGATAGACACACAATCACGCACTGACAGCAGCTCCTATATCTTACATGACGCCAACCTGTAACCACCATGACTGTCTTGCCCAATGGCGCTTCAACACATGGGCAGGCAAAGCAATCTGCATCTGCAGCCGCCTCCAGCTACAAAGCTGGGTTTGTTGCACCGCTGATGTCGGGTTGGGGTTGTAAGTGGGAGAACGTGGAAACAGATGGGTGATGGGAAGTGGGGGTGGGCTTACTGCCACTGTGGACGGCCACAACTCAGAGGAGAATTTCTGATGAACCTCTGCCGCTCGGCAGAATCTATGTCCTAAGAAGCTTTTTCTGATTTTGGCTAAAAATGTCATAATCGTAATTAAAAGACCACTGGGAAGGCTTCTAATAAAGATCAAAATATGAGCCGTTGTTGCTTGGTACACACCTTTTTCTCCTCCATGCTCTTGTTTAGGAAGCCTTATCGTTATCATAACACATGTCTCAAACAGTAAATTTCATTTTAACTGACATCACAGGCGGAAATTACAGCTGGGTGATGTGAGATTTAAACATGATATCAAGCAAGTCAGACATGGCTGTAACTCCCTTATAAAAGATGCTCATCTTCAGAAACAATACCAGCAGAGGAATCTCGTTTACATTCACCCAAAACATTGAAGGTTGGTGGGGAAAAAAGCCTCTCTGACATACTTTGAACCCTCAGTGCTTAAAATACACAAGCTGTCATCCAGGATGTCAACTCACTTTGTGTGCGATTAAAGATTTTAACTGCTACGCGTATGGCTGTCATCTCCTGTTTACTCACGGGATCCCTTTTCATGTAACATGTTGCAGATCAAAAAAAAATAAAGGAAAAAATCTCTACACTGTGACTTCAGACAAGTTCTTATGAAATTTAAACATGAATATCATTCAAGTTGGCCTTGTTAAGATGTCGTCCTCATCAGGAGGCTCTGCTCTCTGATTAACATAATCAGCCTCCCCCTTCTCCCCTCCTCAATGGACGGGGCCGATTTGGCTTGCAAATGATTACAAATATGTCTCTTGTAAGATTAAAGAAAAACCGTATAATGCAGGTTGCAGCTCATGGTTACATGACGGTTTTGTGAATGTGCATTTGCAGAAACGGTTCGAGCAATGACGCATGTGATAAATCAGGGCATGGCCATGTACTGGGGAACGTCCCGCTGGAGCCCAATGGAAATCATGGTGAGAGATAGTGTGTTTCTGCAGAAAATTCTCCATATTTTTAACGCCAGCTTTGGGAAATTCAAGTAATAATGTCGGTTTCATTTTGTAGGGAAACCGTCATGTGACTCTATCCTTTTTAATAAAGCTTGACTGTTTATATTACTTTTTCTTTTTTTAGGAAGCGTATTCAGTGGCGCGGCAGTTCAACCAGATTCCTCCTATCTGTGAGCAAGCAGAGTACCACATGTTTCAGAGGGAGAAGGTGGAGGTGCAGCTCCCTGAGCTCTTCCATAAGATAGGTGAGTGGTGGTGCATGTGTGGCTCCATCTGGGAAACTCATCGCCTTAAGCAGCGATTTAAAAGACTACAGTTTTTTATCTCTCACCTTAATGAAAATCATGTTTTTGGTATATTTAACATGTTCTTGCAGCATTTTTCTCACGATGGACATTACTATATATATATAAAAAAAATTCAGAAACACCTAAATAACAACTACACACTATAAAGCATTAGTTAAGCAATAGCTGAGCATGAATAAACACTTAATAAATTATTTCCAAAGCATCACTCCTACTTTCTTAAGGGTAAGAAAGTAGCTTATATGTGTTGTTATTAATACTTTATTCTTGATTAAAAATAATTACTTTTTTGTGTATATTAAGGACATTTTAAGACTTCATTCATTAACTATTTAACATTTTAAAATTAGCTATTAATTGATTTACAAACCAATTTTTTTAGAGATGATTTTTTTAAGTCCTAAGTTTAATTTTCAGTGTAAGTAAATAATTAATGTCTTCATTTTCCTTATCTAAATGGCATCTGGCTCAAAACTGTAGAGCTGGATAGCTCCGATGTTTCTCACTGTTATTTTTATTTTTTTGCTATGCTAATGTTAGCTTGGGCCTGTGAGGCTGGAAGCTAGCAGGAGAGAGTGTAAACTAAGGGCTGATGGGAAATCAGCCAAGGATAACTTCTGCGCCAGCGGTCCCGCCCACAACTCAGAGGGGGCGGGGGCACACCCAGTAATTAGAAGTAATTGCATATTTTTAATTGAATTGAGATGGTTCTGTAACTGCAGCACATTACACAAAGAGAGTGAAAAGATATAATGATAAATATCATCTGTTGATATTTATAATAGATACCAACACAATACTTAATTTAAAAATTTAAAAATAAACTTAAAAAAACAACATACTTAGCACCAGTAACAGATGGAACTGACCTCATCCATACTGGCTTTCTTTTTTGACCCGTACACCTGTCGGGCTTTATTCAGAGCCCTCCATGTGATAAAGTTACTGCTACACATCTTACCTTCCCGCCGTCGATGACGTTTACAATCGCGACTTTTTCTCGTTGGTTTTACTCAGTCCCATTTTAGTTACATTTTTTTTTTTTTTTTTTTTTTTTTTTTGGGACTAGTGAAACAAGTGTAAAATAACAAAATAAGACAAAAACGAGACTAAACTTGCAAAAAAACAAAAAAACAAAAAAACAAGAGAAAGACAAGTAAATTATATTAAAAAAAAAAAAAAAATTATATAAACACCAGTCCAAAAGGGAGTGAGATTTGAAGTGGATGGACAAGATGCAGAAAACACGTCAGCCTGAGGTCAAACAGAAGTCTAAATGACATTCACCAACGGATATTCTGCCCATGTCAGCTGTGCAATATTTTATTATTTCATAAGGATTTTATTTGTATGATTTTTGATCCGCTGTTGACATGAGGACGCTGTGGTCTTTAATGTATTATTTATTTTACTGGAAAAATGTTTATTAATATCATTATAATTCAAATCTATTTCTGTGTGCTGTATTCCTCTGTTTTGCTCTTTTTTGTTGGGAAGGTAATGGAACATTTACTCAAAGAACCATCTCTAAATAACTAGTTTGTAAATCATTTAACACCTAACTTAAAAATGTTAAGTAGTTAATGAATAAAGTCTTAAACTGTCATTAATAAACACATTATATTAATCATTTTTAATTTAGAATAAAGTATTTTATAACAGCACATATAAGCTATTTTGCTAATGCTTAATCGAGTTGGATTGATGCTCTATAAATGATTAAGTGTTTATTCATGTTTAACCATTGTTTCATAGTGTTTAGTTATTATAAAGTGTTGCCAAAAATTCAGATAAAAAATGCATTTCTTAATATTTATTTACTCAAATTGTCGTGGGTCAGGAGCAGAGGAAAAATGCAGTTGGAAAAAGCGTGCAACTGTGATGTAGAACCTCCAATCGGCAGGCCACAAGCTCCCTGCTCAGCTCCATTCTGATGCATCCACTTACAGAAAACTCGATCCATGTTCTTCTTCCTTGTCCGAGCTTACATCTGGTTCAGAACTGAACGGCTGGATAGCTTCAGTATTGTAAGCTAGCAGCAGAGAGTGTGAAGAAAGGGATGATGGGAAGTGTGGGGAGCCCTATGCTGCGCCAACAGTCCCGTCCAGCATTTAGAGGCAAATTTCTAATAAATGACTGCCGCTCTGCAGAAACTATGTCCAAGAAAACTACCTAGGCTTTTTTAGCTTTTGGCTAAAAACGGCATAACCATAACTAAAAGACCACTGGGAACACTTTTACAATTGATCAAAAGACGATTGGAGTGGGACTTTAAACTTTCTTTGTTTTCAGGTGTGGGGGCCATGACGTGGTCTCCACTGGCCTGTGGGATCATCTCAGGGAAATACGACGGCAGGGTTCCTCCTTTCTCTCGAGCGTCTCTGAAGGTAGACATGTCGCCCCCCCACACACACACACACACTTGATCTCACCTAACTCCAATCGTGTGTGTGCAGCCCCTCATCGTGCTGTACCCCCCCACACACTCACTGGTTGCTGGTCGTTTTCATTGTGCTTTTGTGTCTTTCAGGTTCTGTATCTGTGTACCTGTGTGTTTTCAGTGCCGTGCTGACCCCCTGTCTTCCTCTGCACCAGCACTGCTGTTTGACGCAGTTTGCCAGTCGGTTCCACCGAGAAGCGTTTTAGTGCGCAGAAGAGTTATGGCACGACATCAACCCAGATCTCATTTCTGCAATTAACATTAGCTGAAGCTGAACGATCAAAGTGAATCCTGTCACACGAGAGTCTTGTTTTCTCTCAGCGTGAGGAAGCCAAAAGCAGATTCTAATGATGAAAACAGGAAGCTGTTGTCAGAGTTTAAGTGAGAAAATATTCAGCCCCAGTGGACCTTTCTGCTGGAAAGGGACAGATCTTCCATTAGCTGCGATGCAATTATGTGTTTTGGAAATAAGCAGTACCGTTTGGCATCCAGCGTTCACTCCAAACACCTGACGATGTGCAGTGCTGTGTGTTATTGTGGTGAACTGGCATGATGTCTGTTTGTGGTTTTTGCATCTGTAACTCCCAGTTGGACCCTGTCTGGCTCTTGTGTTGGTGTTGTGCAGTTCTTTCTTGCCGTTTGGCTTCTTGTTGTCTGTGGATGTTTGTGGTTTCAGTCCTTGTCCGATGTGTTGCAAAAGGCTGTTCAGGATGCTGCTTGTTGTCAGACAGACTTCTTGTATTATAATTGTTTTGTTTTTTACTTCACAACATTTTTATAAAAAGAGGCTGGAGCTTTGTTCCCCGTGCTGAACAGGAGACAGAGTCACGTGTTTAAAAACAGGCCCTGGTGACACCGGCGCTGCAGAGCAGCAGTGTGAGCAGGGCTGTGTTTTTGAGCAGGTGTGCTGTGTTTTCGACAGGGCTACCAGTGGTTGAAGGACAAGATCTTGAGCGAGGAGGGCCGGCGTCAGCAGGCGAAGTTGAAAGAGCTGCAGGCAATCGCGGAGCGGCTGGGCTGCACTCTGCCCCAACTCGCCATCGGTACGCAGATACACTCTGCTGCTCTCTCTCTTTCTGTCTGTCTGTCCGTCCGTCCCTCTGGGGTCAGCGGCACGAAAGAATCCTGGAGCGTGAGCAACATCCTAAGCATAACATTACAAAAATGGCTGAAAAAGATTCTGTAAGGTGAGATTCAGTTTGAGCATGAACGCAGGGATTGCTAACAACATGCAGCATATGCAGGCTGGCGGTGTGGACATGAATCCAACAGCTCAGGGCATCCAAACAGCTTCCCAGAAATAAATCTAGTGGGCAACGCGTATTGATTTACTGCAGGGCAGCACAGCAGAAAGGTGCAAACCTTAAAGACAGTCAGCCCTGCGAGGGCCGTTATAGCAGTATACGCCAGCGACGCAGTGAATAAATCTTAAAGCAGATCCAATGTAGATTTTTTTTTTCACCGTCATTGTAAAACTAGTGTCATAAACTAGACTTCCCTGCACTTTAATGGGCAGCATGAGCTCGTCCAGCCTCAAAGACCCGCTCCAAGGAAAACTGGGCTTTTAACTTGTTCTTGTGGCAATTTTCTGATGATGGAGGACGAAGAAAATGAAGCATTTCTTTGTACATTTTTATTGAAATTGTGAACCAGGCACAGATGAAAAAATGAAGTTGGTAAAAGAGCTTTTTTGTTAAGTAGAAAATACGCTGAGCAACTCTAAAGGAAATTTCTGATGAACTCCTGCCGCTATGCAGGAACTGTGTCCTAGAAAACAGTTTTTTTTAATTTAGACTAAAAAGGCCTAATAACATAAGAACATTTTTTTTAAAATAGATTAAAATATTATTGGAGTGGGACTTTGAAGGAGCCGTGATCTGGAATAGGAGCAGCAGGACCATCAGCGCCACTGTGGCGTTACAGAGCTTGAAGCGGCAGGAGAAAAGCTTCCATTCTGGATTTAGACTGCGACTAGAGAGCAGGACGCGGTAATCTTACCTCTGAGAGGTTCTTCTTGTCTGGTGTGTTTCCAGAGTGTTCTCATTATGATGGATGTTTGTGTGGAATCGTAATCCCACTGTTTTTACCTCAACATTCACACTTTATTCCATAATCTGCTTACACCTGTGTTTTTTTCCCCCCGGTTGCATCCAGATGTATAAGATGATGCACAGCACAATGATTACAGCACAGCTCTAAGTGTGCATTTGTTCTCAGTCTGATTTCCAGCCCGTTTCTGAACAACTACGATCACACAACTTCAGTTTTGAGACACAATGTGTTCTCTGTGTCGGCTGCCACACTTGATTTTGAGCAGCGAGCATCCATCGTTAAGCTCTTCTGTCAGCATCATTCTGCAGTGTAGTTACTTCAATAGTGACAGGAACTCTGGC
The DNA here is from genome assembly GCF_053564925.1 of Oryzias latipes. Taxonomy (NCBI): domain Eukaryota; kingdom Metazoa; phylum Chordata; class Actinopteri; order Beloniformes; family Adrianichthyidae; genus Oryzias; species Oryzias latipes. The sequence goes on from NC_136241.1 coordinate 10,722,711, forward strand.
CTTCCATGACAAATGACGCCAGTCGGTTCAACGCAGTGAGGTGAGCAAAAAAGATCCGAGCTGGGGAGGAGGAGCCATTGGAGTTTCATGGCTCGTTGTTGTAAACAGATGAAGAAATGATCCGTGGAGACCTTTCTTCTCCGTGTGGAGGGTGTGTGGGGGGATTAAATGTAACAGTTCAGCCACAAAGTGAATGATTAAAGGTGAGTATGTGACACAGATTTCTATTGGAACCCTCCTGAATCCTATCATGCCTAGTTTTAAATAAGAAGACAGTCAGACGTTTTGGAGTGTTGTGAAATGAAGTTTTGGATCAGCATGTCTGCCAGCACTGTGACTGGAAGGCATCCTCTTTTTAGGTCAAGTTCATCTGATGATTTCTTCTTCTCTCGAGCGTTTTTTTTTTTTGTCACAAAGAGTTCCGTGCTTGTTGTCACTACGGTGGGGGTGTCATTTCTGTTTCCCGCTCTCCTGCAGCGTGGTGTCTACGGAATGAAGGGGTGAGCTCTGTGCTTTTAGGGGCGTCCAACACCGACCAGCTGATGGAGAACATCGGAGCGATACAGGTGAGGCTTCGGAAGGAGCAAGTGAAGAATAAAATGTGTCCCCGGGCGCGTAACAGCCCTGTTCTGCCCCCGAACGCAGCTGTGTAGTTCAGCGCTACATGCTCGGCTGCTTCACTGTCCCACGTTAATAAGGTCAGAGAAGCATCCATCGTCGGGGGGGATTGGAGTCGAGCTCCCGGGCTCTTCTTCCTGTGCTGATAAGACGTGCTCTTTAATGGGCTTCTTGGATGGCTGCTGGTGACGTCCTTTCCTCACATCTTAACTGGTCCCCGCAGTAATCAGCATCTCCACTTTCCACTGTTTGAATTTTCTGTTTTGGGATTTTTCTTTTTGGCTGCACAACAGGTCTGCTTGTTTGATGTTTCCCCTCCAAAATGCTAAGTTCACATTTTTCAAAGGTCTCTGCTGTTTTCTGATATTTTAGAATGGCCACCCTAAAGTAGGCCACAGCCCCCGTCCCTTCCCCCCTCAGAGCAGGTTTTCCGTTTCCTCAGGAATTAAATTAAGATTACTTGTTTCATTCACTGCCTCCATTACTATACCCTTTGTTGCAGTCATTGAAGCATTGATTTCCATTATTATTTTGGGAGCAATAAAAAATAAAATCATTTATACGATGAAAAATAATTAAAAAAAGGCATATAATAAATGTGTATAAATGTTCTGTGAGGGCTGGGTTTAAAAAACAAATATTAATAATAATGGAGATGGATGCAGCTTCACTTTTAAAAACTACACTGCAAAAAGAGGTAGCCTAGAAGAAAATGACTAAAAAGTAGCAAAACGCAGCAAGTCCTTTTTACCTAATAAATTCTATAATGAAATATAAAAATCTAGAAACAAGGAGTTCCACAAAAATGTTTAAAAAGGGAAAAATAAGCTAAAAAAACAACTGACAGAATGACTTCAAATTGGATCTTATACAACCCCAGAATAAGTCCTTATTTTGCTACTTCTATGCAAATGCTTTGTATTTTGGGGGGGTTTTCTGCACCTAATTGTTGTTCATTTTGAATATAGTGACAAAAAAAACGAATTTAATAAGTAGAAATGGTTTATTTTAGAAAAAAACAAGCAAAATGGAAACAGATCTTAGTATAAGTTGGCCTATCTCAATAAATCCTCATGAAATCATGAAAAACTAGCACTTATTCTTAGAAGGTCTACATTATTGTTTCTTAAAAAATATCTCTCGATGTCTTTTGAACTTTTCCTGAATCAAACAAGTTGAGTTTTGAAAACCTGATGAGGTTTACAATGCACCATAAACATCATTATTTTATGGTTTAAGGCTTGGATGTAACAAAGCATTGGGGTGATGAAAATCACATGCTGATGATAACTTACATCGTTTAGAAAAAGAGGTCAGAGGGGCAAAAAATAGCCTAAATGATAATTCTATTCAAACTACGCAAATAAAATCCGCTTTCAGGGAAATATGAAAGTGATGAATATGTTTGCTGAATGATAAAACTGGTGCTTTGAAACACACACACGTTATTTATGGACTGCAGAAGAATGAGTGTTTCTCCCCCACAACAAATGAACTCTGCACAGAAAACCACGCCCACTCCCCCCCCTTTGTTGATGAGCTGCCAAAACATCCTTTCCTCACTTTGTCTTGCCGCTTTAGTCCCGATGAGCGGGCCCGTTATCAAAAACATTCATTACTGCTCTGGAGATGACTGGAGCGCATTGTGACAGACTATTCATCCCCTGTTTGTCAATATGTAGGACTTTTTTCCCACTGCAAATGCCATTTTAACCTGCTACTTCTATTCCTTTATCAGGTTTTCAATTGTTTTTCTTTCCTTCTGTAGCTTTTTTATTTGACATTTTTCCCCGTCCCGCCCTTCTTTACATGATAAAAAGCCAGTTTGCTCTGTAATCGATCAATAACAAATGCGAGACTGAACTAAATGCCCCCCTCTCCCACCCTCAGCATTAGCTGCCTTCTGTTTCCTGATATTTTAGTGCTTCTTATCAGAAAACCTGTTAAAGACCCACTCCTGTGAAAATTCTGCTTTTGGTGTTTTTAACATGATCTTGTAGCAGTTGTCTCAGGATGGAGGACATACATGAACAGCATAGCATTTCTGAGTGCGCCTTTATTCTAATCGTAGTGGATCAGATGGAAAAATGCAGCTGGACAAAGCTTGTAGTTGTTACGTACAAACGACAGTCAGCCGGCCAGAGGCTCCCTGCTCCACTCGATTCCGATGCATCCACTTGAAAACAATTAGATCCATCAATGTCTTTGTTTTTTTCTCGTCAGAGCTGGTATCTGACTCAAATTCATAAAGCTGTGAACAGTCCCAATATTGTTGATAGTATAAACAAAAAGGGAAATGACTCCACCCCAATGGTCCCGCCTACAACTTAAATGTGAATTTCTAATAAACTCCCGCCACTCTGCAGAAACTATGTCTTAGAAATCGACAGGCATAATCATGATTTAAAGACTTCTGGGAAAGCTTTGAAAATAGATCAAAAGACGATGGGAGTGGGACTCTACACCAATAGTGATGTTGACCGCATTCATATGTTTGGAATCTAAATGCATCTGTTGTGTTTGTAGGTTCTTCCCAAGCTGTCGTCGTCCATCACGCACGAGGTGGACAGCATCCTGGGGAACAAACCGTACAGTAAAAAGGACTACCGCTCCTAACGCGCGGCTCGGCGCCGCCCCGCCCGGCCTGCAGCTGCAGGGCCCCACCTTTGCCTGATCCTCTCTTTGCTTGAGCTTTTACTGAGTGAGACCCTGGCGCATGAGTCTGGCCCCACCAAGGCCACGCAGGGCACCTCATTTAGAGTTACAAGGATAAGTTGAGAAAAGGGTGGGGGGGGCAGTAGTCACCTCCACAGAGCGAGGACGGGATAAACAAAGAAAGACGGACAGCAGTAAAAGAGGTTAGGGAAATGCGCTCATACGTAAATCAGTTATACATTCAATCCTGCTGAACATATGTTAAAACCCATAGAGAATAATTAGAAAATCATTTTAAAAAAGTGTTAAAAAAAGAATAAATAAGCACACGCTTGCTTGGCAGCCAGATTTCTATTTTTTGTTTCTCAGTTATTTTCTAAAACGGAATGCAGCTAAAGAGAAGTTCATAGAGTTTGAATAAATGAGAAAATACTGTTGCACATGTACCTTATGCATTCGTTCCTGAGACGCTGGGACAGGCGTCCAGGTTCCTGTGAGAGTCGGTGTTGTCGACATAACCAGCCCAGTCTGGGCTTCAAATATCAGCACTTTAGTACTTACTGTCAGTATCGGGGGTTGGGGGGTAGAGAGGATGGGTCTTAATGTAATCTTATCTCACAGCCATTGCACTATAGAATCACGTCGCCTCCTGACGGTTCCCTCGCTTCGTCCTCCCTCTGCGTTTTCACTGGCAGCGCGTCTCCCGCTTCTCCTGCTGAACCAGGAAGGCGAGAACTCAACAGGAATGGCTGCCCCCTGCTGGCGAGAAAGTCCCCTGCAGTGATGGAGCTTGAGCTCGGGCAAAAAAGCTCTGCCACTGACAGCCGCATTTGAGTTTCCCTGCTTCACTGTGTTCCCCAGTGCGCCGGCCGTCCCCCTGAGGAGCTGCGGTGCAGGGAGTGATCCGTCCTCACCCGAACCCCTCCTTGATCAAGTTTTGTTCAAGAATTTTGCCTTATTTGCAGTTGGATCAGACTGTGCTTCGGGCTTTGGTGTAGAGGAGCAGCGCGGCAGCTCAGGGAATGAAGCCGGCGGTTTCAAGCGTTGTTAGCGGTCAGGAAGTTGTGCTCTGTTGTCTTGTCTCATGTGGGGTGGGGGGTGGGGGTGGGTGGGGGGCAGCATCTCTTAAGCGTGGCTAGAGCCAAAGATATTTGACTTCTTTATCTGTATTCGCTGACACCCTCTGGCATTTTACGACCACTTCCTGCATCATAGAAAGCATCTTGAAGCATGTGCAGCCCAGCTTCTTACACATCTTTGTTATAGACTGTACTCCACACATATTTATATATATAAATATAAATACATATATATATATATCTTGACCTAACCAAGCTCTTTTAGCGGTTAAGAAAAAAGAAAATCCTTCATATGCAGAACGCATAGGACAGCTTTAGGATCGGTAAGGTTTGTTTCAGGCAGCAAGACTGTGATGCCCCCCCTGCATCATTCTTTGTCCTTTGGGTGCTCTCTTACTGTGATTTAAGCACAAGTGGATAGCATGTGGACCATCCTCTCAGCATGGACCTTCTTCACCCAGCCTACAGTACCAATAGGATGCTTCTCAGCGTTCTAACACATGTACGAAAAGTTGATAAACTGATGAAATTAGGATCAGGAGCGGTGGAATCATCAAAAGTGAAGGTCACTGTGCGCGATTTGAGGGGTCCGATGATACTCGTAGGTTACTTTGACAGCAGCAGAATCACTAAAGGTCTGTGCTGCTGCTCCTGTGTGTGTGTGTGTGTGTATTAGACTAAGACCCCCTCTTACCCTGCTGTGTTATTTTTTAATTCCCTGTGTTTTTATGTGCCTGAAAAAAGAATCAAACAAGCTTTGTCTGTGAAGTTCATACTGAGATGCAGGGAGCGGAGAAAAAGTCTGAGATTTGAAGGGAATACAGGAAGTTTACTAAATCTTAAGAAGGGAAACTTCTTATTTTCTGTCTTGCAAGAAAAATAATCTTATCAAGAAAGTGTTTCAACATCACAATTATCTTAGTTTGAGAAAACGTGTTGGTGACTAGATTTTTTTCTTAAAAAAGATTTTTCTTACCCCAACAGCAGATTATTATTATTTTTTTTTTACTTTTTATTTTCTTCTCTTTTTTTTTTGAGAATTTTTTCAGCGTAGGGGGTGGGAAGCTCAGTCGTTCCTGCTGTAAAGTGAAAGGTGACTGAAAGGGCACTTTCTGCTGAGGACGACAGTGAGTTTAGCTCAGACCGCAGCCCGTCAGCTTGATCCTGCAGTAACAGAATCCAAAAGCGGGTTACTCTTGTGTTTCTGAACACAGATCAGAGCTGCACCATTAGCTGGTCTATAGAGCTAACATGCAGACTTAGCAAAAAAAATGAGGATACTTTTTTAACTCTCTCACATTGAAGATGTCTGAGATAAATGTCAAACCACCACAGTGTTAGTCAGAAGCTGCAGCCGGGCTAACCCTTTCTTTAAATGACTGATTTGGACGCTGTTTTTGACCGACAGCATCAGCGCAATCTCCGTCTGAGTTAGACCCCGATTAAAGTACTCAATATAAATTAATGAGCTCTTCTTCCCAGGTTAATTGGTTTCTCTAAAATGTCCCGTGTGAATGAGGTGTGAATGTGAGTGTGTATGGGTGTGTGATTGTGGCTCTGCGACAGACTGGCGACCTGTCCAGGGTGTCCCCCTGCCTTCGCCTACGGGTGGCCGGGATAGGCCCCAGCAGCCCCATGACCCCGAAAGAGACAAAACGGCTTAGAAGATGGATGAATGAATTCTTCTTTGGCATTTTCTCTGACAAACTGCTTCGTTTCGCTGCAGATTGTCGAAAAATGATTTTAGTCTGTCATCTCGTTTTCATTGTCATGTCGGGATAATGACATCTACTATCTCGTTATCACAAAAAAGAAAGGATGGGAGGCTGTCTGCAGCTTCTGGACAAACCAACAAGGATGCACTATTTCCTTCCAAAGCAGCAGCTCCTGCTGTCAGATTTAGAGCCAGATGTGGGCCGTCAGCCTTCTGAAAGCAGAAACCGATGAACGTGTTTCCTAAATGCTCGGCGTTTCCCTTTGACTTGTGACACTGTGCGTTTCGTGAGGACATCAGTGTTTCTGTTCCCAATGTCCTGATCCGTTCAGGGATCCTGCGGTCTTAGTTGGTTGACCCGCATTGTCCCATTACATGTGTGTGTGTTTGGTGTCCTCACCTTTTAGGAGGGGTGAAAAAAAATGCTTTAAGAGGTCCTAAAACGGACCCACAGGCAGATCCAGGAGAATATATTTTTTTGTCATTTAGCTGTAGAGTTTAAAACCGCACCTGCCCCCTCCCAGAGGTCATAATGCATTTTTCTGTCAGTGTTGTATCCACGTTAATGCGGATAAAAAAAATAAAAGCAACCTGTTGGTGTGTATGAGGAATGCTGCGGTGCAGTGTTGTATGGAGTTCACTCTGCAGACAAACAGTGAGAGTCTGTACATATACTCTTGACCTTTGTACATATGTCGGGTTGTGATCACCTCTGCCTTTTTCTTTTCTGATTTCAAAATTCTTCTGCAGGCGTTGCTATTTGCACTGTGCTTGAATCTGAAGTTTAGACAGGATGTACAGATTTGATCTTCAATCAAAAGATAAAAACTAAGAATGACAAACCAAACTGGGAGCCGTCTCTTTATTTGTTTGTTTGTGGAGTGTTTGCAAAAAATATAAATATGAAGCCATTTACACTCAAAGAACAGTTAAAACTATAAACAGTCGTGAACTTTTGCACAATGTTCAGCTTCTTGGGGCTTGTACTGAGCTACAATCAGCTGTTCCTGGGAAGGAATGTACAGTAAAAAAGGGATCTGTACAGTAAAGCAGCATCAGCCTGGACAAAAAGGATCCTTATCAAACAGTGAGGCTGTTCGCTTTAAATACAGTTTGTTAAAGACAAAATTAACAAAGCGAGTGCAAAAACAAAAAGCAACAATGAGGCTGCACTCGTTCCCAGAACACCACGGTTCTGATGTGACAGGATCCCCCTGCAGTTCCCAGAGTCTGCTTCCATCAGTCTTCCAGGCGGCAGCACTTTCACTGAAACTTTCCAACTCCTCCCCGTCTCAGTTCTTCTGCTATAACGAGTTGTCGTGCGGTGAGTCCCCGTGGCGGCTCCCATGGGTGAAATGCGGAGGTCCCCCTGAGGAAGCGCACACACAGAGCTGTGAGTCCAGCTCAGCAAGCACAACACTCACATTCGATCAGGACCAAATCAGCTGCAAAGCCGAGTGCAGCGTCTGCAGTTCTGCCTCCCAGAAGGAAGCGCCACGCTGTCAGCACCTTTACTAGTTATTTACTCCCATTTCAACATGTCAGCAAGAAATGTCTCCTCTGCTCTGTGTGGAGGGAGGAAACTGTGTCGCCTGCGGTCCGCATGGATGCGGCGGTGAGGCGAGTCCCAGCGGGCTGTGCCCGGCTCCCTACCTTCTTGACAGGAGGGTCCGATCCAGCTGTGCGAGCAGCGACAGCGGCCGCTGCGGGGATCGCACTGCGCCTGGTTCTGGCACGTGCAGGTCTCTGAGCAGTCTGGCCCATAAAGATCGGCCCTGCAGTCTGACGGGGAAACACAGGAGATCACGGTTCAACGCCCAGCTCTGAACCGCCCTTGAAACAGCAGCCATGTGACGCAATCTCAACGTAAAAATCAGATTTTAGACAAACCTTAACAATGAAAAATACAAACTCAGCAGTTCCTTCAGCCAATCAACAGTCTGTGTAGCAAAACTGCAAAAGTCTCTTTGAGCAGTGAATATTTGGCCAGATAATTACAGACTTCAGGTCTGGTTCTTTTATTACATCTGAGATGTGGGATAAAGTGAGGAGGGAAATGGAAAGCATGATTGCTGCAGAAAAACTTCTTCCATCCTCGGACAGTAAAGATGAGAGGCGGATGTAAACACCGACAGCATTATTGGTCCCATTGAATCAAAAATCCTAATGCACCATTTTAAATAACAAGTCTGAGGAATTGGATGATGGGAGAATGTAGAAAACAATTTTTTATTCATTTATGAGAACTAATTTGGGGAAAAAAACTACAATTTATATAAATATTTTTAAAGTTTGGATTTTTTTTTGCTTAGGAAAGATATTTATTTATTCATTTGGTGAATTATTCCAAAATAGTCACGAGTTGCAACTTTTCTTTAATATTTTGCAGCTTTCTTGTTGACTGAAGAGAATTCCTCTTTTTCTTTTTACTGTTCCTTTTTATTCCTGTTGATGTTAGTTGGGTTAGTACTATTAGTTTTATTTTAGTAAAATAAAACACTATTACTAAATTAAAACAATGTTCTTCATAGACGAGAAGGAAAAACTGAATTTTAAATGCCAAAAACAGGTTGTTTGTTGCTTTAATTTGAGAAAAAAAAGACGTTAGATTATGGATTTCTGTAAAACCCTTGATAATTTGTGTTTCAGTTCTACAAAATACTTAATTAGGGCACAGTTGAAATGAATGTTTGTCGTGTAATAAAATCCTTTTAAGCGCTACTATCATCTAAAAATAAATTCTATTGTATTTTTTTCTTGAAAAGAAGGTTTTTTTTGTTTGCTTATGAAGAATGGAAAGTACCAATGTCACATCTGCGTCCCGTCTTCCCTGATGGGCAGATGCATCTCCCTGTCACAGGATCACACGGGGCAGCATCCTCGCAGTCACACACTTTGGCGCAGTCTTGACCGTAGCTGCCCTGCTCACACACTAAGTGGAAGGTTGAAAAGGTTTTTAAAATTTGAACCAAAAAAATAAAAAAACACCGCCAATCCCACTGAACCAGCGCCTGACCTCGGTGGCAGTGGCCTCCATGATATCCCGGAGGACAGATGCAGCGGCCCGACACGGGGTGACAGGAAGCGCCGTTCTCACAGTCACACTGCAGCTGACACAGCGCGCCGTGGAAACCAGGAGGGCAGGCTGACGGGGAGGAGGAGACAATTTGAGCTTAAAGGTTTTCCTGCTGTTTGTGAAAAAAACGTTTGAAACATTTAAACTGAGACAGTTTCTCTTTTTGTTCCGGGTGTAACTGGTTTTTAATTTAGCATTTAAAGGCTAAATTAAGGATATCTGGATAGAAATAACTTCTATTTAAAACATGTGCTCAATTTTAAAAGAAAACATTTAAAGGAATCAAACATGCTATGGATGATCTCTGTGCTTCTGAAGGGTTTCAGTAACGTCACTACTTTCTTTATGTTATTAATGCAGAAGGGATGCATTGCATACATTATATCTGGAGAAACTGCAAAGTATTTCCAGCTGCAGGATGTTGTCCACATTCATCATGATCAGAGAACACACATCCAGAGTTGAACTGACTCACTGATGCTCTGTGTTCAACAGCCTGTATCACAGAGGACGGACCAAAGGAACATTCTGTTTCCTCTGAATCAAAGAGGACGCCACCCACCATTATTGTTTTTGATCACGGTTTTTCTCCCCCTCACGTTTGTGACATGTGATCAGCCCTCACCGTGTTCACACAGGCCTCCGTAGTAACCTGGTCCACACCGACACGTCCCCGTCACTCTGTCACACGAGCCGTTGTTTTGACAGTTGCACTTCAGTGCGCAGTCGGCCCCAAACCGACCCGCTGGACACTCTGAGAGAGAACACATAATTCAGCCTCAAGCCTTTTTGTTCAGCCGTGACCGCACAGCAGACCTCATGCAGGAATCCCCGCGTTCACCTGTGTCGCAGTGTTCACCGGTCCATCCCAGAGCGCAGGTGCAGTTGCCGGTGGCAGAGTCACACACTCCTCCGTTGCTGCAGTTACAGAAGCTGGCACAGTCCGCCCCGAACCAGCCTGCAGGGCAGCCTGAGGCCAAACGCACACACACCTCATTAAACTGAGGGAAACAGCCACATGGAGGACTGTGAAGATGCATCATAAAAGCAAAAACTTTTACAGAAGGATATAAATTCAGAGTCCACTCATAAACAATATGGATTTTCTTGCTTCTCTCTTAGATGATCAGCAGAGGAGCCCCCCCGTTCTGAAATGAGCAGAAATCAGCTTCACAGTTGTGCTGCTCTGACACCCAGGCCTCACCCTGTCTGCAGTCCTTCCCCGTCTGTCCAGGGAGGCACACACACCGACCAGTGACCGGGTCACTCTGGGTTCCAACCCCACACAGCGCCACCTGGGCGCAGTGGAGCCCGTAACGCCCGGCTGGACACGCTGTGGTGGGAGAAAAACACGCACTCACCTGAGTCCACCGCCACTCAGACTCCGTCATTTTCAAAAGGTTGAGTCAGACTTACTGGTGTTGCAGTGCGGACCTATGAAGCCAGCGGGACATTCGCAGGCTCCGGTGAAAGGGTCACACTTGCCGCCGTTGTCGCACCGACAATCTTGTTTACAGTCGGGGCCGTAGCGGCCTTCGGCACAAACTGGAGACGGGGTCAGGTCATCAGAGTCATGCCTCCCTCACAGTGAGAGCGAGTGAGTGGGCTGCATACCATGCTCACACTTAAGACCATGAAAGCCTGGAGCGCAGTAACATGATCCAGACACCGGGTGGCAGAGCTGGTTCTTCTCTGAGCACCGGCACACCTGATTACAGTTTGGCCCAAAGGTTCCTGGAAGACAAGCTGACACACCAAGACGGCTTGTTTTTCCAATAGTCCGTGTATGAGCTTATGACAAAAATTAGGATGCTTTAAATGAAGCACAGGAAGCATCCCGCAGACACAAATGAGCTCAGCATGACTCACTCTTTTCACATCCACTGCCTGTGAATCCAGCAGGACAGCCGCACTGTCCAGAGACGTGATGGCAGGAAGCTCCCCGAGCGCAGATGCAGGGCCGTGAGCAGCGTTCGCCGTATGTACCCGGCAAACACGCTGGAGGACACGCAGACACACCGTTACTGACACAACTCCTGCATCCATCAGCTCCAGGGTACAAACGGCGTTCGTACACCTCAAGTTAAACTCAGAAAGATGTCGAGAGTTTGGGTCAACAGAGACCAGGTCATGCGTATAAAAGAAAAGACATCGTTAGGCTGATCCTACTGTAGTCTGGCTTTGTGAGCTTGTATTATAATCATGACATCCAAGGAAAAAACAAACACAAAGCTCTGATCCCAGAAGAAGATGGCTGTGACGGATTTGTGTTAGTTTTTGTCCGATTCAGCGTGCTATTTATTGTGGCAGAGTGGGACCTCACCGTGTTTGTTCAGACAGTTAACGTTCATAATTGAATTTCAGGTAAAGTAACACATATGGGCTCAGATAGTTTATTGTTATCTTGGCCTTTGGCTCACCCTGAAGCATTAAGGTATCACCTCCTTTTGATTTTGTTGATTAAATATATAGATATATCTATACATCTACATATATACACATCTATATATATATATATATATATATATATATATATATATATATATATATATATATATATATATATATATATATATATATATATAGACATACAGAGACAGAGATATAGAGAAAGAGAGCAGAGAGAGATAGGGCAGCACAATGTGAGGAAAACTCGCAAAATGCAATATTAGTGATCACTATTGCGATGACGATATGACTTGCGATACATGCAAGTCCTGCTGTTTCCTGCATGCTAACCCCATAAACCTGTGACGTAGTGAGAAAAGTTTAAAACTGCGTTTCATTGACAGGTCTGTACCTTTGTGGCAGTGTTTCCCCCTCCACCCTGGCAGACACTGGCACTCCCCAGTTACATGATGACAGGAAGCTCCATTCCCACAGTGACAGCGCTCCGTGCAGCCCACACCGAAGCGGCCGGCTCCACAGGCTGCTCAGGAAAATACAAATTAAGGCTTGTGACAACAACAACAACAACAAATTAGCACCATCAGATACTAAGCCAGCATTTGCTCGGACTCACCTTTCTCACAGCGCTCTCCCAGCCAGCCGGCGCTGCAGCTGCAGCGTCCTGTCCGTCTGTCACACTGACCGCCGTTCTCACATTCACATTGCTGCTGGCAGTCCGCCCCGAATCGTCCAGCTGCACACTCTGAGCGTGCAACCATGTGCACAAATACACAGGAATGAATACAGAACAACAGAAACAACAATCATGAGCTGTTCCTCCTACGGAAACTTTTCATTCTCCTCTTTTGATGGGCTGAAAAATCACAAGCTTGCATCCACAGGGTGAAAATTCTTGAAAGACTGAGGCCTAAGGAGGCCGACTGCAGTTATGCTTCAGCACTTACTGCCAGCAAATAATCAGACATAAAAATAACCAGGCAGCAAATTCAACTCAGATTGATCTCTTTCCTGAACAAACTACACTGCAGCGCTCTGCTCTACATGCCAACTCCAAGATTCAGGTACAGGCATTTCTCTGCTCTTCTCTTCAGATGAACCCACTTAATTATAGCATCACTAAATTACAGGTCACTGCAATTTAACCATTTATAAGTTAAACGTGTCCAAAAATGAGGTTTTGAACTCAGAACCTCTTTTCTGTTTTAGTCCTAAAGTCTTGTTATATTTAGAAATAATGTTTCAAGGTTTAACGCTGGAAATAAATCCTCAATTCCAAGTGTTGTAGAAAAGGGGGAGAAGAATACAAAGAAGTCAAATCCGTGCAGAGGCAATTTTCTTTTACTAAATAACTTAGTTTGTTGAAGTTGGACGCGAACACTGTATCTTTTTTTGTTTTTGTTTGTTTTCACCTTTAAAAAAAAAGACTTCTTTCCACAAACCAACTGACCTTCTTCAAACTGACTCCATTTTTAATATCCCAGATTTTAACTGTGGGTTTCTTTAGTGATAAGTTGATTTGAGAAAATACAAACATTAAACCTCCTTTTGAACCCGTTTCCTCTTCTGTTTCTGTCTGTTGAACGCAAACTGAGGCTTACCCAGCTCACAGGCCGCACCCATCCATCCACTGCTGCACACACATGCTCCATCCGTCTTGTTACAGGCAGCTCCGTTCTGGCACAAACAGCGCTGCTGACAGTCTGCGCCATAAAATCCAGCAGAGCATTCTGGGAGAAGAAAACTAATCTCAATCCTAAAACCTTTTTTCAACCTACAGCAGAGAGCGCCTCTTGACTCTGTTATTTTACCTTCTTGACAGTTGGGCCCGGTCCAACCAGGTGAGCACAGACACCCCCCGCTGGCCGGGTGGCAGATACCGCCATTTCTGCAGGAACAGCTTTGGTTACACGCCTCGCCATAGAATCCAGCTGGGCACGCTGCCATCAGACAGACAACAGTTACCTGCTTATGAACTCTGCTGATCAAAAGTGAAAACTCTAGTCTAGTTCCTGAAAAGTCATCCTGCATTGGAAAACAGATTTGGTGATTTCTCAAATGTTACCGAAGAGGGATTTCCTGCATAATTAAAACCCAGCAATTTTTATTTTGGATTACTAAAGGAAACTGTGAAAACTGTGGCGCTACCGTCTCTGAGCATAAACTCACTCAGGTTGCAGAACCGGCCGATCCAACCAGAAGGACAGGAGCACACGCCGCTGACGTGATCACAGCTCCCGCCGTTCTGACACAAACACCTCTGCTGGCAGTCCAGACCATAGAAACCCTGAGGACAAGCTGAACACCACAAACTGCATTTGACTGCATGGATGACGGAAGGTCTTCGGTCTTATGACAGTGGAGCTTTTCTTACGCTTTTCACAGAAGGTCCCTGTCCAGCCCGCCTTGCAGGTACAAGCTCCACTCACATGGTCACAAAGGGCGCCGTTTTTACACTGGCACTCATGATGACAGGTAGGACCAAACATTCCTGCTGGACATTCTGAATGAATAGCACACACAGGAGCACAATTGGAATTGGTTTATTTAAAGCAATCAAACAAAGATATATAGATATATATAGAGATATGTAACCCTTGTGCTATCTTAGATGACCTCACCCTTGCATTGACATGTTCTCCCTACCATGACAAAGGTGGATAAAGGTGGAAAGATTTCATGTAATCCATGGACACCAGTGAGGATCACAAATCGTTGAAGAAAAAAGGTTCAGAGCACTGTCTAGTAGGTCTAGATGACCCAACTCCCAATGTTCAAGTGCCTAGGATAGCACAAGGGATAGATATATATAGATATATATGTGTGTGTGTTTGTGAATAGATCAACAATTTATTTAACAAGCAATGTTTAGAGCAGGGGTCGGGAACCTATGGCTCGCGAGCCATATATGGCTCTTTTGATGGTCACATGTGGCTCGCAGACAAATCTTTAATTATACTTTTTTTTTTTTTCTTTCATTAGACCAGTCCTTCTCGGGCGCAATGCGATGCCAGAGGCGCGCAGTAGTAGCGGTGCTTGGAGAAAAAAATCTGCGCCAGCGCTATCAGTTACTATTATCTATTATTTCACAGAGTTTGTACCACCCGGAAACCTGTGAATTACCGTGCCTAAAAGTGCGCGCTCCCGTCTCTGAGAAAGAGCGCGCAGATGCGGGGACGGGATGTGTGAGGGAGAAAGCAGAGGGTGGGGCTGAGGTGTTGTGGGGACAGGCAGCAGGTGAATCGCGCAGGGATTGTAAAAACGTAAAACCCGCTGCCCGTCACTCACTGCAGCGTGTGAGTGTGTGTTTGGCTCCGTATCTGCATGTGAGCAGTCTGTCTCACATCTACAGAACATTCAGACCTACGATGACGTTTAAAGTCTCAACGCCTGCACGAAGAAGAAACTCACCACGTATCAACCAGACTAGACCATCAGCAAAACTACCACGAGAAATACTCATCATTTATCAGCAACAGCATAACAATGTTATTAAAAAGAATCCTCAGAGTTATTGTACTTTAAAAATGTTGAAATTAAATCAAATGCACACATTCACTTGTATATTTAGTTTTAAACAAATTGTCGCGGACTGAGTTGGATGGCTGTTGGGCCGCGTTAAAAGTTCTGGAGTTCATTGAACGCGTCAAGCAGAGATCTGATTGGCCCTCAGTTCTGTCGCTCAGCCTGTTGTTAGGTAGTTTGGACCAATGGGGTTCAGCTGTGGGCCGAATAAGGAAAATGGGAGGGGCTGGAGCGGGAGCAGGGGAATATAAAGTTGGGAGAAGCGCTCTCGTCTCGTGTCGACAGGAGAGATTCAGGAGTTGCTGAATGAATTGAACGGCGTTTGTTGCGGTCTGCAGTAATCAGAATAAAGAACTTTAAAAGAGGTTAAGTCTCCGTACCTCAGTGTGGGAAAAGGACACTACATTATTGTATGGCTCTTTCGAAATTACATTTCAGAATATGTGGCGTTTATGGCTCTCTTGCCCAAAAAGGTTCCCGACCCCTGGTTTAGAGCGAGACTCTTTTGCTCCCTCTAGTGGCAGCTGAGTGTATTACCACTGCAAAGGGAAAATCAGCTGCAAAGGGAAAGAAAATGTTACTTTACATTTTTACTAACTGAACCAGACAGAATCTCTCAAAAATGCTAAGAAAACAACTTAAGATGGATAGAAATAATTCAGATCTACCTGGTTCATGGCCTGGCCGCTCTGGCCTCATTTCTTTATAAGATGGAATTAGTCTCCTTCTTACTTTCAGACTTTTGGAATAGTGTTTTCCTTCATGCCTCTGTTTGATTTTCTGCCTCATTAATCATTGATCATTGCATTGAAGACACAAATCTTACTCTGCTGGCAGTGTGTTCCAGTAAAACCAGCATCACAGCTGCACTGTCCCGTCACAGCGTCGCAGCTCAGGTCTCCGTTGCTGCAGTTGCAGGTTTCTGCACAGTCAGCTCCCCAGTGTCCGACGTCACAGACTGCAACAGCACCAGTCAGAGACATGAACAGAGAGCCTTTCATCTATGTTGGTGTGACCCCCTGCTCCCTGAGATGTGTACCTTTACTGCAGTGGGGTCCAGTCCAGCCAGGGGTGCAGCTGCACCGCCCACTCACTGGGTCGCAGTGGGCATTGTTCTCACAAACGCATTTCAGTTGACATCTTTCACCGAAACGTCCTGTTGGGCACGCTGTACGAAATATAGGACTTAAAAAAAATCCAATAATCTTCAATGGCCAAAAGCACCAGACTGCAAACAGAGCACTTCTGCGCTGTCACTCAGCAATGATAGATGCTGAGAACTTAAAATCATAGTGGCTCTTCACAGCTAAAATACATTTTAAGGCAGCTATAACATAAAAAAATTGGAGGAAATTATCTTTTCTCTGTTTCTGCTGTCTCTAAATAATCCTGAGTGCTAACCTGTCCTGACCTGGTGGACTGTTCTCATGCAGATTGATGCTTGCTTCTACTCACAGCTTTGACAGAGTCTTCCCATGTATCCCGGCGGGCAGTTACACGACCCGTTGAGTTTATCACACACTCCACCATTCTCACAAGCTGGACAGGCTTCTTTGCAACCGGGACCCCAGAACCCCTCAGTGCAGGCTGTAAAAGATTAAAGTCTGTCATCTGTTAAACCCTTCAAAGAAGCTTGGACTCCGACCAGAAATCTACTTGACTCACAGGTCTCACAGTGCTGTCCCATTCTGCCTGCGGGACAGAGGCACTGCCCCGTCACTTTGTCACAGGAGGCGCCGGTGCAGTTACACAGCTGCATGCAGCCCGCTCCAAACCTTCCCTCCGGACAGTCTGACACGAAACACACAGCTCTGCTTCCTATTCACAAAAACAGACCAAAAGTGTCCAAATGTGCAAATCGATTTACCTTGATCGCAGTTCTCGCTGTGGCGACCAGGATGGCATGTTTTCTGACAACGTCCTGTCACATGATCACAGGATACTCCTGATGGACACGCGCACTGCTTTTCACAGCCAGCTCCATAGGTGCCTGATTGACATGCTACAGAGACAACATTATTCTTCTCTTGATTGGTCCAATCCTCTCGCTCTGCTGCTCAGTACACAGTTTTAAAAAAATAATTAAGTATTCCAGAAGTTCCTCTTCTGCTTTGAAGCCCTACCTTCCCTGCAGGTGTTGCCCTGATAACCAGGTTTACAGATACAGGTGCCATGGCGCCGGTGGCACTCCTGCGTGTTCTTCTGATCACATTTACATTCGTCAGAGCAGCCAGGCCCATAGGTCCACTTAGGACATGCTGGAGATGAAAGTTCAGGAAAGATTTCACTTCTGAGGGTCCAGAACCCGTCAAATATGAGATGAAAGTTTATACAAACAGCTATGATTTGCTGGATATTTTACAATTATAGTTCTTTGGAATTGTTCATGAAGATCGTGACATATGTCTTGCAATGAGACAATTGACTGTATACAAGAACTGGAGCGAGTGAACCCCTCCCCCTTCAAAATCCAACCAGGGAGTACCTGCTGGTTCCAAGAAGCCAAAATTCTATTGACCTCTATAGAGAAATAAACAGAATTACCGTTCTTTTACTGTTTTAACATGTTCTTGCGAATCCAAATTTATCGTTCAATTATATTTTTTTATTGCAAGTTATTTAAGTTGTAAAGTGGCCAATCAGAAGGCAGAAAGATTTTCCAAAGAGGACCTGGCTGCAGACATCAAAGTCCAGAACCGGATGCCATTCTTTATCACTTGGGAAAGAAAAGTATTTTAACTGGCAACCCCAACAGTTACGTTTTTTCCCATTTTAAGCTTTGATTTAGAAAAATCTTCTATACGTCGGATTAGGATGTTTACATTGTATATTTTCCACTTCTGGTCAGAGATTTCAGGCAACATCTTGTCTGCAGCCAGGTCCCTCTCAATTTTCAGTGGAAGGGGTGTGGCCTTCCACCATGCTCACTCCTGATTAGCGAGAGTGGTTGCCATCGAAACGAGGACTGAGACAGACTTTGACCGATCACTGCTTACTGACGTTGTTTGGTTCCAACATGGTGGCGTCCAAATGAATTTTTTTTCCGTTGTAGCCAGAAGTAAGCCGATTTTAAAGAGTGACATCACACTCATTCATGGTCTGTATATGAGAACTGGACTGAGACTCACGGAGGTGACAAAAGCGTCCATAAAGTCCAGGATCGCACAGACAAGCTCCATAGGTGCGGTGGCAGCGGCCGTTGTAGGCACAGTTGCACTTTTTGTTGCACAGCTTCCCATAAAGACCTTTAGGACATCCTGGAAGAATACATTGTGATGGTACGAACACCGCACACTTCAGGTGAACAACCTCTGTTTAGACGGTACCTCACCTTCCTGGCACAAGTCCCCGCTCACACCAGGGGGGCAGCGGCAGCCTCCGCTGATGGGGTCACAGCTGGCACCGTTTTTACACTTACAGGGAAAAGAGCAGTTTTTGCCAAAATAGCCTCCAGGACAGCCTGACGTTTAAAAAATAAAACAGGAATGGTGATCACACACAGGCGTGTCTGAATGTGGGCTGCCTGTTGGTAAATCGACACTGACTTTGGTTGCAGACGATGCCCGTCCATCCATCAGGGCACTCACATCCAGTTTTCCACGCGTTACACTCGCCTCCGTTTGTGCAGTCGTCACACGTCAGGCTGCAGTCGCTACCAAAGGTGTCGTCCAGACACACTGAAAGTCACAGAAAATCCTGTTTAAACTCAGGCGGATATTAATCAGTTCATGCGCTGAAAGGCTCATCCCTTCTGGAAGAACTACAGTGGCTCACTACCATGCATGAAGAAAGTAATTAAACCCCACCATGCGGTCCACTCCTGTCCTCAGTTATTGTGTTTCACCAAAGCCCAAGTTTCCTGTTGACGGTGAGTCATTTCGTGCTTGGAGGAGATCAACTCACAGAACTTCTCTGCCAGGTTGCTCTCAGCCCTCAGCTCTCCCTCATCATCCTCGTAGTCGTCGTAGCGCTCCAGAGCTTGGCCGTACTCCTGCAGCAAGACAAGCTGAGGGCGAATCCGAGGCAGCTCGATGGCTCCCCCGCTGGAGAGGGCCTCAACAGCATCCTCAATGGCTGCAAAAAAACTTAAAAGTTAACTCAGAGCAAAGTTACCTGCAGTTATGTTCACATGGGTTAAAAACATTAGGTTGTCACAGTTTCCTAAAAACATACAATGATAAACTTTTCTGTGAGAGAAAATGCTGTCTTTTCTACAACTGGATTCATATAAGATGTTCAAACTAATGAATATGATTGCAAATATTATTCGAGTAAAGGAGCAGCAACTTCCTCTTAGAAACTTGAATTTTTTTTTTATAGAGTTAAATAAAACCTGTTTTTCTTTGAAAAGATTTATTTTGAAGTCATAATTTATGGTTCTCACACAAATCTTTACTGTAGACCTGGGATATTTTTGCTCTGACCCAGGGTAAGCCACTGGTATGAAGTAGCTGACCTAGACTTTAGTAACAGTTCCCTCTGAAATCCAAAACAGCAAAAGATGGCAGACACTCACGCATGCAGGACAGCCGGTCCTTGCCTAGCCGGTAACCCCAGAGGCAAAAGCACTGGAAGGAGCCTGCAGTGTTCTGACAGGTGTGATCACAACCTCCGTTTGCAGCGAGACACTCATCTACATCTGGACAAAACAGACAAAGCAATGAAGCTTTTCCCTCCAGAAGATTAGGAAGATCTAAATAAAAAAAGATCTAAATAATGCCAAGATGTGAAACATCTGACCCTTCGAGGCTTGAACCCACCATCACAGCTACATCCGTCTGCATTGAGTCTGTATCCAGCAGAGCAGTAGCACTCGTAGCCACCGGGATAGTTGGTGCATTCCTGCTCACAACAGGAGACCTGCTCTCCACACTCATCAACATCTGCCAAATGCAACAAGCAGGGAGTGAAAAAGTACAACTTGGCTGCTGTAATCTGCTTCCTCGCTCCCAAACACACTTTTAACAAGATTGGATAACATTTTAAATAAAAGCAACATCAATTGAATTTAAAAGTGGGATAGGTTTTTGGGACAATAGTTCAAACGAAAATTTCTTTTGCAGTTTTCAATTAATTGTTGAATGTGGTCATGCATTTTTAAAATGCAGTTTGCTATTTACAAATTAATATAAAAAAAATAGACTTTTTTTTAACAAGCTGGCATAAACTGTTTCGATCTAACAACCCGTCAAAGTAAAGTTACAACAGTAGTATTCCAGAACTGAACTGGTTCCTATACCAGTAATTTCTCACTAAAACATTCATTTTAGCTAGATTAACTCTGGTATAATAATCTTCAATGGGGGTCCCAACACCTGAGTGTATGTTTGCCAACACCCCTGATGGAGCAATTACCTTAGTGGAGACACTCTTTCACAGCTGAGCTTGACTTTAAATCCAATTCAATATACTACTCGATCTCTGAGGCACCGCCTTTCATTCCTTGTGGGTGTCGCCCATTTCATGACGTGAACCTAGATTCGGCCTCAGCAGCGTGTCTGCGTTGCAGAGGGGTTGGTGCTCAGAGGGCAGGTTTTTAGAGGAATACTCAGAAATGTGTGAATGGATCAAATTAACTCAGAACACTAGCTAATTCTAGTGTTCAGTATATTTTTCTACTTCATATCTTTAAGTGAGGAATGAACATTATAAAACACTTAAAAGCTTAAAAATATTTAACTTAGCATGATATAGGCCCTTTAAGAAAAATAGGAATTAAAGTGGTAACCATTTGTTTAATCATCTGTGAACAAAATGGAGTGAAAAATCAAACCAAATCAATATTTGCTGTGAACACCCTTTGCCTCTAAAACAGCATCCAATCTTCTCTGTACACTTGCACACTTGAAGGAACTTGGCAGTTCTGTGGATGTAGGCCTTTTCACATCCTTCTGTCTCTTCATGGAGTCCCAAACACACTTCATGATGTTGAGATCAGGGTTTTGTTTCATCCTTCCCAGTATTGCGGTTTGTTCTTCATGCTGAGGATGGTTCTTACTGACTTTGGCTGTGTTTTTGGGGTTGTTTTCCTGCTCCTGAATATATTTGGGGCCGAACTTACACCTCTCCATTGGTTTTGTACGATGGATATGTGTCTGCCCGTATTTCTCAGCGTTGAGAACACCATAAATTCGGACCAAATGAACCCCCAAATGCTCATGGAGCCCCCACCATGCTTCAGTGTTCCTGGCAGACTCTCATTATTGTGTTGTTCTCCAGCCCTTTGATGAACAAACTTCCAACTACAGCCACATTTGTTCGCATTTTGCTTCATCAGTCCAGAGCACCTGCTGCCATTTTTCTGCACCTCAGTTCCAATTTTTACCTGCATGCTTCAGCTGGCTGGCCTTGTTTTTGGAGTTTTGGATTTTTTAAAGCAAATCTTCACTGAAAACTATCACCTGCAGCTGTAAGTTTCACTGGCTGACCACTGCGCCTATGATCCTCAGTGTTGTTCCTTTCTTTGTGCCTCTTAAAAAGAGCTTGAACAGCACATCCTGAAACCTCCGTCTGCTTTGAAATCTTTGTCTGATAAAGTGGAACTACTGTGTGTCTCGTTGCTGTGCCAAGTCCTGCCATGAAGAGACAAAAACCATCTTTGTCGCCTCACCTTGGGAACAGTTTGGCTGTTCCTCAACCAGAATTAAGCTTCCTAAACAGCGGGTTCTGTTGCAGCTCATGACTGGATTCCAACCTACATGTGACTGATAATCATCAGCACCTGTCTGCTATAATTGGTTGATCAAAAACATGACTATAATCCTATAAAATCCCTGACTGTGAACATGCACCTATAAGAAATGAAGGCAAAAGTCAGAAGCACAAAATATTGATTTGACTTAATGATTTTCTTTTGTTTCTCACCTCTCATTTTGATCAAATTTGATAAAAAAAAACTTTTTTTTAATATATCTCTCTGAAAGTTTTCTTTGTTAACACCATTTTGTCCCATCTGCCTTTTGTACAGTCCTGTACATCTGAATTTTTAACAGCAATGTTTTACACTGTCATTGCTAATAAATACAGCCCAAGCCAATAGTCCTCTTGAAAACCTGCCATTTTGGTGAACTGACTTTGAAAAGTTAATAGTCATGTTTGAGGATTTAAAGACAAATTGAAAGACTTTTCTGAATTTCACCACCATCATTTAGCAAAGTTGATGACTTGCAGGCTTTGTCGATGTATAAAACAATGTTGATGATACTTTAATCCGGTTTCTTGGTATTTGTAATCATAAAAAAACAACTTTCAATCATTTTAGAGAAATATTTCCTTCCTTTACATTTTTAAATGCCAAGCCTAAAACTTTTCTTCTTTCCAGTCATTTTGACAATATAAAAAGAAAAAATTAAGTTATAAAAACTATGAATAAATTTTAATGGGATACCAGGCAAAATTCCTTCTATAAATGACCAAAATAAACTTTTTGTCATATTTTCTTACCAAGACAGGTTTTCAGGTCATCATCTAGCCTGTAACCATGGTTACAGGTACAAACAGGGCCGCTGGTTGAATGTTGGCAGTGGTGCGAGCATCCGCCATTGTTGTTCTCACAGCTGTTCACAATTTCCATCTCAATTCCTGGACAATATGAAAAATCAGAACAACTGCTGGTGGGAAGATGTTGAACAACCAGAAAGTAAGGACACTAAAGCAGATTCTACTGACTGTAGCACTGTTTCCCGTTAGACCCCAGCTCGTAGGCAGCGTTGCAAATGCACGTGTAAGAGCCCGGAGAGTTACGGCAGCCGTGTGCGCAGTCATCTTCTTTTGTCTCACACTCATCGATATCTGAGGGAAAACACAACAGTATAAACCTGTCAAAGAGTGTATCTGATCTATTGAAGGTGTTTCATCCATAATTCAAAGTCATTTGCAATTCTCAAGTGACGATTCAATTTGCAAATTTGTTCAAGCATTTTGAAAATGCATTTTAAATTTGACAATTCAACATGCAATTTGGGACTCCAAAATGCAAATGCAAAGGCTATTGATTTACAAATTAAGGATGAAAAATTACAATTGAATCTTACAAATTAAACAATAAAATTTTAAATAAAAACAACATCAATTGCATTTAAAAGGGGCATAGGTTTGAATTGAAAATCCCAATTTTCAATTCAATGTTGAATTTGGTCATGCTTTTTTAAAATGCAGTTTAGTATTTACAAAATAATAATAGGAAATGACATTTAAATTCCTTGCTTCTATCAGATTCATTTTAAAGTCACTTAAAATTTTTGCATTGTAATTTGTCAAGGCATTTGTGTCCAAATTCAAAAGAAATTGTAAAACAGACCCCCCCACCCCACCTGCCAATGAAATGCATCACTCTTCATCTGACTTAAAAATTCCAACTGAGATGCAATCTCTCAGACTTTCATAAAGTTGTAGCCAATCAGTGCAGACGTGGATGTACCTTCGCAGGTTTGTCCGTCTTCAGCCAGCATGTAGCCAACCTTGCAGTCACAGTGAGCCTTCCCACCGTCCACCCGGCATTCGTGCATGCAGCCACCGTTCTGATTCGCACAGGGATTCTGCACTGTACACAATAAAACACATGTACCGTCACAATTCCACATTCAGTCAGTGAGGGATGCTCAAAAAGCAGCATGAATCTGACTGTTCTGGATCTCATTGAATCTAAATAGCTTCAAATCCACCTTTCACCTCAGCCTCAGTCTCTCCCAGCCATTTACACCTGTGCTTGACGTGTCCAAGCCTGCCTAACATCTGGAATGGGAAACTTTTGCTCCGCAGAAATGAGAGGAAGCTGCTGACAGCCAAGAATTCCAACGCAAAAGGATCTGAAATATAGTCATTAATGACTAGGGTTTATTAAGCTTTCTTTATCTATACTTCACTTCTCAAATTAAAATGGTGGAAATATTTTTTAAAAAGTAATATAAAAAAGGATAAAATCACAGCCATGACTCCTTCTAATTATGTTCCAGCTATGAATTCCTTGGAGACGGCAGTAGATGCATTCACTGTCTTTTTAATGTGGTCAAACATCTATAGTTAAAATCCTAGAAGTACTTAAGTGCACTGTCCCTCCTCCTTCAACAAACAATTACTTTTCACTTTTTTAAAGGAGACATATTAAGTTTAGAGATACTGACGCATGCAATGCTTCCCGTCCTCTGCCAGCTCGTAGTCAGGCTTGCAGCGACATCGGAAATTAGCAGCAGACTGCTGCACACAGGAGTGCTCACATCCTCCGTTACGGATGGCACACGAGCGTACGGCTGAAAGAGCAAAGCAAAAACAAAGCAACAAAGTCCATGACACAAAAAAACAAGAATCAAATCAGTCAACTCTTTTTTTAAGTGTGCAGAAGAGATAAAAAGTAGTCGTATACTTGTCACCTGTCTAGTATAACTCATCACTTTAAGACATGTCATGTTAGAACAAAACAAACACCACCTGTTTAAACTTGTTTTTTGATTTTGTTACGTTTCTCGCCTCCTCTTCCTGGCGCCCAAAGGACAAAACTTCACTTCCTGTTTCAGGATTGGGCATAGGAATTGGAAGGGGTTTGGATTTGTTTGCTTACCTTTTGGTTTATTTGATTTTGTCTGTCTTTGTTTACAGGACCTAAAATGTATATATTTTTCAAGACAATTCTATCTTTTATTTCTGTTCTTTATTGATTGATTCAAGTGGCTTCCTTCCTGGGCGTGGCCAGCCAATTAACTGGAGTCCAAAAAAGGGAAGGAGCTTGTGTGAGCTGTGCAGACAATGTCGATTTGCTGTGAATGAAAACTTCTGTTCCTGAACTTTAAGGACGTCTGCCTCCTATGTTGACCAGGCCACTCTAGTCACACCACACTGTGACACAGGGTTACATGTGTAGAAATCTTCTGAAGCGAGGCTTTCACTGCCACGTTGACACATCTGCAGACGTTGAGCACATCTGTTGATCGCTTGGTTCCTGAACCATGAGAAATTCAGCCCAAGGAAAAAAGGCCAAAAATCACGGAGAAACTTGACTGACAGCACGTCTGCGGTGGATTCACACTCATATGTCGATGAGGTTGAGTGAAGTTTGAGCTCAGTGGTCTTCTCAGCTTCTTTGAGGCAACAGATGGATCTGGATCTCTTCAGTGAAAAAGGGGTTGAGGGAGAACAGCCTCAAAGACTGTGTTGTTCACGCTTAAGGGCTTAAGCAAAGATCCGTTTATCTCTGGAGCACGATGAACCACAGAAGGCTTTCCAGCCCAAATATTGTGCAGCAGCTGGCTTGTGTGTGGGATATAGATGACCTCCACGAGTTCTGGCTAAGACACTTTAAGTTGGGACTGAACCAACTGAATGGATTCTGATGAGATGAGGCAGATTTTTTTAATACAGTATGCTAAGTTGTTCAAGCATGCTCAGTGAATTTTTGCCAAAGGACAAAAGCCTGAATAAAAGTAAAAATGGTTTTATAAAAGCTAAATCAAACATAATAGCTGAAGGTAAACATTACGGCCTGTACACAATGCGGATCAATTCTGCCAGCATATCTGCTGCAACATCTTCAGGTTTATCTTCCTGCTTGGACCTGATACCTTCATTTTGATTGTGGATCAAAGTTAATTTATTTCTTCTCAAGTTTTAATTGAATGTAGTTTTGTAAATTATTTTAAATAATTTTAACAATGATGTAAATTGTTTTAATGGGGAGTTCTGATGTAATGTAGAGATGTATTGAACTTTTTAACCCTTCATTCCCTATGTCGTTAATTTGCAATGTCATCCAAGACTCCACTTGTAATATTTTTTTATATAATTGGAAAATACATTCAGGCATGATGAGGTTACAGTAATTTGAACAAAAATGCTGTTTTTAAAATGTGCCTAAGAAAGAAAACATTCACTTAAACCAGGAACTGTTTTGCAAATTATAACTCAAATATATTCACAATATAATAATTCATCTCTTCCAGAAGTCTGCTGAGTTCACATTCATAGAGTTCTTTTTTAACTACCAAAAAATTACCAACATAAAATTATAATCTTTAGCTATAAAATTACCCTCACTGGTCACTTTATTAGGCACATCTGTCCAACTGCTCATTAATGCAAATTTCTAGTCATGGCAGCAAATTAAATGGATTTAGGCATGTAGACATGGTCCAGACG
Organism: Oryzias latipes; assembly: GCF_053564925.1. Taxonomy (NCBI): domain Eukaryota; kingdom Metazoa; phylum Chordata; class Actinopteri; order Beloniformes; family Adrianichthyidae; genus Oryzias; species Oryzias latipes. The sequence goes on from NC_136241.1 coordinate 10,748,911, forward strand.
ATCTGCTGCAGTTCAAACAGAGCATCAGAATGAGAAAGAAAGGAGGTTGAAGTTACTTTGAATGTAGCATGGTTGTTGGTGCTAGACGGGCTGGTCTGAGGATTTCAGAAACTGTTGATCTACTGGGATTTTCACCCACACCCATCTCTATAGTTTACAGAGAATGGTCCAAAAAGAGAAAACATCCAGTGACCTGCATTTATATGGGTGGAAATGCCTTGTTGATGTCAGAGGTCAGAGGAGAATGGCCAGACTGGTTTCAGCTGATAGAAAGGCAACAGGAACTCATATAACCACTGGTTACAACCCAAGATTGTAGAAGAGCATCTCTGAACACACAACATGTCCAACCTTGAGGCAGATGAGCTACAGCAGCAGAAGACCACACCAGGTGTCACTCCTGTCAGCTAAAAACAGGAAATTAAGACTACAATTCACTCAGGCTCACCAAAACTGGACAATAGAAGATTGGAAAAACATTGCCTGGTCTGGTGAATCTCCATTTTTTCTGCGACTTTTAAATGGTATAGAGTCAGAATTTGGTGTCAACAACATGAAATCATGGATCCATCCTGCTTTGTATCAATGTTTCATGCTGGTTGTGGTGGTATAATCGTGTAGGGGATATTTTCTTGGCACCCTTTGGGCCCCTTTCTACCAGTTGAGGATGGCTCCATCGCCACAGCCTGTCTAAGTATTGTTGTTGGCCACAGTGTACCATCTTCTGATGGCTACTTCCAGCAGGATAAGGCGCCATGTCACAAAGTTGGAATCATCTCAGACTGGTTTCTTGAACATGACATAAGTTCACTGGACTCAAATGGCGTCCCCAGTCACCAGATCTCAACACAATAGATCATCTTTGGGATGTGATAAAACAGGAGATGTGCATCATGGATGTGCAGCCGACAAATCTGCAGCAATTGATGATGATATCATGTCCATATTGACCAAACACTTGGAGGAATGTTTCCAATATCTTGTTGAATTGATGCCACCAAGGACTATGATAGTTCTGAAGGCAAAAGGGGGTCCAACCCAGTACTAGCAAAGTGTATCTAATAAAGATACCAGCTAGCATTAAGTACAGCAACATTGTGATCCTATATATCAGTCTTTTTTTTCTTACACTGAGTGTTTTTTAATATTTCCTGGTTAAGAAAGACAGAAAAAGCAGCAAAGTTTACTCACGAAGGCAGGTGCGTCCGTCCACATGAAGACGAGAGCCAGGGTTGCATTCACAGTGGTAGGAGCCCATTGTGTTAACACATTTGTGTTGGCAGCCTCCATTGTGGACCTGGCATTCATTAATATCTGAAGTGAGGGGAAAAAAAGAAACACGGTGGGCAAAAATTAGCACAATTTAACCAATCCTCTTGTAATAACTTGAAAATGTGGGTAACTGCCAAAATGCAAGTACGGTACATTCCATAGATGTGAGCTTTAGGAGGGATGCAACAGAGAAGTGCATCATTAGAAGGGATTTAACAAGCAAACCACAACTCACACAAACATACCATCCATGTGGTAACAACTACAGAGCATTTAAAGCAAATTTAAATTCCTGAGCCTCATGTCAAAGCCCCTTGGGTTAGCAAACATATGGAAACTTGAATCGGAGCATGAAAAATGTAGACATTCCACCCAGCCAACTGTTTTGACCATAAATAAATAAAAGAAGCTGAAAGATGGGGTGAGTGAAACGTGACGCCATCACGGTGTGAACACTTCTCTGATGAAACAAACCCTGTTTCTGCACAGTATTTATTTCAGGTGTCAAAGACAAATAAATTGTCTGGGGAGCTCCTCGGCAGAACACCCCTGAGGGATCTGCACTGATCTCTGAATCTCGCCCCTGTGTGGACTCCTGCTTACAGCTCCTTGTGTGAAATGATACAACTTTTCTTTAAAAAGGTGTGTGGACACCCTTCAGCTTCTTGCCCAAACTGGTAAAACAGCTTACACTTCATAAAACACTGTTGTTTAATCCCAAGTGAAACCTTTTGGGAGAAAAAAGGGTCAGTAGGAGAAATTTGACAAGAAACTGCAACAAGCATCCTATGAAATCCCTGTGATTACAATGATGCATGAAAATTCAATTAAAACTCTGAATCCTGTTAATGACAGAAAAATAAATGGAAAGAATCTTTATTCAAAATGTCAGATTTTACGAGAAAATCTCACTTTTTTATAGTTTTAAACCCAGGACTGTATGAGTGGGTTAAAGCTGGCAGACTCTTGTCAATGATAATCCTGCTTGTTCAGCTTTGCCATCGCAAATGCAACAAATTAAATAGTGTGAAGCATTTTCAAACTGCTTAAAACACCCACCTTTAAATTCCCACCCTTCAACAAAAAGTTGAGATCAATTAACCCTATGTAGCCATCATATTTGACCCACATTTTCTGATCAACGGGTTCCTTAAAAACCCATTGTAATTAACTTTGGTCCATGTTTTCTCCCCTGCAGTTCATCATAATTTCACTAGGGGCAATATAAGGGCTTTTCCTACTAATTTCATAATGACCGCTTCTTTCGATTCAATTTTATTTGTGTAGCCCAAATTCACAACAACAATCGTCTCACTGGGCTTCGTATCGGTAATTGAAAAAGTGAAATATGAACTCAAAAGGATCATGAATACATAGAGTTCAATAGGAAAATACTAAATTGAACCAACAATCTGACTAAGCTATACTGGCATCCCTGCCCTTAGACCCCCCTTCGCGGCTTTTGCCTTTTGGCAGGAAAGGTTTTTGCTAATTTTTCAAAACTTATGGTGGAAATGGATGGAGAGGAGAACATTCTTCATCTGAGCATCGTGGTGCACATTAAATATCAGCACTGGGGTCTTCATGTTGCTGAGATACTGTATGTGTCAATAGTTGTGTTTACACCGCCCTCGGCAGCCGCTTTCTATGAAATGTCTATGCAAACATGCGTTCACATTCAAAACTTTTACATTCACGTGCAGCTCTGCAAGTTTCTACGATTGTTTTCAGGTTCTATGTACAAATCCTGCGCCAATCGAACGCACGTTGAAAGTTATACCAGGTCAGACATTTTTTTAAACGTCAAATATGATGTCACAAAATTTACAAAGTGAAAATCTAATTGATATGAGTTTTATACAACGACTATTTATCTACCCACTGTGTTCTGCTGATGAAAATGGTCAACGCACTATATATTGCACTATGTAATGATTAGTGAAGGAATTCAGACACAACCATAGTGTCTTCGAATTCAGACGGCACTAACCCTCCATGACGTCATCAATATTCACCGGTCATCTATGTTGGCGGGTAGCTGCCAGCGCTAGGAAAATACATATCATTGGTTTTATAACTTTAACAAGTCATCCTAAAACAAAAAGTCCCTACTTTTCCTTTTAAAGATAAACTTCTGTGCTCCAGATCACACCCACATGTAGAAATTCATTTGTTCTCGACGTGGAACACCCTTTTCTTAAATAAAAACATTTCGGACACCCCTATCTATTCAAATGCACCTACGATTGGAGTGGTAGGGAGAAGCTGGAGGGGTAGAGTAAGAATTTGGCCCAAGTCTATATCTGAGAATAGATCTGTGAAAGGAAACACCTGGAACAAGATTCTCAAGATTAGATAACATGTTTAAGGTTTATCAACAGAAACACGGTTTGACTGAAGAAAAACTGTATTTTCCTGTAAAACAGATATAAATTATCTTTATCTTTTGTACTCATTTGAGCAGAAAGAGGCTTTTAAATTCTTCCTATTTGTAGTCTCAGTATTGCTAAACATCAGCTCCAATTTTTGCAGGAAAATGGCAGAAAGCATCCATCCATTTTTCCACTGTTGCAGCACTGTGTCTTTTGGTTTGGCTCTTCACATGATGAGACCAGCAATCAGGAGCTTCTGTTACTCTGTCGGCTGCAGCTCACAGTCCCTTCCAGCCTCATTCTCACGTCCAGACCACATTCCCTGCCAAGCCGGAGCCACAGCTTCAGCAGCCGCTGGATTTTCTCAAAATTCATTCAAAGGAATAGTTTCCTCTCCTGGAAAAACCATTTCATCTGTTTTTTTCTTTTCATTTGTGCTCAGCTGACTATATATTTCTTAAAAGTCGGAAAAGTCTTGACTTCTCTGCAAAAATATTGCCACTACTCCCCGATTTCAAAGGGAATAAGAGCAAAAGTGTAAAATATATTTTAATTGATTTATCTGCATGCTGTGATCACAAAACCTCAAAAGGAATCTTCAGTAACAAGACTGCTAACATAATGTGGGGATAACTCATCTGGTGCTGCGCTTGTCTGCGCATTATAACGATTCATAGTTCATGTGACTCATCTCTTCTGCTTCAACACAAACCAACATTGTCTTAGTAGAGAGTTCGTTTCTATTTTCAGAAACCTTATTACATCATAAAAACGTTAAGGTGATTATGTGGCAGTTTTATTTTAGCTGTTACAGCTGCAAAACAATCCCTTACCTTTTGGCAGGTACCCAACGTTGTAGCCATGGTATCCATAATAACAGTAAGGCCTAAAACAAATCCTTCTGTGATAAGTGTTGGGGAAGTTAGCTGCCAGACTGGATACTGCCTCCAAAACCACCAGGAACCAAATCTGCCACCCAGATGGCAAAAACATTGCAAAACCATCAAAAAAGCTTGTTCATTATGTTTGAATCGTTCATGTCAATAAGTGTAGCAAAGACCTCTGGACAGAAATAACTTATTAGGTATTTTACTCCCTTCTGTGTCCCTCCCTCCATCTCCTTTTCACATTTTACCCTCCCATCTGCTGGAGCTAATGTCCATCATGCAACCTCCTCTCCTACATCCCTCCTCTTCATCTACACCTTCACTACACCTCAAGACTGTAGAAGTTAAATGCATTTGTCCTTTAACAGCTCAAATAAAGTTTTTTGGTTTTCAATTTAGTGACTGATAACATTTTATCTTTTTGCTTATTATTTAGAGTAATATTAGGGGAATCGTGCAAAGGAGGGATTTATGAGCCAGTGTACTTCAGGTGACGAAGAACAAAAAGAATATTACCAGACTGAGGAATTTGACTTTTCTTTGATTCTGGCATGTGTTTGAAAAGCTGCCGCTGAAGGAATGCTGATTTGAAATGTGCCAGAAGTCAAAGTTAGTATTTTTAATCGAAACATCTGAGAAAGGAGTGAGCCTTTCAGGGAAACTGTCTTTTTGTGAGCTCTCATCTGCTGCCAGAAAATACAGCACAAGGACCGTGACAGCACTTTATGAAACTCATAAAACATAAACTACAGTTTACTTTGCCCCAGCAGTTGTTTAAATGAACAATAGGGGCTGAGGAGGAAAATGTCACCTCTGCAAGCGGTTTAAAGATTGTCTTAACAGTAAGTACACATCTGGGGATAACAGCAGAAATGAATACTGGTTGATTTTGGGTTCCTGTGAATGTGACATGTGCTCCGGCTGTGACGGCCTTTGCTGTAAAGTCTGTTTGACAGAGTGTTGACACAACTTCACCACTCTGTGCCAGCTGTTATTGTTGGCCTCTACTACTTTGATAGCCATTTCGAGTCTGAAAAACATGAAGTCAAAGGAATCTGGCAGGAAGTTTCAGAAAGAAGTGTGTGCAGGGTATTATGCTGTTGTTTTGTTTTTTTGTAGCACAAAAACTTTGTTTGCCCTGGAAAATATTAAAGGAAACCTTTCATGATTTTCAAGCTTTAAGCTAAATTTGTCTTCTTTACCCTTTGGCTGCTCCCTTCATGAGTCGTCACAGGGAGTTTAATTTGCTTCAACAAATATTTACAGTGAACAAAGTCCAGAGGTCAAAAGCAAAGTTTCCTGTGTTTTTGCTCTTGAAACTACATGGTTCCAATTTTGTATATATATATATAGATATTTTTTCCTAAAGGTCATCCTGAACCCTTAATATCAGGGAATCCTGGATTGTATAGGCTACGCAGACCACAGAGAAGGAGCAGCATGTAGCAGTGATGGCTGTTTCAGTGTTTGTAAGTGTGTCTGCTGTGCTGCTTAGAAGGATTTTTTCTGGGACCTTTTGGGTTTATCACAATGCTCAGAGAGTATGAATAAAGCAGAACATTTCAACCAGTTTTGCTAATGTATTCTAGTGTGCTATAAGATCACTTCTCAAATTTCACCTGATTGGCAGGACATCAGCTGTGTTCATCAGGACCAGGTTTCACACGAGTAGGCAGACATATGAAAGATCATAAAAGGCATTTTTTCGTGTGTCTATTTGATTCTTAATACACTTTGAGAAGAATGAGTGTATATTGTTAATACTGATAACAGAGTTTTATATTCGTGAATATAAATATATACCTATTTTTAAATTGGTGGTGCCCCTTGAGTGTTTTTTGAAGAAAAAAGTTAACCTTGGCTCAAAAGAAGGTTGAAAGGCCCTATTTTGAAGGAAATTTGTATTAAAATGCAGTGGATGCAGTTTATTTTACCCAGACAGAAGTGTTATTTTGAAAGGTATAGGGATCAAAGGTTTATAGGATTTCGGATGTCCTGGAAGTCCCACTCTGATCATCTTTTGATCTTTTTTTAAACCCTTCCCACTGGTCTTTTTTTTAAGAATATGCTGTTTGTAGCTAAAATTTAAAAACCTGTGTCGTTTTCTAGAACATAGTTTCTGTAGATCGGCAGTAGTTCATTAGAAATTTGCCTCTGAGTTTTGGGCGATACTGTTGGGTGGAGAAGGTGACCCGCGAAGCAAATTTTCTACGTCACAATCAGCCCACATCAGCACCGTGATGACAAAGGCTCGTCAGCGTCTCTACCACCTCAGACGTCGGCGAGATTTCCAGATCCCTACAAGGATACTCAGGAACTTCAACACCTGCACTGTTTTAGTATCCTCACCAGGAGCATCATCGCATGGATGGGGGACAAGCAGGATGTCAAGACCATTAGAAGGGCGGTTCACTCAGCCGAGCGGATTATCAGAACCACCCTTCCAGGCCCACAGGACACCTACTTGAAGCGGTGTGAAGCCAGGACTTCTCTTTTGCCTGCTGCCTTCAGGGAGAGATTACCACTCCCTGAGGACCCACACAGGGATAAGGAGGAGCTTCTTTCCTCAGGTGGTGCTCATACTCAACCACACATCCAAGAGCTGATTATATATAGTATATATGTATTTATTTTTTTCTGAAGGTATTTATTTAATTATTTAAATTAATTCATTGTTGGAGTGGCACACAAAAAATCCTTTCACTGCTGCATTGCAACGCAATTCAAGTATGTGACTAATACAGCTGGATTAATTGATTTATAAATAGATACTCAGAAATACAATGTTAAGCTTAATTATTCTTTACATATGTCCTTCATCATGAGAAAAATGCCACAAAAACATTTTAAAAATAGCAAAAACACAATATCCGTCGGAGTGGGTCTTCAAAAAGAGGTTGATATACACACACACGTACACACAGAGACAATACAGTGTGACAATGTCTTTTAAAATTTTATCCCTTCAGGAAACTTAATGGTTGTTGCTTTTTTTCCTCTTGAATCAAGAGGCTCCTGAGTGTTCTATGTGAATGAAACACTCTTCAACCAGAACATCTACAACACATAATGATATTCAGAAAACTTCTACTTTGTCCAAGTTGTTCGCACTGTCAGAGATTTAGGAAATCTTTGTTGTAGGAAGCAATTCGGGTTAATCAATAAACAAGTGTTAAAGGGCAGCAGCGGCTCAGAGGATTGAGCAAGTTTGACAAATGATCGAAGGGTTGGCAGTTCGATCCCCAATACATAAACGGGAGTAGAGCATCACCAGCATAATAATAGGAAGAAGAATAACCACTGACCTTGACACGTTCTGCCATCTTCATTTAGCTTCTGCCCAGCAGGACACCTGCAGTAGAAGCTGCCAATGGTGTTACAGCAGACAGCCTCACAGCCTCCGTTGGTTTCCTCACATTCATTCACATCTGTTTGAAAAAAATAAACATTTATTTAGCAGATACTACAATTTCCTTCCACTTCCAGGAAATGTACCAAAGGGGGTTAAAAATACACAAGACACCAACTCAACACCAACATGGTCTTTCACACAGAGCATCAGCATTTCCATAAGGAGTTGTTGCTTTCAATAAGCTCATTTATAGATGAATTTTGCTTCTAAAGCCTGAACCATCTAAACCAGATGCAATCTTTCCCATCAATCAATCATAATGACCAGGGTAAAATGCAGATTCTGACAGTCTGGCCGGCAGATGTTAAAGCTGCAAAGCCTCTGCAAACCAAAATAATATTAAAATTAAGAATGAAAGGAATGGTGTTTGACAGATTTATGGATGTTTCTCTACACTGGCACAACACAGATCTACATCTGATGCTTTGACATCTCATTTTACCCACATGGGTCTCTGACAGGAAAGCTCCCTTTCATTTCCTTTTTGATTCAACGCCTCCTTTTTTTCTGTTGAATATGCCAACAGGGGGAATCTTAGACCAAACAAAGCAATGAAGCAAATCAAGCAGGAACAGTGATTTGGCACTTGTCAGCTTGTAAACTCTCTCCATGCCAATAAAAGAAATGAGTTGCTGCACAAGACAGAAGGAAATGAATGCAGCCATGTTTTCCCGAAGAGCATATTCTTGCAAATTCTAGTTCACTGCAAGGCTAGATTTACAAGCCAATTAAGTAAGTTCCTTCTCAGCTTTCAACATCTGGAAAAGTTCAAACTTACAACTGTCCTCTCTTTTTATGGCTGTACAAAGTACAACATTTACTTCAATATTTTTAAATACACAATCATTAAAGCAAAATACAGCATCTATTTTTGTGACTCAATTACAGATGCAATTTGGACGTTGACTGATTCTGAGCTCAGCACTAAACAGAAGGTGTTTGGTTTAATAAGTCTGAGTCTTGAGGCGAGAAAGGGTGTATGAGGACATTTCATTTAACTTGCACAACAGAGATTGCTGCTGTAAAAAAACAAAAAATGAAAACAGGAAACTCGCGAAGCTGTAAAGTGATCATTGGACCCATGAGGCTGCATGCACGGTGGTGGTTGGACTATTCATGTTTTGGGGTTGCAAAAGAGATGGAGAACATTTGGTGATGCTGCTCTGCCGTGGGTCTGCCTGGGGTCAGCATCGCTCTAGATCTCTTTCTGCTCAATAAGCAGGCAGGAATGCTAAACTCCTGGGGGTTAGAGGTCAAAGTTGCAAAGCGAGAAAGAAACGTGTGCACACACTGAGTCTCTGGTTGTGTCCGAATTCCTTCACTACTCATAGGTAGATCAGGTTGTCCAAAAACCGATAAGTTGGCGGATCGATCCCCGCTCTCCCCAGCCAGCTGTTGCCCCCCGAGCGCGGCTAGTCTGCAGGTCACCGCTCCTGCCAGGGGATGGGTCAGAATGTGGAGAAGAGTTTCCCCATTGTGGGATAAAGCATCAATTATTAATTATTATTATTATTATTATTATTACTCACTATATAGGGCACTATATAGTGCTTTCGCCATGTTGTAGAACTGTCCAAATCTACAATTCCAAAATCAAGTGCCCTAGAAATTTCCTAGAAGTCTCTGCGAAAAACCAGTGTGTATTGATTTTTACTAGAATGGTGAATATAGACCACCGTTTCAACAATTATTGCGAAAAAATAATATATTTTTAATTACTCATCAACGAACACAGTGGATTCATGAATAGTCTTTGTAAAGTGTTTGTATTTTAGGTTCTTACTTTGGGAAATCGATTACCAGTATGTTATATTTGCTGTTTTAAAAAGAAAAAAAAAAGCAGTGAGCACGGTGTCCGAATTGCTTTTAATATCCTGGGCACTAGATGGTCCCACACTATTTTTTGAAAAGTTAGGGACTAGGAAGGGCATTCAGACATAGCCTCTGTGTAATTTTTCCTTCTTTCATCTGTTTATCACTTGTTTTATTTTGAAAAGCGGTGGAAATAGGAAATGCGTCAAAATCTCTGACAGAAAAAGAAAACTACTTGGACAAGTTAAAACTTTGCAAAACATTGATAACCCCTAAAGCAACTTGCTCCATAACACATCCTTCCGTCTTCTCAGTGTGAGGACAAACACCAAAATATTTGAAACAAGACATGTAATCTCCTTTAAAGAAAAGAGGTGTCACATCCAGTAAAGGCTAAATCACAGAGACATTTTTTCTCTCTCCTTGGCCTGAGAATTTGGTCAATTTGGAGGCTTGTTGGAGTTCACGTTCTCCAGAAAAAGGTCAAACGCCTGGGGTCCTGAGCTCTGTCTGCAGTCCAATTTATGTCTGTGCTCAAAGTCAAAGGTCAATATTCATGGGGCAAAATGTGCTCCAGGAATTACATAACGCTGTGCAACAACTGTTCAGAAACATGAAGGGGGGAATAAGAGAGGCTGACCTTTTCTGTAATGAAGGAGAATTTACACAATCCTAAAGTTAGAGGAATACCAAGCTAAAGAAATACATTTATAGAACCTCAAATGTCTGTTTTAGCTGGATTTGTGAAAAGAGCTATTACTATTTACAAAATGTGAAACTTTAAAACCTATTTTTGCGGCCTTAATTTACATTTTAAAACGGCAAAATATAAAAACAGCATATAGGGTCTTTATCATGTCAAACCTTTTGACTTAGCAGGAGAAAAGATGTGAAATGCTACTTTTAGCAGTAGAAGACTATTTGTTTGAAGGTATGGTCTCAACTCAGCGCCTAATGTATTGGGCATCGAAACCGTAAAACCGCGAATCAAAACCCCAATTCCGCGAATCGAAATGCATAAATTGAGAACCAAAGCCCACAATTTGCAACCAAAAGATATAACCCAAAGCACAATCATGTTTCTCAGCTGCCAATTTGTTTTCTCACCATTCTATAATCGTCGTTTTGAGTTGAGCTTTTATTCTGAAATTGACTTTTTGAGTTGCGCATTAATTTTTTTTCATGCTTTTATTTTCTTGCGGTTTTGATTCTATATCTGTTGACACGTAAAATCAGCAAAACGTCAGTCAAGGGGAGGGGAGGCGGGACATCCCCTAAATCCAGTAGCTCATTGGCTACCGAATAACTCTGAGTCTTACGTCAACATACCAGTTTCAAAAGGTCTTTCATATGTTTTTCAAATCTTTTACTATATTAACCAATCAAACAAGTACTTTATGTAACCGAAGGACGCCAGCATAGTCAGATGAGCTCCACCAGTACCTGCTAGTGAAAAAAGATGTTAGAAAGTAAGATGTTGCATGGAAAACTAACGCCATTCATTGTTAACAATGTTCTCCTGTGCTAGCCATGCTTTAGCTGGATCAATGCTAGTGGTGTTTCCGGCTCATTTCAGGACTTTTACGGATTAAACAAAGTCGATTTTTTACGACAGTGTCAGGATCGGTCACACCAAACCTGGGAATAATTGCCTGTGAACATTTTTGGTTGGCTACCCAAGTAAAGATTTAAGAAACAAAGCAATAAACATCTCCATTTCCTTTCTTGAAGTCAAGTTCCAGTAGGACCTTACATTCCTGTGTTGTACTTTCTGGCTGGTTCTGCTAAGGATGAAGCTAAACGTCTAAGCAGACCACAAGGGGCTTACTGGGACAAAGAAAACTGCCAAAGTGATATTATTTTGGTAGGTCACAAGCTCAAAAGTTACAGAATTCATCAAGGATCATTAGGTGGAATGGTGCCTACAACAATAACCTGTAGAACCTGCTGCTACACTCATGTGCCTCTCCTTTCCTTTGGGCCTTGTTTGCATTCCCTCCAGATCTCACAGCTGCTTTCATTTACCAGGTGCCATGACTGTGGTTGCAATGACACATAACCGAGTTTGCAAGTTTAATTTAGAAAAGAGCCAAGAGAGGATTGCTGACCTGCAACATGTGGCAGCTACTGAAACTCAATACACCGCATCTATGAACTGGAATTTACTTCAAGAAGTTTTTCTGAAATCTCACCTTTGGCCTTCTGCTGGAGCTCTTTCTCCATAAAGCATTTTGTCTGACACACAGCAGCACAAACCTGCCTCCGCTAGATTTAAGGGAAAGTAATGTTTGCTTTTAGTGGGTTTTACGAGTTTGGCCGAGCATATTTTTCAGTTGGTAAAGTTTTAGGGGATATTGGACTGCTTTTGATACAGACCAGATTTTGAATTTTTTTTTTTTTCCAATTACTTCCTGTTCATTCATGTGAATGTCATCTGGGATGATATGTTTACTCCTTTGCACCAAAAATCAGTGAGCAAGCAAGTAAAAAGTAAATAAGTAAATCCTCATGTGTTTCGCCTGTTTTTGCATCAGCTCGCATTCGGAATGATTTATGTTGATCAGAGAACACACATGACTCAAACTAGAGACTTGGACTGTCAACTGAGTCAGGAATCACTTCAATATGATCCACAGGAGATTATTACATAAAAAAATTCAGATGATGTGGGGAAAAAAAGCTGATGTTCTGCCTTTAACAAAAAAAAAATACATCATATCGCTTGTTTTTCACCCCTGATTAAATGGTAACACGCTCATGCTGCACCCCAGCCGTGACCCAAGGACAGCTCAGAAAGGTTTGAACTTTACCTAATGGCCCTAAAAGGAAAGGAGTCCATTCGTATAAATGCATCCATGCACTTATTTTCTGGAATGTCACAGTTCAAGTTCAACATTGCCCCCTGCTGTTAACCCATCGCAATCCAGATGTGCAGCTGATTGTTTATGGGGCTGACATTGTAGAGTTCTACGCGCTCTTTAATATGCGACTAAAATGCAAACAACACACTAAATCGAGTCACTATGAAAGGAAGCCACACTTACCACAATTCACCACATTGACTCAAAGCGATGAATGTCTCATCCCATAATTTCTACCCCAACATCTACTTGATGTATTTAATGCCAGTTTTGAGCAAGAGCTTCTTCCCGAGACCCTGTAATTGCGGCAAACATCAGAACGGAACTGTTAAATAGGAATAGAAGTGGAAGTGGGTTTCCCGGAACCAGAGAAGTTAAAAATGTCTTATTAAAGATGAAGCAGAACACAAATGTCTGTAAGGGCTCACAGATCATATTAAAATAAACGTTTTTAAACCATTTTGTGCCAAGGTTCACTTTTTTCCAGAGAAAAATCACAAGGCACTCCAGCAACCGAAAACATAAAAAAGAGAAACTCTGTTGTCTGGATTATTAATGTACTAGTCCCTCCAGGGGACTCGCATGCATGCTTTGTAATAACTGTAATAGTTGTGATAGTTTTTTTTGTGGTCAAAGTAAAAACTGTAACTTTAACAAAGACATATTTTACTTATTCACTATTCCAATTTAGTTTTATATAAATGAGTCTGCTGGACTCCTAACAGACACTCTTAATGCTGTTTTTTTTAAACCTAACTTTTGGGTGCTTTAAGAGTGAAATTGCATGTCAATACAAATCATTGACTGTATATGAGAACTGGACTAAGTGGCCCCTCCCTCCTCACATTCCAAACAGGAAATACCCACTGGTTCCAAGAATCCAAAATCCCATAGACACCCATAGAGAAATAAACAGTCATTCTATTTGTCAGAACAATTGTTCTTACTGTATTTTTGTTTTAGCAAGTCCTATTTTTTTCTTTTTTGCAAGTTATTCAAGTGATATACTGACCAATCAGATGCCTCAATAAAAGTATGAGGTCTCATGTCGAACATTCAAAGCATTTGATTGACAGATTACCTCAAGCCCGCTTTCAAGTGTTAGGGGTGTGGCCTTCCAACAAGCTCAGTCCTGATTTATTTATTTATTTATTTTTTTAACTTGTCCTGTCCAACAGCTTGGCAAACAGATGAGATCTGAAGGCCTCTTGTGTTGGACCTATTTTACTTTAACAACAGGGGTTCTGAATTTTCTGACAAACCAGAGGTATGTCTGAATAAACCCCTTTTGTAATCGAGGCCAAACTTTATTCATTTTAATCGTATTTGTAGATCATTTGTGTTCGACCGGACAGAAAAGGAAAAGAGGGAAGAAGAGAGAGGGATGTTAAGGGGGGGGGTAGAAGGGAGATTATAGGGGGGGGGGGGGGGGGTAAAACAATGAAGCAGCATAAAGCAACAAGTTGCTGGATGTTTATCAATACGGTCTGGTTCAGATGTAATACAAATCTAGAAGGGGCGGGGCCTGTCCACACACACTCAAATGTTATAAACACACCTGTTAGCTGCAAAAATGTCCACATGTCAACATGTACACAATACCGATAGTGTTCACACACGCATTCTTATGCTTTCAGACTAACTAGTGTGAAATATTTCATTCAATCAGGAAAAGTGTTTGTGCAAAGGTGAGCTAACACCTGTGCTCAGGTGAGTGTTTATGTTCTTCTAAAATGGATGGTGGAAAGTGAAAAGAAGGAGGGAGAGTTCCCATCCATCCCCACACCAAGACCCCCGCCGCAGCAGGTGCGGCAGCCAGAACCCCCCATCGCAACTCGGCAGTAGGCAGAGAACAACAGCCCCTCGGGTGACCACATCCGCCACCCAGGCCAGGGCCAGCAGGACCACCCCGAGGCCCCCAGAGCCAGAGAACAGGGAGGCACGGAGGGACAGAGAGCGCAGCCCCGGCCCAACCAGGAGAGCAGCCCCCCCACCGCACCAGGAGGGCCCAGCGCCGGGCCCCACCCGAGAAGAGTGCCCGCAGCCCGAGACGAGCACCCCATCACCAGGAGTTCTGGGCATCCCCCCGCCCCACCCCAGGTACGGGCCAGGACCCCCCAAGGGAGACCCGCTTCGTGCTCCAGGCAGCCACGCACCCGGCCCACGGTAGGTCCAGGAAGAAGTAAGGCAGGTGCCAGCCGCCCCCGCCCAGGAGGAGGGCACACAGGAGAAGAGGGGGTCCACAAGAGATGTTGTAAACATGGCCCGACCAGGCTCACCCACAGTTGGAAATTTGGCGAGGCCCAGCACTCAGGGGCAAGGACCAGAACCCACACCACACCCGACACCCCCGGCCCAGGTGTGATGCGATCCCCGGCTCTTGGCCTTGCCAGAGAGCTTAGGGATCCCTCTCCCTGCATGGAGAGAGCACTGCCGGGCCCAGAAAACCAGCACCCAGGGGACGTGGCCTCCGTTGCCAAGGGCCCAGTTCCCCCTACCAGGGATGGGATGGGTAGGGGACAGATGGTCCAAGGTCCCACTTTCCTTGCGTCTGTGTTTGTGAGGGTGTGTGTGTGCATGTACGTGTGTATATGTTGGGAAGCTCAGTCCTGATTTATGAGAGTGTTTGCCTTAGAAATGTTGACTCAGACCGACTCGGACCAATCACTGCTTACTGACAATTTCTGGTATCAACATGGTGAAGTATGTATCAAGTAAATCTGCATTCATACCGAACACAATTCTCGCCTCGGGGCGTCCGGTTTCCAAGTTAAGTCACTAAACAAACGCGATCAGATCAAAGGTCCTTCAGCAAGATTTGAGTGTCAGATATGGCGCATCAGTCTGGCAGCAGTGCGATTTGAACCCTGCATTGCGTCCAGAGTTAAAAAACGTTATGCTGCAGCATAAAACAAAAGCAGCATTCATGTTCTGTTTTTTTCTTAGTCTGGAGCACG
Source organism: Oryzias latipes (assembly GCF_053564925.1). Lineage (NCBI taxonomy): Eukaryota > Metazoa > Chordata > Actinopteri > Beloniformes > Adrianichthyidae > Oryzias > Oryzias latipes. The sequence continues at coordinate 10,764,484 of NC_136241.1, forward strand.
TGATTGGCTAAGGACGTCCAGCTCCGGGTTTAAATATTGCCACGTCATCCCCCAACCCCTCACCCCCCAGCTGGCAGCAGCAGAGCTTTACTTTGCTTGCCATTATTGCTATTGTTAGAGGCTTTGGTCCTTGCATTTGGTTGTTTTTGCGTAGTTTTGATAGTTTCTGTAAGTATATTCCCAGCTCATTTTCAGCTTGGGTTTGTTTGTGAGACGTTTTTAGTCATTGGGGTATTTCATTTGTTCTTTTACCTTTATGTTACATTCTTTTACAAGCCCCTAGACAGGGGTGTAAAATTTGGTGTGGACGACGTGTTGCCAATCAGGGACTCAGTTTTGGGCATGTGACATGTTCAGTGACTCGATTAGCAGCTGTAGTCCAAGTGAAGACGTGGGTGGCAGAGCTTTGTACCAGTTGAAGTTTGCGGAGAGTTTTTTGTGGGAGTCTAAACAGAAGTGAATTACAATAATCTATGCGAGATGTGACGAGGCTGTGAACCACTACGGGAGCGGAATGAGGGCTGAGGGAAGGGCAAAGATGTCGGATGTTCCAGAGGTGGAAGTAGGTAGTCTGAGGGATATCGGTAATGTGAAAAGTGAAGGAAGGAGTCCTGTTAAGGATGACACCCAGACTCCTAACATGAGGGGAGGGAAAAAAGAGGGAGTTGTCAAAAGGGATGATAACATTTTTCATTTTACTAAGAGCAGACTTCTACAAGTAGAAGTTCTGTTTTATTGCTGATTAGTTTGAGGAAATTAGAACTGAACCAGGATTTTAGTGAAAGAAAGCAACTGGTAGAGGAGGCAGGTGGGAGGGTGGAGTCTGGTTTGGTAGAAATGTATAGATGGGTGTCATCTGCATAGCAGTGAAATTGTATTTGACGTTGATGGAAGATACGACCAAGGGGAAGAAGGTGAATGATAAACAACAGGGATACCCAGGACAGAGCTCTGGGGCACGCGTGTTATGATGGCCAGTTGAGAGGAGTGTTTGTGACACCATTGGTGGAGAGTCTGTTGTATTTTTTCCTTCCCTTGCAGGTGTTTTGCCTAAAAAATGTGCAGCTCGATCATCTGCTCCTCCATTCATATGATGTTGAACCGCTCTTTTTTTTTAAAGGCATGCTTTGACAAGAAAACAGAGACGAGCGGCTGAGTGTCCTGGTGACAGACACCATCTGTCTCTGGGCTGTAAATATTAATTAAACACAATTCTGCGTGCACCTCATTGACCTCAAAACCTTCACTTAGGTTATCTTTGAATGTTATGCCACTCAGGAATGCTAAGTAATAAGAAAGGCTCAAAAATCCCAAGTTTGTTTTTAAACCTTCTGTCGGCTGGGTCCTAAACTCTTCTAATCCTTTTTATATAGATCTATGTCAGTGAAGCACGAGGAGAGCCTTTTGGTCGTGTGTACACATATTTACACATCTATTGTGGTTGTATAACCTGAAACTGACAGCTGCCTAACGTCTCATTAGACTCCTCTTTTTTCTTCCAGCGTGACTTTAGCTGAATGTCACAGAAAGCACAGCAATAAGAGTCAAAGTGCTGCTTACAGCCAATCACCCCAAACGCAGAACCTGAATGATGTCAAGAAAACACCAGCTTTATGTCTCAACCCTGTTTTGTCAAAACATTTAAGGAAAGCTGGAAGGGCAATAACTAATGCAGGAAGTGTGTCCTTAAAGAAAGTAACATTATATCTGCTGTTCAGTTTTACACAGTAAAAGGCAAAAGCAGGAGATTAAAGAACATACATTGGCTAATTAAATCTGTTCATGTCTAGAATAAAACCCTTTGGATGGGAGAAAAAGAAATCCCTCACAAACCTTGGGTGCTTGACCTCCTGACCTGAACATGTGCTTTATCTGTGCACCGTCTGTTGCAGCCTGTCTTTCTCTGCTTTGGTCAGGGGGTTTGGAGCGTGTGAGACATCACATGGAGACATGCAAGAATCCAAAAATGACTTGTTGTGATTCCAGCCTGTCTCTCTGCGGCATTCATTAGATACACAGGTATGCGCGGAGTCTGAGCAGAGAATATCCCCCAGAGACATTTACCTGTGAGGCTTAACCACAGACTGTCCTGCTGCAGGTCGACAGCAGAAACACAAAACTCGGATTCTGACGGCTTTAATACAGACTGTGACACTGGATACTTCCACTGTCCTTCAGACTTGAATAGAGCCAGCAAATTACATAGTCCCCAGGGTCATTTAAAAGCTATTTACATTTTTCTAATACGATATCTCAAGCAAGGCCCTGCTGGGTAGGATTCTCCAAAAACCTGAATCAGCCCTCTTGTCTTTGGTGTATTTGTGAGCTTTATGTGAAAAAAACAAAAGCAGGATGATAACATGGTCAATGACAAGAAAGAATGGTATATGAACATCTGTTTTTACACTTTTGTACTCTTTGCTCTGCAAAGAATTAGTGATTTCCTTTTGGGTAAAAACATAGAAAATAGATTAAATTGTGCATGTCCAAAGTCCGCTCTGTAGGCCAAATTCATTGCATGATTGTGTGTACGATTTCTTGATTGTGATTGTCTAAATTCCGTCATAAGGCATTGTAAAACTTTTGCAACATAATCGCTGGACCCTACGGTCCCACTTTCTAGCTTCTTTCTAAAATGTCAACTGTAAATAGTAATAAGGAAAGTTGACAGACAGAGCTGAGAGGAGACTGGAGAATTTTTGTGAAATACTAAACAATAGTTTCTTTGAATAGGATAGCCTTTTCTTTCTTGCTAAAATGATTTAAATTTGGAAGTTTACAGTGAATATTAAATATGTAATATTTTACATGAACCAAAATTTCATGTTGACTAAAGCTTTTTATCCCTTTTTATCCAGACAGAAATTTGCATAGAAAAATTAATCTGCATTTAATGTTGAGATAAAAGTTAAAAGAGTGCAGGCTGGCCTTCTCACACTTTCACCTGGCCTTCTTTGTAAAAAGTTTGGACACCTCAGCTGTTAACTCAAAGCACAGATTTGAAATGCATGGTTGACTTAGTTGAATAAAGCAGTAAGTGATTAAAAAAACAACAACAGAAAAATCAAAATTAGAGCAGGAAGTTAGGATCAGGAAATCAGAGGAACACCAGAGGAAAAAAGAATGAGTCCACACTGATTACTCCTACAGCTTTATTTTGCAAACTCCTGTCACTTCTGATTTATTTAGACCTGATGTTCTCTCTGCCAAGGTGACCAAAAGTGACCTTTTATCAGGAATGCTGTAAAGAGCCTAATGAGACGGGGTGAGAGCCAAAAACTAAGCACAATTATAACAGATTAGGGCATTGTGCAGGACCTGATGGCAGGTAGATGGGTGGTGATGTCCCCAACCACTGACTCCAATGGACCCCGTTTAATTAGAAACTCCTTCTTTGACTTCCCAGGAGCAGTTAAAAACCTAAATCTCTCCCACTGAATGAAAAGATCCTACTTTTGTTTGGCAGAGAAAAGTACAATAGAGAAGTGCAAAGAAATGGTTTGATACATGTATTCTCTCGAATTTTAATTGCGTTTCTACTTTTCAGTATCATAAATCTAATGTTTACTTCCAAACGTTGCAGTTTTCTTCTCAACAGAAGTGCAGCAACTGAATGCAAAAGGATGACTTTTCCTAAAAAACTGAAGTTACGGTTATAAAAGGGAAATGAGAAGGGTGTAAAGAAATAAAAGAGACTGAGACAAAAGAGTTCAGGACAAAGAGGGGAAGAATGCGTGAGAAAACCTCAGCTTGCTGCTTCTCCTGCTCTTTGCAGCACCTTCCCTCATCAACAGGGTCTCCCCCCCTTTAGCTGGTTTGGAGGTCTTGCTATGCTGGCTGCTAACTTTACTAAAAGAACAGGATCCAAACGTCAAGAGAAACAAAGCAGAAAACAAGCCGATGACTCTGAATGGAGCCAAAATCATTCTAGGATTGATGGGAGAGATTACAAATCACAAAAAGTTAAAAACCAGAATATGACACACATCAAACACACATCTCCAACTTTTTTGTTCCCTCAGAACCAAAACCGTATTTCTGCAAGGTATAAAACAGAACTGCTCACAAACTCAGATGATTCCATCCAAAAGCACAAAGCCTGAAAATAATTCAGCCTCCATGATTGGTTTTTACAAGGCTATTTGTCATCCATTATCATTTTTGGGTATAGGTATGAAAAACAAACATGTCAGCCATAACGTTCTGATATGTGGCGCCTTTTGACCTCTCGGTGAAGGATGTACACACAAGCTGTGGATGACAAAGCACAGCAGCTGGGCTTCTCACCTCCACAGGATCTCATCCTTTAAAGGCCTTCCATGTTTTCACAGACGAAAATGTCAGATAATGGCGTGAGTGATGTGAATGTGTTACAGTACTTTACCTCAAGCAATCCTTCCCACCTCTAATGTGCAGTCAATGGAAAAAACAGAGCAGGGGTGCATGGGAGGGGGTAACATTCCAGGAATAGGAAAATAAAGAAACTGACAGATTTGCACATTAAAATATACCTTGAAATAAAATGTGGCCGTTGAGGCATTTCATTCTCTCATGGTTTCTTAACTTCACTTTCCTCCTGCACTATAATGAATGTGTTTCTCCATCGCACAACACCTCAAACACCCCCGCTGTTCACAAGTCAAACATCTAATTGGGTTTGGAAATGTGACAGCTAAGGTGTGACAGAAATGAAGCTTTTTTCTCTGAAAAACTAAAATGTACCTGATTTTTATTAGGGGTCAACAGAGGTTAGCTTCTTGCACAAAGACATGAAGGATGGCATTCACTGTGCATTCTCTGTATTACAGCTAAACTCACAACTCTCTAATTTTTAAACATACAGCTAACAAAAGGTTGCTTTGTTAAGTGTGAGAATCTCTGACTTTAAAGTAAATAGTTTCCCTTTTACGACGTGTCCCACATGAACCTCCATCTCCCAAACCCTCCACTCGCTCTGTCCCTCATCCTGTCAGTCTCAAAGCAGGTCAGGGAGTTAATGCAACAAACAGTCAGCCTGCATTTTCAAACACGGCGCATTCCTGCCGTTCATTACCGCTGACCCCGGCTACGGAGGTCAGACTTAACCTTTTGTATCTGCCTTTGTGCCAAAATGTTCAATTTAGGGCAAAGCTTAAAAATGGCAAAAAATCTGCTTCAAAAAGGAAAAACATTTGTAAATAAATCACACAATTCCAACTAAAATGATCCATTTTAATGACATAAAGTTCACCATCAAGGCAGGACGTGTTTGACATGTGGAAAAGAAAATCTACCAACATTTATGGTAACAACTGACTTCAGGTGATTAATCATGATGTCTTCATCTGTGTTATATAATGATAAAATCTCATCATTAGGTACTTTGTGTGAGAACATTAGTTGTTTTAACAGCTATATAAAAAACCTGTTTTTAAAACTTTTGCTGACAGACCAGGAAAAAATGTTTTAAATACCTGATGCACAATTGTAAACATCAGATTTTAAAGAATGAGTTAAGTCACGGCTGTCTGACATTTAACCAAGAGCCCAAGAACAAGACTTTTCTTCTGAGCTTTTTATTTTATTTTGACTTTTTTGTTTGTTTGTTTGTTTGAAGTAGCAGCAACTGACAACAGCCAAAAGATACAACTAAAAAATAAAAATAAAAATAATTTTAAAAATGTGCCCCTTAGGGATCTCCAGGGTTAAGTGCTGGCGTTTATGTTCCAGTGGTATCTTTATACACTATTTAATCAAAATATGTATTTTTGCCATTTTTTTTTCCAACTTGTCCTGTCCAACGGCTGAGCAGACAGATGAGAGCTGAAAGCCTCTTGTGTTAGACATATTTCACTGTTACAATAGGGGTTATGCATCTTTTCACACAGGAGGTGTATATTTAAATAAGCCCCTTTTATAATTTAGGCTAAACTTTATTCATCCTACTTATGTCTGTAACAGTCATCTTGGACCGGACAGAAATGAAAGGAAGGGAAGAAGATAGAGGAATGTTGGGGGGGCGTGGGGGCTAGGGGGTAGGGGGTAGGAGGGTAATTATAGAAGGGGGGGGGGACCATGAAGCAGCATAAAACAACAAGTTTCTTGGGCAACAAGTAATACAAATCTAGAAGGCCTGTCCACACACACACTTATAAACATGGCTCCAAAAATGTTCTCATACAAATATGTCAACATGTACACAATACAACTAATGTTCACACAGGAATACTTATGCATTCAGACCAACACATGTGAAACATTTCATTCAGTCACACAAACTATTCGTGCAAAGGTGAGCTAACACCTGTGCTCGAGTGAGTGTTTATGTTCTTCTAAGGTGAATGATGGAATGAAAAAGGAAGGAGGAAGAGTGCCCAGTCATCCCCACACCAAGACCCCCACCGCCACCCAGGCCAGGGCCAGCAGGACCGCCACGGGGGCCCCCAAAGCCAGAGAGCAGGGAGGCATGGGGGGACAGAGAGTGCAAGCTCCAGCCCAACCAGAAGAGCAGCTTCCCTGCCGCATTGGAAAGGCCCAACCAACCGTAGCGATAGTTAAAAAGAAAGATAAAATCAGAAAAAGAAAGGAAGTTGGTGGATGTATTGTATTCTAAACCTGTTTACATTTTATTTTATTTTATTACTGCTGCTGCAGTAAGTTACTAGTTAGCCTGCTTTAGCTTAACTGTTTTTGTTTCAATATCCTCTTATTATTAGCCAATTTTGACAGAAATGCACCCTTATTTTGTGAACAGAGTGGTACATCTGCTACTCCTTTTTGGACTGGTTTCCACCACCAATTGTTTACAATTAGTGGATTCTGGTGGACACTAATACTATAATATGATCTCTTTCAGAATAGAGCTATGGCTATCAAGATCAAGATAATTTGTTCTCTGCATTTGGCCCATCCCCTGGGGAAGCAGTGAACTGCACAGCTACACTCGGGTGGATTAACCCCCAATCCAACTCCTCACTGCTGAGCGTCAAGCAGGGAGGGATTGGTCCCATTTTTAGAGTCTTTGGTATGACTCAACCTGGATTAGAACTCACGGCCTTCCAGTCCCAGGGCGGACAATCTACCACAAGGCCTCTAAGATGGTCAGTAAACTGTTTGACATAAAGACAGCAGGCAGTAAGCCAGTTGCGCTTTTTGAGTGAATAAATTAACTATAGAACACTGGTTTATGAATGGACTCAGGTTTTTTGGAGGATTTTTACTGACGGTGTTGCACAAAATTAGGAAAATACTAAATATTTTTAGAGTAATCCCAGTGATGAGTACTATGATTTAGTCTTTAACATTTTACAAGGCCTAAAAATGATATTCACAATGATACGTTTTAAAAAAAAATCGAATCCCTCTGATACGTTCACAAAGACACACCAAGCAAAAAGTGAACTCATTGCTGAAAATGATGCCAGGAGTCCAGCTCCAAAAAAACTGACAAAAGAGCAAAGAAAACGGAAAGATTTGATTTATTTCTTATTAATATTTACAGACTTAGTTTGTTTTGTGCTGCATCATGTTCACATTTGTATTATTTTGACAGAATATATTTTTATGGAGAGCAAAATATTATTTAAGGTTTAACTTGATTGAATCTGGATTAATATTCCCGTCTGCTTTTATTCGTATTTAGGTTCAAAAAGTTAAGTTTTAAAGGTTTAAAAGTTGTAAAAGTTTAGCTTTAGTGTGTTCAGTAAATGTTCATCTTGTTCAGTTCGTAACCCAAAGCGTGTTTTGGATTCAGGCCCCCTGTGCAACTGAGTTTGACACCCCTGTAATACGGGTATATAAAATTCATGAGTTTTTTGTGTAAAATGGGCTAATAGAAGTAATGAACATAAAAGGATGTCAAATTGTGTGTGCAAGGGGGTGTTACTCGCCTGGGGAATAAGTAAGTATAGAACTGCCACTGATGCCTGTGCCCCTGAGACGTATTTTGGACAGTTTGTTGACTTTCGTATTCAAAACAAAGAAAAGTCGTAGTCAGAACAGACATGTCAAACGTGAAACTAAATGAGCAAGTATTCATTGGTGCACAACATTGTCTATGAATATGTTTCTTATTGACAGTTATCGTACCCCATAGTGTGTGTCTTCAAACACTTATTTGTGTCCACAAAATGCCAATTTGTGGATAGTTAAGAAAGTTCAATTAAAGTCATTTAAAGAAAACTGACCACATTTTAAAAATTGCAGGATGGTAGATGTCCTCTAACATCATTAAGTATTTAAGCCACATTTAGATTTGAACAGAAATATTAGGATTTTAATTTAATTCACTGTCCAATTCAAATGTATTACCTTGTAGCCAAATTTTTAGATTGTAGTAAAACAGAAATCAGGAGCTGCAGCTCAAAAATCTCTGATCAGTTTTCCTAAAATATTTTTTAACGTCAAATCATTTAGAAAATGGTTTAAATTTCTTGCAGCTGTAGTATTCACTAAGTATATTTCGTACACTGATCACTTTATTTATTAATGATAAAAGACAACAAAAATATTTCTTTTTGTGAAAAACATTATCTTTTAGAATCAAATTGAACTGATTCAAAAGTGTAGATGAAAACAGGAGGAACACTATAGTCGCTCAGTTCTAACAAAATACCAGCTAAAGCTCGTCTTTAGCGATGTAGCTTTCCACAGGATCCGGTATCAGACCGTGGAACAAGTGAACAAAACCATGAAGCTCAGAGAAGCCAGTCTATCTGCTTTTGGCGGCTGTTTGCACTACATCTCCCATGATGCATTGGGTTAAAGTGACAGCGTCTCAGCGCACAATGAATCTTTGTTGTTAAATGTCTTGAAACCACATCGAACTCACATCAAACAGTTTTTAAATCTTCTAACTTAACTTTTATTACATCTTTTAGAAAAAACAGCTGCAACTTCCAGCTTTTTCTGCCACAATTATCACAAAAATGCATTTGAGATTGCGGAGGGGCTGTAGATCAATACAGACTGAGTTTCTCCCTTTTTCTTTTTTTTTTTGGGATGCTGGTGTGCCGCGAGATTTTTGTAAAGTTTAAAGTGTGCTGTGGCTCAAAAAAGGTTGAAAAACAATGATCTAAGATAGCACAAGGGTTCAAAAGGATATCAACAAAGTAGCCTGCATGGTGGTATAGTGGTTAGCACTCCTGCCTCACCGTGAGAAGGCCCTGGTTCAAACCCAGCTCGGTTTTCTTTCTGTGTAGAGTTTACATGTTCTCCTCCTTATCCATGTGTAGATTTATCTGGGAACTCCGGCATCCTCCCACAGTCCAAAAACATGCTTCATGGTGTAACTGATGTCTCTCTAAATTGTCCCCGTTGTGTGCATCGTTCAACAGTAACTGAAATAAACCTGCTTAAAAGAACTTAGAGGTTTGGAAGACGGATGGATGATATTAGCAGGTTTAGTTACTTACAGACTAAAGGAGTTTGTGACTGAGAGGGGATTGTTAATTAACTGTGTGGGGAACAAAAACTATTAGGGCAAAAGAAAATGTAATTTCAGTCAGACAACTCTTGCAGTAAGAAATATTTATTTGACATTTTTCCACATTCTTTAAGTTGGCATTCACATATTTTCGTTTGGCATAAGGCTCCATTCAATTCCATAAAACTTCCATAAAATTCCATAAAATTTCCATAAAACTTTCGGGTAACAAAACCCCCAACACTAAAATCATCCAGAAGAAGAAAAGTGTGAATGTATAATCAGTGTGTAATAAAATGGGGTGTGTTTTCGGCAGCATTCCATTTTCATTTCATTTCCCAGTATGACTGCTATGTGTGACCCGGCACCATTGACCGTTTGGGCCGCCCCCGTTCGAGTACAGCGCCACGAAGGGAACATGCTATCTAGTGGATCTGCTATGTGTGACCCGGCACCATTGACCGTTTGGGCCGCCCCCGTTCGAGTACAGCGCCACGAAGGGAACATGCTATCTAGTGGATCTGCTATGTGTGACCCGGCACCATTGACCGTTTGGGCCGCCCCCGTTCGAGTACAGCGCCACGAAGGGAACATGCTAACTAGTGGATCTACTATGTGTGACCCGGCACCATTGACCGTTGGGCCGCCCCCGTTCGAGTACAGCGCCACGAAGGGAACATGCTATCTAGTGGATCTGCTATGTGTGACCCGGCACCATTGACCGTTTGGGCCGCCCCCGTTCGAGTACAGCGCCACGAAGGGAACATGCTATCTAGTGGATCTGCTATGTGTGACCCGGCACCATTGACCGTAGGGTCGCTCCCGTTCGTGGAAACCACTAGAGGAACATACTATCTGAAAGAGAGAGGGAAAGAAATAAAAGGGGAGCCAACATAAAATTACTTATACCTGATCTTAGAACGTAAGCTCACTTCCGCAAAACGCTGTGCAGAACTATAATTTAAACCGCCAAACAACCCGTATGATACACTAACTTAACATCCAATCCAAAGCTTCCGATGGCGTATGACATGCTTAACAGCCATTATTCAAACTTCTATTAAACTAAGAACAAGTTTGATGGCCATAAACTCTTCCATTTTGGCAACTATATATACACGCGCTTAAGTAACATCCATTATTTCGAAGCTCCCAACAACAGTACCACGAACGAGCTTAATAGCCATAATTTTCTCCATTTGGCATACCAATTATAAGCGCTCAAGGAACATCCATATAAATGAGGTTCCATCCCAATATTAAGAACGAGTTCAACGCCCATATTTACTATGCTTCATTGGCATACTACAAACAAATGAGCTTAAGAACCAGATTCGAGCTCCGCGCATACTATGATACAACTTAGAGCAACCCAAATTTTGAGGCTTCCACCTGGCTATAATTTTCTTTTAACATCTATAATCGAAGAATTTACATTCATTCTGCGGTTGACATTGATTAATTAATTCAGTCAGAAGTGTCATTGGAATGCAGAGGAGGTCCAACGCCCCGTCACTTTCAGTGCAGCAATAGGTACGTCGAGCAGTCATCGTTGCAGCACCAGATCAAGGAATGCATGGGTGACATCATTTCCTAGAAACGGAGAAGCTGATCGGGGCGTAGGGGTTTCCAGGCTCAGGATGCGATGCATAGATAAAACAAAGCAGTATTAGTCTTGACAAGAATATATAAATAACTCAGAAACTGATCAGTTTCAAAATGATTGAGATAAATTAAATAACAGTGCTTTAAAAAAAAACAAATCTGAGAAAGTGAAATTTAGTAGATAGTTAAGGTAAAGACCCATTGTGGATTTATCGCACCCTAGAAACCACCATAATTACAAATTCCAACAGTGAAATGATAGTGAAATATATGACCTGCACGAAATCTTAACACCAATTTTTTATATATTCCAATGATGAGAAAAGTAACCTTTGACAGTTTCAGAGGGACGCACCTTCAGGAGGCCATCGAGGAGTAGTAGATGGGAAGAGTAGCCAAGGAGATTTGTAGATGAGGAAGGTCAACATCCCACGTAGCAGAGGATTACAGCTCGGCTGGATTTGATGCCTTGTATTTGATATTAGTGGTTCTCAAATTTTTTAATTAGCCAAGGGCGACTGGATACTGCAAAAGAGAACTTGAGAGCCATGAGGGATCATAGGTTTTGATAGTATTTTTGCTAGACTGAACCTTAAGCATTTAGAGGCGGAGTATAACAAGCCTCTAAATGGGGATGCATCTAGCAGAGTGTCATCTGCTTAAACAAGGCAGATAGAAGACTGACTTGTGGACACAAGATTTAACTCTTGAACTAAGCTTGAGAGCGCAAGTGATATATTTCCTATGGTCAGGGTAGAAGTTGCTCAAGGTGTTATTTAAACATTAACCAAGTCAACCGATGACACAATACTATCATTCAATATTGAAACAGCCTTAATATAATCTCCAAGGATGAAATAACCGGACGACCCCTTAAGAACCATCAGAGCTGTAGATTCTGGCGGCCGGACAAACACAAACCACTCTTCTTAAATCCTTTTCCCCCAAACCAGAAGGCGCAGACTCAGGAGAACAAGTGGAGGGAGCCTGAAGACACAACAGGTATCACAAAACCACTCCAGGCATAGAGAGGGAAAGATCAAACGCAAAACACGAAAATCCAGAACAGGAACACGTGGCCCAGGATCGAACTACCCAGAACAAAAACACAAAATGAACGGATGACCATAGGACCAAAGCTACAGCAAATGTCAGGTGGCCCAATCATTGACGAATTATATCCAACCAGAATTTGAATAAACGACATGCTGCACAAAAGCTAGAGATGACATAACGGGGAGAGACAAACGTCAATGAACCACCCAAATCTATAGAAGAAAAATAAATCCGGACGGGTGGAGGACCGTACATTATAGATAACGTGGAAACCCAATTTTGAAAATAAAGTTTTTCCACAGAGATTCAAAAGACCAGGGATACAGAGGAAAGTTGGCCACCAAGAAATCATCAATAACATGCAAAATGAAGGGCACCCATCGCCTACAAATATCCAGTACAGGGCGATAAAGTCGATTTTATGAGGACTGCCACGACAACGGAAAGGTAAACCGGCAAACACCTCGAGCGCCAACTGAAGGCCAAGAGACGCCACTGAGAGGCATAGAGGCAGAACAGTGAGACCATCAGTGACAGTCATCCTCAGCCTTATATCGCGTTCGGAGGAAAATCGTGGAGACAGCATGGGGAGCTGAAGAAAACATATACTAATCCTGAAGGCGCATTGGGAATTAGGCCACTGATGCCCAGAAGATGAACTGCGAGGCGCTAACAGGTCCAGATCAAGTCACATCAACCTGAACACTTCCCAGGGGCCACCCTCAGTGGCGGCTTTGAAAACGATGCCCCGGAAGAATCCATCACATAGAACCCACAAACCTCCAACCAAACTAGAGAGAGAATAACAAATTAACTGTCCAGCCGAGAAAACAAGGCCGCGACGAGACCGACACACTCACTAATGCGGCCGACGCAAGTCCCTGAGGACAGGGCAGGACCCACTGGGGTACACAGAGCGGGGAAAAACAGGCGGAGCAGAACCAGATGCAGAATGTGCGGGGGCAATGAACGAGGATCGCTGAGTGAATAAAATGAGCCATAGACGCTGCATAAGAGAGACCAATCATAGGGAAAAATGTCCACAGAGCAGAGACGGGTCCAAGAGACACTGATTCACATTCTAACTAACCAGCAGCTACAACAACGAAGAAAACAAACAGAAGAACCGCCATAATAATAAAGCCAGCATCAAATTAAAGATAAGATTTACACACAGCTCCCAAAGAACAAAACAGCAACAGAAAACAAATGCTAAAAGCCACGATAAATTCAGCCAGCATGAGAAACCTGTCCAAACGAGGACTGCCAGCCTTCACAACCACAGAAAGGACCCCACAACCCCTGAAAAAACAACCGGACGACGCAGAACTACGCAGCAGAAAAGGAATCAGAAGTGCATCATGAAGGACCCGGAGTCAAAACCACAATTCCCAGGGTCCTTAGGGGCGTGACGTCACCGAAGTAAACAGGAAGTGAGACGCAGCCATAGAAAACTACACGGGAAAAGTACCGCATGACGCTCACCGTGGACAATTGGGGCGACCACGGCAGACGAGAAGACCCGGACTACTCCTGATCGGGGGGCACGGACATCCCGAACATCGCGGAAAGCACACCCATTGCGGATGCACGCGACCGCGGCGAAACGAACGCGCCGTGCGCCGTCAGCCGCCCGCGGATCGGAGGAGAAATTAAGGAGAGCAGACGCGGCGAAACGAAAACCCCACATCAGAAAGATGGGGATCATCCATCCGAAGAACGGGGGAACACAGCAAGATGCCGAAAGAGACGGAGACCCGCGGGCTCGGAGACCGGCGAAGAATGAGCGCTGAAGGTAAGAAAGAATGAACAACTGCGCACCTGGCTTAAATAGGACGCTGAGCAGGTGAGTTAATTAACTGAACCGCCCTAGGGTATTTACCTGAAAAACACTGCAGCGAGTATCTGCCCGAAATACGATAAATCGTCATTAAATGCAACTCTCTTGTTTTCTAGATGACTTTCTGTGTCTGTATTGACAAAGTAAGAAACGTTGGAAAAGGGACAGGTTGCAACAGGTTACTAGACTTGAGGGAAAGAAAAACCAGTGAACCTTCAGTAATTGTAGAGTAAAACAGCTATTTGAGGAGGCGCTAGAAGTACTTCAAAGGACTACCTGTGAAGTCATCCTCACTAACTACATCAGTACACGCAAACTCATCTCTCATCTTAACAGGACACAGATAGGACAAGGACACTGAAACGCCTGAAAAACAAAACCCCAGACAGGAGAAGTGTAGAAACAGGTCAGACCTTAAATGAAACATTTGACATATACATCTGCAAGGACAATTTTAAAAACTTCCGTTTACAATGTTTAAGGTTGATCTGGAAAAGAAAGGGTGGACAGACAAAACCAAAGTGTCACCCCGGTCGTTGCTTATCCTCTCATTTCAGAAAAAATGATTTTTCTTTTACTTGTAATTCCCTGCCCAGACCACCCTGTTTTAAGCCTGTTTGCATGTTGAGAGGTGCACCACAGAGCAGAGATTTAACAAGTCTAGGAATTCCCACAAAAGCTCTATGGTTTCTTTTCTGGCTCTTAAATTGTCCAAACAACCATCCAGCTCACAAAGCCGAAGATCAGAAGCAGATTAATCTGGAGAGCAGGAGCAAGAACCCATCATACACTGCCAAATTTGAGGTTAGAGCCTGTCAACTCATACATCTCTCTTTTGTGGAGGAAGCGACTACTACTCTAGTCTTATCTCTTATTCTGCAAACCTTTTTTGGCCAAAGAATGTTTTAAATTCTACAGTAAGCCTCATAAACTACTGTGCTCATGCGGTCAAAAAGACCAATAAAACAAACTCTGAAGCTCAGATGACGGCACATCTGGTGCTTTAAGATACTCAAATGACAGAAAGTCCTTTCATTTATTTTCTTTAAATATTAGATCAAAAGAGCAGTACAGTTCAATCCAACTGTGCTCAAATTTGATTTAAAAAACAAAAATGAATGATACAGTAGGAATTTTTGCTGGTATTGATATAATAAAATAAAACAACTTTCCATTTAAACTCTAGTTAAGAACACGTACTTTGGTAAATTATTGTGTTCCTTTTCCTCTTTCTCATTATTCAGTGGTGCCTCATGTAATCTTGCATCAAAACATCTTAATTAAAGGTCTTCAGCCAAAGCACGTAGACATCGTGACAAATATTTAATTAACGTTTTTTTGTTGTTGTTGCTAGGACTCCTTGGAACTGAAATACAACGATTTAAGTTTAGGCTTTTATTTTTTGTAATCAGTCTAGTTTTAGTTTTCCACATCTTAATCATTTTATCTGCAGAAGCATTGGAAGCCCAAAAATTCTTCCCCTACCCTTACAGCTTTTCTACACCCCTCCAGCTGTAGGGACATTTGGAGAGGTTATCCAAAATAGTTTTTTAAGGGGTTACCCTCGCGGCGGAGGGATGCTGAACCTCACCCCGACGCGAGGTCGTTCCGCATCGCGGTGTGACCCGGGGGAGAAGCGCTTTTCTTTATGAGGGTGTGATCTGAAGCAGAGACGTTTACGTTTAAATGTAAGT
Source organism: Oryzias latipes (assembly GCF_053564925.1). Classification (NCBI taxonomy): domain Eukaryota; kingdom Metazoa; phylum Chordata; class Actinopteri; order Beloniformes; family Adrianichthyidae; genus Oryzias; species Oryzias latipes. Next base: position 10,780,082 of record NC_136241.1, read on the forward strand.
AATGACTTTTTGTTTTAGCACAACCTTTTTAAAGTTATAAAGCCAATGTTTTTATGTAGGGATGGGAGTAGAAGCCCCATGAAGCTTTCATTGGGTTCATGTAATTGTGCCAGAAACATGAAACAACCATTCGGGGCTTTGAAACCACGCAGATCAGCGGCATCTGGTGGACTGGACGTATGTCATCTGCTTCAATTAAGCTCCTTGTCCTTGTAACACTTCAATGTGGAAATGACATTAGATATAATGAAAAACAACACAATGCGTGATGATTTCTGTAAGAAGTCCTTTGTTGATTCTGTAAACATACATCACATGAAGAAAATGAACGAAAGGCAAAAATTGTGAAATGCTGATCTCAAACTCACTACCTTCAGATGCAAATACCACTAACTTAGTCATCAAGCTATCTGTACTATGAATACATTCCATTGCCATCATAAATTTATAAAACTGCCACCTTTATTGATAATGTTAATAGTCACCTTATTAGGAGAAACCAAGCTGAAATTATTCCAAGCCACAGAGCGTTTTTTATCAGGAGCCATAGTAAAGTGCAATGAACTGACGCTGATTCTGATGCAGGGGAAACAACAGAACTGGTCGGGAAACGTTGTTTGGGATTCATTTGTATTTATAGAGAAATGTGCGCCCAACTGTTTAAACACAAGTGACATCTGAACCCTGGTTCAACCAAGCAATGCATTCAGCGCTTCTTAGGTCGTTAACCACGTGATCTGCACTAGTTTACACACGCCTCAAAATATTGTGCCGACCACTCTGCTTCACGAAGGTGAAACAAGCATCGGAGCCACCGTGCCAAAAAATCCATGCCTATTTTTTATGTATTTCCGAGCGCTAGCAGCTTCTTGCTAACGTAGCTGACTGGCAACTATTGATGATGTCATCACGTGGGAGTAACGGCTAAACTGGAAGACACAATTTTTCCTTAACTCTCCGTTTGTAGGACCAAATGTAGCGATAGGGGAATAATTCTGATTCTGTCTAAAGCAACTCAATTTGCAACAGTTTGGTCTTTCAATTATTCAAAAATTGTTTCAAAAAGCAAAAAGAAGCTTTAAAGCATTTTACCAAAAGAACAAAACGTTTTTTTTAAAGACGGGAGTTTGTTCTGCTCTTATGGGAGCCGGTTTAGCTCGTGCTGGTTTGCAGCGCCTTCCATCCGTGAAACCAGGGTTCGATTCCAGGCTGCTCCCTGTTCCCTTCTCTACTTCTGTGCCGGTCCCAAGCCCGGTTGCTTTGAGAAGGTTGCGTCAGGAAGGGCATCCGCCGTAAAACATTGCCAAGTTTACCATGCAACTTGTTCTGGCTCATCACTCACATTCTCTATGTTTTTAAACTGGATCTTTCAGCTATTGTCCCTAACCTCTGGAAGAAAAAGATTAATGTAAACAAAGATTATTACCTAGAACCTGTTTGGGTGCCTTCAAATTAACCAAAAAATTGATCAATTTCCCTTTCTCACCTCCTAAACATCTTGTGTTTGGTTTAAATGTATATGACAGATCTCAAAAACATTACCTGTCCATGTATACATTCACCATTGCATTTCCTCCACATGTTTTAGAAATTATGTTGCATGCTAAAGCTCACGGGCTGCTTCAAGCATCCATGTTTGGTGGGTGTTTTTTTTAAAATCTATTTTAATCTAAGTTAGTAGTTCAGTTGAATACTAATCCTGACATTTTGCTGCAAAAAAAAATTAATTTTAAAGTTTTATGTGGCAAGCTTAGACAAGATACAAGACACTGCAGCTTTAAATTCCCAGGAGCCTTTGGAATTCCCAGATCTTCATCTGCTTAACCAATTCTAAGATCAAACGGGAATAACTTGCAGTGGACCAAGAAGAACCGTAAATAAATCCATGCAAACAAGAAAAGCAGGAAAATAGATTTTTACAAAAAGCAAAAACATAAAACAAGCTGTAAACTTCTGCAGCAAGAGGAAACGAAATAATCATCAAACGACTTGCTCATTTAATAATGAGGCTGCACTGAATGTTTTATAAAAAAAAAAAAAAAAAAAATATTACAGTTGGGCCACTTAAGTACAATTTGCATTATTTCCTAAACCCATGTAAGGCTATTTTTATTAAACACTTTGGTTTAGCTAAGAAGAACAAATCAATTGATGTGCCGACAAGAATACTTAAAAATGAATAAAAGCTTTAAAATAAAAAAAAAGTTTTTAATTAAAACATTAAAAAAAAAGTTTTTAACTTATGATAATTTTGCACTCATGCAGGATGAAAATTGTGGTTTTTCAAAGGTCGATTAGCTGGTCCCCTGATATCTTGCATCATTTACTGTATAGGCACTTAAACATTTTAGAGGCAGTTCATGGAGTTTAGGCGGAAAAATAGAAGGACATAGTCACTTTTATGATCTCACACACTGCAGTGACACAATCCTGCTGAGGGGTGAGCAGATGACAGCTTGAGACTGTCATGTTTGAGAAGGGGGAATAATTGGCCCTTTTGAGTGACATAAACACATCACAGCTGCTATATGCAAACACGGACAAACCACATCAAAAGTGGATTGGAGAGGACGTCACCATATGTGTCTGTGGGGGAATGTTGCGGAAAAGCGTTCAAAGAGGGTGATTTTTGAGGGAAGTGAGGCTGCCCACATTTACACTCTGTTAGATCCTTCACTTTAAGCATGAATGTGTGTGTGGGGGGGGTTAAAGCATGCACACCGCAGCAGCAAAAGATAATGACACCAGCCGGTTTGCTTTTGCAAGATAGAGGATTATTTAAGAACAGACACAGCTTGACCTTGATGACTTTTAAATATTCTTCAATGAAAATTCACTCTCCTCTAAAAAGCTCTTTGTTTGACAGATGCAGCATCTGTGAGCTAAAAAGAAACAGCTAAAACGTAGAGTTTCAGGATATGGGCCTCAGGTTAGCAGCTGTCTGCTTGTAAATTCCTTTTTGTGCTGACAATAAATCTTTAACATTTATTTTTAGAAACTTGTGTCCTTTTTAAAATACTTTGATTTATTTTGGCTGAACAGATGCTGCGCATGCATAATCAATCCATCGGACTTTATTAATAAAAAAAAGTGCCTCTCATATTTGCGCAACTCGAATTGCATTACAATTAAAAAATAGAATCAGACAATAAATTAAACCAGTAAAAAGAGAGAAATCCACTCCATCCTTTAACTACCCCCCTCACGCCATTAACGCACACAAGCATAAATACTGAAATTGGTTTATCATATAATCATTGGCATAAACATGAGGTCAAAGCTTAATCTCCAAACTCACCTTTCAAATAGCAAGCTTTTGTCATCTTCCTAATCTTTTGTTCAAACTCTTTCAAACGCTTCTTCAGCACAGCATTTGTGCAAAACCCTCTGGATGTCAGAAGAGTGCACCCCAAAATATTTCAACATTTTTTTAAGATACTTTATTGGAAAATTATTGCTGTGATGTTAAACTTTAAACTTATTAAACTTCAAACTTTCAACCAAAAAGACAAATAAAAACAATTTTGATGCAAGGGAGTCTTCACTTCAAGATTAAAACAGATCTGACACTTACCGGTAATCTAAATGAAAAACAAACCTATAAAGTTTTAAATCCTTTCAGTCTGCAGCACACACTAGAATCATTTACAAAAAACCCTTAGACTGGACACTTTTATATCAGAGACAGTTTTTAAAAGGAATCTTACTCATCATTTTACAGAAAACTGTTGCTGTATTCTAGTTTTATGATTTAAATTTTTTGAATACATTAATGATTTTTAATTATTTCAATGATGTGTTTTTGCTGTTTTATCCTGATTGTTTCTGTCGATGTGTTTCCAGATACGCCTCTGATTTTTCTTTCTCAAATGGTCTCACCTTTTGCCAGGAAATATTTGTTAAAAATATTTTTTTTCTTAATCTGTCTTCCTCGGATAAATAAAGGTTAAATAAATAGATAAAATTTCCACAAGAGGAAATTCTGAAGTTTGTCAGGGTTATACAGAGACACCTTCATAAAACCCAATCAAGTTAAACATATATTTCAGTGTTCCAATGACCTATATAAAAAACAATAAAACATTTAATTACTCTGTAATATTGTGTTTAAGTTTATCATTGAACTTTGAAAAAAAAATGCCTAATGTGCTGAACCTAGAGAGGAGCTATAAGTGATTCTTTGTTCAAGACGTAATGAAAAATCACATATTATAAAATGGTATTATACTGTTAGAAACTAAATATATTGTTAGAAAATTACAGCTGTTTCCATTAGTAGTTAGAAATGTAGACATTAACACCACAGTAATGTGCAGACTGTGTTCAGAACTGCGGTAAAAGCAAACAATGTCGTCGCCTCCCTTTGAACAAAGACACAGTCTGGAAGGAGCCCGTTTTAGGATGATAGAATTCTGCTGAAATTTTGACACGCAAAGGAATTTCCTGTCATGTATTGTTATCTGGAAAACAACAAAGTCTCCAACTGTTTTACTTCAACATCTGAAATCTAACAATGGAGTTTTCTGATAAAGTTCTGGTGGGGAGAGCCAACTGCTGAAGTGAGGAGATTCCACTAAAACTGAGAACATCAAAAGTTTACACTGGAACAAAGAGTGATGTGTGTCAGCTAAAAAGTTCCAATGTGTCCATAAAAAAAATCTACAAGTAGAATAATAGGAATACCTCCACAGAATCCCAAAAAATAAGGATTAGTTTTGCTCATGTGATAAAACTAATATAAGAAAGGAAAAAATGTTCTCATTCTAATAAAAGTAGAGTAAGGCAGAAAGAAAAGAACACTAAAAGAAATGTCATCCTCACCGTACTGACAGCTGGGCCCTCGGAATCCTGCAGGGCAATCACAAAGTTGGGTGGATCCTTCCCGACATTTTCCCCCATTGAAGCACACTCCATAGCTACACACCGCTGCATGTTAGCAAGACAAGACAAGACCGTGAAAAAAAAGACTTTGGAAGTTTTCTTATCCCCTGTTCCCTCTAACTCATCAGAGGATTTCAATCCACTACCTACACAGAATGATAGACAACAAATAAAGGTCTTTTCATAAAAGATCCTCTTTTGGAGTTTTTAACATATTCTTGTGGCATTTTTCTCATAATGAAGGACATATGTAAAGAAAATAAAGATTAAAATGGCACTTCTGAGTATTACTTTATTCATTAGAAGCAGACCAAAATGTGCAGTAGAAAAAAGATCCTATTTGTGACGCAGAAAAAATGGGTCACAAGCTCCCTGCTCTGCTCCATTCTGATGCATCCACTGCAGACAGATCCATGCACATCAACACTGTACTGTACAAGACTGTTCAGCTCCAATATTCTTTGCCGTTTTTGTAACAGTTGGGAGTGTGAAGGGCTGTAAGCAAACAGGAGAGAGTGTATACAGATAGGTGATAGGAAGTGGGGGCGGGATTGTTCCAGGCAAACGGTGTAATCTGAGACAAATTTCTGATTACACCATGCCACTCTGCAAATACTATGTCCTAGAAAACAACACTTTTATTATTTGGGCTAAAATCAGCATAATCATAATCAAAAGATCACTGAGTTACGCTTAAAATAGATCAAAAGATGGTCAGAGTGGGACTTTAAATCACTTCAGAATTGAATAAAAAATTGTCACTTTTATGAACAGTTTACATGAAGGCCTTATTTGAAAATAAATTCTTCTCTTTTCTACATTAAATCAGAAATCACTCCTAAAGTTTTGAGTTTTATCACGGTTTGTTAAAATTGTTTAAAAGAAAAAAAATAGGGAAAACCAACCCAGCATATGAACTGGTTTGATCAATACTGAATTGTGTTCCATTGAAACAGGTAGCTGATAAACTGATAATAACACAGCTTTTTATATGATTTTATTTGCATTTTAAATTTTTGGAAAAATGGCAGTGTTCTTTTTGGGGCAAGTACAGTGTTATAACAGCGTCTGAAGCCACATTAGTCAGGTTTACTCTTGAGCTGCACAACATCTCAGTGCAAGAAGCAGAGATAAGTGAGGGCTTCTATAACAGTGAACTGGGATGGAATCATGTATTACATATTTCTCAGGCAAATCTGACGGAGTCAGCATTTAGTTGAAATATACATCAATCCAGCCTTAAACACATGCTGACCATCTGGACACACATGAGAACTGCAGGCCCAGGTTTAGCCAGCCCCACCATGGAGAGATTGGGGGAGTCAGGGTGAGCTGAGAGTTTGGGGTGTCATATCCCTCTGAGTCCCTAAAATTAATAGAAAACCATGTTATCATCATAACATTCTTGTAGGTTTTAGGCTCTTCCTGACACTACGCTCTACATTTACCAGAGTTTGCTACCGTCTTTCTGCCCATCCATCCTTATGCTTTTTTGTGATTGTATCTATTTTTATTTCTTTACTTAATTGTGGATTTTTGCAGACCATCATATTTGGGGGGCGGGCAGTCACTGCATTTAGGGGGGCAGTACCCTCCTGTGCCTATGTCTATATCAAGCCTTGGAGAACTAACATTCCCAAAAATACAATTTAGTGGGACTCAAAACATCCTCCTTTTTCATCACACATCACAATCATAGTTCAGTAAATATTATGGATTGTATGCTGTAGTTATCATGACAGTGATGTGGTTTCAAGTTTCAAGATAGTGAGACTTTCCTAAAATATAAAAAAATAATAATTTGAAATTGTTATTTTTTTTTATCTTTATTTAAAGTCTGCCGAAGCACAGAAAAAAGTCCAAATGTCTTTCAGTCACTGCCGGCTAGCATGACTAAGTGACAACAAGGGGAATGTGCATTCCTCACTCAGAGATGTGAGTCGTACAAGCCTGTTGGCAGCAGTCCAGGACATTTTTGGGCCGCCCCCTTTCCTGAGCCCCTTTCGCTGTTTAATCTCCACTGAAATAAATCCTTAATGTGGCGTGCAGCATGGCATTAAACCCCCTCTCATCTGTTGCCGTGAATGCCTCTGCTCCGTCGCAAAGACACCTTCTCAGGGAGGCTAAGCAGCTTCCACAAAGGGAGTAAAGTAAAGTTGGGGTGGGGGGGGGGGGGGGGGGGGGACAGATGAGTTGGCGTCACCCTTAAAAGGAATGACCACATCAGCACAGAAGCACCCCCGTGTTTGTTTAGGCTCCCACAATCCGGAGCGTGACCCACCGGGAGGACACCTCACAGACACAAAACCTGTGCTAACGGCTCCGTTTGGTGCCATAATTGGCACAAATACAGCTGAGCTCTGTATTTTGAGGCAACAAATCATGTTTTGCTCTGACGAGGAATGTGTCATTTCAAAGGGGTCTTGTGAAAGAGGTAACTATGCCAAATCTCCACCAGGCTTCTTTGAAATACTTTAAATACCATTTTTACAAGGCGCTGGGTTGAACAGCACAATGATGGTTTGGGGAAAAATAGAAGCTTCAATTTGATGCACAAAACTCCAGGTATTACAGGGCACACATTTTCCCTCCTTCTCCATAGACCTGAAAGATAGACCGCATGTAAAAATGCAGTAAAAATGAGATCTTTTGTTTTTTTTGTTTTCTCAATTCCCTCTGTGCATACACATGACAAATACTTAAATCTGCTGAACATTAAGGATTCGCCTTAATAATCTTTCACCAACATTGAAAACTTTTTACGGGGAAATAAAAACACACAAAACTCACATAAAAGTTGTTTCTTCAAACCTGACCTGAGATGTTTTTGGACGACATGCAGCTGAGACGACCTAAGTCTACTTCCTGTGTCAGGATTTGACACAAACTCATCAGTTCAGAATACAGACCGTCTCCAAAAAATTAGAACATCGTGGAAAGTGTATTCATTTTCATAGTTCCATTAAAAAGATATTAAACTTTCATAGTATATAGATTCAGGGCCCATTGTTGAATTATTTTCAAGTATTTGCTTATTTTTACATAAATTGGGGTTCCAGGTTGTAAAACCCACAAAAAAAGAATTTCAAAATCTGTGGAGAAATCTGCCCCAATGTTGCAGGACATGAATGTTTTAAACTGAGTTTCACCAACTAATCATTTACTAAACTCAAAGCACCTTCACAGGTTCCACAGATGTCGTTAAACGGGTTTGATTTGGTTCAATATGGGGAAGACTTCAAACTTGACCACCAGTCAGAAGACCAGCATTGATTTCTGAGTAAACCACAAAGGTTCCTGGCTAAGGAGGCTGTCTGTTCACAGAGCGTGTGTCCACGCTGGAAGGGCAAAATGTAGCAGGAGAAGATGCAGCAGCTAAAGAGACGACAGTGGGCTTCAGCAGATTATCAAAAGGTCAAGATTCATGATTCCTTTTGAGGGGAATCTGGATGGAGATGCATATTTTATCTACCAGCAGGACCTGGCCCCTGCTCAAACTATTGAAGTGTTGAAGATGGACATGTCATTGTGAAAATACTTTTATTTTAGTTGATTTGATTGGATCATAATTTTCATAACTTTATCTTTTTGCAAAACTGAGAAGTAAATAAGGATTTCTTCAGAGTTTTCTAATTTTTGAAAACCTGTTTTTGTGAGTTTTATGATGCGGAACCTCAATTTATGTACAATTAAATACTTGAAATCAATGACACAGTGGGCCCTAAATCTATATTCTATGGAAGTTTAACTTTTGGGATGGACTCATGGAAATAAACACACTTTTCCAATAATATTCTAGTTTTTTGGAAAGGGTCTATAGGTTCAATGTTAGCCAGCTGCTGGTCTGACACTTCCTGTATCTGATAAAGCTCAGACAATAACAGCTTTAAAGTCATAGGGGTGAAGAACTATTGGTAGTCTGCAGAAGCGCTTCCCTTTTTGCAGAATAGTTCCCCCTTTATTGCCCCATTATTTACTATTTCTATGCTCCTTGCTCTGTTTAATCAGCCCCTAAACAAAAGACCACACATGGAAAGACACAGGACCAATTGCTTCCTTCTGGTTCACATGTAGCTACTTTTGCTTATCCCATCCCGATAGGAGGCAAAGTTCCTGTTCAGCAGTTAACGAGGACAACAAACCAGAGGAGCTATTGTGCGTGCTCCTCAGCCCCTGTCACAAAACTTATTGTTGCTTTCATACGACATAACTGCTCATTTCCACTCAAAGCTGAACGTGGTCGTCCTGCACCATTCCTCTGCTGACTGCCTGCAAAGCGAACATTTAACCCAAAGAATGCTGAAGTGGAGGAAGCTGACATCAGAAAGTCAAGAACCCGTCACTCATCACACAATGAGGCGGAAAAGGAGCAAATTGAAGGAATGCAAGCAAAATACTTTTGACAAAAAAAATGTATTACAAGAGAAAATTGTTAAATGTTCCTATTTTAAAAAAAATGTGTGCATGTGGGTAGATGTGAATCCGCTTCTAAAACTTCAGTTTGGATCTCCAGAAATTTTTTTATCTCAGATGCAAGAACCTGGAGAAGAAAACTTGCAGAATTTTTCTAAGAAAGTTTCTATTCGCACGTAATTTTCAAAATACTTGTGGTCCACCCTGAACTTTTATTCTTGGCCCTGGAGACCTAGAGGAAGGGTGAAGGTCAGGATTACGGTTACAGTTAGGGTTAAACCACCAAACAGCTCCTGAACGCAGCTGTTTCTGCTGCTCACCGTTCCTCCAGGGGAAGGATCAAATGCAGAGAACACATTTCACACACGTTGGAGTGGTACAACTAATCAGACTTTAACATGAAGTTTAATTTTAAATATAAACAACAAAATGCAACCTTGGACGCACGTTTTTAACCCTTGTGCTATCTTAGATGACCCCACTCTTGCATTGACGTGTTCTCCCTACCATGACTAAAGGTGGAAAGATTTCATGTAATCCATGGACACCAGTGAAGATCACAAATCATTGAAGAAAAAAGGTTCAGAGCACTGTCTAGTGGGTCTAGATGACCCAACTCCCAATGTTAAAGTGCCTAGGATAGCAAAAGGGCTAAATGTGCTGGCAATGCATCTATGTGCATCTTAGCTGCACAGATTTCGTGCTGCCAACATGAATTTACATCACCTTTTGTACTGGTCACACGTAAATATGCGCAAATAACATCAGCCTCTTTTTTTTCTCTGAGCACATGTTGCGAGAATTATGGACCTGTGATCTTACATGGGTAGAAAAAAATATATACATTTGTTCCCTTGAAATATTAATTTATTCCCTCAAAATAATTGTCACCTTTACACACCCCGTATTTTCAACCGTAAATAAACTTAAACGCTTCCGGTTACATATTTACTGTAAATAAGATAAGTCGTTTAAAGCAATATTAGAAATAAAATATATTTTGCCGCAGCAGCGTTGATGCTTCCATTGATTATTGCGAGGTGATCGCTACGCTGGGCAACTTGCTGGATGGCAGAGAGAGAGCCGTTGTGGGATGGGCAGGCAGCAAGCTCTGTCCTCCTAAATCCTATGATATTTTTCATATTTTTATCAAGACAACAATAAAAAGGTCCTCTAGTTTGATTCTTGTTTCTGTTTTTCCCCTTTTGAACTAACGTGGGTCACAGAGACATGGAAGCAGTGGCGGAAAGCACTGAGAGACTTTGAGAAATGCCGGGAGAGACTTTGAATGATCTCATGGACCAGACATGGAGACGTGACATGGAGACGTGAATACAGATGCTTCTGTGGAGCTTTTTTAAAATAAATAAATCCGCAATCATGCATTGTAATGAGAAATATACAGACAGAAATTATTATAGCATTGCTCACATCCGTGTTTTTGAATGACTTATTGTGTGAGTTGGTTTGTGTTTTTTCGCATAGAGGATTTAATTCAATCAGTGTAATTACACATTTTGCAAAGTGACACTTGACAAATCAAACAAAGTAGATGAGATGATTTGCTTCCTTTTGCACAAAATCGAGGCTAGCCAGAAAAGAGACTGCCCGACAAGTAGCTATTTTCTGGTTCATGTCAGAAAAAAAAGGCTGCTTTTAGGATTTTCTTCATTTTAATCACTTCTTCGTTCGAACAATTAAATCCTTCCATGGGAACAAATTGTTATTTCGTGGTAACAAAATCCTAATTCGTGGGAACGATTCAATCATTTTTTTACACGTCAGGTAATGGGCTCCGTGCAAAAGAAAGATAATATAAACCTTTAAAAGAGAATCACAAAACAAAACTCTCATAGTTATAGAAAACAAGTAAAGTAACTTTAATAGACACTAGAAGAAGGAACCACAAAAACAAACCTGTTGCAATGATTTGGTGTGTCTGCAAACATGTTATGTTGGACAACGATTGGAGTCACAACAGCAAGCCTATAGGAAGAAGATGATGGCAAACTCTGCAGCTGATGGATTTACCAGGAGAGGAGAAATGAGCCTTTTGGGAAAAAGCAGGGATGAGGGGGTCTGACATGTGGAACACTCCACTCCAGGACATAATTACAACCTCAGTTCTGCTTAACTAACTGAAGGGTCATTTGTCCACTGACCTTAAACTGATGGAAACACACACAGGAGGGACGACAGAGAACGTAAAGGAAAACCAGAAGCTAACTCAAAGCATTCCCATCTGCTGAATTATTCTAGAATTTGCAAAAGTTGTGCATTCTGCAGAGCAGATTTTTTCTTCCCGTTGGCAGTTCCTTTAAAAAAAGAGGCAAGCAAATTGCATTGTGCTGACTGAGGTACAGTGCAGGAGCAAAGTGAGCAGGAGGATCACGGTGTGAGCCTCCTTTTATCCGGGTTCAATGGCTCAGAGAAAGGAGTGATTAGTCTGTCCCATCTCAAAGTGCAGCCATGTCTTCGGTTACAGAGATAAAAGCCATGCCTCGTGTTGAAGAGAGAAGCCATTGTCACATAAGAGCAAACGGGGACGAATGGTGGGAAAAACTCTTTAAAGCTTTTGGATTTGAATGCTTTAACATGAACTGCTCTCTCTCAGGCTCAGAAAATGTGTCAAACTCCAGTAAAATTCAATACTGTAATCTTCAGCTTCGAGACAAAGAGCTCCTTGAAGTCTATAGAAGCAACAATAAGACACCTGATGATATAAATGTCCAGGAGATCTCCCACACCCCATTCTATCTACTTTCTATTAGAAGGTCGTCCTGAAAAGGGATTTCCCATGGCGGAGGATCAGCCTCATGGAGAGCTTCCAGCACGAAGGGCACGGAGAGTGCAAACTTTTCCTGTGTTTCTTACCAGGTGAAAAACACTTTACTGAGACCTAGTACCGCATGGTATGCGTGCTGTGCGATCTGGATCAGCGGCTGCAAAATCCGATCAAAGGGAGCTTCGTGGTCCCAGCGGTGAGAAGCTGAGCTGATCCAGAGGCTATTTCCAGCTTCAGTGGGACCAACACAACTACATTTTAATAAATGAACCTGGAAATGAGATTATTCTCACACCTCTTTGTTCCTGTGGGGCATCTCGCCAGGTGGTCGCCGCATCACCACACTTCAGGAGGCATTAGCTGTGACGGGTGGGGCAAGTTCTTTTTTTTTAAATCAGATCTAAAATCCTTTGGTTCGGGCAAACAAAATGAGGAGATTTTGTTGACATGCAGGGGTCAAAGGTACACTGGTGGATTAATGCCATACTAGCTGGTCTTAAAACACTAAATCCCCTGCAGACACTACAATGCAAATCTAATTTGGGGAACAAATGTCAACACTTAGACTCTGTCAACAATTAATGCTCTTGTTTCCAGGCATCCACAGCTGAACCTCGTTTGAGTTTTGCGACAACACAAGTTCCCAGGATGTGAGACAAACCGAAAACATCTGCTCAGGAGTCTGGATGAGCAAAGGCACTCCTGACCCTTTAGGGTCTTTGCAGTCACCCATTTTACATAAGGACTTTGTTGATGTCTGAGCATTGAAACTGTAATTAAAGTCCCACTCTGATCATCTTTTGAGCAATTTTCAAAGCGTTCCCAGTGGTTTTTTAATCATGACTATGCCGTTTTCAACCAAAATAAAAATAAAAAAGGTTTTCTAGCATATAGTTTCTGCAGAGCGCCAGGAAGTTATTAGGAATTTGCCTCTGAGTTATGGGCAGGACTGTTGCCATAGAGTAAGCCCGCCCTCATTTCCCATCTTTCATCTGTTTCCACTCTCTTCCGCTAGCTCATAGCCTCTCACACCCCCAACCAAACATTCTCAGGACCTCTAAAATGGTGACGGTCACAAATACAACTGCCACCAACTGGCAAGATCAGCTCCCGACGCTCAATTTTTTGACAATCGTGGTCATGAATGTAGATGGCGGCCATCAGGTGTCAGTGAAAATCAGTGATAAATAAAAAGCGGGACACATTAGCGTTTTTAGACAACGTGCCATCCAAGAAACCCAGCAGGGGTAAGGCCCCAGCGCCTTAAATGAAGGTCCAAGAGGTCCAACCAAAGCAGGATTTGGAAGCTGGACCCACGGTGGCCGGGATCGCCAGGTTGTCCTCCGACCATCACTGGGCCTGTGCCTATTTCAACAGCCCTTGTCGACTACCTACACTGCTACCAAACAATTTCTAACTATCGGACGGTGGCAGTGGGACGCCAGCACGGGGACAGAGGGGAGGCTGTAGGGTGGCAGTTTGAAATTGGCCGATCATCTGATGATTTTGGGGACCTTGGAGACCCTCCGATCAGTCAATTAACGCGCTGATGTCTTGAAATGTGCCAGGCCAATCACTGACTGATGTAAAAAAATCATTTGGACAACGCTCAAGTTCAAAACGCTCAAGACGCTCAAAACCTCGATGGCCACCGAGCGGGGTGTAAAAATGCGACTGCTGCCTCTGGATTGCAAATTCCACTGTGCAGCCACCTGCAGATTTAACCGACAAATTTGCATTCAAGCCACTGCGCTGTGGCATTTTGTAATATTTGACCTAGGATGTACATCAGGGGTGTCAAACTCATTTTACTGAGGGCCATATCAGCATAGGGGCTGTCCTCAAAGGGCCAGATATAACTTACACATGAAACTAAATGTAATGAAAAATAAGTATAACTACTCCTTGATGTTAAATAGCTCATTATTTATGTATTAAAACTTTTTAAAGTGACAATAACAACATAGAGAACATATGTTTGCTTGTTACTCTAGCATAAATCCTTTTATATTTTGTCCGCTCCTTAAAACCCACATAACTCCAATAATGAAGGATCAAGCTGTCCAAGTGAATAAAGAACAATAACATAAAACTGAGCTAAAAGGAACATGTATTACACGTGTAACATTTTACACAAAAGGCTGCACACAGCTTTGCATCCAACTAATTTTCTGATGACATTTTCTGATATTTTAAGAAATTAAAAACATTTATGCTCTCGCGGGCCACATTAAATGACATGGCGGGCCACATTTGGCCCCCGGGCCTTGAGTTTGACACGTGTCGTACATGGATCTATTTGGATGCATCAGAATGGAGATGAGCAGGGAGATTGTAGCATCTACCTCACAGCTATGAGCTTCTTTCAACTAAATTTTTTTTCATCTGCTCCTGATTCACAACCATTTGAAAAAAAAGAAATACCCAAGAATGCAGCTTTAAGCTTAATTTTCTTAATAAATGTCCTTCATAATAAAAAATAATAAAAACTCACAGAAACATGTTGAAAACACCAAAAACATAATTTCTATTGAAGTAGGTCTTTGAAAGATCAGAATCAAAACAGGAACTGAATGAACTCAGAAAAAGAAGAAGACACTTACGATGGAGACAACCTGCTTCATCGTTTTGTTGGGTCCATCCCGGGCAGCACTTTTTCACAGTCTGATAATCCTGTCTGTAGACTTGTCTGTATGCTGTATAGTACGCCGTCCTATGGACACGATAAACAGTTTAATCTTTGAATCAAATTCCTCTGCAGCTGCTACAGACAGCTTCACAGACTGTACTGTATGGATAAATATCTGTAGCTGGGAAACAAAAAAGGGGCATTAGTCTCATCTTTGTAAGATTGATCTCAAGCATTTGAACTTTCTCAGGCTTTTTAGAAACTCTGTGAAAAAGTGCCCGACTCTACATTAGAGGACGCAGCTCGTCCCTGTACTTTGGGACCCCTCTCAGTGCTCAGCCGTCATTATGCACCGTGGAGACCTATTTAGTTTACGGCAAAGTAATTGTGGCCTTGGCTGCCATCAAAGCAGCCTTTGACTTTTGTGGCAGGGTAAATAATGCAGAGAAATGGAGCGTGGACTGCACAGTGAGAAAGATCCTGTAACAAGCTCTGATATAGAAAAAAAAAGTTCACGTTGGGTCTTTCCTTCAAAGGAATGTTGGCTGCAGTAGTAATACCACATAATAGGAGGGGGGGGGGGGGGGTTGCACGACAGGTAAAAAGCTGCAGAAGGAGCTGTTTGCAGATGGATTTTGATGAAAGGTCATATTGTTTATTTTGGTTGTGTCACTACGACTGCAGAAAAAATTTGTTCGTAATTTCTCAGAGCTTCATCAGAAAAGCCTCTCCTGCAGATGAGGTCGGCAGAGTTTGTCCAGCAATCAGAGGTTCCGAGTACAAAAAGGGGAGGAGTGGGCAGACTCCAAATGAGATGTGCGACTCACCTCCTCTCATATCCCGCGCACCACGCTTGCCCCCCACAGCCTTGCTTCCACACTTTAACCATGCGTGTGAAGGCTTGCACGCTCGGCTGCCTCTGGGCGACCAGTGCAACCTCTCTGGCTGTGCACACGTTGGGCCTGAAACAGGAACACCAGTGAAAATACTTAACATGTCAACATGTTCCGCTGTGCATTTACAGATGTACAGGTGGCAGTTGGGAAATTTATGACCACATCTAAGACCACTGTGATGGATGCTCCAGTTTTCATCTGTCTGATGCACGTCAGGGCTACCTGAACTCTTTTTTTCTCTCTTTTAAAAAAAATCTAAAATGTTGGAAATTCTTGATAAATTGTCTAAGATGATGCAGAGAGACAAACAGAATGTTTACTTTAACTTAAACCTATCCCAGAGAGAAGCTTACATGTGAAATAACAAAACAATAGGCAATTAACTCATTTAAAACATTTTTAAATGACACCAAAAAGAATTTGAGACTTAAATATGGGAGTGTGTATCCCTCAGGCAAATGTGGTTAACCATTAGACCTGTCTGCACAACACACTGTACACACACAGAAGCCCAGACAAAAAGAAGAATGCAACATTATCTTCAACAGACTCACTGCTCTCTGACAAATCTTCTAAGCAAACAAGGCAGATCCCCAGAGCATCATCTCATAAACAACAGGAATTGCTCTTATGGAAACTCAACTTTGTTTTTTATTATTCTAAGCTTCAGAACTCTGAGTGTCTTAAATGTAGACTGAGATGCAGAGGAGCAGAACTGATTATCAACTACAGACAGGAAAGACTTAAAGCCTAATTGCTGACAGAGCAGAGCACTGAAATCAACAAGAACCATAAATAAGTTAAAAACCATTACTTTGACAATAATGAAAAAAAAAACAATTGACTTACATGTAGGGTTGGAGATTACTGGCAATTTTGTGAGTGAACACGTTGGCCTCGTAAATAAATATTAGCAAAGATGAAAACAGAATTCTGTCCATGTTGGTCTTCATAAATTAACCGGAGGTTTCAAAGGAAATAAAAACACGCATGCAAACATGAATCACGAATGTCAATAATTGAAAAGAGTATCAAAACTCCCAGCTTGAAGAAGAAACTTCAGGTGAAGATGAGTGATCCCCCACGCGGAAATGATGAATCTTTGCGCCATCGTGCGTGTCCCCCTTGCCTGTCACAGCCGGTGTTCGTTAGAGTCCGCAGCCCCTAACGCACTCCACGCACGGCAGATGTTGGAATGAGCAGCAGAACTTCTGCCTCCATTCACTGACTCAGAGGTGGTAGTTGTGATTTGGGGTGGGAGGGGGCGCACTGAGACCCATTATTCACAGCAGCCTTTCAGAGTCGCTCTGCAGATCAGCAAATGCGCACCGACTGCCAGGGTTTTCCTCCGTCATCACGATGCTGGGAAGTCTGAAATCACACATAGATTTCATCTGCGCACAGACTTTTTCAAAGGTTGCATTTTTTACACCTGGAATTTTAACATTAACTTCTAAGAAACCAAAAGATGCTGCGTTGGTCCGTGCGTAAACCAAACTTTACGCGCCTATTACGCTTCAAAAAACGTTTGACTTTCCCTCGTGAGGCAGCAGGGGTCTGATGATATCCAAGTTTGGGAAGCAGCTCATGCTCCCTTTACATACAAAAAAACAGCTGATGGGGCGGTCCAAGGGTCAGGAGCCAGAAGTGACCACAGCTAATCTCCAAACAAAGCCTTTATTAGACTTTTGCGAGCCCGCGACCCCAAAGAGTCTGGGTCAGTTTTTGCATCTAGAATCCACTACAAACTACCATCTGTGCAGCACGCTGTTTAAAACAAGCTCCGAGAAATACTACAGCTCACCTCAGACAAAAAACAAAAGTGTTCCATCACAAATATCTAAACGAATCTGACTGTTTTAATGATCTCACACTCATGACTTTGTATACTTTAGTTATTGGGTTTCCTGCTTATGGATGATTTACTCTAATGATCAGTTCCTTATAGGGATTAAATACCTGAAAAGTCAGATCTAATGTTTAAGGAAAGTGAATATCAACTAAGAAATAGACTGACAACATAATGTCAGTCATTTATTTTCTTTAATTTTATATGAAATAAATGTAAAACCGTGTTTTAATGAATTCCTGTGAAAAACAAAAACACGGTAAAACCCAAAACCATGTAAATTTCCCCCACATAGCTGTTAATTAGAGACTGTAATTAGTGTGTATTGCAGAATCTTCACAGACCGAGAGTAGGTCACATAATCACTCCCTTCAATTCTGTGGGGCAAATGCTTTTGCCTCAACAGGCCCTGACCTAGACTGAGACTAAGGTCCCTTAAATGTCCTATACCTGCCCATATCACATTTTTTGGCTGCTTCTGTACAGCAAGTCGTGTGTTAAACTTCCATTTGCGCGAATAGACCAGAACCTTAAGACATGAAACTTGCACAAATTGTAGCCCAAAGCCTTGTGATACTCAAAAGGGTTCAACACTTCTGATAAGTGAAAGACTTTTGAAGATATGAACATTTGTTTGGAGGTAGTAACACCCATAGAAATACATAACGGTTTTCTACTTAGCACTGTGTGTGGTTAGGGAGATGAGTTGTACCTGTGCTCCCAGTTTTTTTAAACACCTGCCTGTTAGACCCTTTGATGTCCTCCTGACTCATTCTAACACTTACAATCACATAGTCTTGTAGATTAATTCACATTTGCACATATTCATAATTTAAACAAGATTTTTAGACACATTTTTGCTTTTCTGTAGTGGATTCTTTTAACAGTTTATACTTAACTACATGTTATGCTGTAAATGCAGAATTTCCCCTATTTTATTGCCTTCAAGAGCTTTTCATGCTTTTGCAAAGTATTGAAATGATCCTACCAACTGCAGGAATGCATTGTGGGAGTTAAATATGTTTTTTTTTTGTCTGTTGCACCTTGATTTAGTGGTCGACTTCCAGAAATGACATTGCTATGCTGTCACAGAGTTTGTATGCTTGTTCATATCTCAAATACCATAGATGTGGCTGCACTGAGTACACAATACTCTTCCACATCTTTAGGCTGTCTGATAGGGATGGTGAGAATTAGGGTGTTGATCCAAAATCAAGTAAATACAGGTCCAGTATTGTGGATATTAATACTGAAACCAATTCATTTCTTAAAAGGATTGATTATAGAAAGTTTATGGAAATACACCATATTTTGGTATATAACTCTATGATAAAACACAAGACAGAGACTTTTGGCAAATAAAAAAGCTTGTTAACTAATTATAATAATCTGAATTTAACATGCATCAAGTGTGTGTGTGTGTGTGTCTCTTTTGGCTTTTCCCATCAGGGGTTGCCACAGTGAACGAGTCGCATGGTAAACTTGGCAATGTTTTACGCTGGATGCCCTTCCTGACACAACCCTCTCAAAGCAACTGGGCTTGGGACTGGCACAGAGGTAGGGAAGGGAACAGGGAGCAGCCCAGATTTGAACCCTGGTTTCATGGATGGAAGGCGCCGCAAACCAGCACGAGCTAAACCGGCTCCCTAACATGCATCAAATGTAAAAACATATATGTTAGTAATGGCAGAGCTGTCACTAGCTATTACTTTAGTAGTCCATTAGTCAACGATTATTGTTTACGTAAAGTGATGGTCAATTTTTTTTTTTTTATATGGAGGGTGATAATGCTGGAAAGATAGTGTGATAGTGACTCTAAATTGTCTCTAGGTGTATGTGTGGTTGTCTGTATTTGTGTGGTCTTACAGCAGATCAGCAACCAGTCCAGCACCAGCTTTAGTGAGATGTGAATGAAAAGAAGACATTTCTCCATCATAGTTTAACTAATCAAATCGTTTTATCTGTTTTATTGGCTGATCAGGTAGTTTCTATACAGAGCGGCAAGAGTTCCTCCAAAATTCACCTCCTTATTTGTGGATGGGACTGTTTGGACAGAGTAAGCCTGGGCTTATTTCCCATCATCCCTTTGCTCTCCCACTAGCTTACACCCCCTCACAACCCCATGCCAACATTGTCAGTGCAACAAAAATGACGAGCAATATTGAAGCTGTACAGTTTTGAGCCAGATGCCAGCTCAGACAAAGAAAATGAGCACCTACATGGATCTGTTTGTCTGAAAGAGGATGCATCAGAATGGAGCGGAGCAGGGGGTTTGTGGCACGCTGATTGTAGCTTCTACTTTACAGCTAAGCTTTTTCTGACAGCCTTTTTGTGACTGCTCCTGATTCACAACAATTGGAAATAGAATTTGAATCTTAATTTTCTGTATATATGTGCTCCATCATGAGAAAACTGGAACAAGAAGATGTTAGAAACACCATTTTCATTGAAGTGGACCTTTAAATGCTTTTCTACTAGCAAGACGTTTAAGTGAGCTTATATTACATAGTTAAACTTTTATTTGCTACTTTAAACAAAAATCTGTGTCAGATAAGCACTTAAATGTAGTTTTATGTCCAAAATTTAAGATTTTAAGATTTAAATGAGGACTCTTTTATTTATTTTTTATTTGTAAAGAGAGCAGGGAACAAGTGGAGGAGAAGCCAGAGAGCTGAAGGTTTGCTCTGGAAAGGAGAGGAATGAAGGTTTGTCGCAGTAAAATGGAGTACGTGTCAGAATGAGAGGAACCCAAGAGGAAGAGTGAGGCTACAGGGAGAAGAGATAAAGAAGGTAGAGGATTTGAAGTATCTATGGTTAACAGTATGGAGGAATGAAGAGAATGGAAAAGAAGTGAAGAAACGAGTGCAGGCAGGTTGGAATGGGCGGAGAAAAGTGTCAAGTGTGATAGAAGAGTTTCAGCTCAAATGAAAGGAAAGGTGCAAAAAACTGTGGTGAGACCAGCATGTTGTTTGGCCTAGACACAGTGGCACTGAGGAAAAGACAGGAAGCAGAGCTGGAGGTACCAGAAATGAAGATGCTGAGGTTCTCTCTGGAAGTGACCAGGATGGATCAGGAATGAGGACATGGTGGGGCTAAACCTGGAGACGGTGGAGGCAGCGACAGAGCAGAAGATGCTGTCCAAACTGGACAACATAGTGAAGAACACTGGTCACCTCCTACACAGAGTCTTCAATGACCAAAGGAGCGCCTTCAGTGACCGTCTTCGCTCTCTGCCATGCTCTACAGAAAGGCTCAAGAAGTCAGGAGGGGTCACTGAACGGTCAACTACTTTCATTGTTTTTATACTGTTCTTAGTGAGTTCAATTGACATTGTTTATATGTTTTTATGATTAATTTTAATATTTTTAATATAATTTTAGGATCCTCATTTTTAACTTATTGTGTATATTTGAAGCAATGGATGGACTTGCAAGTTCCCTCTCGATTAATAAAGTAATCCATCCATCCATCAGAGGGACGGCACATGTACTGACATGGTTGGGACATGTCCAGAGGAGAGACAGTGAATGTGTTGGTAGAAGAATGCAGAATCTAGAGCTGTTGGGCTCAAGGTCTAGAGGACGTCCAAAGAGGAGGGTTATGGATGCGGTGAATTCAAGATTCAAAGGGTTTATTATCATATGCACAGTAAAGAAACAGGTTTCCCTGCACAATGAAATTCTTTCTTTGCTGTCTGCTCCAAATGCCAAAAGTATAGAGGAAACAAGCAATTCACTCACATCATACACACAAAAACACAAGATGTCGTCATGAAGACATGAAGGCAGCTGGTGTTAGAGTGGAGGATGTAGAAGAAGGAAGCTGATTCGCTGTGTTGACCCTGAAGAGAAAACCTGAAAGGAAAAGAAGATTCATTTTCTTTGAGGCTTCAAGTCACGTGTCAAACTGTGCTTTGCTGACACCTTGTGGTCAAAATAGAAATTACAGGTGCACAGTTTGTGATGTAACAGTGAAATAAGCAAATATGAGCACGTGCGCCTGCAGCTAGAGTGGGTCAAATTGAACTTTGCGCCCACTCACAGCGCTCTAAGGACCAGGATCATCCTCAAATGGTTTATTCTTAAGCGGACACGCCTCCTAGTTCCAGCTTCCAGCACGACCTTTGACCTTTCTTAGCGTGATCTTCCGCGCAGTAGCATGCTGTGGGCGACAACACGCCGACTCTGCACACTGCGACAGTCCCACAGCCCGAGGAGCGCGCTCGTGACGTGGAGCAGAAACATGTCGTGCTCCTGCGAAGTGAAGCCGGTGACTCTGCTGGGAACCATGGCGTTCGGAGGCCGAGCTGACGAGGAGCAGAGCCGGGAGATGGTGAAGACGTTCCTGGGCAGAGGACACAAACACCTGGACACGGCGTTCATGTACACGGACGGAAAGTCGGAGGCCATCATTGGAGACATGGCTCTTCTTCCTAAAGCAGGTACTTTGACCTGCTAACTGTCAGCTGCAAACCGCACTGAATTGTGGGTAACAGCAGACGATTGTTTTTAATGCCTGTCCATAGGTGAACATGTAACTTTCCTATTACACACTTAACATAAATAAACTAACTAAATAAAAAAGTATAGAATTGCAGTAAACGTGAAGGCAGCCCCACTTTTAAATCTTTTAGTGTGTGGAGATTTGTGGCTGTTTTGTTTGTGTTTGTTTTCATTGTTTTAATCGACAAAACCATCTTAAATTCCAGCTACTACGGCTGTTCTGGGGCGTTTGAGTGCAGAGGGTTTTTGCATTTACTCCAACACATTTCAAGTGCAGTTCAATTGATTTTATTGTTTTATTGTTTTTTTTTTATTGCATCATATTGTTTGTGATTTTATTGGATTTTATGTTAAGCACTTTGGTTGCCTTGGCTTTTATAAGTGCTATACAAATAATAAATTGATTGATTGATTGAAATCATCCAACTTTTACTCTTAATAATACTAATGATGAGATGGTTATTTCCAGCATTTTATTTCCATCTGTGGTTTATCTAACAATTGCTAAGGTCACTACAGTGCATCTCGAATTCCTTCTGTACTGCTTATATATCCACTCTCCTAAGTGTCTTCCATTAACTGTACACTGTAAAAAAAACATGCACCCTTCAAATTAAGTCAAACAATTTGACCCCATCAGATTTTCTTTAACGAAAAAATCTGCCATTGGGAAAAGAAAAATGGTCTTACCATGAATTATTATTTTAAGAAAAATATTCTAGTCACTGAGACATAAATTGTCATATTAAGATTATTTTGCTATTGGAAAACTTAAATTAAAGTAAATTATTTTTCTTGGGAGAAAAAAAATAATATGGAGCCCTGGACATGACATAAAAAATGGTTCCCTCAAATTGGTGCACAAAGTAGTATTTGTTGGCCAGGCAATTAGCATTTTCTGCACACTAGTTAGCATTTGTGCAGATAACTTCGTATTTTGCGTACACAAAGTGCTTATTTGTGCACACTGTGGGGCAGCCATGGTGCAGCGGTCGACCCATGATCGTAATATTGCAGGTTCGATTCCCGCCTTGCACGCCCATGTGCCTAAATGTCCTTGGGCAAGACACTGAACCCCACCTTGCCTCTGTTGGTAGGTTGGCGCCAGTGTTCGGCAGCTGAGCCACACAAAGTAATAATAAAATGCTAACGTTTGTGGACAAAATACTAATTTGTGTGCACAAAATGCTAATTTGAGGGAACAATGGATTTATTTATTTTTAATGTCATCCAGGGCTCCAAACAATTAACAATTAAGACAATTTTTCTTGAAACAAGTCTTTTTTTTTTAACCAAAGATTCGGTGTTTGGAGTGCATTCATTTATTTTCTGTCCGTTTAACTTCTGCTGCAGCATCACTTTAAACTTTAACCCCTGCACAGATCAACAGGATCTTGTTCTGAATTTGAAACATTTCTTTTTGTTTGTTTAATTTCTAAAGCTTTACTAGAATCTCATGAGAAAAGCAGCTTTTCCAGGCCTTCTGGGTCTAACACCATCTGAAGCCAAATCCTTCTGCTGCTCATTTGTATTTTTAAACTGGTCAGCTTCATTCTTAAAACAAAATTATATCGAGCAAAAACAACACAGAATGGTTGTTTTGTTTCCGTTGACTGAACATTTTTTCATAAAAGGAGCTTATCCAGTTCCATAAATGACACCAATTGTAGCTCGTATCCTTTTCAAATGGTGAAACATTCTAATAAATATCCATTTCGTGATTTATTCCCCTCTTACAGTGAGCATAGCTACTAAAGCTAACCCCTGGGATGGGAAAACTCTGAAACCAGAGAGTGTGCGCTCCCAGCTGGAAACCTCTCTGCAGAGGCTGCGCACTGACTGTGTGGACCTCTTCTACCTCCATGCCCCTGACCATCAAAACCCCATCCAGGACACGCTGAGGGCCTGCAATGAGCTGCACAAAGAGGTGAGCTGAGCAGATTTAGGCAAAAACAAACCGAAAGAAGACTAAACCTAGACTGTTTCAATGAGGCGGATGTGCTCTTCTGACTCTCAGGGGAAATTCAAGGAGCTTGGCCTGTCAAACTATGCATCATGGGAAGTGGCAGAAATAGTTTGCATCTGCAGACATAACAACTGGCTTGTCCCAACTGTTTATCAGGTACCGTCTTAATACTCTAAATTCAAAAAATAGTTAAAGAATCAGTAAAGCTTAAGTTGAAGTGTTAAGTTAGTTATTTTTAAGGATTGTAGTTCCATATCATAATCTTACAGCATCTTCTGTACTGTTGATTGAATGTACTCAAAGCAAAGTTTTAAGATGACAGAATATTAAACTATTTGCAGAAACAAAAGTGAAAATGATCTCACTCATTAAGATTTTTGTTGTCATTTTGATTTTTCCCCCACAATGTTACTGTGAAAAAAGTAAAAACGGACAAAAAAAAAATTTAAAAATTTTTTTTGCATTTCAAGTTTTTTCTAGGAGTCATGTTTTGTCCCGTAGACAGTTCTCAGCCTCGGTGTTGGTTTTTGCTTCTCATCACAGGGAATGTACAACGCCACAACGAGACAAGTTGAGACAGAGCTGCTGCCATGTCTGAGATACTGTGGATTGAGGTTCTACGCATATAATCCATTAGCAGGTACTGGTTTTATCTTCTGCTGTGCACTTTTCAGTAGAGCTATCACCAACGATTATTTCAGTAGTCGATTAGTCATAGATTATTGTTTACGGAAAGTGATGGGCAAACTTAAAAAGACAAAAAGTGATTGTTACTCAGTCTATGGAGGTTGGCCTCATGTCTGGTACTGCTAATGCTTGGCGTATGGTGTGTTCAGATATTGAAATTTTACATGCATAGTTCATGGATTTCAACATCACTTTTTGAAAGATAAAAAGTTTAGGGTCCCAGGTCAGCTTTATGCTAGCACAAAAAAAAAACACAAGCTGGCAAACTCTATGGTCCCTGCACTAAATCATTGTCTAAACGTCCCATATAAAACAGTAAGCAAAAATAGTTTTATGAGCATGGGTTTTACTTTGTTGCAATTAGTGAACAGTAAAATATTCTACAATCATTTTTCCTCCATCCGTTTGCAAAAGGGACTTAGGTGCTAGCCAGGGTGCAGCCCCTCAAACATGTCTTCAAATCCATCCTCTTCAACCAGCAGTGGTCTCATTCCTTTTAGAAACACGTTAAGGATGCTCTGTGGAAGTGTTGCTGCCATCTCTGGTGCACCGGCTCCTCCCCCGTCTACAGTCAATGACGTGGACCAGAATTTCTGGCTTCTGCGTCCGTAATGCCTGTGATCACGCAGTCGCTACACAAGTTTTTAAGCGCGGTTGCGAGCTCTACGTAGAAATCGGGCATTCATTGATCGCATGCTGACAGTTTAACAGGCTGAACATTTTCACGCTGAATCGCAGCACTGTGACCAATCAGGGACTCCGATTTAGTAGTGACGTGTGGGTGCCGTCCGCTTCAAAACATGGAAGTACCAACCGTGGTAAAAATGATCACAAAGGAGTCATTAATGACTGCGAGTTGTGTCCAGTCGGGTTAATGACACCAAGACGGACATTTATAGCAACAGAGCTGTGAAAACAAAACTGAGGATTTTTACAGCTTCGACTTTGAGCACCGAGCCGCTTCCTATAGTAGATGGTGGACGAGCGCTAATAAACAGTTAATCTACAAAAGAAGAAGAATCTTCCCCCTGGTTCTACCTACGTGTCTGGTGCTTGTCTGATGTGAAAACACCCGGCTGGATGCGCGTTCATAAAACTGAAATGACCAAAAAAAAAAACGCGTCGACAATACCAAATTAGTGTCGATGATTTTTAATAGTTGACTAATCGTTGCCAGCCCTACTTTGCAGTCACCTTCAGAAGCACAAAAACAGCAAAACGCCTACTGCACTCAAATCTACCAGTATTTGGCACGTTGCTGCGTTCACACCAGACACAATTTCGTCAAATTTGCGTCTGGCGCCTCTTTTGATGAGCGTCAAATTTACTCCTCTATGCCTTGACGCCCCGGCCGCGTCAGAATATGAAACCGCTAACGTTTTTCTGGACTTCATTCGTAAAGAGAAAACATGCGTGATGTTGAGCGATTAGCTTGGGTTCACATTTTGAAGAGCTCTACAGAGGCGCCGGCAAACACGTCGCCGTGTCCGGGTTCACCAGGTCCTCCAGAGTCTCTTCCGGTTAACATCACTTCTGTCTGTGGCTCAGTTTGCATGTTAAGCCGAGAGGCGAAATTAAAAATAAAACCGGGGAAACTTTTTATTCTTGTCTCGATGAACATAAGCTGAAGATCAGGCTGACCCTTTGGTTCACTCCCAGGAGGCCTTCTGACAGGAAAGTACCACTATGAGGACAAAGACGGTTCTCAGCCTGCAAGTCGGTTCTTTGGGAACAGCTGGGCCGCGGCGTACAGAGACAGGTGAAACCAAACTGGTTTGGCTTTTCCTTTCAAATCCTCCTGTCCTTGGAAACATTTCATCTTTACTGAGGCAGAAGATAAGCATCACCTCAAATCTCTTGCTTCAGGTACTGGAAGGAGAGTCAATTCCAGGCCATAGATTTGGTTCTGAAGGCTTTGGAGTCGGCATACGGCTCAGAGAAACCCTCCCTGACTTCTGCTGCTATCCGCTGGATGTACCACCACTCCCAGCTGAAGGTAGCCACTGGACTTCAATTACACAGGAAACTAGACAATGCCAAATGTTTAGGCAGATAATCCAACAGCTACTTATCCTCAACTCTTAAAAACGCTGCTTTAACTGGTTGCAATCTTCATTTCCACCACAAGGTGTCCCTTTTTCTTTAAACTGAATCCAAACAGAACTCTGTCTGTGTTCAGGGGGATCTTGGAGATGGAGTCATCCTTGGAATGTCGAACATTGAGCAACTTAAGCAAAACCTGGATGCTGCAGAAGAGGGTCCTCTGGACCAGAGAGTTGTTGATGCCTTCAAGGACGCCTGGAACCTTGTATTTCACGACTGTCCAAACTACTTCAGATGAAACGACTGCAAATGTCAAAAAAGCTCCAGAAAATTTCACTTGATTTCTGCACTGATTTGTTTTCTGAGATAAACGGTAATGGACCTTTCCTTTTTAAATTCCTTAACTGTATTCAGGTAAGGAATTAATTTTCACAATAAAAGCTTTTTCCACTTAAATGCTGAGCGTGACAATCGGTGAAAACAGACATTTATTGGGAGCTTTGATGAACCACATTGAAAACTCGGTTTGCATAAGCACAATCACATGGACTCAACCACTTCTTGATGCTAATAACTGCTTACTTTACTTTCATTGAATGAAATTAAAAACGGAGAGAAGTCCGGACTCAGATGTGTGTACAGCGGCACAGGAACTTAGTAAAATAATTGTCCCTCTGCTTTTCAAAGCAGGCATGAATGACTTGGAGGTGAAGTCATCCCCACTATTCTGCATCCTCATCCTCTTCGTCGTCGTCATGGTCGTCCAGCTCTGGTTCCTCCTCACCAGCCAAGCCCTGGAATTCCGTTGTTTCTGAATTCCACATACATTTGATCTTCACTTTGAATTCTGCCATCTCGATGGCAAAAAGTTTCTGTTAACAGAACATAGAAATTGAAGCTCACTGCAGAAAAACAAAGGTTTCAATCACATGAAACGCTGAGAAGCTCACCAGAATCCGAGCCTGCTCAGGAGTTAGGATGTCTCCTTCTTTGCAGACTTCGTAGTCTTTCAGCAACGTTACCACTCCTGAAATACGGCAGATCAAAACAAACAAGCTGACAAAATGTTCCTGTTTTCCATTCATTATTTGATTCATTCAGGCTTTTCTATTTTACTGCATATTTAATGTGTGTAAAAACAATATTTTAAATATTTATTTGACTGGTTATCCATCCTAAATCTAAAAGTAAACCGACACTGAAGGGAACCTTTTTCAACACAAAACTGCAGCGTTTCAGGACTGCTGTCCAATTCAAACAGCATTTCATCTAAAAGTAATGTTCTTCCTTGTTGATGAAGTCCACTCTGATCATCCTTTGATCAATTCTAAAAGTGTTCCCAGTGGTCTTTGAATTATAATTATGCGTTTTCTAGTCAAAACCCTGCCAAATATCTCCCGTTTTCAAGGACAGTTTCTGCAGAGCAGCAGGAGTTCATTAAGGCGGGACGTACACAGATCTGTCTGCGAGTGGATGCATCAGCATGGAGAAGAGCAGGGAGCCTGTTATGGAAGTTTTTCTGTAGCATAATTAAGAATAAAAGTCAATACCAGAAATGCTTTTTTCATTTTCAAAATGAAGCTGCAATTGTTGACTCAAAATTAAAAAGAAAAAGCGGTTTGGTGGATTGCTTTTTTGCTCCTGATTCACAGCTATTTGAACAAAGAAATTCGCAGAAATGTAATTTTAAGTTTAATTTTCTTTATATCTCCTTCATAATCATAAGAAGAAAAAAAGTTCAAAACACCCAAATCCTTATTTTCATCAGAGCGGGTCTAGAAGACTAGTCGAGTTATGGATCCATCTCCAGCATCTCGTTCTGTTCCAAGGATTTAGAACAAAGTTCTTAACCACATTTGATTCGGATCCCTCTTCATATAAGAGCTGCCTGTAACAGAGGGACAGCTACATCCAGACCAGATGTTTCTCGTCATTCTTTGACCATAACAAAAGCCAGAGTTCTACCGTGTGACCGGCTCACTCTCTACCTTAGCACATGTAATTGGCCCCGATGTTTTTCTATTGATCGCAAACTTCAATACACTGACCACTATCTGCCTTTCTTATCCCTCCATGTATCTCCATAAAACCCTGCTGTGCTGGCAGGACAAGGTTTCCAATAGTCACTGAGGGGGCTTTTGAGGCGGCTGTTCTTCATGTAACACTAAACTTTCCTGCTTATTAAAAGAGATTTGTGTTTTTTTTTTTTTTTTTACTACCATTCCTGTTTTTAAGAGCTTTTCAGGTTAACAGGGGTTACTTGTAATTTTCCTTTCAAAGGTCATCAGAAAACAAGTGTTGAAGTGTTTTTTACCCTTCTTGAGGGCAGTGGGAAGCCCCAGCTGTCTTAGCTGAGGCTCCATTGAGTGTGGGAACTGCTCAAGAGGTCCCTCGTCCAGCGTTACGTCCATCTGAGCTTGGTTTCCAGCGCGGGCAAAATCCATCTCTTTGAAATGACTGAAGTATCTGCAGGTGAAGGCCAGCACTCTTTAGCTGATCAACACATAAAGCACCAATAAAACAACAGAAGCTTTACTGAAACCATCACTTACTCATATACTTCATCCTTTGTTTTGTTTGTGAAGAGAACCCCAACTTCCCCTCGCAGAAACTTGCTGACCTGCACACCAAAAGCGTAAAAACTTAC
Source organism: Oryzias latipes (assembly GCF_053564925.1). Taxonomy (NCBI): domain Eukaryota; kingdom Metazoa; phylum Chordata; class Actinopteri; order Beloniformes; family Adrianichthyidae; genus Oryzias; species Oryzias latipes. The sequence continues at coordinate 10,809,380 of NC_136241.1, forward strand.
AACCTCTTCAGTATGGAGGATCGGATTGCATTTATACATTTCAAAAACAGTCAATATCTGCTTACCTTGTGCAAATTGTCTTTGTATTCATCTGGACTTCCTTTCCCCAAAGCTACAATCATGACTTTATTTTTGCCAAAGAAGAATCTGTAGATTAGACACAAACATCAGAATCAATCCCCCAATCCTCTGCATTCCACAGGAAGCTTGTTAATGCTGTTAACGGGAAAAGTGGTTGCTCTTTGGACTCCTGTTGCATGCAACCAGGCTCGATCCTGTTGAGAAAACTAGATAATCAAAGATTACGTGGACGTCCTACCTATCTCATGGACACTTAGGTATGCACATCACTAGTGGCTGAAGTGTGGCGTAGGGACACCGTACACCAGTATCACCTGTACGCATTGACTGGATAATAAATAACTGGACGGATCGCGTGTGCCGTCACCATAGTCAATGCCTTGATTCCAGTTCCAACCAATTTAAGATCAAACTTATTAAATCCACAACTTCAGGGGACCAGCGTTCAGCTTGTCAATAAGATATCTGCCCCACTTACAGCAGATTACCTGGATCAGGTGTGTCCCATCACTAAGAAGCTGCAAGGGGAGGGATAGATGGAAAACCAGCAAGACAGCAGCCCTCTAGAACGGGGATTGTGCACCGTGAGCAGAGAAGTGATCAAATAAAATGATAATAAAATTATTGTGGCGATCGTTAATGATGGGCAGATGAAGCATTGAAGCCTTTTGTCCGATTGACTCACTCAAGTATAGTGATTCTAGTATGACTTGTACTGGACTCAAAAAAGAAGTTGGCATGAATTTGAAGTGCATGGCATTTTGCAAAAAAGTCTGTGACTAAAACTGTTGAGTTGGGCGTAAAGTGTATTAGTAAGTTTGTGATATTAAAGTGTACACGTGAATACACACTTAGTACACACAGTGACACACAAAATATACGTATTATACACTGAAATCCATTTAAGACCATTTTACCTCCATATCATTAATTAGAAAATCCTTATTCCAGGCCATGTTATGGCCAAAGATTCAACAAATCTTCTTAGATCCAATTCTTCAGTGTACGATTTTATCAGCTACAATAAAACATGTGATCTCAGTTCACCCAGATGATGGAATGAGCTAAATCTGTCCCAGTTTAGCTTGGTGGACTTCAGCCAGGACAGCAAACTGAAAACTACACAAAACCAAAACACAAGCAGGAACTTGGAACACAACAGAGCACCATTACCTGCTGTGCTTCCATGCTGTCCGGATATCTTTTAACTTGTTATTCCTCATATTTTCAACAGAAAATATGAACAGGTTCCTGTATGTGTCCACGCATTTTCTTAACTACAAAATAAAAACAAACGAGGAGGTTTTAGTTCATTGTTTTTTGCTTGATTCTATCATTGTTGTGTGGTGACTAACACTTACCTCCTCAATTAATTTCTGCTTCGACTCCAATCCTTTCTTCGTGGTTTTCGTTAACGAAACTGAGAAAATAAAAAACAAATAAGAATACATTCTCTAAGTTAGACTGAAACGATGCAGTTGCTTTACAGCGCATCTTCTTTCTCTTTCGGCTTTTCCCATCAGGGGTCGCCACAGCGAATCATCCTTTTCCACCTCACTCTATCATGAACATCTTCTACCCTAACATTAGCCAACTTCATGTCCTCTGTCAAGACATCCATGTATCTCCTCTTTGGCCGTCCTCTTGCCCTCCTGCCAGGCAGCTCCATCTCCAACATCCTTCTACCAATATATCCACTATCCCTCCTCTGAACATGTCCAAACCATCTCAGTCTGGCTTCTCTGACTTTGTCGCTAACACAGGCAACATGAGCCGTCCCTCTGATGTACTCGTTCCTTATCCTGTCTAACCTGGTCACTCCTAAGGAGAACCTCAACATCTTCATCTCCGCTACCTCCATCTCAGCCTCTTGTCTCTGTCTCACTGCTACCGTCTCTAACCCATAGAGCAGAGCTGGTCTCACCACTGTCTTGTACACCTTTCCTTTGAGTCTTGCTGGCACTCTTCTGTCACACAACACTCCTGACACTTTCCTCCACCCGCTCCAACCTGCCTGCACTCGCCTCTTCACCTCTTTTCCACACTCCCCATCACACTGAACTGTTGACCCCAAGTACTTAAACTCCTGCACCTTCTTCACCTCAGCCCCCTGTAACCTAACGCTTCTACCTTGATCCCTCTCGTTCAGACACATGTATTCTGTCTTACTACGACTGACCTTCATGCCTCTTCTTTCCAGAGCAAACCTCCACCTCTCTAGCTGTTCCTCCACCTGCTCTCTACTCTCACTGCAAATTACGATGTCATCCGCAAACATCATTGTCCAGGGAGATTCCTGTCTTACCTCGTCTGTCAGCCTGTCCATCAGCATAGCAAACAAAAAAGGACTCAAAGCTGATCCTTGGTGTAGTCCCACCTCCACCTTGAACTCCTCTGTCTGACCTACAGCACATCTCACCACCGTCATACTTCTCTCATACATGTCCTGAACTACTCTGACATACTTCTCTGCCACTCCAGACGACCTCATACAGTACCACAGCTCCTCCCTCGGCACCCTGTCATACGCCTTCTCTAAATCTACGAACACACAATGCAGCTCCTTCTGACCTTCTCTGTACTTTTCCATCAACATTCTCAAAGCAAAAATGGCATCAGTGGTGCTCTTACGGGGCATGAAACCATACTGCTGCTCACAAATCTCCACCTTCTTCCTAAGCCTGGCTTCCACTACTCTTTCCCACAGCTTCATTGTGTGGCTCATCAACTTTATTCCTCTATAGTTGCTGCAGTTCTGCGTGTCACCCTTGTTCTTAAAGATCGGAACCAGAACGCTTCTCCTCCATTCCTCAGGCATCTTCTCACTCTCTAGAATCCTATTGAAAAAACTCGTTAGAAATTCCACTGCTGTCTCTCCTAAGCACTTCCATACCTCCACAGGTACGTCATCAGGACCAACGGCCTTTCCGCTCTTCATCCTTTTCAGAGCCTTCCTAACCTCATCCTTTCCAATCTCTGCTACTTCCTGCTCCACAACAACCACATCTTCCTCCCTTCTTTCCCTGTCATTTTCCTCGTTCATCAGCTCCTCAAAATACTCCTTCCATCTTTTCTGTACACTCTCCTGGGTTGTTAGCACCTTTCCGTCTCTGTCCTTAATCACCCTTATCTGTTGCACGTCCTTCCCATCTCTGTCTCTCTGTCTGGCTAGCCTGTACAAGTCCTTCTCTCCTTCCTTTGTGTCTAACCTGTCATATAGCTCATCGTAAGCTTTCTGTTTGGCCTTTGCCACCTCTCTCTTCACTCTACGCTGCGCTTCCTTGTACTCATGTCTACCTTCCTCAGTCCTTTCTACATCCCACTTCCTTTTAGCCAACCTCTTCCTCTGGACGCATTCCTGTACTTCCTCATTCCACCACCAAGTCTCTTTACCGTCTTTCCTCTTTCCAGATGACACACCTAGCACCTTCCTACCTGTTTCCCTGATAATCTCTGCTGTAGTTTCCCAGTCATCTGGAAGCTCATCCTGACCACCCAGGACCTGCCTCAACTTCTGCCTAAATTCCTCACAAGTTTCTTCATTCTGTAGCTTCCACCACTTGGTCTTCTTTTCTGTTTTCCCTCTCTTCTTCTTCCTGACCTCCAGAGTCATCTTACACACCACCATGCGGTGCTGTTTGGCTACACTCTCTCCTACCACCACTTTGCAGTCATTAACCTCTCTCAAATGACCTCGTCTACATAGGATGTAGTCCACCTGAGTACTCCTACCTCCACTTCTGTATGTCACTCTATGTTCCTCTCTCTTCTGGAAGTAAGTGTTGACTACAGCCATTTCCATCCTCTTCGCAAAGTCCACCACCATCTGTCCCTCCAGATTCCTTTCATTCACACCAAACCTGCCCATCACCTCCTCATCACCTCTGTTGCCCTCACCAACATGCCCATTAAAGTCTGCTCCAATAACAACTCTCTCTCCTCTGGGGATACTCTCTATGACCTCATCCAACTCACTCCAGAATCTCTCCTTCACTTCTAACTCACAGCCAACCTGTGGCGCATACCCACTGACTACATTCACCATCACCCCTTCAATTTCTAACTTTAGGCTCATCATCCTGTCTGAGACTCTTTTCACCTCTAGAACACTGTTTACAAACTCCCCCTTCAGAATCACACCTACCCCGTTTCTCTTCCTATCAACACCATGATAGAACAGTTTGTATCCTCCTCCAATACTACGTGCCTTGCTGCCCTTCCACCTTGTCTCCTGCACACACAGTACATCTACCTTCCTTCTCTCCATCATGTCTGCCAGCTCTCTGCCTTTCCCTGTCATTGTGCCAACGTTAAGAGTCCCTATTCTCAAACCTATGTTCCTGCCTTTTCCCTTCTCTCTCTGGCCACGGACCCTTCTGCCTCCCCTCTTTCTTCGACCAACAGTAGTCAAATTTCCACCGACACCCTGTAGGTTAACAGCATCGGTGGCGGTCGTTGTTAACCCGGGCCTCGACCGATCCGGTATGTCAAAAGTGTTGTGGATGATTCGCATGGTTATTTTGGCAATTTTTACGCCGGATGCCCTTCCTGACGCAACCCTCTCTATTTATCCGGGCTTGGGACCGGCACAGAGGCAACTGGCTTGCAACCCCTGTGGCTAGATTGCTTTACAGCGCATCGCGTAACACATTTGTGCTAATTTTTGTTAGCTTATAAAACGTCCACGACCGAAAAACGAGTGCTTTAAGTCGGTAACAGGTTTTAAAAACTGGAATCGAATAAATATACCAAACACATCAATATAAACTTTTAATTTCTTACTTTTCTTGTCTCTCTTTGACTTGGGCATGGTTGTTCACGTTGGCAGACAGCGCACGTGAAGCAAAAGGACCCCAAATGTTTCTTTTCCTGTAAGATGACCACACAGCGCCTGATTAAAAATAAAAAGAATTATCAGGTTTTTTTTTTTATTGAAATTACTTTAAACAATGATTTACCTAAACTAAACGCATTAAACTCATTGGTGATGCATTCCCCCCACATTCTAACATATTTTATCCATTAATTAATTTATGTATCAAACATGTAATTAGTTTTGTTCTAATGCCTGAAGAAATATGTGGACTTCTAAACTCTGCAACGTTGTGGACAAACTTTGATAGGGTACCGGATGTTCTCGGGTTGCCGGATGTTCTCGGGGTCCTTCGGGGTCCTTCGACCAATGATGACGTCACACTATTTGATTGGCTGTAAGTTGCCACGACCAATGAGTTAACGTAGCTAAGTTTTTTAAAAAACTTTATTGACAATTGCGGTATCATACATTAACAATGACATTAACGTTAACAACGAACAATAACGATGTAATCAATATTGCCTCGAAGATCAGTCACCATTGCCAAATATAACATATTGACATAGAAAATACATAATAGAGGGGAAAAAAAGAAACAATGAACATAACACACAAATAAATAAAAACATAAGTAAAATAAAATAAAGGAACATAGAAAAAATCTAAGTAGTCTAATACTAGTTAAGTTAGGGGTACTCGTGAAGTTTTTATTTCTGAACAAAACTAAGCAATTTCAAGCCATTCTTCTTTTTCATATAATGAAGTGATTGAAAGCAAAAACAGAGCTCTTTATTAAATGTTATAAAAGTGGTTTGGTCTTCAAAACTTGACCTCACCAAGATGGCGGTGCTCTCCTCCCATGAGGAACCACGTGATGTCTCCTCTAGTGATAGAACTCATTGGAAGGACCCTGAAGGACCCCGAGAACATCCGGCAACCCGAGAACATCCGGTACCTACACCGCCTATTTAGGAAACTAACACAAAAAACCTTTGGCTCTGATAACACAAATGGGTCACCTGCTTCACACTAGGAACTGAACATCGGTGTAGTGTTACTGCTCCAAATACCATCATGTGAACACCTAGCAGTGCCAATCAGGGAAAACTGGAGGGCAGATCATGTGTTGGCTTACTTGCTTCACTTACTCAGTGTGATGCACCATAAAGATCATTTTGAAACAGCTGGGCACTGATTTTGCAAAACAGCTATTAATACTTCAAATGCCCTTATCAATCATATACTTTCTTGAATGTTATTGCAGGAAAAGATTTATTGCATATTCTTTTCCGTACTCCTGTACACACTGAAGCTTTTATGCCCATTATAGCTGCCATCTGGTGGGGATTATGAACAGATTAACCTACAAAACAGCACCTGAGCCACAGAGAAGCAGCACACACAGTCAAAGCAATGCAGTACAGGTACAAATTGTTTCTGTTTACCTCTTTGTAATAGAATAGAGCAAATCTATCATTTTTGTAACCCAAAAATCCAGTTTGGACAGCTACTTCAGGAACAATATGTAACTTTAAGAAACACAAAAAGTGTTAGGGCTTCACGTAACAATAGAACATATAGATCTATTATGGTATAAAGTGGAAAAACAAGGAAAACACCACTGAAAATGCTATTAAAGCAGAGGTGTCCAAACTTTTGCAAAAAGGGCCAGATTTGGTGTGGTGAAAATGTGTTAGGGCCAACCTTTGTTTTGCATTATTTGTACCGTTATAACATAAAATGCAAATGAACCGATTGATTGATTTTTTTTCTCCAATGGGAAACTTTTCATTTCTTCACATTGAAAGGAATCAAACCAAAATCAACTTTCAGAGAAATGCATTCAAAATTACAGTGAAATTCCAATTTGAAGACCAAAAAGTCTGTCGGTGGAAAAAAAAACTTTCGTCAACACAGAATCTGAAGTGTTATTCCCCATTAAATGCTCGCTGTAAACTTTTACATGTAAATCATGAGAACAGGAAAATAAAACAAATAATGTAATTCAGAGTTGCAAACCATTGTGGTTTGTATCTGTAAGGCTCTAAAGGTAAAGAAGACAGGTTGTTGCCACAAATTTACAACAGCTTATAATAACATTTAGCCGAACACAATAAAAAAAAATCGTAATTCTGAGAATGTGCTTATGGGTCTGCATATTGTTGCTTTTATAACTTGAGCAGGCAAGGCAGTAGAGATTTGAACGGGATGGACTTTGGACATGCCTGTCCTTAGGGAAACAAAAAAGAAAAGGAGAGGAGACCTATTTTTTTTTCTAAAGGATTTCAACAGCCCATTTTCATTCATTTTACCATAAAAATATTTATTTGTCCATTTCAACCCTTAAACGCTTCAATATCTCCTTTCATGTATCACACATTAACTGTACAGATGAGCCTTGAAGACAAAATGGGACACATTGTGTACACACAATGTGATAGAGCGGATGAAAACTCCAGTAGGGAGGTTTTGCCTCTGTTTTCAGAGTTTGACATGAATCTATTAAGCCTGCAGCAGTTGGTGGAAAGGCTTAAGGTTTTGAAATGAGCGCTGCTTTCGGTTTCTGCCACAGGAGGGCGGAGGGTGGGACGTGTGAGGGGTCGATGTAGGTGATAGTGCCGAGTTTAGCACTTTGCAACCTGATCTTCACGGAGGCAGGGCTCTGCGGTGCCAAATCCTGCCTCGCCGCTCTGTATGGAGACCGGATGGAGTCACCCTAGACGGTATGATAGAGACAGAAGGTGGGCCTTCCTCCTCATCAGTCAGCCGGCTTGTCATCATCATCACCACCACGCAGCAGCAGCAGCAGCGGCGGCGGCGGCTCTTGAGGAAGGGGCAGACGTGAGGGGAAGTGCGCCTGGAGCTTATTGCGCCCTGCGTCAAACTCCCGTCCCTTCAGGAGATGCTGTCCTCTGTGGCTCTTAAAGGACTTCCCGGAGTTGTTTTGGCTGCAGGGGTTCATGGTAACGTCGCGGGGTAAAAACAAAAAAAAAACCCAGCTGGACAGTGATGGACTATTCCTCCGTCCCCGCATCTGCATTGTGAGGAGGAGCGCACTGTCAGTGGGAGCTCGAGGATAAATCGGAGGAAAATGGCATTTATTTGTCTGTAAAACAGACGAAAGCATAAAGCTGGATTGTGGTTTTTCATTGTCTTTTCATTCCAACATGAGTTCGCTGTTTTTCTCCGACTCCGTGCCTGGCCCGGTGTGCAGCGTCCCAGCGGGCTCGGGCGCGGTGACCAGCGCCCTGCGTAACGACCTGGGCTCCAACATCCACGTCCTGAAAACCCTCAACCTGCGCTTCCGCTGCTTCCTCGCCAAAGTCCACGAGCTGGAGAGGAGGAACAAAGTGCTGGAGAGCCAGCTGCAGCAGGCCCTGCAGCGACCGCAGTACCGACACCCGTTCGCCCGCGAGGTGGCCGTGCAGACGGACGGTCCCGGATCCAGACTGCCCGGCACCATCTGGAGCTTCACCCACATCCGGAGGCAAGGAGAGCGCTATGAGACCCTGCAGGGGCCTGGAGTCACGTGGACGCACCCAGATGGAGTTGGGGTTCAAATTGACACCATCACCCCAGAAGTGAGGGCGCTGTACAACGTGCTGGCAAAAGTCAAGAGGGAGAGGGACGACTACAGGAAAAAGTGAGTCCAGTCCAGACCAATGTATCTACTTCAATTCTTGTTTGGGGGCCACAATAACTAAATATGAAGGATTTAGTGCGAATCACATGGACTTCTCCACTTACATCTCAAAAGCACATCATCCACCCTGACCCACTCCCTTCCTGACCTCTGCCCCACTTTGACCCCACATCACTTTCCAGCATCCTGAGTTTAGAAGCCAGGAGTGGTTAGACTTGCTCACTTGTCTTGAGTCGACATCAGGCTCAGTTTTTTTTATATAGAACCCTGTGGGTCATTGAACTTATATTGCAGCCATTCAACTGACTTAAGTCCAAAGTTTTTTCCATGTAGCGATGCCTGTTGTTTATAAAGCAAACATAATATATTTAAGAGATAGGCAGTGGTGGAGCTTGAACTTGAAGATGTTACATGGGGGGTCGGGAGGGGGGAAGACAATTTTAGAAGGGTGGCAAATGAGAACAGCAGAGTGGAAGGCCTTTACAAATGAAAGGATCCAAATTTCAAACTGTTTTGTTCTTGTTGTTAATTTGATAACAGCATTTTTTTAGCTGAGATGCAATTAAAATATTGCTTTTTTTATTTTTGCCATGATTAAAGCAGCTTATTGATGATTTCTTTATCTTTCTTTATAATACTAATATTGACTCAAACTTTGGGGGAGGACAAAGCTTTTTCCAATGGGGCAGGTGCTTCCCTTGCTTCCCCCATAGCTCTGGACCTGGAGATAGACTTTACTTTTTTAATAAGCAGCTGGTACAGCAGATTTAGCTGGCCACAAAAATGTGAAACATTCTTCTTTTTTGATTTTTATTCTCTTTTTAATTTATAACAAATATTTGTCACTGAGACACATATTGATAGCCAAAATATAAAACCTCCTTTCTTAAAAAAAAATCAAAATTTTCAGGAAACAAGAGCAATGTTTTAAATGTTCCAGGCAGTGCTGATAATAAGTTTAAAAAAGTCATTTAAAAAGGCAGGATTTTTTCTAGATTCACCTAAAATGTGGAGTTATACTTATTCTCACCATTTCATTTAAAAACTTAAAATCTAAAAATTTGGCCATTGATATATTTTTTACTTTCTGGTTTCTTGGATACTAATATTTCTTCTCCTTCTGTGGATGTTGTAGGCCAGGCCTCATCACGAGGATATGGCAGATAGCACGGGGCTAAAGTTACTTCAGCTACTTCCCTCGAAGGAAGTCGAAGCTTTTATTTTGTCGCTCCACTGAGGAAATCCTTTTTGCACGACTCACCCATGCTGTGTTTTATTTTCCAAGTCACATTAAGTCTGCAGACTTGGCTGACTGCTAGAAGGAGACGATGTCGTGTAACCGCCAGCTTCTGTTCAGCGTCATGACTCAAACGGAGAGGCATTTGAACAAGGCTCTGTTGCCCGTGACGACCGCTAACTTTCCAGTGAGCAAGCTGACTCAGTCACACAGAATGTGTGCGCTCTCACACTCCACTGGGAAAACAGATATCCTGTCCAGTCATCCTCCATAATCTTGTCATATCCTTTTTTGTGCATTTCTATTTCTGACTGTGCCAGGGGCCACATTCAAAGCTTCAAAATCTTGAACTAAGAGCTTTGGATTTTGGGAGATTATTAGTAAAGTCAGTTGTGATTATTTTATTTAGTGAAGCATTATTGTTAAACAATCATCAAGGTTACTTTTAGGATTCTTATTTAGACATTTTTACATATCAAAAAGGAGGAATCAGACACCTTTTCTGTGTTTCTGTGCCAGTAGTTACATTTATTGTGCTCTCTCCCGCCTTGCCTCAGTAATTGCATCAGGAATCCACAGCTCGGTGTTTTGTTTTCTCTTCGGCTCTTAATCCTCTTTACAACAGTCACGTTTCAGCATTCAGTCCATGAGTCCCATCTTTTCTTCTGTGCTCTTTGTGCTCCACCATTCCTTCACTCCACCCTTCTATAGCCCCCTCCACCCCTCTGCTCCGCTCTGTGCCACATACAGACAGCTTTGTAAGGCATCCTTGCTCTCAAATGAAATCTCCCATGATTCCACAGGAGCAGGCTGATTTATGAAAGTATTAAAAAAGCGGTGGCACTCACAGCAATCGATGGCTTTGTGGACTGTTTCTGGTTTCCCCTAGCATGTGTTGGTACAGTAAACTAGTCTTTTGTTTATGTTCCTTCGGGTTGGGATGTGTCCCTTTCACATTTTAGTATTCTATTTTTGCAAACCACAATGAAACAGTTTAATTTGGATGTTGTGTTTACTTGTCATCTTAAAAGTTAAACATAACATAGGGAAAAAAAGGTAGAATTATTGTCAAAATTTGTGTTGATTTTTTAACAAGTGCAATCCCATTCCTAACGTATAGAGTTTAATATGATGTCGGTTCAACTTTAACAGCTTCAACTCTTCTGGAATGGCTGTCCAAATGTTTAGGAGTGCGTGTTTTTAGGAATTTTTGACAATTCTTCCAAAAGCGCATGAATGAGGTCACACACTGATGCTGGTGAAGGACTGACTCTGAGTCTCCGCTGCAATTCATCCCAAAGGTGTTCTATGTGGTTCAAGTCAGGACTCTGTGCAGGCCAGTCAAGTTCATTCAGACCAGACTCTGTCATCTATGTCTTTATCAGCATTTGTAGTGTTTTAATGAAACGTTCCTTTAAAGACCTTTAAGATCAATCGGCCAACTTAGATACATGTCCACATTGTGCCTCTCTGTCTGGACTGTGGGCTCTCTTACTCATCATTATGATGCATAATAGTACCTTCTTCCAGGGCAAAACGTTCCATTCCATTGTCAGCCATGTTAGTTAAATGTACCGATAGGGTAGTTATAGCGAGTCTCAATACGTATCGCAACTATAGGCAATGATGTTAAAAAAGGCCATAGAAGGAGTGGCCCATACCCAGTAACAGATTAGACTGTTTATAGCATCCTGGAGGCTGAAAACAGACCACTGTTATGTGATCTAAATAAATTTCACATTTGGGTTTCGTTTGCATGCCATGCGGAAAGCTGTTGTAGAGCTGTACAGACAAACCGATCTGGAGGAAAAACAGACATTTGCACATGCAAAACGATGCATTTAAAGTCTGCTGCATGATCAAATGTCAGCCTAGTTAATGCCAAAGAATGCAAAATGAAGTGAGACGCAGTTTACAGTTATTTGCATGGCTTTTGCTGAAGATTGCAGCAGGATGCAGCTATTGAGATAAGAGAGAAGCACTAGAGAGACTAATTTACAATTTTCTAAGTGCCTCTAGGTTCTTTAAAATGCACGTTTTTGTTTTTCTTCCTGCTGTAAAGGAGACATGAAGAGACAAACTGTGCTGAAGCTGAGATTTGAAACAGTGATTCTTGTTGATTCCTCTGGCTGTTCCTAATTGGATGTCTGTAAGGGCCAAACACTCTTCCTGCTAGGTCAGTGTGGGAGCAAAAGTGGACACAGACCAGAACCAGACCAGCTTCCAGGCCTCCTGGGCCTGTTTTCTAAGCATGAATTATTCAAATGCTGCTGAGTTTAGAGTGTGTGGATCAATGCAACCAGACTTCGGTGAAGGCATTTTTCTGGGGCTTTGATCTCAGTTCCTGTGCTGCAGAGGGATGAGAGGAAGAACGAGGCCTTATAGCTGAAAGCAGAATTCAAGCTTTGCAAGAATAAGAATATTTAACAAATTAACATTAGTTTGGAAGCTTATAACTGCATTGTGTTAGGTAGATCATATTTCTTTCTGAATAGCGACACGCCTCGTTTGACTGTCGTGGAGTTGGTGCCGACCTGCGCCGTTTATAATCCCGGCTGTGTTAATGAGAAGGATTTTCTCTGAGCCGTCACCTAGCACCAAGGTCTCCGCATCCAGCCAGCTCTGCACCGCATCCTGGCACGCAGCCGCCGCACTGTGCTGGGCCTCTTCAAGTGGGAAGACTTCCTGCTGCCGAGATACAGAGAGATGCAAAGAAGTAAAGCTCAGTTCACTAAGACAATGATCTCCATGCGGCTTTCCCTCTGTACTTTGTTGTTTTGAATTTGCAGAATGTTCTTGCCTTTTTAACCCTTGTCCTATCTTAGATGACCCCACCCTAACATTGACGTGTTCTCCCAACCATGACAAAGGTGGATAAAGGTGGAAAGAATTCATGTAATCCATGGAAACCAGTGAAGATCACAAATCATTGAAGAAAAAAGGTTCAGAGCACTGTACAGTGGGTCTAGATGACCCAACTCCCAACATTAAAGTGCCTAGGATAGCACAAGGGTTACAGACAATCTGCAGGTCATTACTACTTAAGTCTTTATTTTGCTCGTGCCATCTTCCCAATGAATCTGGATGGCCCTGAGTGGAATCATTAAAAATGCAAAGCTGTTGATAACTGACTCCTTTCAGTCAAAGCTCTCTGCCGTTGCCTAAAAATATGTACACTTGCACTCAATGACATCTTAATTATGGCGAAAACTATGAACACAGCTAAATCCCAAATCCAATGTAAACTGGAAAAGAACATCTTAGGGACTCTGAGACAAGTTTACATTCAAGCATGTGGAAAAAAGTGGCTTTCCTAAATCCTTTTCCTAGCCTTTTAATGAATTATAATGTATTTTTAATTGGAAATGTTATATACTTGCACTTGTTTAGCTGCATCATCACACGTGATGCAACTTAGTGAGAAGATCTGTAAGATTTCAGTTTACGGATGCATTTTCTGTGGAGCTGCTGCTTTTCCATGCATTTTTACTTTATTATTCGATTATTATACAGCTGAGAGCAGGAGTGCAGGGTTGCACCTGTCTTACATGAGAATGAAATTAAACTCAGATTCCATTGGATGTTTGTTTTTTACCTTTTACAAAAAGGCCTGTTCAGTCTCGCTCCATTCTCACACAAACTCAGACACCTGCTTAAACATTAAGAACAACTAACACTAAATATTCCTTATGTTTTATAAAGCGTCTAGCCTGTCTTGCTCAGACCGGTTGGCTTTTTAAGAAGCTTTTGCCACCTCAGTTCATGCTGACACAGCATGCAGCCTCAATAACCTCCATATTTCAAAAGCTTGTTATTTCAGAGGAAATGCCAGGCGCTTTTCAAAACAAACACATGCCATTGCGCACACACACACACGCACACACACACCATACGTTGTATATAATGTTGTGTATGGGAGAGACAGGAAGGCAGTGTGCAGGCATCTTGACAGCGGTGTTAAATCTGCCGCAACTTTAAAATGTACAGCAAACTCAGAAATCATGTTGGAGAACTGAGCGGCTAACCAGAGAGCTTTACCACAAGGGTGGACCGGGCCTGCAGAAGCATAGACAAGACCAACTGGAAACTATTTGTGTGATAGGAGTCACATTCTTGTGGGAAATCACAAATCCAACTGCTCCAGGGTAAAATGCTGCACAGCAGAAAGCAGAGATTAAGTCAAATAACAATTACCGCCAACTGTTAACTCAGAATCTTTTGCTTATCGGTATGTTTGCTGTTTTCAAACTACATGGTTTTGGTGCTATATTGAACATAATATTTAAATCCTGCTAAAACAAATTCAATAAAATATTTCATGGAAAATTATCACCTAATATCTTATTTTTAATAACTTCGCTATCCTCCTGAGAACCGGCTCATTCACTTATATCTTCTGTAAGGACATTTGATTTTGGATTGTGTCCTTTGACTCATTTGAAGTTCCATACTAAGACCTAATTAACTTAAACAAGACTGGGAAGCATATGGTTTACATTAGGGCTGCTTAATATAAGGAAAACAAGTGATCAACGCTAGTTAACTGCAACAGTTTCATTTAAATTAGAGTCAACATAACCTAAATTACACTCCAAATGACCACGTGAAAGAGTCCATCCGATGATTTATTTGATTCGTTGAATACTTTAAAGCGGCATGGGATAGTCTTACCACATTTAACCCTTGTGCTATCTTAGATGACCCCATCCTTACATTGACGTGTTCTCCCTACCATGACGAAGGTGGATAAAGGTGGAAAGATTTCATGTAATCCATGGACACCAGTGAGGTTCACAAATCGTTGAAGAAAAAAGGTTCAGAGCACTGTCTAGTGGGTCTAGATGACCCAACTCCCAACATTAAAGGTTCCTTGGATAGCACGAGGGTTACGGTGACCATTTATTGCTATTTTCGCCGACTTTTGAGTGTATTGCATACCTTGATATGGCGATAAGGATAAATTTGTAATTTATTGTGCAGGCCTAGTTTACAGTTTTATCTAATAGTCAATAAATGAACGAATAATCTGAATGTTTTCAGATATACTTTCAAAGTTTTAAAGTGATATTTGTTCCGATGAGATCCTTTGCTGTATGTTAAAAAGGTAAAGTACGATGCGATTGTATAGCAAAGAATAGTTGTGCATTTCTAACAACGCAACAATGGAAATCTAAACTTTGTGTTACTGTAGACACTTAAATATCGACTATCTGCCACAGCTGCACGGGAAATATCGGTTATCGGTATTGGCTTAAAAAAATGAAATCGGCCCATCCCTATAATAAATAGACATTACATTTTCGATTAACAAAACATTTTTTTTTTAAAATGGCGGAAGCAACTAAAGTTCACATACTTCTAAGTTGATGTGCTGATGACAAAACCCCGGAAAAATACAGCACAAAAGCCTTTTTGTCAGGCATGCATCATGCATCTGTCTATAGCTGTTAGTTTTGTTGATGAAGTGAGGTGTTTGCCTTACGCCCCTCTTCCTGAGGGTGTTCCTTCTTTTGATTTGGTTTTTACCAACTTCCTATGCTGAACAAATGCAGCAGGATGTGAGATTATAAGGAAAAAAGGCCTGCCTGCATAACTCTAGTCTGATCTGGGTTCACAGTAAACTCAACACAAACACAACCTCAAAGAAAAAATATTTCATAAGTTAGGGAGTTACTGTAAACACTAAAATTCTCAAGATCAGACTAAACTTAAAACATTTTCCCTTCATTATAACAGACAATGTTTATATTTTCTACAGTTTTAATCTGTTTCTGTGCACACACATGCACGCATGCACACACACACACATGCACGCATGCACACACACACACACACAAACATTTTCTGTGATGCTCGGTCGACAGATCTTTCATTTCATATTTGTGAAGTGGTTTATTCCAGACTAACAATCTGTGTTAGAGATGATCATTTCTTCATTATAAAAGCCATCTTTCATTGCCAGTATGGCAAATATGTTCTTGATTATCCCATCATACATTGGGGCCATAAAACTTGGGGGGTTTCGTGTAAAAAAAATAGGTAAAGGTTTTACAAATGAAGTATCTTCCCCTCCCCAACAAAGAAATGGTCACAATCAAAAAAAGAGAAGCAAATCTGTAGGTTTTGCACTGCTGCATCATAAAATGATAAAAGGATCTTTAATGTTGATCATTTATACCTTTGATGCATTGAAGATCTTGTTTTTAGGTTCCTAATGCACAGATTATTTCTTTATTCTGCACATTTCATATCTTAAATCACAAAAAAACATGGGGAATCCTTGGTGCAGAAGCTCACTGGTTCGAAACCCGGCCCTCACGTTTTACAAAAAATCTTTTTTGTTATTGGGATGTTTTCACTTTATTTATGGACATCTTTGATAATTTCTTTTTTTTTTTTTTTTTGGCCAATATTAACCTTTAATTTTTATTTTCATTCAGCAATATAGCATTAGACCCTGTATTTTCTTCTGGAAATGCAGCTCCTTCAAGTTTAGACTGAATTTTATCCAGCTTTTCTACTGTCACTAACACTGTTGGGACATCAAGACACAGGTGTGTGTGCTAAGAGACACAAAAGATAATTGTCTTGTAAAGATGTTTCAGGGATCCATTATGAGTTATGTAACTTCACCGACACACCCCGAGGATCTGTGCCAGAAGATCTTCATTCCTTTGTTGTTGGTGTTTTAATGTTTTCTACAGAACTCCACCCAAACATGGCCTGGGCTTGCACACTGTGCTCTTGCATGGAACCACACAAATCCAGGCCATTTGTCAAAGGAACATCCCCATCGAAGGCTGACATTAAAGGATTAAAGGGGTCAAATCCTTCTGCTGAAAACCTTCTAGAGGTCCTTCAGTCGTGCATGGGAACTAAAACAACATACAGTTCATCAGAACATCAGTTCCACGGGCGGCCGTGGTGCAGCGGTAGGGCGGTCATCCCATGATCGTAATATTGCAGGTTCAATTCCCGCCTTGCACACCCATGAGTCAAAGTGTCCTTGGGCAAGACACCAAACCCCACCTTGCCTCTGGTGGTAGGCAGGAACCTGTATTTGGCAGCAGAGCCGCCACCAGTGTGTGAACGTGTGTGACTGGGTGAATGGGTCCGTGACTGTAAAGGGCCTTGTCCTTGTAGGAAGAAAGGCGCTATTTAAGTATACGCCATTGACCAAAAGGATTAGATGTGAGTTTAGAAGAATTTGAGGGAAATTCATTTCTATTACACTGTGATGCTGCTTGTACATGCACATCTGTATTCATTACAGATGTGCTTTACATTAAGCAAGACAAAGGATGCATGTAACCTATGATGAAAAGTATGTTTTTGTGTGTTTTTTTTAGCTCTGGTAAACTTTTTTTCTCCTAAACATTTGTAACTGAGAGCTTTGATAACCAAGAGACATTTTTTCAAGTCTGTCCTCTTAAGGTAATTACAGCTATTTGAAAAAGTTACTGAAGTAATCATCTCCCTTTTTTCCCAGGTCAGAGCGTTTAACTGGAAACTGTTGGTAATTATCATAAAAAAGTACTTTCATGTTTGTCGTATACCTGCAGGGATTATGCCCAGTCTGCCCCCAAGCCAGAAAAAAACAGGATTGGAAATGGCTTTGGTGTACAGACTGTGAGATTATTGTTTTGTGCAGTGAAAACAAGTCACGCATGCACACATTAATTATCATTCAAATCCGTTTGGAGCCAGATCTTGACAGCAGATTAAACATGTCCTAACTAAAGCTTTTTACATGTTAGACGGTGTTTTATATGCTTTACCAAACTCTTTGTTGCAATGAAAATCAGGAACAAGTTATTTTGTTTTGTTGAGCTGCATCTTTCCGTTTCACCTGGATCCTGCACTTTTGAAATTGGACTTAAGTCTTGCGGTGGATCATGAAAATCTTCTGACACAAACAAAGATTATGCAAGCTTAAAAACATATTTTTTTTTTTTTTTTTTTTTTTTTTTTTTAACTTGTCCTGTCCAACAGCTAGGCAAACAGATGAGAGCTGAGGGCCTCTTGTGTTGGACATATTTTATTCTAACAAGAGGGGTTATTCATCTTCAGACAAACCAAAGGTATGTCTGAATAAACCCCTTTTGTAATTGAGGCCAAACTTTATTAATTTCAATCATGTTTGAAAATCTTTGGTGTTGGACCGGACGGAAAAGGAAAGAGGGGAACAAGAGAGAGGGGGGGGTAGGAGGGTGATAATAGGAGGGGAAGGGGGGTAAGACCATGAAGCAGCATAGAGCAGACAGGTTTACTGGTTGTTTATCGTTACGGTACGGTTCAAATGTAGTACAAAAAGGGCGGGGCCTGTTCACACACACTCAAATATTATCAACACACCTGCTAGCCGCAGAAATGTCCACATGTCAACATGCACACAAAACAGATAGTGTTCACGAACGCATACCTATGCCTTTAAACCAACTAGTGTGAAATCTTTCATTCATTCAATCATGCAAACTATTAGTGCAAAGGTGAGCTAACACCTGTGCTCAGGTGAGTGTTTATGTTCTTCTAAAATGGATGGTGGAATGTGAAAAGAAGGAGGAGGAGCGCCCAGCCACCCCCACACCCATACCCCCGCCGCAGCAGCAGCGGCAGCCGGAATTCCCCCAGCGCCACCGGGAACAGGCAGGGAACAACCGCCCCCCGGGCGACCAAGACCGCCACCCAGGCCAGGGCCAGCAGGACCGCCGCGAGGCCCCCAGAGCCAGAGAGCAGGGAGGCGCAGAGGGAAAGAGAGCGCCGCCCCAGCCCAGCCAGGAAAGCAGCCCCCCGCCGCGCCGGAAGAGCCCAACGCAGGGCCCCACCGGAGAGGGACGCCCACAGCCCCAGACGAGCACCCCACCACCACCCAGGAGTTCCGGGCATCCCCCTGCCCCGACCCCAGGTACGAGCCAGGACCCCCCAAGGGAGACCCGCTCCGCACTCCAGGCAGCCACCCACCCGGCCCACGGTTGGTCCAGGTAGGAGCAAGGCAGGGGCCCGCCGCCCCCGCCCAGGAGGGGGGAACCCCGGGGAAAAAAGGGCGGCCCATAAGGGATGTTATAAATATGGCCCGACCAGGCTCGGCCATGTTGGAAGTTTGGCGGGGCCCAGCGCCCAGGGGCAAGGACCAGGACCCACCCCCCAGGGACACGAACACCCCCGGCTCAGGTGTAATATGAACCCCCCCACCGCGCGGAGAGAGCACCGCCGGGCCCAGGGAGCCGGCACCCAAGGGACACGGCCGCCATCGCCAAGAGGCCCGCACCCCCCACCAGGGACGGGGTAGGGGACAGATGGACCCAGGTCCCACCTTCCTTGTAAAATGTGTGTGCGTGTATGGGTGTTTGAGAGGGTGTTTGTGTGCATGTGTGTGTGTTTATGTTTGAATGTATATATTGAAGGGGGAGGGGTGTGTGTACTAAGGGGGGTGCAGTTAAAATTGGCGAGTAGGGCACTAAGGGGACATCTCCTGATTACTCACAGTGATGTCCCCTCACCCTCCACACCAAGGGGCCCTAAATGTCTAAGGTGCGGTTAAAATTGGCGGGTAGGGTGCCAGGAGGACATCTGCTGCTTGCTTGCAGTGATGTCCAAGCACCCCCCCTACCAAGGACCCTACGTGTCTAAGGTGCAAATAAAACCGAAAGAGGGGGGGCCCACTCCATACGGCAACCATAGGAGGGGGGGGCCACTCCCAAGTAGCCCCCCCCCAAGGCGCATCGCAGGCTAAACCCCCCACCCCCTCACCCTAATATGAGGTTATATAAGGAAGGGGGTAAGTTGGGGACAGCTGGTAGACTGTCCCCCGGTGGTCAAACAGCCGTCCCCCAGCCCACCCCCAGCAAAGGGGCCAGGGCCACCCAGCCCAGGGGCCCACCCCCGGAGGCGCCGACACCCCAGGCCCGGCACCACCCACCCCACACAGAGAGAGAGGAGCCAGAAAGCGTCGCCCCCCCCCGGAGCAAGCCCAGGCCCCCACCCCCAGACGCCGGCCCTAGAAGAGCTCTGGTCAGGCCTCGACGGGACCGAGGAGGCCAACCGGCCGAGGCAACCACTGATTGCCTCAGCGGAGACCCCGACCCGCTAGCCCCCCCGACCCGTACTAATAATGGGCCCCCCCTCCCCCCCAGAACGCCCCCCCACAGGACAGGGCCGACAAGCCCCCCACCCCACCCCACCCCAGACCCCGCAGCCGAAGCGGGTGATACCCAGAGCGACCGGGGGCCCCGAGAGGGTTGTCCCGTCCCGCCCCAGAGCCAGGGAAGGGCCGATCCCAGCCCCAGGTGCAGATGGGCAGCCCATCCGGCGCCGCTGGGCCCCCCCCACCCGAGCAGGGCCCCCCGCCAACCCCCCCCAGCACAGGCAAAGGGACCACCCCCCCAAGCCAAGCCAGACCACCACCCCACCCCCCCACCACGCACCCCCACACCCAAGCCCAGAGGACCACGCAGCGCCCCAGCCCGCCCCACCCAGGCACCGGACCCGACCCCCCGACCAACGGAGCCCCCCACCGCCCCCGCCAGGCACCGGAAGCCCCGACCCCCACCCCAAACCACGGCAGAAGGGCAAGGAGCAGCGACGACCAAGCCCTCCACCCCCTAAGTCATGGAGTCAACCACAGGAGACCAGAGAGACTGAATTCTTTCAAAGTTACTTGAGCTTTGGGCTGTCATTTTTTCCAAGCTGATATGATCAAACAGCAGATTTCTGTGTTGACTTATGTTTATATTTTTCTTGTTTTTCCAATTTATTAAAATAGTTTTTTTGGCAATACAAAGAGTTATGAAAATGATAGATGCTAATCCTTCTTCTATATCGATGGCACTCATGTCACCAAGCACACAAAGTGACGGTGAGGCAGTGATTGAAACCTTAAGCCAGACTGATAAATCGGCACATACCTGCTGCCAGAGAGCCCTGACAGGAGTGCAGAACCACAGTGCGTGCATGTAGCTGTCGGGTAGATTATTATCACAGTGCTCGCAAATGTCTGAGTTACTGAGACCCATCTTGAACATCCTCTGTCCAGTGTAGTAAATTCTGTGAAGAGTTTTGAGATGGATTAGCTGTAGATTTGAACTTTTTGTCAGTTTAAAGGTGTTTAGACAAAGTTCTGACCAGAAGCTTTCATCTGTGCTGATGCTCAAATCTGCATCCCATTTTTTTGTTGGAAGGGCAATATTGTTATCTAAATTGCATAAAAGTTTGTATATTTTGGAGAGAGTTCTATTCATTGAAAAATTAATCAGAGTGGTAACTACATCTGGTAGCTTTAAATCGTCGTCTTTAATTTTATACTTTTTAGTAATACTTGATTTAAGTTGCTGATATTCCAAGAAGTTATTTATTCCATGTTTGTCTTGAAGTTCCTGGGGGGTTATGAATCTTCTATCAATAATTACGTGCTCTAGTTGTTTTATGCCCCCTGCTTGCCAAGCTGGGAAGTGAATCATTTTTTTGTTAATAAGGATGTCCGGGTTGTTCCAGATGGGTGTCATTTTGCACGGTTGAATTGATGATTTTGATATTTTGAGAAATTCCCACCAGGCTGTTAAGGTGGCATTTATATTAATGCTTTTGAAACAATCCTGTTTTTTAACTATTTGGCTAATAAATGGTAGCTGTGACAGGTTGATCTTTCCACATAACACCTGTTCCAAGTCTAACCATGAGTTGGTTTCTGGATTATTTTTTAACCATTTTAAGATATATTGTAATCTATTTGCAAGAAAGTATTTGTGGAAATTAGGTAGTTCTAATCCTCCACAGCTTTTTGCAGATTTTAAAGTTTTTAGACTAATTCTTGCAGGTTTGTTGTTCCATAGAAAGCTTGATATGGATGAGTCTAATGTTTTGAACCATTTTAATGGCGGTTGTGTGGGAATCATTGAGAAGAGATAATTAACTTTGGGTAAGATTTTCATTTTAACCGTGGCTACCTTGCCCATAAGGGACAGAGGCAGGTTGGTCCAGCGTGTTAGATCGTCCTGTATGCTTTTCAGTAATGGGGTGTGGTTTAGCTGCACCAGTTCTGATAGTTTGGGGGAAAAGTAGATACCCAGATATTTGATATTTCCTGTTTTAACTGGAATTGTGAGTCTTTGTTCCATATTCCTGTTGAGTGGTAATAAAACAGACTTATTCCAATTAATGGAATAGTCTGATATGGAGGAGAATTCATTTATGATCATTGCTGTTTCATTTACAGAATGTAAATTCCTTAAAAACAGTAATATGTCATCCGCATAAAGACTAATTTTATGATGGCTGTGTTTGGTTTTTATTCCTATAATGCTCTCATTCTGTCTTATTGCTGCAGCTAGAGGCTCAATGAATATAGCAAAAAGAGAAGGAGAGAGTGGGCAGCCCTGTCTGGTTCCTCTTCCAAGAAAAAACCTGTTTGAAGTCTGTTTATTAGTTCTAACTGATGCATTGGGGTTGTGATATAATATTTTGATCCAATTGATGAATGCTTCTCCAAAACCAAACTTATGGAGGGCAGCAATAAGGAACTTCCAATTAACTCTGTCAAAGGCTTTTTCAGCATCCAGCGATAGTACCGTCATTTCCTGGTTTTTAATGGTGGCAAAGTCTATTATATTAACTAGTCTACGGACATTATCATCCGAGTGTCTGCCTTTGATGAATCCAGTCTGGTCGAAGTGGATTATGTGAGGAGTGATTTTTTCTATTCTCTGTGCTAGTGCTTTGCAGATAATTTTTACATCTGCATTGATTAAAGAAATGGGGCGATAGCTTGAAGGACTAGTGGGATCTTTGTCTGGTTTTAGAAGAAGAATTATGTTGGCTGAGTTCATGTTATGTGGCATTGATTGGCTCTCATTAATAGATGTGACAGTTTTATAAAATGTTGGTGCCAGTTGTTCCCAGAATTCTTTATAAAACTCAGCAGGAAAGCCGTCAGGCCCTGGTGCTTTACCATTAGGCATTAGTAACAGAGCTTCATGAAGTTCAGACGGCGAGAGCGGAGAATCTAAGTTTGTGATTTGATCCTCATTTAGCCTGGGTAGGTTTACATTATTAAGAAATGAGTCAATACTTTGCTCTGACGGATTGATCTGCGGTGTGTACAGGTTTTTATAAAAGTTTTCAAATTCGTTATTAATTTTGACCGGGTCATGGGTGACATTTCCTGTTTGGTCCATAATAGAGGTGATTGATGATTTTTCTCTGTTAATTTTAAGCTGATTAGCCAGAAATTTGCCAGATTTATTAGAGTTTTCAAATCTTTCAAGTCGTAGCCTTTGTATTTGAAATTGTGTTTGTTTATTAATGATGTCATTTAACTGCAGCTTTAAATTTTTCAGATCTCCCAGAATGTGTTCCTGTGCAGAAGCAGCATAAGCAGTCTCCAGGGTTTTGATTTTATTTTCTAATTCTAATAAATCTGCTTTCTCTTTGCGTTTTTTGTGCGTTGAATAAGAAATGATTTTCCCTCTCATGACTGCCTTTGCTGTTTCCCAAAGAACGCACGGTGGGATGTCTGGAGTATTGTTGAAGTCTAAGAAGGTTGCCCACTCTTTTTTAAAGAATTCAAGAAATTCCTGGTCCTTTAACAGAGACGTATTAAACCTCCAGGTTGTACCAGAGGGTGTGGATTTTTCCCTAGAAATGTTTACAGAGACTGGTGCATGATCACTGATAATAATTGGATGGATATTGGAGCTTTGAATATTTTTTAAAAGAGAGTTACTGATTAATAAATAGTCTCTTAAAAACATATTTGTTTGCTATACTCCTGGATTAAGAACTTTATGAGACACATATCTGGTGCTTTGCAGAGAAAATTCAAATAATAGCACTTTTTGCATATGCAATTAGGTATAAAAGCTCAAGACCCCTTAACCCCAGTTTGACCAGTTTAAGATTTCATTCCCTCTATTACTATATTGAAAAAAGAAGTATAAATACATATGAAGCACCCAGTGGCTGTAATGCATATATAAGGACCTTTGTACTTAGAATTCCACAGATCTTTTAACCCTTGTGCTATCCTAGGCACTTTAACATTGGGAGTTGGGTCATGTAGACCCACTAGACAGTGCTCTGAACCTTTTTTCTTCAATGATTTGTGATCTTCACTGGTGTCCATGGATTACATGAAATCTTTTCACCTTTATCCACCTTTGTCATGGTAGGGAGAACACGTCAAAGTAAGGGTGGGGTCATCTAAGACAGCACAAGGGTTTTTAAAGATCTTTTTCTACCTTTAAAACTACATCGGTCAAACATTAGTATTTTAAAGGTTGGTGTATTGCAAGATAGTCTTACATCAAAATTAATTGGAAAAAAAAAAGTTTTAAAAGTGAAATAAGATGACAGACTAAAGACAGGGAAAATAAGAAAATAGAAAAAGAAGATTTATCCAAACTTGTTGAACTTACTTTATGAAACTTTACTGACATAAAACAACTTAATAATCGGAAGTTCATGAAAAAAAATATGATTTAAAAAAATCATCACACGTTTTCTTTTTCATCCCACCCAACAATATTAGTCTCAGTGTAAATACAAAATCAATTCTTGTAAACCTTTTAAACGTTTGGCATCAATTCTTTTTATGAAAAGACTAAAAAAAAGATGCTTTTTTTGGAAAATAACATTACTACAATTGTTTTCCTAAAAAGTCTCCACAGTGTGTACAGTCGCAAACACCATGCAGGTACACACATATGTGTCATGGTTTGAGTTTCTTTTGTATTGGTTTTTGCTTTCTGTCTTGTTCTGTCATGGTTTGGTTCTGTTTCCTGTTTTATTTTGAAAGGTCTTGTCTTGTCTTGTTTCTTGAGTTTTACTTCCTTTGGTCCCCATCAGCCCTGATCGTGTCCACCTGTGTCTTGTCTGCCCTGTCTGTATTTAAGTCTTGTCTTTGCCTTCCTCCTGTGCTGGTCCATTACCTTTTGTCATGGTGTTCATGTCTCCATGTTTTTGCCACACTCATGTTTCCATGTTTCATGCCTCGCCACGCCACAGTGAGTTTTTGTTTTGTTGTTGTCATCCTGCTCTGCAGCGCCTTTTGTTATAATTAAACCCTCTAGCCCTGAACCCGTTTGCCTCCCGCCTCTGCGTCTGGGTCCTACCGGCTCTCGAGCCTCCCGCACATGACAATATGTTTACTATTTGGTGTACGCAGTACTTATATAGAGCTTTTCTACCTTTCTTTAAAGTCCAAACATTTACAGTCACAGGCCTATTCACCTATGCACACACTGATGGCGGCTCAATCATCTGGAGCAATGTGGGGTTCAGTGTCTTGCCCAAGGGCACTTTAACAGATGGGCAGAGAAGACAGAAACAAAACGCGCAGCCTTCTGATCAGTGATTGACTGCTATACTTCTGCATCACAGCTTCCTTAGTATCTATAACATATAAGTCAAGAGATTTTAATGTACATAAGTTGAAACCTGCATCATACATTCCTTTGAAGTGTTAAAAGGCCTATACCATGCTATTCTTAAACCTTTTTTAGTAAACAATATCCATCTATATGATACTATATGTTACCTTTGGCACACAAAAGAACGAACCTTTCATGAAAAAACAGTTATTTTCCTGAGCTATTTTAGCTAACCGAAAGTAAGACAAGTCAATGTCTGAGGCCCCGCCTTTCTCTGTGCGGGTGCCGCCCATTTCATGACCATTTCGGCCTCGGCAGTGTGTGCGTTTCGCCCACGAAAACAAACAACATTCAAACTTTTGCAAAGATGGATGTGTAGATTCTGCATATAAATGTAAAACGTTTATAGCAGATCACCGCTAGCTCCGTGGAGAAAGTGAGTGTTTGTGTAAGTCTGGGGGACAGTGCTGGCAACGCAGACTCTTCCTGGATGGGGTGGTCCCTCACTTATCTACGTCATCTTGTGAGAACCCACTCATTTTTGTGGATTGGTAAGGCCTGGTGCTCAGGGAGCAGGATTTTAGAATAACTCTCAGAAACGTGTTAATGGATCAAAAAACCGTTTTGGGGTTCTCTTTTGGGACGAATGAGCATTATAGAACACTTAAAAATGCAAAAAATGGATTTTGCATGATATAGGACCTTTAATATATTCTCTGACCCACATTGTTTTATTGCTTTAGATTAAAGTTCCTATTTTCTTCTGTTCTGCAAAAATGTTGGTCTTTGTGGTTTTGTGCCGAGCAAAGCAATGAAATGAGGCTGAACCTTTGGTTGTTGTCTTCTCAGCAGAACCCCTCAGTAGGTCAGGAGCCGCCTGACAGTCTGATATCTTTCACACGGCTTCCACATTAGCGTGCCTTGTCTCCCCGCGGAATCAGACGGGCCTATAGATTACAGAACATCCTGACATTCGATCAATGACCTGCTTCGGTTCTGGTCAGTTAAAGCGTCCCTTGCTCAATTTCTCCCACATCTCTGTGGCGCATGTATGTTTTCCCAGCAAGCCCCTCCTTAAGAGCAGAGATTATCCAAATCCAAATGTTATGAATTATCCTTGTTTTTTTAGACCAGGGCTGAGTAAGACTGTTGTCATGAACAAGACATTTCAGACACACCTATAGAGTCCACTGGGAGGAATTGTAGTTGTTTTTCTCTGTATATTCAGAGGTGATTTATTAAAGCTGTCATAGGCCAGCCTGCATGCAAGCTACTAAGCTCCATCGAATGTTTGTCATGCATGTCGCCAGATGAATCGACCTCCAGCGTTTACTGCTCTATCTCATTCTGCTCCTGGACTATTTAACAAAATTGTTTTTTTAGTTTAAAAAAAAGAAACCCCAAGAAAATGTACAAAATAAATCTATTCTAGTATGTGAAAGTTGAATAATTTACCATAAAACATAAGGAATCTACTGAGAAAGCATATTTTTAAATGAATTATTCTGAAAGGGGTCAACTTCAAATCAAGTCAAACCCTTAGAGCTAAAAAATTCTGTTTTAGCTTTTTAAGTGTTCAAAATATGCAAGTACGTCAGAGAATTTCAACAAATAGATGTACTCATTTGTTAAAAAAAGCTTTTTGGCTAAGAATATTTGAGAAAAGGGTTATTCCAAAATGGAGATTGGAATGCACATCTCACAACTTGCAAAAGGAGACAAAGACCAGAAAAATCAGAGCTACTTTTTCAAAAATGTTGTGTGGGTAAGAAATAAATCCCTACACAGAAGCTGTGATCTGTTTTGAAGCCTTAAAACAAACAGCGACAGGTAGAGCAAAAGCCTGATGTATCTCCCAGAATTAGCATCTGAGCTTTTAATTTCATGTCTGGCTATAAAGAGCTTCAGCAGACTAACTCTTTCCAGAATATCATCGAGTTTGACAAGGGTGTTGTTTGGCTCAGAACATGTTTAGTGATGAGCCACGGAGGCTTTCCACTTGTACCTGTCGGTATTTACCGCCTCTCGATTAAAAAATGTCACATCTTGACTCTAAAACTTTGGAAAGCTGGGAAAATCAATGAAAACAGGATTAGAAAGATAAAAGTCTGTGGTTTCCTATTACGGTATCTTTTTTTAGTGTGACGTCTACCTAATACAGACAGCTCTAGGAGAGGAAAAAAAGACACGAGTGTGTCGGACTCGTAAAAATGTGTTCAGACTGCTTATTATCCTCGGGTGCAATCATGGAAAAACAGTTAGGCTGTTCCTAGACACCTGACACATGGCAGGGAGTGCTTGTTGGCAAGTGCTGCAGGGATTCCTCTGATAAACAGATCGTATGTGTGATAGGACGATCTATTAACTTCTAATCAGTAGCTTATTGTCTCTCTGTTTCAAGGATGGACAAGATAAAGCATGTTTGAAAGCGTTAAGTTTTTGATTTAAGTGGCAGATTTAACAGCTGTCTCTGAGCGAACACGTGCTCCAGCATCCAGGCTGTCTTTGTCCTGTTATGGGTTTGCCCGGACTCAGTTATGTCAAACTTACAAGAAGACCAGACTCACAGATAAAACTAAGAGGAAAGATAAAAATATTTTGAATGTTGTTGCTTTTTATTTTTGTTCTTAACATGTGAAAGCACTTGCCACTCAAATTGATTTAATAAATGAGGGTTTTTTTGGGGACAAAATCATGTTTTTGGTGTTTTTACCTTGTTCTTGTAGCATTTTGCTCATGATGAAAGACATATATTAAGAAAATTAAGACTAAGACTGCAGTTCTATAGTATTTCTTAATTAAATAGTGGTGAATCAGGAGCAAAATATGTCTTTGAAAGAGCTTGCAGCTGTGACGTAGAACCTACAGTCGGCAGGCAACGAGCTCCGTGCTCTGCTCCATTCTGATGCGTACACTGGCAGACAAATAGATTCATGAACGTCTATGTTTTCCTTGGCATCTGGCTCCAAACTGTACGGCTGGAAGGCTCCATCATTGGTCGCCATTTTTGTTGCACCGGTAGGGTTAGGTTGGGGTTGTGAGGGGCTGTAAAGTAGTGGGAAAGGGTGTAAACAAAGGAATGATGGG
Source organism: Oryzias latipes (assembly GCF_053564925.1). NCBI lineage: Eukaryota > Metazoa > Chordata > Actinopteri > Beloniformes > Adrianichthyidae > Oryzias > Oryzias latipes. The sequence continues at coordinate 10,837,606 of NC_136241.1, forward strand.
AAATGGAAGGCGGGCTCAGTTTGCCTCAACAGTCCAGCCCACAGAAACTATGTCATAGAAAATAACAGTTTATAAATTTTTGCTTAAAACAGCAGAATTTTAATTAAAAGACCACCGGTAACGCGTAAAAAAAATAAATCAAAAAGTCATTAAAGTGAGACTTTACAGCAGGGGTCGGGAACCTTTTTGGCCAAGAGAGCCATAAAACGCCACATATTTTTAAATGTAATTTAAAAAGAGCCATACAATAATGTAGCGTCCCTTTCCCACACTGAGGCACGGAGACTTAACCTCTTTTAAGGTTCTTTATTCTGGTTACTGTAGACCACAACAAACGCCGTAAAATTAATTCAGCAACTCCTGAATCTCTCCTGTCGACACGAGACGAGAGCGCTTCTCCCAACTTTATATTCCCCTGCTCCCGCTCCAGCCCTCCCATTTCCCTTATTCGGCCCATAGCTGAACCCCATTGGTCCAAACTACCTAACAACAGGCTGAGCGACAGAACTGAGGGCCAAACAGATCTCTGCTTGATGCGTTTCATGAACTCCAGAACTTATAACGCGGCCCAACAGCCACCCAGTCCAACTCAGACCGCAACGATATGTTTGAAACTAAATATACAAGTGAATGTGTGCATTTGATGTAATTTCAACACTTTTAAAGTACAATAAGTGTGTGGATTATTTTTAATAACATTGTTATGCTATTGCTAATAAATGATGAGTATTTCTCGTGGTAGTTTTGCTGATGGTCTAGTCTGGTTGATACGTGGTGAGTTTCTGCTTCATGCAGGCGTTGAGACTTTAAACGTGATCTTATGTCTGACTGTTCTTTAGATGTGAGGCAGACGCTCACATGCAGACGTGGAGACAAACACACACTCACACGCTGCAGTGAGTGACGGGCAGCGGGTTTTACGTTTTTACAATCCCTGCGCGGTTCACCTGCTGCCTGTCCCCACAACACCTCAGCCCCACCCTCTGCTTTCTCCCTCACACATCCCGTCCCTGCAACTGCGCGCTCTTTCTCAGAGACGGGAGCGCGCACTTTTAGGCACGGCAATTCACAGGTTTCCAGCTGGTACAAACTCTGTGAAATTATAGATAATAGTAAACTTATAGCGCTGGCGCAGATTTTTCTCTCCAAGCACCGCTACTACTGCGCGCCTCTGGCATCGCATCGCGCCCGAGAAGGACTGGACTAATGATAAAAAAAAGCATAATTAAAGATTTGTCTGCGAGCCACATGTGACCATCAAAAGAGCCATATATGGCTCGCGAGCCATAGGTTCCCGACCCCTGCTTTACAGGATGGAGACCGGACCTCCATCCCACGTTGGCATTTCACTGGGTTATACTTCTATCGGTCACAGTAAAAGCTGTGAAATTGATGCGGATGCTTTGACGAGCATGTGTCTGCGGAGGATGCGATGAAGTGCTGAACTCCAGTGACCTCAGTCAGAGTCCTGCGGCAGACAGTGTTGTGGACACTGTAAATATCCACTGCCAGCATTTTTAGAACAAGGATTGAGTCGCAGAGTGAGCTGGCAAGCTGTGCTGAGGGATACTTTCTTTTTGATTAGGCAGTGTTCTTTCTTTAGGTTCAGAATGGAAACAGTTCTGAGGCCTTTTGAACCTCTTGGGACGTTTTCATTTTCTGGTTCGAAGACCCTTAATTCACTGATGGTCCTGATGTGTTAGCTTAGATGAAATATGTAATGATGTCAGCATTAGTTACATTAAAACTCTGTCTCACACTGCAACTTGTTTTCTGTTTTTCCACAGGAGTTCATCACTGCACAAATGTGATAACTTTTTACTACTCAAAAACTCTTTTTTATTTTGGAAATTACATAAATTTTGTTTTAGTTATTTTTAGTGATGCTTTTTTCATTTTATATAAGATGCATTTGTGTTAACACTGTAAAATCCACCACAACAAAGAATTTACAGAAGAGTCAAATTTTATGGAATAAAGATGTTTTTTAAACTCTTTGATGAACTCAACAAACAAATGCATTTTTATTGAGATAAAGATTGTATTGATTTCAACGTTTTGGGTGATTTGGTACGTTTTTTTTTCATAGCAATGTTAGTTGAAGAAGCAAAAATACTGAGCATTCAAGAAAAAAAACACCTTATTTACCCAAAGTCTCTAATTTGATCCACACATTTTTTAACCTGGTGCAACTGTACTATACACAATTAATTATCAACAAATGTTGCATTCTTTCAATACAGCAAGTTGTCATTTAAAAAATTGAGAAAGCGATAGATGAGGTTTTTCTTACCATAAAAGTTTTGAAAATGAACTAAACTTTTCTGCCAAAATTGTTTTTGAGACTTAATGGAAGCAGCCATTTTGAAATGAACAAAAAAAAAAAAACGCCCTTCTACTGCCCCTAGTGGAATGATGATGAACTGCAACCAAGTTATGCAGGGGTTTGTCCTCCCATGAGGATCTGTCCTCCAGCACTGTATCCTCTGCTCTCCATTGCCTGAAACATTCACTGAGCACACTGTCATTTGGGGCCTTGAGCTTGATGTACTCATGGATCTTGGATGTTTCATCCTGGATAGTGGCTTCTACGCTCACTAGTCCTCGGCCTCCTTCCTTGCGGCTAGCATACAGTCTCAGGGTGCTGGATTTGGGGTGGAACCCTCCAATAATGGTGAGGAGCTTTTGTGTTTTAACATCCGTGGTCTGTATCTCTTCCTTTGGCCATCTTATTATTCCTGCAGGGTATCTGATAACTGGCAGTGCGTAGCTGTTTAGTGCCCGGGTCTTATTTTTGCCATTGAGCTGGCTTCTCAGGACTTGTCTTACTCGTTGGAGGTATTTAGCTGTTGCAGCTTTCCTTGTTGCCTGCTCCAGGTTGCCATTTGCCTGTGGAATTCCAAGGTACTTGTAACTGTCCTCGATGTCTGCTATTGTTCCTTCTGGGAGTGAGACCCCTCCTGTGTGGACTACCTTGCCTCTCTTTGTCACCATCCGGTTGCATTTCTCGAGCCCGAATGACATCCCAATGTCAGTACTGTAGATCCTGGTGGTGTGGATCAGGGAGTCAATGTCACGCTCACTCTTAGGATATAGCTTGATGTCATCCATGTATAGGAGGTGACTGATGTTGGCCCCATTTCTGAGTCGGGTGGTTTTCCATAGCTTCATTGAGTTTCCTATGAAGGCTCTTCGAGTCCTGTTGATGTTGTACAGCTCCAAGCATTCAGTGATCCATGTGTGGGGCATTGAGTCATAGGCCTTCTTGTAATCAATCCAGGCTGTGCACAGGTTGGTGTGTCGTGACTTGCAGTCTTGAGCGACTGTTCTGTCGACCAGGAGTTGGTGTTTGGCTCCTCTGGAGTCTCTACCAATGCCCTTCTGTGTGTTACTCATGAATTGATCCATGTGCCTATTTATCTTGGTTGCAATGATGCCTGACATGAGCTTCCATGTTGTGGAGAGACAGGTTATTGGCCGGTAGTTGGATGGGACTGCACCCTTTGATGGATCCTTCTGGATCAGGATCGTTCGCCCTTCCGTTAGCCATTCGGGGTGAGTCCCATTTCTTAGCAGCTGGTTCATTTGTGCTGCCAGGCGCTCGTGGAGTGCGGTAAGCTTCTTTAGCCAGTAGGCATGTGTCATGTCAGGGCACGGTGCTGTCCAGTTCTTCATACCTGAGACTCTTTCTTGGATGTCTGCCACTGTGATGGTTACTGGATTCTGTTCAGGGAGGTTGCTATGTTCTTTTCTCAGAGAGACCAGCCACTGGGCATTGCTGTTATGTGCTGTGTCTTCCTCCCATATACTTTTCCAGTACTGTTCAGTTTCTAGCCTTGGTGGGTCTGCTCGGCTGTTTTGACCCTGCCACTGAGCGTACACTTTTGCAGGTTGAGTTGCGAAGAGCCTGTTTATTCGTCTGGCTTCATTGTCTCTTGTGTACCTCTTTAGGCGGCTGCTCAAGGCTAGGAGCCTTTGTTTGGCAGTTTCCAGTGCTTCGGGTATAGGCATCTGGCTGTATCTCTTAGGTACTTGCTTTCTCATTGTACCTCTTTGAGCCTCTGTCAGCTTACTCACATCCTTCTGAGTTGCCTTGATTTTGGCCTCTAACCGTTGCTTCGATGGTGGGTACTGTTTTCTTCCATGGTTGTTCTTGGAGCCAAGCATCTCAAGGATCACTGCTGCTGAAGTGTAAACCAGTTCGTTGGTTTCTGTGATGGTTGTGGTAGGAATTGCCCTCAATGCTTCATTCACAGTTTCCAGTAGACTTTCAGGCGGTACATCACTTAACCGTTGTAGCTGGTGTCGTGGTTGCCTAGTGTTCATTGTAGACATGATCTTGTCTTTCAGGTCAGTTACTGCCTTGCTCAGCGTAATTGGGGTTTTTGGGGCTGTGTACCCAATCTCAGGGTGGGAGTGTGGTATAACCTCCTCTCTGACCTGCTGTTCTGGCTCTCCCGTGGCATTGTATTTTATCGCTTCAATCTCAAGTTGTGATAGGAGTTGCCGTTTGTGTATGTTAGAGCACTGGGCTACCAGTTGTTTGGCAGTTAGTCTTGATTGTGGGTTTCGAAGCATCCATTCATTCCACATTCTCTGCATGTAACCCCTCTGGGTGGGATTACTTGAGTAGTAGCATTCTAACAGAACCTTGTTCTCACATCTAGTCCATTTCCGTCTTGTTCCAGTAGCCCACTTTCCATCAGAGTGCTCTGGTCCCTCAGCACCTGTCGCAGACCTTGTTTGGCCGGGCGACGTCTGAGCCGGCATGACATGTGGTTCATTGTCTCACATAGTGAGGTAGGCATTAGCGTTAAGGGTCTTGCCCAAGGACCCTCACTGGGTGATGTCAATTTGCCCGTCATTGTTATGGTAATTGCCCCATTTCTTCTTGATATCAGCCACTTCAGTTATGGTCCGGTGGTACATCCCATGCAGGGGTTTGTCCTCCTATGAGGATCTGTCCTCCAGCACTGTATCCTCTGCATTCCATTGCCTGAGACATTCACTGAGCACACTGTCAGTTGGGGCCTTGAGCTTGATGTACTCATGCATCTTGGATGTTTCATCCTGGATCGTGGCTTCTACGCTCACTAGTCCTCGGCCTCCTTCCTGACGGCTAGCATACAGTCTGGTTTTGTGCTGGATTTGTGATGGAATCCTCCATCCATGGTGAGAATCTTTCGTGTTTTAACATCCGTGGTCTGTATCTCTTCCTTTGGCCATCTTATTATTCCTGCAAGGTATCAGATCATATATATATATATATATATATATATATATCTGTCTGTCTGTCTGTCTGTCTGTCTGTCTGTCTGTCTGTCTGTCTGTCTGTCTGTCTGTCTGTCTGTCTGTCTGTCTGTCTGTCTGTCTGTCTGTCTGTCTGTCTGTCTGTCTGTCTGTCTGTCTGTCTGTCTGTCTGTCTGTCTGTCTGTCTGTCTGTCTGTCTGTCTGTCTGTCTGTCTGTCTGTCTGTCTGTCTGTCTGTCTGTCTGTCTGTCTGTCTGTCTGTCTGTCTGTCTGTCTGTCTGTCTGTCTGTCTGTCTGTCTGTCTGTCTGTCTGTCTGTCTGTCTGTCTGTCTGTCTGTCTGTCTGTCTGTCTGTCTGTCTGTCTGTCTGTCTGTCTGTCTGTCTGTCTGTCTGTCTGTCTGTCTGTCTGTCTGTCTGTCTGTCTGTCTGTCTGTCTGTCTGTCTGTCTGTCTGTCTGTCTGTCTGTCTGTCTGTCTGTCTCAGGGGCTATTATTATAATTATTGTCATTTTTTATAATAACCTTTTTTGTTATTATTACATTCATGATATTTAAGGTAATGTTTTAACAGTTTCTAAGGTCTTCTTTCATTTAATTACCATTATTGTTATATTTTTTATTTTTTTTCTCCTTTCTATAATTTTTACTATTTTATTATTATTAAAATTCTGTTGTTTGTTATTTCAGTGTTTCCTCTTGGGGATCCATTTTTCTTGGTAACTACCGGCTTCGCCTCTAGGGGGTGCTGTTGCGGTTGTGCTCGAGTGGGCCCTGAGCTGCTGTGGCAATGATCCTCGTGGTCGGGCTGGGCCTTGGAATAAACGGATCCTCATTATACCGTTTCTTAGCAGCAGTACCGAACCAGAGTTTTTCTTTAAGCTGCAGTTCTTACGTTTCTGTTCAGAGTTATGTTGGGGGAACTGTTCGGTTGGAGGGAGGAATCTGGTAGAGGAGGGGTGCCAACTGTTTTGTGATTGTCCTGTGTTTTCTATTTTAATTAATTAATTAATTTTATTACAATTTTGTTGCTTTTACAGTATGTACAGCGATTTGTGTTGTCTACTGATATGAAAGGGGCCACACAAATAAATAAAATTTGAGTTAGAAATATCCTCAAGCACAAAATTAAATTTATTAACCTAAACCAATATCCTAAAAATTAAAGTGAATCATTTAAAACTAAATTACATAAAACTGTTCAAAGCAACCAAAAACAAGGAGCTAAATCTTTAATGTTTTGTTACTAAAACAGGTAACATTTTTAAGAGGTTCTTAAAATGTTTTTAGGGATTTTAATTTTGGCTGGGTACAGCTGCTGTGGCACTAAGGAGGAATATGGCGAGAATAAACCAAGGAGGAACAGAATTTCCTAGCTAATCAGAACATAGACACTGTAACGGACTTGATTTTGAGCAACAGCATGAATGCACAAGTCAGTACTATTAGACAATGAGCAAATCATAATAGCAATGTAAATTTACATGGATTTATAGAAATATAGAGTTGCTTTTGTGCGTTTGCATATTTCCAAACAATACTTGGTATATACATATCAACTTTGAATATTCATAATTTTTCTTAGAGGCAAAATTATGAATAACTTGTATAGTCAATGAAACATAAAATATTTTCCCCTGTTTATGCAACTTGACTCATTGTGAAGAAAAATGAAAGGAACTGATAATATTGTGATTGGAACGTGACAAACAGCTGGATCAAATTGTGTGACCACTGCTGATAAAAGAGCACAGAAGAATTTCTAGCATTGTTTTTCTTGCTTCTCTTTATTTTCTACACAATTCTGTATATGTTTTGGCTTCACATTTGTCACATTTACAAAACGTGTTCTTAATCTGTTGTACATAAGAAATGCATTACCTAGTTCTTATATCACACCATCTCCAGAGCGTTCTAGCATGAAGGAATGCAGGGATGCTCCACCCACCACTCGCTCAAATGTTCAAAGACTTTTATTGATCCATGTTTTGTGTTCATGAAAGGTTACACTTGCATTCTTTCAGCGTTATTGAGGCAGTGGGGTTGTAAAGATGACAATAGGAAAAAAAAAAAAACAAAAGAACAGAAGGGTGAAAGAAGAGGGGTGGGGGTGTGACTCTACACTGTCAAGGGCTTTTTGTAATCTGAGATGGGAGGAACATCCCTGAAAAGAGCAGTTTCCCTGTATGGTGAGCCCTCAGGAGGACCTGGCTGCAGATACTGACCCACCTCTGTCCTCTGTGTTACAGATGGGAGGAGGAGCTGTCCAAGCGAGAGCAGCTGGAATCTATGATCAAATCCCTGCAGCAGGTTGGGAAACAACAGTGAAACACTTCCTAATAATCTGTACATTCACAGATGTTTGACGTCGCGTTGTGTGTATTTTCAAAACTACGGAACATGGACTGTGTTCATGGGAACAGGAAACAGCCAGGAGTGAGATATCAAGATAAACCACATTACAAACCCATCAAGAGGCCTAGATTTAGATCTGGACACTGAAAACCACCAGCTGTTTCCTACTTCTGCTCAGAGCCAGGTGGAAGGAAACAGACATAATAACAAAATCAATAAAAAGTGTCACCCTTAAGCCTGCCAGCCCAACTCTTGTACCTCTTATAGTGTATTTCCCTTTTTTCTGCTTTTGCAAAAAATCGATGCATGTATGTTTGTTGGGCTTCGAGTCAGCAAAACATCAGACAGGGAGGGGGACCACCAAACCCCCCTGAGAGTTTTAACCGTGCAGAACTTACAGGCAGGCGTTGCTGCGTATGATGGAAACATATTTGTCCAGTGACGGGTTGTTATTGTAAACCGAGATTCAAAGTTAGAGAGACTGAAATGCAAGATTGAAAGGCCGTGTCATACAGCCACTACAAACATTTTGCGCATTTTCCACAAATAAAATTTCGGTCTTTCGTGGTAAATGTGTGATGTACGTAATTCACAAGTGTTTCTTGCGTTTGTTGTTCGTCGATGTGCACAGATGGGATTTTACATGAATTCTGTGCTAAAATGTTCAAAATGTTGGGGAATGATGCAGTTTTTTAATACTTTAGGTAGTTGAGACACAATTATCATGCAAATCTTAAGTAATTGTGGGCGACTTTTAGGAGATGCGTACGCAAATTTGTGGCTTTCCACAAGCGTTCCACGTATGTCTATCGGAATTTTCATGCATGTCCCACTGATGTATAACTTTTATATCACTTATTTGGCGCACATATCTCGTTCAAATTATGTAATTGACGCACAAATCACTAATGAATTGCACATAAACACCGCAATAATCACACATGATTAATGTTTTGCATTGATTGGTTTATTTAGTACTTCTTCCGTGGTTTGAACGTGATTCTTCGTGAAACATCTGTGAAAATTTCACATAAACCTCAACGTTTCTCACTTTTTCCACGCATATTCACATGTGACCAATTTCCATTTGTGCAATATGCGCAAAAGGTAGTGGCTGTTAATTCAAATGTTAACCTACTGTGTCAAAAGATTGATAACCCCTGTAGAAACAGTAAAATATGTCCAACACAAGAGGCTTTTAGCTCTCATCCGTTTGCTCAGCTGTTAAACAGGACAAGTTAAAAAAAAAATGTAGTCGCTGTGTGACTAGGCCTGAAGATTTGATGCAATGACCTACTGTACAGTAAACAGGCTAATTTGACCTCATTAGACTTATCTGGGCTAAAATGTATAATAATAATCATAATTCATTTATCTTTGATTTTGGATTTTGAAAGAACCTTGGTTGCGAATTCATACTTTAGAAATAAACTTATGCTTCAGTCCCGAGTGTTAATACAAGTGGATAAGGGCTGCCTGTAGGCACAAAAAGGCAAACCTGCATGGGGTGCACAGATGGCCCATTTAAAATTAAAAGGTTGTAGATTGCTCAGTCAGCCCGTAGAATGAAAATGTTTACAAACATTTTTTCTGCTGGCTCAACGAGCGATCTACAACCTTAGAATTTTCACTTCACGGGTCAGCCAACACACACAACCCTAATACGACACACAAGGATAAGTACGGGTCAAGTAGGTCTGAGGCAGGCAGGTCAGTTTATTTATTTTTTTCAAAGTATGATTAATTTAGAATTTTTTAAATAAGCAAAAACAAACAATTCAAAAACACAATTGCAAAAAACAAAAATTTTAATAAATAAACAAAACAAAAAAAGAAAAGAATAAATAAATAAAATAAAATAAAATAATTATACAAACAACATGCTGTGCTACTAATCTATGTCCAGCATAGACATTAAACATCTCATACCTGTTAATATATTTGAAAGTTCACTCGGTTCTAAGGTCAAAGACATGTTCTAGGAAAGGTGACCAAATTTCAGAAAATTTAGATCCAGAGCCCTTAAGAGAATGTCTGATTTTTTTCCATCTTAATAAAAGAAAGGGAGTCTTTTATCCATTGTGAATGATTTGGGGGGCGAAGATCTTTCCAGCGTATCAAGATAGTCCGCCGGGCAAGCAGTCTCAGAAAAGCTACAAGATCTTTTTTTTTTAATCCCTGGAACGTACACACGGCGCAAGAGGTCAGTTAGTGCTGTTCAGTAGCAGTTTTAGGCACGGGCCATAAAGGCAATTGCCCAGGGGCGCAAATTTAAAAGGGGGGTGGCAGCACAGTGCTTGTAAAAATAAAAATCTGTGCCACTGTTGGTTGACTATTAGCTATAATATCACAGAAACCTGAAACCTGCGAATTGGCGCCCCTGCAGCTGCAAGTGCCGCAAATGTGTGTGAAGAGAAAGGGGAGGGGTAGTGGGCACAGCCAGCGAGGTTAGCATGGAGCGCAGCCACGATTGCGCAACACCTGGATCCTTGCAGGCCTTTAGATTACTCAGCTCGTGCTAATAATGTCATTCTGTATTAACTATTGTAGACATTTTTATTACGTGTCTTTATTTTCCATTCTTCTCCCGCATTTTGACCCATTTTACTGTTGGTGTTGCACAGAATTAAGAAAATGCCAAATATTTTTTGAGTAATCGCTAAAGATCTTCACAATAACATTTTGCTGTAGTGTTTTATTAACCTCCTTTGTTTGTCTTGTTTCCTTTTTCTCTACTAGACTGCTCAGGAGTCATCAGAGATCCAGGAGGAGCTGAGCGAGAAGGTGGACAGGTTAAAAGCAGAACTTGTGGTCTTCAAAAGCCTGATGAGTGACGTAAGCATCGGATTAGGGCAATATCACTCCTCAACAAAGCTTCCATTCAGAGAATAAACGCTAAAAAAGAACTCCCACGCAAGTAGCAACAGAATTTGGGACTGTTTTCTTAAGCTTTATCAGAATGAAGACGTCAATTTTCCTGATCTAAGTAGGAACACACACCCTTCCTCCTATTTGATTTCATAAAAGACTATTCCACAAAGCTGCAAAGACAAGCTTTTATTTAAAATAGCTCAGATAGCAGCTGCAGATTCTTCCTGTTCCCTGCAGCTCTGACTTGTTATGTAGCAGTTGTGTGGGGTTGATATTCACAGTTAGCACATACAGCTGCTGGCTGCACAGGGATAAATATAGACAGCATCTGTTTGTTTTTCCCCTGTTTATGCTCACATTGTCCATTTTTAATTTTTATTTCTGCTTCATTATTACTTGTGCTAATTAAGAGACAGGTACGTCTAGTTTTTCTACCTGAAATGTTCTTTAAGTAGAAAAAAGACTGGTACCATTTAAAGCCTAGTTAGTTTGCTTATAGAAAACCCTTAAACAAATGGTTCCCTGTTAGCGCTATGAATGTTTATCTTCATCTTTCCCAGTAAGCTTTATCATCCCTTCATATTTTTACATAATTACATTGACAACATGAGGATGGAAGCATATCAGTTTCAAGCCATTTAGTGGAGTTGGGATAATATTAACAGCGGTTGTTCCAATTTATTTTCGACCTGAAACATTTGCAAGGGCAATTTGACAATACGTCAATTTAAATTACATGCAAGGAAAATTGGATAAAGAGGTATAATTTAAAAGTAATTGATTTTAGTACAGATTCATAAGAGAGAGGAATAACAATGTGGCTATTTGATTATGATGAGAATTTTGATTTGAAACTAAGGTTTTCTATTAGATTAAATAATTAAAAACCCTCAAGTTTTCCACGTAGAACAGGCGTCTTCAAACTCAGTGTCTAAAGGCCGCCTGTGGCTCTTTTATACCTCTAATGTGGGTCTTTGGCTTTGAAGAAAAAAGCGAACAATTTGATTAAATACCAGGTTTCTAGTTTTGGTTCATTTGTTTTAGTTAATTAAGTTTTGTCAGTTATTTTTAGATTTTTTTCAAATGTGGGATAACTGAACAAAATGATGTAAAAGATTTTATTTACGTTTAGATTGTTTTAGAATGAGCATAAAGCTCATACTCTCATCTTCTGCTGCACAGCAGTGTGTAGCTGCTGTTCAGAAGCAAAGCTCTTCATATTTAAATTGCATTTAGATATATAGATTTCTTGTATAAAAATTGGATTCCACACCAATGCTGTCAGGTTTCCATTTAAAAGTAAAAGGAGAATAGTAATGAAGCCTCATCAAAGTTAAATATCAGTGATGATTGTTGGCTTTCTAGTATTTCTAATTCCAGTAAATCTGCTATTTTGTAGTAGTATGTGCTGATGTCAAAAAGAAGTTAAAATTATTATATAGAAACATGTAATACTGTTATAATTAAACTATTATACAATCTACAATCTGCACTACAAAGGAAGGGCTTAATGGCCACACAAACTTTCCATTAAGTGCCTTTTCTAATACTCAGGAAGGGGATTTTAGGGGTCCCACTGGGTTTTGGTCAGTAAGAAACTGGACCAAATAGCTTTTTTTTAGCATTAAAGGTTGCAGACCCATAATTTAGAGTATCACTTTTAAGTGTCTAAGAAGTGTCTGCTTTGATCATACTGATGCTGCATATAGTAAGGTTCATGGGAGCAAAAATAAATTCCATCCCTTTTGCAGCAAATGTCTGACCTAGACTCCAAGATCCAGGAAAAAGCAAGACGAGTGGACATGGACATATGCAGGCGCATCGACATCACGGCCAAGCTGTGTGATGTCGCACAACAACGCAACTCAGAGGACATGTCGAAAATGTTCAGTCCTGCCAGATCGCTCCCAGAAAAGGCAAGTATCTGTACACACCAGCTTCCATGTGGCGATGCGCTAGTTTATCAGAAAAGCTGACTGTGAAAGAAGCAAAATTATTGAATGCACTCGGAGAAGTCATTCAGCCCAAAGGAAATTAGAGCTGCGCACTCAGTGACCCCTTTTAAAGGTCCAAGGAGGGCAACATGCTTGCTAATAACTTAATAAACTTATAGACATTCAAGGTTCTGATAGAACTGTGCACAAACATGCCCAAACCCTCAAAAAACAAATAGTTTATCATTTTATCTGTTCCAGTTGGGTTTTTGGTCTTTTTTCTTTACTGCTTTTGTAAATAAAGAAATATTTTTCTTCAATAGGAAACGTATTTACAGCAAACAGCATTTCAAAACGACCATTTTATTACTCTCTTTAGACTCTTTGCTAATGTTTGTGTGCTTTTCGCAGGGCGCCATGGCGTGCTGCAGGAAAAAGGAGCGAAAGGGGATTTCCGACGAGGAGAATTCGGAGATGGAGCAGAGCGCGTCGGAGGAGGAGGTTCCTGGATCGCTCAACATCACAGACGAGATGAAACGCATGCTCAGCCAGCTGTAAGTGACTCCTCCCGCTGCCGGGAGGTCGGGATGGGACAGTCACGCCGCTCTGCAGACCGCCACAGTACCTCTGTAAATGCTGTGTGATCCTCGCCCCCCTCTGCTGTCATAGCAATAAGCAGCATGCAGATTCAGTGAATTTGTGGACATCAGTGTGCACTCTAGAGAGAAATACGGCTGCAGCCTCTTTTCTGTAAACCTTCTTTCATTTGTTGACTTTCTGCTCTTGACCCTTGCTAAGTGTTGTGGCTGTTACACCTGTCCTTGCTTTTTCTTTCTTTCTTTTCTTCCTTCTCTGGTCCCCCTCCATGCTCTGTCCCACGCAGACATTGTTCAGATAACTCCTTTGTTGCCAGGCGCGAGACGTTTGAAATCGACGACGACTGTGACAGCCTGACGTGGGAGGAAAACGAGGAAACTCTGCTGCTGTGGGAGGATTTCACGAACTACAACATGCCATCCACCATCACCGTGACGACTTGCCCACCGGTCGGCCCTTGTGACGGCAGCAATGAAGCAGCCGATCCCGTGAGTGCTGTTTTAAGATGCGTGTTTTTAGACGTGTTTAATGCTGCGTTAGACCTTTCGCTGGTGATTGATGAATGAGGCCTCTCTCGGCGTGCTCTCTCAGGACTCTCAGGATGGAAGTCTTGGCAGCCTCATTGATGAAACAGAGTCACTATTTAAGACCAGAGAGCAGGAGTACCAGCAGACCATCGGCCAGATAGAGGTAAAGTGCTCTGCGGACGGATTTTGAAAATTAAACAAAGGCATAAACAGAAAAACCCCAAAAAAAGTTAAACTGATTCTCCACACACAAATTTGATGTGGTCATTTTTGGGGAGGTATCTGATTCCTGCATTAATTAACGATACGACTGCACAATTTACAGTGCAGCACTGACTAGGCTTTGAAGTTTAGCATTGCAGAGGGACTCTATAACACCCTAGGGCAGGGGTGGTCAAGTGTTTTGTTGGGGCCACAAAGGATGTGTCCAAATTCAAGAGCTGCATCCTTCAATGGCCGCGGCCTTCCAGGCGACGTTGGCCAGGTCCTTTGGACGAGTCCACCCTTTAGATAATTCCAGCTGTTACATCAGCGAATGTCCTGTCGCCTAGCAACCGTGAGTCCCAAACAGAGAGGAGTAGTGAAGCCGGGATGGAGCTCAAAATTTTCCCTGCTTATTTGATCCAACTTTGAATCTTGGAGGTGTAATTATAAAAAGGTGTAATTATCTCCAACTAATTTTTGCTGTATTATCAAGTTCTGCTCTGGAAAAATGTAAAGCAATATTTGCAGCACATTCAGGTTAAAATGGAGTGACGTTCAGAAATTACGGTACTTTTTGTCAAAATATCTGATCATATGATCAAACATCTCCCAGGACCCATAATGGGAAACGTTTGTAGTTAACCAAGTTATTTTTTTAATTTAATGCACGTATGGTTCAAAAAGCATTAAGCATACATTAGCTTAAAGACCCACTCCAATAAAAGTTGTGTTTTTGGTGTTTTTAACATGTTCTTGTGGCATTTTTGATGCAGGACAGTTTTTCAAAAAGATGCCGTTTGTAGGCGTGATGTAGAAAATATACAGGGTGGGCCACATCTTGCTCCGCTCCATTCTACTCCATCCATTTGTAAACAAATAGACCCATGAACTTGCCTGGATCCAAACTGGATAGCTCCAATATTGGTCGACATTTTTATCGCACCATTAGTGTATGCTTGTGGGTGTGAGGGGCTGTAAGATAGCGTGTAATGGGATGGGTGGCAGGAAATGGGACCGAGGTTAGACAGAGGTGAATTTCTGATGAAGCTACAGTTGTTTTTATTTTTTTGGCTAAAAAAATTATAATCCTAGTAAAAAGACCACTGGGAGCACTTTAACAATTGATGATCTGAAGGCGGCTTTAAATTTGAAAGTACTCACAATCTTTAGTGTTCTGTAGTTGACATTTTATTAAATTCCTTGGAGTTTTTGACATAGATTGACAATTCTACTCACTTCAGTTTCATTTTGTTCATCAGTTTCTTTTTTCCAACCTTTTAGAAAGTATTTATATGCTACAGATTTACTCTTTTTGAAAAAGCCTTTCCGAGCTCTCGATGCATTTTGTTCTCCTTCAGATGGAACTGGCCACAGCAAAGAGCGACATGAACCGCCACCTGCACGAGTACATGGAGATGTGCAGCATGAAGAGAGGCCTGGACGTGCAGATGGAGACGTGTCGGCGAATGATTAAAGGCGGCAGGAACTCTCCTTCGTTCAGTTCCGGGGCCAGCAGCGACTCAGGGAACACAGATGAGATCCAGGACGAGATCTCAGACAAGGACGCAGAGGCCGAAGTCCCTGTTAGTTGATGGTCCGCCTCGTTCGTTCCTTGCGCTGTGCGGCCCCATTGGCCACAGGGGTTCAAACGCGGGTGGAGCCATAACTGATTTTTGGTGAAACAACCCAATTGTGGGGTAAAGTTGGGGTTCAGGCCCAGAACTGGTGCTTTTATACTTCTTTGGTTGTTTAGAAAGTTGTGTTTTGTGGGTAGGGGTCGTTGACTTTGCTTTATATGGAGAAACAAGTGAATTTAAAACCCAAACTGAGCTCCTTTCCTCTTTGCCGCCTCACTTAATCCGTGTCCAGGATTTTACCTCCAAATACAGAACTATTTTTTTTAACTGGCAGAGAAACGTTTTTACCCCATTCATTTCCTTTTTTTCCCTAATGAATTAAAAGACTAACTGTATGAGTCTATTTTAGTTTATAGAGTAGTAGGGCCACTACTACTCAAGGAATAAGGAATAAAGGCAAGGAATAAACAAACAAACAGAGAATAATGTTGTAAAATTATGAGAAAAAGACATAAATTTACAACAATAAAGTGATACAATTAATGAATAAAATTCAATGATTTTCAGTCGTAAAATTAAGAGAAAAAAAGTAAATATCATGCATTTTTTAAAAAGTCGAGCTAATATATCACAGAAATGTCCTAAAAATAAAATCCTTAAATAGTGAGAAAAAAGTAAACATTTCAAAAGAAAAGTTGGGCAATTGAAAAAAAAATCCATAATTTTAATTTTAAAGGAATAACATTAAGAAAACAAAATTAGAAATGTTATTAAAAAGATAAAGTATATAAAAAATTTAACAATTCCTAAATATAAAGTCATAAGGCAACATTTTATAAAGTAGTCATAAAACAAAGAAATTCAACAATTTATTGATAATTCATAAATTCTTGCTTCAAAAATTAGCAATATTACAAGAAAAAAGTCAGAATTTAAAATAAAAATTTATGTTTATCTTTTATAATGTTTCAACAGAAAGTTGAACTCATGAATCTTGCTGAATTTACTTCTTTTTTGTAGAACTGTAACTTTTTCCCCCCTAAAATTATCATTATATTAAAAAAAATATGGCCTTTTCACGTAAAATGTGGTCCTTATGAAAAATAAATTTACGATTTTTTCTCATAAAATATCGACTATTTTATCATAATTGAATCGCTTTATTTTAATACAAGTTTAACTTTTCCTCATAATTTTATGATTTGTTTGGTCATATATTAATTTTAGAAATTTTTCTTTTATGTTGACCCTAATACCCTGTTGTATAAAACAAATGCATTTTTACTTTTTTTTTTTTTCATTTTTTGGCGACTTTTTGCATTAGCATCAATTTTAGGGTAACTTTGTGTTTATTTCGGGTTTAACGAGTCTTTTTCTGCCAAAGATAATTGGAAACAGAAGATGGAGTTCTGTTTTTCTCCAAGGAAAATCTGCAGACTTGCCAAAGTGGACAGAGGAAAGGAGCCCAGCCTTTGGATGCATCGGTGCACTACTGAATTTCTATGCAATTTAGCTGGCCTTATATTTTTGTACTGGCCATCACCCTCGCTAATTTCTCTAAAGAAACACTAAAGAATCTCAAGCAAAGCAGGTTTTTTTTTCCTAAATATATCGAAAGTCTTGTAATAAACTTTGTTATTAAAATAAGCATCAACTGGAACATTTCCCTCCATACTTTATTCATTTATTGGAGGGATCTTTTTCTTTTCGGCTGTGTTTCTTGCTGCCGTTTCAGAGGAAATATTGCTTCTTCTTTTTTTTTTTGTCTCCAGTTCACATCCATTTCTAGAATGCTGTGTCAGAGACATACCAATGCTTTCTGCAAAGCTTTTAAGAAGTTTTGTTTGTGAAAAATCTTTTTTCTTCATTTTCTTTCCTGTTTTCAGCAATAAATGAACAAGAATGGTTGTTCATTTGGGCATTCAAATAAAAAAAAGTAGGTTTTTCTTTAAATATATAAAAGAAAAAAAGATAGTATTTTACTACATGGCCTCTAGACAGGAGAAAAGGAAATTCAGTTTGGAAAAATGATCTACCTTATGGTAAACTAATATAAACATTCGACTAAATTTCGAGCACAAAATCATCCCTTTGCCGTACATGTTATGAAGGGCAAAGAAAAATCAGCTGATAAACTAATCAAGCTTCATGAGAACCTGGTCAGGTTCTTCTGTCTGATGTCAGAATTGAAGGAACCGGTTCCAAACACGACCCGGATCACATGTTCGAAGCAAAAGCAAAAAAAAACTTTCTAGGACCTTTTCAGCAAAACCCAAAGCGACATTTGACAAATCTTTTCTGTGACATTCTATTTACCAATGCTCATTTCATTGCTGCTACTGTGCGAGCTAAACCATATCCTGCTGCAGGGGTCTAGTCCAGCTTTCTCTTTTCAAGAGGAGCAACCATGAGACAGTGCTGAGGGCTGCAGGCATGTGTTCACAAACACCCCAGAGGCCTTTGCGTTTAGACGACAGACTGCGATGTGTCTCAGTTAGGCTTTTTTTCAGTGCAGCAGAACCGGATCGACGCATGCAGACAGGCGTTTGCTTTACAACCTACCGTTTGTACGGTTTGCTGGATCAAAGTGCCACTTTTATCCTGAAGTTTTCCAGTGACTTTGTTAGAAATGGGGCCATTTGTTTGTTGCTCAGGCATGCCGATGGAAAGAAAAGAAACCTTTTTTTTTCTTACAAAAACAAATGCTGTTTTTTGAAAAAAAGCTGCAATATAGGCTGTGCCCTGTTGTTAAATCAAAACTGTCTTTCCTAATCCTTTATCTTGTTTGTTTGAACCACTTTTTTATTTTTATTAATATGTGACACAATAACAAAGACGACTGAGGAAGAGTCTCCCTCCCTCCCTCATAACATTTTATGGAGTTTATATGAAAACCAGCCTGATGAGTAACAAGGATCCATTCTTTCTGTGAGATCGGAGCTTATTACACCGTACATAATGCCTGTGATGTCCAGGAACAGCAGCTTCACCGCCCGCACCGCGCTCAGACCATCACTCCAACCAGCCGACCAAAGCAAATGTCCTCCAAGACGTAAAGCAAGCTCAGAATCCTGACAACTCTGGACAGACGTGGATTGTCGTGGACTCTGAACACAAAGGGGGTTCTGCCTTTTATATCTGAAGGACTGTGTTAAATCCTCTTTTTCCATGGGAAGGGTCATTTCCACTCCCCTGTGTCAAGGAAATGCTCTTTTTGCTGAATGTAGTTTGATTTGAGGCGCCTTTTTAAAGCTAATCAAACCACAGGGAGCTGTCAAAAACCCAGGGAAACACGGTGTACCTGTTACTAGTCCTCAACACCCCAGTCTGTGATGTATGTAAACTCAGTCCTGATGGACGTGAATGTCTCATACGGGAAAGGGAATTTATACTTGAGGCCTTTATCGGTGAAGTGGTCATTTCCATAGGCTGTTATGATCACTTTTGAATTTTGTAGACATGACTGGGAGGTAAAAGTGGCCACAATATTTGGTTTAAAGACTCCTGTGTATCTGTGGGATTTCTTCATCTTTATTGAAATGACAAAAGTACTTCATAAAGTACTTTGGTCCTCTTTGATTCAGGTAAACTGTAATCCTATGGGTCCAGGGTAGACTTGCTTTCAACTTTATGAATGTACTCAGTTAATATTGGGGCAAAATAAATAAAGTGGGATTGGTTAAAAAAAATAGCTCACAGGATCCGTTTATTACTTTTCTACTTCTCTTTTATTTTGCATTTGTATCATAAACTCTGTAATATATCTTAATAGTCTGCCACCTTGGAGCATTTTTTAGTAACTTTCTAATTTGCTTCAATAATTTACCTTTTAACAGTTTTAGTGGCAATACTTCATATTATTTTTTCTAGTATAACCCCACCTTTTTCAGATATTTTTTACACAATAATTTCTCAATAAATCTTAAATTGTACAAAAATCCTGAGAATTAAATGTAATGTTTTTTTTACTAAAAAAATGAAATAAATTGAGACAATTTTATGTTTTTTATAAAATAGGTAAAATATGTAAAATTAAAAATGAATAAACAAAAATTATTAATTAAAATAGCAACTTTGCTGTTGGTCTAATATCCATAGCAACCATTTTATGTTTCGGTCGCCTGGGGATGACAAACAGGTTTATGCACTTTTTAGACGAATCGGCAAAAGAAAACATTTGGATTTCCTCAGCAACAAAGTTTTTTTGTTAACCATGCCCACAGTCCTAATAGGTTGATATATGTATAGTTTCTGAGTTTGTGCATTAAATATTCACAATAATCTGGTAAAAAATCTGCACGCAACAATTTTTGCCCAAAAAATTTATTTGAATTAATTTTTTTTTTTATAAACCATCAATGTTTTCATCTTCAGAAGACAGTAGTTTCAAAAATGATTGCCGCAAAACGCTCATTTCAATGAGATTTTAACTTTTTGAAATTGATGACGTCATATCCACAGTCTAAAAAAAGTAGTAAAAGTAGTGAGCATGGTGTCCGAATTGCTTTAAAAATCCATGGGACTACATAGTCTTTTAGTGGTTAGGGTGGGAATCCGGACATATCCCAGATGATTTTTTTGGGGCGAAAATTCAAGATGGCGGCCACTTTCAAAGGTCAACGAAACCTCGGTTTTGGTTGTAGACTTAAGCCAGTCTTGTGTGTGAAATTTTGTGAAGATCGCCCAAACCAAAGTCTTCTTTTTCTACATTGTGTGAAAATTGCAGAATTTCACAATTTGCCACAAAAACCTGTAGGTCCTGTGGCCATCCCATAATAAGTTTAAAAGTTCCCATGGATATCCCTAAAACGTGTGTTTTAGTTTCCTTAGTAGATTTAAAATACTTTTTTGAGCCCCACAAAATTCTAGCCCTATTCCTTTTTCAGCCGCTGTGATGTCATCACTTATTGTGTGTATGTGTGTGGGGGGGGGACTATATCACTAAGCCCAAAATTCATTTTCACCAGTTACTAGGAACATGTACATTTCTGCGCCTTCGCAAACTTTCAGCATGACTGGCAAATTTGCTGGTGAGTTTACAGACTAATGATGGTTATTTGAAAAAAACAACACATATATTTATGTATTTTTTAGATAAATATCTAACCATCCATATCTAAAATATATCTATTACTATTTTTTCCACTGACTTTAAATTCGGCCACATTTGATTTAGTTTTATTTTAGACTTAGCCCATTTTTTTTTTAGTATCAGTAAAAAAAATGGAAAAATAAATAAATAATAAAATTCAGAGGTTTATTATTAACGGTTTCCAAACATAAAAGCATCAATAAAAACCGGCTTAAAGAGAGAGCTCATCGTCACAGACATCAAGGTCCGTTCATTCCTGCGTCATTAAAAATGTTCCACATTTTACCCGTTCACTCGTCTTCTCGTCCCTCAAACCTGATGGGCGTAAACAGCAACACTTTGCTGTAAAGCATCAGGACACATAAAGATATCTAATGAAATTCCACAGACAAAAACAAAGCCTCCAATCAGCCCTCCACCTCCAGGAACACCATTCTCTTGGCCACGCCCTCCTCCCCGTGTTTCTCCTGCAGCTGCTGCCGGATGACAGGATCAGCTGAGAGCAGGAGACTGTCGTCACGGCGACTCCAAATCGGGACAGAAAGAGAGGAGGGGTTCAGCAGCAGGTCTAGAGCGGCAGAGAAGTTTCCGCTGGTCTTTAGCAAAGCCTTGGTGACACTAACCAAGTCCTAGAAGGGAAGACAGAAGAGGACAACTGTTGGTGGTGCAGTCATCTGGGTTGTATCAGAACAGCTAAAGTAGCATCACTACCTGCTGAGTCTGGACCATCAGCTCTTTGATCCGCTGTTTGTCCTCCTCTAGCTGCACTTGAGTGAAGGACAGAGACGCGTCTTTGCTGGCTGAGTGTTGGGGGTTGGATGGAGCCGCTGAAGCGTCCCCGGCGACACGCTCAGAGTCGCCTCCCTGTGATTCGCTGTCGAATATGAACAGGTGGGCCTTCGAGGTCACGCCGGCGGGCTCAGAGGCGGCCGGCTTGGCGGCTGCGGGATCGGAGGGGCACGTGTCTGGTACACAGTTGGAGCTGGAAGCCGAAGACTCCGGCACATTCCCGTTTGGGCTGGATGCGGTTTTGGGGCTGGGTTGCGTGGGCCTCGGATCTGCAGCCGTCTCTGCGGGTGGAGGGAGCAGTTCTGCTGACGTGGCTACAGTTTCAGCAGAGTCTTCAACAGTCGGATCGTCCTCTTCATCACACTAAAGCATTAAAATACGACATTAATGACATTTATTTTATTTAATTAAGACAGTCAGCAAAAACCGGGTACCTAAAATATAAATGGGGTGTCTGCAGATCTTTAAAAGTCTTAAATGGCTTTAAAAAGCATGAAACTGTCTTAAATTCTGGTGGATGGGTCTTAATTTTTATTCTCATCACTGTGATGTGACCTCATGTCATTAAAAACAAAAATTTCCATAAGATGGTCAAAAATCCTCAAACCTCAGCGAGCTAATTAGCTTGTGCTCATCCATGCGGAAAAATGCAAAATCGGGGAGAAATGGCTGGAAAACTGGGATTAAGGGTAGATTTTTCGGTGAGTGGAAACCTTAATGAAGCAAACTACGGTTTACCGAAAGACCGAAACTCGGCCTAAATGAGATCATGGCGATCAAATCAGATATGAAGAGCAAGAAGCAGCAAACTCCAAGCTAGGCCTGCACAACAAATAGCAAATTTATCATCATCGCGATATCAAGCTGTGCAATACGCACATGTTAACATCCCCATATGATGTTTGCCTTCTATGTAGACTAGGAGTAATTCTTATTTAAATTAAACTGTTGTAGTGAAAAAGAAATTGTGTTTTTGGTTGTTTTGCCATTTGTTCATGTATTGCAAGTTATGTTGTCATGGCAATACTGATCACTAATATCGGAAATCCTGATTTTTCCGTCATATTGTGCAGCCCTACTCCAAGCCGTTTGTTTCCTTTTCTTTGTACATAACGTCTTAAATGAGATTTTTAAGTCTTCCAAAAAAGTTCTTCTGGAATTCAATCAATCCTGATAAAGCATGTGGACAGAAATTTTGGTCTATTTAAGTTTCATATAGAAGAATAATGGCAGCCCTGCTGGGTTTAGGGTTAGTAATCCTGCAGATCAGAATTCAGTCTACCTCTGACTCAAACTCCCTTGTTGCCAGTTCCAGAATTCCCAGCTGCCTCTTTGGTTTCTTCTTGTCCTTCTGCAGCGCTGACTTGGATTGATCTAAAAAAACATGAACAGAGATGAGAGAGTTCAGTCTTCAGTCTCACAGAATTCAGAACAGTCATATTTACTGATGTGTGTGGAACCTGCTGGTGTTGTTTTCCGTTCTGCTTTGGTTTCGCTCTGTTCTGCTGGAGTCTCTCCCGCCGCCGCTGCTGCGATGTTTCTTCTGGCTCTCTTAGGAAGCGGCTGCTCTGTTTCTGTGCTTCTTTGAAGAGCAGCTTTAACTGGTGTCGTTTTCTTTGATGGCTGAGGAGAAGCCGCCGCGCTGCTGGAGGACGACCGGAGTTTTTTCCCGTAGTGCTCAGGGGACGCCGCCGCAACCTCGAGTTCCAGTTTCCGGCGTGTCATTGGCCTATCCAGGGTGGGTGAGGCCTCCTGTTTGTCCTTCAGTTTTCCAGGAGTCGCCGCTTTGGGAAGAGACTCCGGCTGAAGGGGAGGAGAGTCTTGCAGCAAACTTTGTTTGGTTGGGATATCAGCTGGTTGAGGTCCATCTCTGTCTGGAGAACTGGGCTGGGCGTCTGCTGGCAGCTCAGCACTGGGATCCTCAGTAGTGGAGCAACGAGATGCTGGAACTGTCATGGCTTGTGATGGCGCGCTTTGCTCTGCCGGTCCATCCGTCTGCTGGCTCTCACTCCCCGATTCTCTAGAAGAGGTTGATTTATGCGCGTCTGCATTTGTTCCACAAACCTGCAGTAAACCAATTGTGCCCAAGAGAATTCAGCCAAGTTAGTTAGAACTTCACAAAAGAGGATCATCAAAGATTCACACATGAAATTACCTTTTCGGATTCCTTTGATTGTTTCTGTGGAGAAGCAACAGCTGCTTCTGCAGGGATCTCAACCTCCAGGACAAGATCCTCTTCATCCTAAAACAGACAGAAAATGAGCTGTAAGTGACTCTAAAGATATAAATAACAAAGCTAGATTTGTATATTAGCATCATTATTATGATATAGGTGGTTGGGAATGTCTTGATATTAAGGTTTGTATTAGCTGCCACCTAGTGGTAGGGTTTCAGTACTGCTATAAATGCAAGAAAATATTAATGCTATATATTATTTTCTTATATTCGTTTTATTTATTTGTCATCTATCTTTTATGTATTTTACTGTCCTTTGTACATTTGTGACATTGTTTTAATTCTTTTTTTATGATCATAAAGCCCTGTGGTGCCCCGATATTGTTCTAAAGTGCTGTTTAAATAAAGTTTCAGACAACCTCAGGTGATCAAAGAGCAGCACAGACTAAACACCATAAATTAACACAATACAATAAAACAAAAATCATAAAAACAATAAAAGTTAAGAACTAAAAAAATACAAAATAAAATAAAATAAATGTAAACGCATTTAAACAACATTTAAGGTGGAAAGTTAAGGAAGTTGAACTCAGATTTTGAGTAGAGATGGGTCTTCAATGAACCACATTCTGACCAGCTCTGATCTGTTGGTTTTGGGGGTGTGGACCTGCATTTGATCAGAAAATGAAGGGAGCAGTTCTGCTGACGTGGCTACAGTTTCAGCAAAGTCTTCAACTCTGGGAAGTTTGAGGTGGAAGTTAAGCACCAAAGAAATAGGAACACATCATTTTCTTGTTGTAGCTAAAAGGCGAGCTGCTGCATTCTTACAAATGATGCAGCAATCCCAGCAGTAAAGAGGTTCATACACGGCCTCTGAATCCGACTGCAGTCCGGAGGACCTTCACATAGCGGCTTGGAAATGTTCACGTTTTCTCTGAAGCCTTTCTGAGGCGGCCCTGCTTCAGCTTTAGGTCACAACCAGGTCCTGAAGCTGCAAGACAGCCCCAGACTATCGCACTACCACCACGTTGTTTTTCTGAAATACTAGGATTCTTTCATACCAGATGCCTTGGGACGCGATTTCCCATCATCCTCAGCAGTTTTCCCAAAAGTCTTGGGAGATAATCTGGATATTTCCAGGCACAACTTTGACAAACTTAATGATCTGTTTCCTATGAACTTTGAGCTCGGCCAAGGCAAGTTTTTGAGGGGTCTTCAGCAACTTTAACTGTGGAGCTGCACATCTTTTCCATCTCACCAATGTCAACAGATGGATATAAATGACTTTTTTTTATTCATTGGACCACACTTTGATCTAAACACTAAAAACTTTCTAAACTTTAAGACAAAAAACCTCAGTCCAGCAGCTCTGCACAGACCACCCAATTTAAAACCAATAAAGTTGGTTAGCTTTTGATTTTTCCTTCTAGAATCTGAGTGCTATAGGATTCAGGGATGACTCATTAAAGAAAGCCTGCTCCCAGG
This sequence comes from Oryzias latipes, assembly GCF_053564925.1. Lineage (NCBI taxonomy): Eukaryota > Metazoa > Chordata > Actinopteri > Beloniformes > Adrianichthyidae > Oryzias > Oryzias latipes. The sequence continues at coordinate 10,862,457 of NC_136241.1, forward strand.
TTGGAACCTGCAGGTTCATCTGGGACTTTTCCACGTCATCTTCATCTAAAAACAAAGCAGTTGAAGTACAGAGCCTCAGGTCACCCTGAAGAGCTGAAGGAATCTCTAAGATTGTGCCGCAAATATATTCAAATCTCTCCTTATTTAATGAGAAAATCGACTTGATGGTTGGAGTAGATTATTAAGCTTTGCATTAGGACTGCTGCATGACTAATTTTTACAGAGTTTCTGCTAGAATGTGTGTGGGTATATTATTATTTTTAGTCTTAATTTGACCTTAGTATCGTCTTCTTCTGCTTTGTTTCCTTCTTGCTTTTCGGTTGATTCAACTTTCACAACTTCCGGCTGCTTCTTGGCCAGTCGGTCTTTGTATCTGCACTTCATGGACTGCCAGCTGTGGTGAGTCACGCGCTGCTGTTCCATCTCCCGCCAAAGGCGATTCCCGCCGATTTCTGCCTTCCGGGTGCTGACATATTCCAAGATGGCCGTATCGTCATCAGAGGTGTAGGCAAGCCTTCCTTAATTCAACAACAGAAACCAAAAGACAAAAAAGTTTGTTTTTTTTTTAACCTAACCCTGGTTCATAAAATGTTCAAAGATACAAAAAAGTAGGTCGGCACAATAAATCGCAAAATCTTCATTATTGCGATATATCGCAAAAGTCGGCAAAAATTGCATTAATTGGTAAACGTGCTAAAAAAATCTTATGGCAGCTTGAAGTATTTAACGAATGAGATAAATCCATTTACCGTATTTTCATGGACTATAAGTCGCTCCAGCCCAAAAATGCATTATAAAGTAGAAAAAAACACAGATAAGTCGCACTGGACTATAAGTCGCATTTTGACGGGAAATTTATTTGACAAAATCTGAGACCAAGAACTAATAACTTGCACAACCTCATATGACACAATCATAGCAGACTGTTTATCTCATAATTTCACAGTAATTCTTTCTCATAATTATTTATTTATTCTTTTCATGAAGCATCATTGGCTAACTAATACTCTGTTTTCATCCTGTATTTGTAGAAACAGTTGTCATTTTTATTGCATTTCTGAATCTATGAAATCATTGGAAAATAGAATATTATGTTGTTAGCCTTCAAGATCTTACTGTAAAAAAAAGTTTGCTGATTCTCTGAGTCACTTAACATACTCTTAACACTTAACATACCTCATACATCAAATTGACCCAGAAACATCATCTCTGTTCCTCACAAATGAACATAACAGGAGGGTTAACAATGTATTTATTTCAATTTATTTCTAGTATAAGTCGCACCCCTTGCCAAACTATGAAAAAAAGGGCGACTTATAGTCCGGAAAAAACGGTATGCATTTGAGACATAGGATGGACTCCTTTACATCATTGACCAATCAGACGGAGCCCTTTTTTGTTAGATGCTCGCCTCCTAAGGAGGCATTTGGAGTATAATGCAAGTTGTGTTGACTTTTATTCAAATTAAACCGCTGTAGTGAAATGAAAATGATGTTTTGAGATGTTTCACTATAAGTTTATGTATCCCAACTTATATCGTCATCACAATATTGATCATTGATATAGCAAATCGGGAGTTTTCCTCATATTTTGCAGCCCTACAAGAAAAGAATTGACTTCATTTGACTAAACCTATAGGAGTTTGAACATCAAAGATACAGGAAAGGGACAAGAACCTAAATAGTCTCGAGTACCTCCTGACAGTCTGGGACAGGCCGCTTTAGTCCTGTCCTTCTTTGGCACATCGACAGGATTGAACCTGTAGTCTTCTACACTCAGCTGTTCCTCCTTCTCAATGCAGTCAAGAATGTACTGAGTGGAAACATACCTGGAAAACAGAAATCTCTCTTTTAAACACCAATTTAGGAGTTTTCTTTTATAATGAGCAACCTTAGAAAAAACGGACACATATATTCAGACATTTTTCTGATTAGATTAAAGTCAGAAGCAACCACTGAAGGACAAATGAGGGCTTACATTAAGAACAACATACATTATTCATACATTAAGAAAAATCATACATCAACAACAATCAATAACAGGGCTCCAGACTAACTTTTTTCACTAGGAGCACAGTGGCCCCCAACTGAAAATTTTAGGGGCACAACCAGAAAATTTAGGGGCGCATACCGTAAATCAACATTCTAACCAAATCTACTAATTTCCACTGTATTGTGAATAAATACTTTAATAATAGATGCAGAAATTACAATGCGCTGTTTCAAATTCAGTGTCACATTTTAATCTGCACTTTTGAAGATGCAACAACAAGGTAAACTGACAGAAGAAGGTAAACTGTAAAAGAACGGGCGATGTTCACTGGATATCAGAACAATCGATACAGATACCTGAGATCAGAGAAAGGCTCAAAAACTGATGGAAATTTATCTTGGTGACACCAAATAAGTGCAGCCAAGAAGCACAATAAGCGTGTTTGAGATCACCCAGGTGGACGCAACGCTGTTCAGATCACCTGGTGAGACATATATTTTTGTTTTTGCTCCAACATCACCTGTCAATCATCACAAAAATATCAGGAGAAAGGGGCGGGAGCAGCAAGGCTCCAACCTACCGAACGCAGCTGGAAATTTAGTACTGCACTGACTGAAAGCTGCCCTATGACTACAAAACAATGCATTATGGGACATGTGTCCTGATGGGTTTTTGTAGTTAATTGAGAAATTGAAATAATTTAAAATACTAATTGATTAAAAATAGGCTACATCCATTACAAAACATTCAAATAAATATAAAATATATAATAACACGGATCATACTGATGGGGAGAGAAATATTAAAACTAAATTGAACTGAGCTGCTGGTTCATCTCAAACACGTCTATCGTTGCATTTTCTCCACGTGTTTTAAGTGCGTCTAAGGCTAATCTTGTTGTTGTTCGCACGTGTTTAAAGTTCAAGCCCCGTTAGCTGTCACGCATGTAGGTGTGGGACATTTATTTTCCTCAGCTGACCCGACTCCCGCGGGAGCGGTGTGCTGCCGTAACACAGCCGTGCATAAACCGTTTGGTTGGGGGGATGCGACGCTGCGCGCTTAACCGTAACCCCCGTAACCTCCGGGCCTGTGCGGCCCAGAGAAAAGTTCAGCACGGACTGCATGCATTTAGAAAATTACGGGTGAATGGATACGTTCTAAAAATTAAAGTAAGGAACTCCTTCATGTGTTCTGGGGAGGGGGCTGTCAGGTCTCCTGCTTTCAAGCCCGGTCATTGTCACGCCCCCAATAGTCATTTACTCCACTGTGATTGGTTGGTTTGTCAGCTCCGCACACGACAATGAAAAGGTGTCATTCATACAAACTGGCAGGACGCATTAAAATTAAACTTTCATTTCAAGGTGGGGGCCACAAATAGCCCGCGGGCCGCGAGTTTGAGACCCCTGCTGTAGACTGGCACTGGTACACCAGCCGCAGGTCGGAAGAACGAATCAATAGTTCGCTTGCTCATAGCTCAGACGCACATATCAGTTTGTGATGATATTTGTCTCCGTTTCCTTCCCACAGATGTTTACGCTCGCTCGATTATCCCTAGGCCCCTCCCCCTACACGCATTTTAGCCACTTAAGCGAGTGTGTGCTCTCGTCTCATGAGTATGTGTGCGAATTTGTGTGTGTTTGCGTGTGTGTGCGCTCGTGTCTCATTGATTATTTCATTGATCATTGACGTGCCCCTTCCACATTTAATGTATAAAAAAAACGTAGGGTGGGGGAGGCAAATTTACTGGTCGCACATGTGCGACTGGATGTAAAATTCAGTCGCACACTCACAAATTTTGGTCGCAAAATGCGACCAAATGGTCGCATTTTGTCTGGAGCCCTGAATAAAAGAAGGAGGGTGAAATGAACCCCACATGATTCAAATAATCGGGGTTTTGATAAAATGTCCCAGAAAACAACACAGCTGTTTTGATTTGGGCTAAAAACGACACAATCATAGTTCAAAGATCACTGGGGACGCTTTTTACAGTAGATCACAGATGATCAGAGTGGGACTTTTGCTAAAGGCGCTTCCCTCTCATACGTACAGGTGAGCGTCAGATTCGGAAACAGAACTTCTGTCCTTCGGATCCATCAGCAGTATGGCTCCTGGCTGCTGGCTGCTGCACATCAGCCCTCCTCCAGCTTTGATTTTCGGCTGGAGCTGGCGTTTGGTGGGTCCCGGCCGCAGGAAGAAAGACATGGGCTCCCCATCCACAGTCAGAAAGAGGACTGGGGAGATGGACTGGGCCGCAACTTGCTGTCTGGTTGGCATGGCGAGAAGTCCTGATGAAAGAGGGAAAAAAAAAGAAAGAAGTCAATTTGTTCCAGTTTATTGCAACAGCAAGACAGTAGAAAAGGTATGAGGGATTGGATAGTTTTTCCTTTAACCTGTTTGATTCATTTGGTCAGACTCGGTTTCTTTGAAACAAACTTTTGCTTCATCATCTGGACAAAAACTTTCCAAAATTTATGCTTTTTAAAAAAAACAACACAAAAAAACAACTTTTGTCTAATCCACTGTCCTCCGCTACCGCCATGCAAAGTCGGTGCAGGCTCTGTAGCCGTTACCATGACAACGCATGGTCAAATGGTCCATTTTTTTGTGAAAAATTATTTAAACCTAAAAAAAAAACAAAAAAAAAACCAAGATGAAAGTACTAAGAATGAATTAAATATTAGTTTCTTTTGTAGACGACCACGGTATGAGCGGGAGAATGCCTGTCAAAGCGCGCCTCATCAAAAATGAACAGACTTTGTGGAAGCAACTGTCCTCTGCTTTGCGTCCGACGGTTCAGGCTTCCACTTGTTCCATCCAATATACGATTATGCACACCTCGCTGGGCATTGTGGGTTTTTTGTAGCATTACCTTTGTAGTATTACTACGCAAGTAGACTACAAGATTAAAATGCCACCAATTTCAATCATTTTTCCTGACAAATGAACATTTTGCTCACTTAAACCAAGACATGTCTATGTAACTCAATGCAGTCCCAAAACAAACATGGAAAATCAAAGTGGCTGTGCTTTCTCACAAGCACAGGTGTGTTCAGTGTGTTTTCATACAGAGTAGTTTAGCCAAACTGTCCGAAGTAAAAGGTATTACACTTTTCATTAGTATAATAATAAAATAACATGCTGTACTTAATAAGTATAAGTACAGCAAGTACGCTATAGAGCATGTTCGCGTAGTGCAGGAAGTAGTAAACTTCAAGTATACTTCTTCACTTTTAGTAATAGATCAAGTGTCCTAGTTGTACACTTAGACTACTTTTTGCTAAGCGCAAGTCTAAAAAAGGAGATTTTTAGGGTTTAACGATTAATCAACTTTATTGATTGATTGATTGATTTTCATTTCTACGATCCAACCAGTTCCGCCCGAGGCAAGTTAGTCATTGAATTTAATATAACAGATGTATAGCATTATAAAATAGTTTCAAAGTGAAATAAATTGATTGTATCGATATTAGAAAATACCATTTGCATTTAGGCATGGTAGGTTTATTTTACTATAAAACATAAAAAATGACCAAGTGCATCACATTAGACAAAAAAATGTGACTTCAGAAAAACTGATCAGTCTGTCATTCAAGTCCAATGTGTGGAAACGCTGAATTTAGCAAAGACATGTGACCACACAATATTGTTTTCCCTTTGAATTATTTGGATGTGGATAAACAACAGTGGGCTGAACTTTATTAAACTAAAATGTGGATGGATTTGCCATTAATGTTTGTTTACTTGTTTGTTTGTACACATAATGAATTTACATTTGATTAACTTGCATGGAATCTGGAAAACTTCACCTGTTCAGTATCCAGGTATTTTTCTCTGAGTCACACTGGTGGAAGTTTTGGCTAAAGATGTTCAGGATCCATTTTAGGTCAGTGAATCGGATCAAATCGGATCATTAAAAATGAGCCATCCATTTGTTTGTCGTTTGTGACACATTGTGGGAAAATAAACTAAACCAAACCAAAACAAACCAATATCGACTATAAAAAGAATCAAATCGTTGGTAAATTACACTCCTAGATCATTGGTCAGAAATGTTGACATACTGTATTTTGTAAGGGGTTGATTTTGGACACTTAGAATACAGAACTAGCTTATGGGAGCCGGTTTAGCTCGTGCTGGTTTGCGGCGCCTTCCATCCGTGGAACCAGGGTTCGAATCCGGGCTGCTCCCTATTCCCTTCTCTACTTCTGTGCCGGTCCCAAGCCCGGTTGCTTTGAGAGGGTTGCGTCAGGAAGGGCATCCGGCGTAAAACATTGCCAAATTTACCATGCGACTTGTTCGCTGTGGCGACCCCTGATGGGAAAAGCCGAATGAGAAAGAAGAAGAATACAGAACTAGCTTGATTATTTGGACTGTGTGTCCAAGTTTCCTTTCGAAATAAATGGAAACGTTGAGATGAGTTAACCCAAGCAGGTGTTTACCCTTGTTTTTCGCAGCATTATTTCAGACTTCATTATCATTATCGGAACGAATAGATAGAAGAAGAAGAAGAAAAAGGGGAGGGAGGGGGGGGGGTAATGTGACTTTTTTATGGACTGCAGGTTAAGGCGTACAGCAAACACTGTGTGGTATGCGGTGACCGTTACTTTAGAAGCTTTCAGATGGGCACTTCTTCTTCGTCTTGATGCGTAACTGAAACAAATCTGCCCGTTTGCTGAAAAAAAGCTGCACAGCGAAATTTTCTTTAGCTGTCAGGGATGCTGCCTCGCCATGGCCACTCTTCTCTTTGTAAAGAAAGCTATAAAGACACTACTAAGATTAGAAATTCTTTTGAAAACTCACCTTTTAACGATGCACCGGACTAAACTTTGCGCCAAGAACTCAAGCAAAACATGGTTAACTTCCGGGACTTAGTTTCTTCGTCGATAGTGGAAAAAAAAAAAACCTCAACAGCGCCCCTAGTGATCATCACTGTCACAGACACGTCGGCCGAGTTGGGAAATTTATTAAATCTAAATAATACCTAAATGTTATTATTATTATTATTATTATTATTATTATTATTATTATTATTATTATTATTATTATTATTATTATTATTACTCCTTTATTTCAAATGTGACCAGAATACAGAAATTCAATTTGTAATAATAATGATAATAATAAAAATGAAATATTGTCATATTTTTATTTACAAGGAATATGCTTCTCTTGTTCAATACATTATTACCCATTATACTTAACCTCAATAACCGGAACCAGCTTCAAACTCAGCCTTACATCATCATACAAATGTCCAAAATCCGTTTTTTAGAATAAGGTATCATGTGATCTGGCCCTCTCATTGTCGGTAGTGTGTGAGGACATGAGTAATTTGTGGTTAAAATCATCACGAGTGTGATGACATCCATGCATTTTTCCTGCACTGCAGTGGAAAATGTGACCGCAGCTGTGACCACACAGTCTGCATTTGTCCCATCTGCTGATGGGTCATTTCACTTTTTTTAAACTTTTAACCTTTGTGCCTCATTATCACTGTTAATAAAGATAACATTAAGAACTAGTCAAATATGCAAAAAAATAGAAAAACAGGACACAATACTTAAAACAGAAATGTGTGAAAAGATAAGAACTGATCAAAAGTTTATTTGATTCCAGGATTATTTAACTTTTTTTATTTAGCCTTCATTTTGACTCAATTTGTTCATTGTTGTGTTAATTTTTTATTTAAAAAAGGCATGAAATTAGTTTTTTTGTTAATGAGAATTTTAAATAGGTGTTTTGTCATTTAAGAAAATTTTTTAAGGATATTACAATTAAGCTCTATTTGAATCAACTCCAAATGAATTTGAACCAGAGGCTGTGAACAAACAGGGAGAGTGTGTTTACTCTGTAACCTCCCCAGCCTTGCCTCCTTCACAGTCCTGACAACTACACTGTTGTCATTGGCCTCTGTTCCTCTCCTACCTCAGCTCAACCAGCTGAAAAAACAGCAAACTGAAGTGCTACAGACCCCCCCCCCCCCCCCAATCAACTGTGTTTAGATAACCTGCAATTATTACACAGATCCAAAGATATGTTCTATCTTGAACCCGCTGCCCTGAAATACTCATCTAATGTCAGTGCTGTACAACAGTGATAAGCTGATGCTAACACCACTGAAAGACTGCAGATCCAGGTGACACTGTTTTTGCAGCTTTTGGTTTGGCTCAAGAAAATCCCAAACACTAGAGAGAGCTGTTGCACAATCCAGCAACAGCAAAACAGTCAAAAATAAATAAATTAATAAAAAGCTTGGATTTCTAGCAATTGGTTTGGGTGACAGAACTCTGCAGGAGTCTTTAACACAGATTATGCTTGGTAACCACATGTCTGTTACACCTAAAAAGCCTGTCTATACTTTTACAACATTGCGCTGCGACAAAAAGCTGTTTTTAGTTACGCTATTGAAAGGAGATTTGATCTATTGTTGATCCAAATATAACTCAGATGCATATGTAAAAATACTACATTTTTGGGATGCAAATAAGAATGATATAAATATATTGATTTATCGTATAAAATATGTGTACATTTGTAAATATACACGCAAATAGATTTCCAAAAAAGTATTTGTCAGTAATAGATTTAGTAAGTTATCTCATTTAAAAATATGAGATAGGTCTGTAATGTTCCACGTCAACTGTGAAAGACAGAATGAAAACAAATGAATCCAAATACCATAGTTTGACTTTTAAATAATGTATTTGCATAATGGTGCAAAAAAAAAAATATGTAGCTCCAAACATAGATAAATTGTGTTACATCTTCTTTCAGAAGCACCTTTATCCTGTACTGGTTACCTGTATTAATGGCACCTGTTTAAACTGGAAATATATAAATATGTGAGAATCTATAAAATACACCTGTCCACATTCTTAACCCTTGTGCTATCCTAGGCACTTTAACATTGGGAGTTGGGTCATCTAGACCCACTAGACAGTGAACTGAACCTTTTTTCTTCAATGATTTGTGAACCTCACTGGTGTCCATGGATTACATGAAATCTTTCCACCTTTATCCACCTTTGTCATGGTAGGGAGAACACGTCAATGTAAGGGTGGGGTCATCTAAGATAGCACAAGGGTTATACGATCAAGACATTAACCATTCCACCAATACATCGACCAAAGAGCTGTCAAACACCAGGAACAAGATTGTGGGCCTAAACAAGACTGGGGTGAACCAATGAACAAGCAGCTTTGAGAGAAGAGATCACTGTTGGAGCATTAAAAAAAAAACAACAACAACAAGATCACTGACAATCTATCTCCACATGGAGCTCCATGCAAGATCTCACATGGTGGAGTACAAACATCTTAACCCATAAGAACCCAGACCATTTTTTCTTATAAATAAAATTATGTGTATCCTATATCTTCCAATAGTGGCTGGTCTCTTATAGACGCAGATCTCCAATAAACACCGGGTATAACAGGTGCTCTTTACTTTAGACCCCGGTCGCCAATAGTGGCTGGGCTCCTCTAAAAGTCTCCAGACTTCAATACAATTGAAAATCTGTGTTGTCCAGCAAAAGCTGTGGGGCAGAAGTTCACCACAACTGAGATCCTCAAAACAATCTGCTGCAACCAAATGGCTCCACAAACAGAGGAACACATCAGCCTTTATTTAATTCTGATTCTTTTACCTTTTGAAAGCCCAATGCTTGCTGTCAGCAGGGGTTGCTTTGCAAATGTGGTTCCTTTTACCTGAAATCTTCTTCAAGGAATCAGACTTCCTTAATTTGGTAACAATTTGTTTGACCTTTTTGGTATCTGAATGTACATTCAAGTACAGTGTGAACAATAATTATTGGGTTTTTGTGAAACACTTTACTCTTAAATCTAATTGGCCGCATCGACTTACGTTCAAGTAGCCACTTTCAATGAAAAGTCTCTGTAAACGCACACAAATACCCCTGATTCAGGCTTCCGCCAGTTCTATGTATGTTCATTGATCAAGCTGGAAGTTCAACCAGTTAAACTTCTGACTGCTTAGTCACGAAACAGCTGAACTTTGACCAATCGGGGATTCTGATTTGGCAGTGAGTGATCCTTTTTGAATAATGGAGGTGCCAACTGGTTCTAAACATGATCATGGAGGAGACTAATAATAATTAGAGACTAATAAGACTAATAATTGCAGTTTGTGTACGTTTGGAATTTGGAATAGAGCTGTGAAAGAAAAAGCCTGAGCCAGGTTTTCACCGCTTCGACATTTCACGCAGAGCCTCCACCAACTGCAATTGGGAGACAAGCAGTAGAAAAACAAAAGAAGAGGCTCCTCCCTGCTTGTCCAGTGTGAGCACTACGGGCTAAATGCCGTTCATGAAACTGCGTATAGAGTGTTCTTGAACACCCCACACATCCCTGAAAGCTATGTTCACACCTGGAAAACCGCGTTCGAGCGACCACTTCCCATGAAAAGTCCATGCAAACACATGTTTGTGCATGTTTCGGGCTTCCATATTCAAAACTCTTGTGTTCCCGAGTCGCTACGCAAGTTCTTTAAGTCCATCTTCAGGTTTTGCGTGCGCAACGCGCGATCATTGAACGCATGTTTAAAGTCAAACCGGTTCAATTTTGACCAACTCAGATTTGGTAGCGATGAATGGATGGCGCCCTTTTCAAAACACAAGTACCAACTGTTAAGAAATTTATCATGGAGAAGAAATTAGTCGTTTGCAGTTTGTGCCCGGCTCCATCAGAACACAGCTGTGAAAAAAAAAGGCTGGAACAAGATTCACCAGATTTGCATCACTTGGACATTTCGCACCAAACCTCTTCCAACAGTGAGAACATGCTCTAGTAATTACTGACAATCTGTTGTGAACACCGTATGCTAAAAGCGTGTTCAAAAATGCTTCTTTAGCGAGTTTTTAGCCTTCGTGTACGTAGCATAAAGGTGAAACGCAAAATAAAATTCAACTCATTCTTTAACAGACACTATGTTTTTAATCGAAGTCTCACTTAGTAAAAATAATGCTTCCTGTGAGTAACATCAAATTGTCCTTTATTCATATCACATTAGGGACAAGGAGGCAAATGTGAAGCAGATGTATGGAATTACTTGAGCTCTTTCTGCGCTTTAACATAACATCAAGTTGTTTTGAAAATAAACAGGAGAGAAGATAAAAACCACATTGTGCAACTTTCAAATGCACACATTAGCAGGTGTATGCTATCAGAAAGGAGGCTTGTACAAGGATGCATGCATATCAGGTATAAGGGAGTCAAATTTGACCCTGACACAAAAAAATATTATAATAAAGAGGAACAAATCATTTTTTAGGGAGCGCAAGGAAAAATAAAGCTTCCTAGTGTAAATTATGAAAGCTATCTTTGGACCAGGGTCCATGTGGAGAGACAACAACAGAATTATACTTTTTGAAAAATATTTGGCAGATTAGCTCAGGAATCTTGGCAGCGTTCAGTCAGTGGGGACTTGCTCCAACAAAGTGAGGATATGCTGACTCGACATGAAACAACACATTTATTCTCCATCTTCGTCAGGCATCCGAGATGACCCCCCTGACCCCGAGCAAGAAAACCCCCCACGACCATCGGATCATTTCAACTTTGTATTTTTAGAGGCCGAACTTTTTCTTCATTCGGGAAATTTCTCTCGCCCTGCAGAACCGAGAGCTGGAGGGTTTTTGTCTAAGCATCTCACTGGAAGATTAATGTTTCAGACACTTTTACTTACAATTATTGAAAAAACATTAAATTACAAACGAATTTTTAAAGGTTTGGTATTATAAAACCTGCTTCAAGAAGAGGTAGCCTAAAAATAAGTAAACAACACTAACCTTTAGAAAGGGGGAGGGCAAACTTTTTGACTTGTGGGCCACACAGTGTTCTAATATTTGTCACAAGGGCCAGAATAGGAGCAGATGCGTAGAGGGTTTTGGAAATCCACCACATAATAGAAAGAAATAACAAAAGCACACTTTAATTTTGATTGAAAATTGATATATATATACTTTAAAACAGAACGTTTTGGAGGTTTTCTTTTCAAAACTGTGGCCTTTATTCTCATTTTGGTGCCAATTGCACCAATGGGTTGATGCCCCTCAAGGAAAAATGTAAACTTGGAGAAATGCTGCATTCATTTAGTGTTGGAATGATCAGAAAAATGACTTTCCAACTTGTAAAACACGCATGAACGTCAGAAAAAAAACAAATCTTCCATTAACATATGAATAAAAAATAACTTTCTGCACCTCAGAAAAGGTAGAAGACATAAGAAGTTCTGCATAAGCATTCAAAAAGGGGAAAATAAACTAAAAAAAACTGTTAGATGGAAATACTTAAAACTGAATGTCATATAACCCAATATCAAGATTTTCTTTGCTATCTCTAAACAAATGAATTGTTGTTATGTTTTTATGTACCTAATTGTAGGTTTTCTTTTTGGTTATTGAAAAAATTTGTGTAAAAAGTGGAAATGTACGGAGCCCCTAAGGAGACATTGAAGAAGGAAAAAAAAAGGGAAATAAAAAAACAACAACAACTATCTCGTTAGGTTTTTATTATTATTTTTTTTACATAGATATTTTTTTCAATTTCCCTTTAGGAGCGCCATAGAAATAATTTCAGAAAAACATCTGAATCTTTAACCTGGTGAATGGTTGACTTTAGAGTTCTTATCTTAGTTTTCCAGTTGTTTCTTAAGTTTGATGATTTTCTAATATTTGCTCCAGCAGTTGATCTCTTCTCACAATATTTCAAATCATATAAAGGAACGTCTTGTTTAGTTTTTTTTATGTTCTGCTCCCCACGGTTAAAGTGTACCTATGGTGCACAGGACAAACGTCCATCTTAGTACAAGCTGGCCCATCTTAATAAATCCTCATAAAATGTGAAATGATCAGTTATTCTTAGAACATAAATTTAGGGGTGTAGCCGCCGTCTCCACAGTGACTGCCTTGGAGCATGCCTCCACCGAACCAAAGCAGCAAGTAAAAAGTGTTGTACCTGATGTTGGTAATACAGACATTCGAAATTTAAAGTTTGAACAAGTGAACTATTCTAACAAGGATGGAAAAGGGCAGGACTTCCATAATTTCTGCCTCTCGTTGTTTAGCTGAAAAAGGATTTTGTGTTTCAATTTGTGGAGTGAAGTTGTAGAACAGAACCAGTAAATGCTTGAAACAATATCCAAACATAAAAGAATTTAAGTATAAATACAGAAATATGATCATTGATAAATATGTACAAATACAAAACAATACAGAACATAAGCATTTGTAAATCTGCATACTTATAAAATATGTTTTGTTATTCATTTGTGTGTTTTTTGGAAATTAGAATTACGTGTGCACCTGTAACAGAATATACGCTTGGGTAGGGCACTGGACTTTGATGGTGGGTGTACTGGGTTAAGTTGGGAAAGTAAGGACTTAAGGTAAAGGGGTGAGAGTTTTTAAGATTTTTCTTCTTCTCACTCCCTTTTGGACTGTTTATATTATTTTGTCTCGTCTTGTTTTTTATTTATTTTTGTCTTATTTTGTTATTCTACACTTGTCCAAAATAAAAAAAAGGTTACTTACTTACTTAGCCCCGCCCTTGTAAATTCCTGGCCAATGAGTGTAGATATTGTTAATCACAGGGTTTTGTTTACAAGCTTTGGCTTCCAATCAGGAAAGTTCGCTTGACGGCAATCTGAAAACAGGCCAAACGCAAGGACTCAATCAAATGAAGCGGAATTGGTCTGGACCAAACGGTTTTCGCAGTCCAAATACACATGGCATATAGAATAGTGAGAAAACAATGTGAGAAGACTTAAAAGTTGTTTTATTGATCCTGCATTCATTATACTTAACTTTAATGAGTTGCTGTGTCTCATTGTTGCTTCACGTTTGTGGTTCATGTCCGTGGCTCTCTGTTTACCATCTACGGTGGCTGTTTTGGTTCAGTTTGAAAAGGCACTGAGCACAGAGCCAATTCAGGAGGAAACCCAGATAAAAAACCAAAGCTCAGTCTGACTGGAAACTAATCGAGACCACCCCCAAAGATGGGTCATAGAGTGGTTCCTGGTCCTTGACCGGGGTCCACTTGGGTGTATTCAGACAGAAAATTAGTTATGAATAATCAGGGGGGAAAAATGGTTCACTTTATGCAAATCAAATCTGTCCAGTCTGAACACAGCCAAAATCTTTGTTTCCAAAATAATAGCAATAATTTCCAGTCCAACATTTATTGAACTTTAAAATAAAATCCTTAAAATTGAACCAAAAATAAAAGTGCAATTTGATGTTTTTTGAGTCTCAAATCCAGATTTTAAACTGTCAAAAGTTTGGAGCAAAAAGATTTTGGCTTATTGTACTGTTATCCTCATTTCTAGATCCCAGCTCTTCATGAGGCAAAAATTCCTGAATGATTATGAGAAAAGCTTGTTAAAGTGTAGAGCAAAGAGAAGTTACACAACTTCAAACCTGGTAAATGTCTTGAATGCTAAGAACAAGGTTTTAAATCTCAAATAGTCTGCTGTGTGAGAAAGAATTTTGTGTACAGAGGAGAAACACTTTCTCCTTGAGTGTGTTAACCTGAGACCACTCCCAAACTCTGTGTGGTCTGAGCTCATGCAAGAACCACAAAACAAAGTCATGCAAATCCAAGACGGACACAACCACAGCGGATCCGAGTCAGAGCCACTGCTAGTTGGTATACATAGGTTGTGTTTGATTGGCAGTCTGCTCACATTTATGTTCATCAGGATTTAAAAAAGAGACAAACTGTTGTGAAGAGAAAACAGACCCATAATTCACTGGTTTTCAGGCTAACCACATCATCCAAAAATATCAGCACAAAATAAAGGAACGTAAGAAACCATTTCAAAGATACTTTTGGGTTCTTTCTGAGATTTCTTGATGCACCTATGAGCTGTTGGTGCTTTACTTTCAGCTGACAAAAGGTCGGTTTGAGGTCGGACTCGATTTTTTAGAATCAATGAGAAATGACTGAAAATGAAGTAACATCAACAGTCAAGAAAGTCTAGATCTCCAACATCACACAGCAAAAGCAAAATCTTAGGAAAGTAAAAAAAACAGTGTGTCAAGACTTTCTTCCTTGCAACAAATGATCTTATTAAGAGAGTTTTTCAATAACAAAATAAACTTAGGTTAGGAAAACGAATGTCTAGAATTCTTTTCTAAAATAAGAATTCTTAGCACAACCATTTTTCTGACCCTATTTGCAGTTTTTACGTTTCTATTTAAAGAACTTTTTGTCAAATTAAGAATGTTTGACTTATTCTGTAGGGACCTGTTTTTGCAGTGCAGTTTCAAGGAAAACTATGTTGTGGATTTAAATGGCATCAGCTTTGCTCTAAACTTTCTCTTCAGTTGCAGAGATGTTCCTGGCGGACAGCTTTGACACTACCCAACTTCTTAAACATGTTGGACTTCCGGTTTTAATAAAAGGTAAAACTCAAAGGTAAAAACCGGTTTGTTATGGGGGAAAGTAAGTGTGGTTCATCCTTTGGGTATTCTACTAAAATCCTTTGAACTACTGCCAAGATTTGTGTAAACGTCAGGAATATCTCTAATTTAGTTAAATTTGTTTTCCACTTGCATCAATAAATATTTGTTTAAACAGATCATTCACAATCTCTTTTCCCTCTTATAAGTAAATATGTGTGCGTATGTTTTAGTACATCAGGAAATGTCAACCCCTTTAGTTATAGTTATTACTGCTCAGTCACTTCTACACCTTTCATCTTATCTTTTAGAAGTTATCTAGCACCATTTAGCATTTTTCTGGATTCTTAAACCCACTGAACTTATCTAGTGGCACACCCACACCTCTAACAAGAGCCAACCTTTTTTCTCCTTTAGTGAATGATAGCAAAAACTTTAATAAGAGCACCGACTGGGACATAAATGAATTGAATCAGTTGTTTGATGGTGCGTTGCCCAAACACAGTTTAAGCAACTTAAAACAAATAAAGAATTCAGTTTATGAATTTCATGATGATGGAATGAATGAATGAATGAATGTTTGAATGAATGAATGATGACTTAGTGACCTATGGCTTAGTGTGTAGAGGACCATACAAACATTCATAAGTTCTTCTACTGCAGCAACCTGAGGCCCTGGAGCCACATGCAGCTCTTCACTCCTTCCAATGACGTTCTTTGGGTCAGTAAGTTTTGTCATTGTTGATTAGATTTTGAAGCTGAGCAAACGATAGTAAAACCTTTAATCCACTGTCTAAGTGGTTTATTGTTAAAATGTTAAAGCATATATTCTTGTCCTACACTACACAACAGTGTCCAGTTGTTTAGAAGCAAAGTTCTTCAAGTGCATTTATATGCACTGTCTAGTTAAAAAAAAAAGAGTGTAAATCTAGGCCAACATTTTCATGTTTGTGTTAGATAGTCACATTGAAAAAAGGATGACGACACACCAAAACATAGTGTTTTTCTAAAAAAAACGCAATGTTTGAATTCTGGAATTTTCAACGGGAAGTCTTTTTGACACAGGCTGCATTTTATTTTGAAAGAAACTTTTATGTACAGCTTTTAATTACTTTGAATAATTAAAAGCTTTCTTTCATAAATGAGTAGATTAATGGCCATAAAAAGTGCAAGAAGGACTGGGTTTTGGTCTTGGAAGAAATTAGATTAAATGACTCTTTTAGTGGTAAAAGTTGCAGCCCCCTGGTCTGTTGTAATGTTTATTTCTTTTCATTTCCACAAATCAGCAATAACAAAAGACCTTGCACAGTTCTTACATGGGGAATAAAAGAAAATGTGTTTATCTGCCCCTTTGAAATTGGAAATTTGAATACATTTTAGAGTAGAAAGAAATACTATTATATATATATATATATATATATATATATATATATATATATATATATATATATATATATATATATATATATATATATTTTTTTTTTTTTAAAACGCCACTCTCACCCTCCGTGGGTGGTTTCTCCTCCAAGCTCGGGTCCTCTACCAGAGGCCTGGGAGCTTGAGGGTCCTGCGCAGTATCTTAGCTGTTCCTAGCACTGCGCTTTTCTGGACTGAGAGGTCTGAGGTCTTTCCAGGTATCTGTTGTAGCCACTCCTCCAGCTTGGGGGTTACTGCCCCGAGTGCTCCAATTACCACAAGCACCACTGTCACCTTCACTTTCCATGCTTTCTCATAAAAATATAAAGACCTTTAAAAAAAGGTTGTTTTTACAAAAAAATTGTATTTTAAAACTATTACATCCTTAAGTACACAAGACAAGAAAAGTTCTATTTACAAAATAAATGTGTGTTTTTTTTTAGTAGGTTTGGTGTTTCGTGTAAATATTAAGTGTTTGTTCAGTCACTGCAATTTGTACAAATTGAACTTACAAGCTGAAATAAAATAAACTATTTAAAGTGGAAGATCAATTGTCATTAAAATGACCAGAGTGAAAACACCTTTGCACTGCTGCCTTTTGTGGAGGCGACCTGATTCTTTCACCGGGTCCAAGTTTAATGGCCCGCGTTTGATGGCTTTGACCTGGTTTTTGCACGCAACCTGGTCTGAAGTCTGGCCTCAAAATGCAAAGTCTGCACCCCAGCATCGTTAAGTGTCTCGAGTCGCTACAGAAGGTGCTGTCCCAAAAGGAATTCATCTAATATAACACACCATAACCCAGAAAACGTGAAACTGATTTTTATTTCGCAAGCTGGTGAAATTCCCATCCACAGAACATGCTGCTCAGGTGCGGTTCAGCAAAATTCAGGTGTAGCAAACAGTGCGGGACTTGATGTCACAACAGCAGATTGCATTTCGACTGACTGGAAAGGCCTCAAGGGGGAGGAAAACAAATGCCTGGAAATTCTTTAATATTGTCGAGTCAAATGCCATTCGGGCAAAAAAAAAAAAAAACAGACTTACGTAAAAAGTTATAAAATATTTTATTTACATATAATTGCTTCATATATTTCCCCCAGCGGTATTAATCCAATCTCTTTGTCTGCAGAGCCCCCAAAAAACTTCACAGTAAAAATTATCAACCTGACCAAATTTCAGAATTTGTAATAAAATATGGCTCAATAGAAAGTTTCTGTCAGATTTTATGCAAAAAAAAAAAGAGGAAACAGCAAAAGTTACTATATAACATTAATTTTACACAGATGTACATTCATTCTTACGAAAAGATTTTAAAGGCACTTTATAGCAACCATGGCTTCATTGTTAGATAACGTCAACATTGTGCGTCACCTTTTGTTTCTCGTGGGCATCTAGGTCTCTGATTTCTGTTGGACATCAGCCCTTTATCCTGATGTAAACAACTGCTCTCGATGTTAGACATTTGTGAGCTTTATTGTGCTCCAGCTGCTCTCGGTGGTCATTACATAAGAACCTGCTCCTAAGCAACATTCATGACATGGCAAGTGAAAGAAGATATCCATCTTTAAGGCATACAGTGCTGGCTGTGCAGACATAAACATGGTTTCATACCAAGCTCCAGTATAACGTTGACTGCTGCAGTACGTGATACTTGAAACTTACACGGGAACTCATAACAAAATGACTGTGCACCATAGGTTGCACACATGTATACTATACAAGCTGAGATTCAGTACTTCTTTCCTTTATTTTCACTTTTCCTGCTCTTCTCTTGTCAATTTCAATCAGTTCACTTGCAAACCAAACAGCTCACGCCTCTACTTTGTCCTTTTTTTAAAAATTCTCTTTTCATTTTCAGTACAAGTCCTTCATGATTTCCTGCAGCAGGGGATGTAAGAACATGTCCACCTCAGTCTTCTTCAGCAGCTGGATGAGCTGGACGTGGTCTGTGACCATCTGACGGAGGTCCGTCATCTTCTGGAGCACCTTGGCGAACAGCTGCAGAGAGTCTGGGTGGTTTATTTTCAGATGCAGCTCCAGGGAGTGAAGCACTGTCTCCTGAAGCTGCTCGATGGGCTTCACGTTCAGCAGGCCCGGCCGGTCTGAACACATACAAAAAAACAAGAAAAAAGATCAGCGACACCTGTTGTTTCAACCTTTTCTGAGTTAATGAAGGGTGTAAGGACATAAAAGCTTCATTATTCATTTTTACTGGTAGAAAACATACAAATATGAGTCTGACTGACCTTTTCATTTTTTTTTGTTTATACCAAAGGTTATTATCTTCATTGCATAGTCACAATCACCTGGGTTAATAATTCACCAAGGTGTTGTATTCTAATCTTTTTCATGTTCAAAGTCAGGTTTTTATCAAGCTGCTACACACTAATAACCAATGCGTTATTAGGGTTTGTTGAGATATAAAGGAGTAGACGAGGTAAGAAAAATGCATAGGGTTTGTTTATCCACATGCATAAAAGTCTGAACTTATACCACCTGTTTAAAAAAAAAAGGTTAAGCTAATAATGAGTGGAAGCAGAACGGAAACTTGAAAGGTAATTGTCCTTGAATCAAATTAAATGCACCAGAAACGCACAGAAACCCACAGCTTTTTTTTTTGTGCCCTGTTGCAATGAATTGACTTGTGCTGAAAGTACACCTCTTATTCCTGTGACGTCCTACTTCATCTGATGCAATGGCTGTACAGAGTTCCCACGTAAAAATGATTCATTCACCTTTAGAGGTCCCTTGCTTACTTTTAAAGACGTTCCAAGTCTGCTCTCCAACGGATAAATTAGGTCAGGGTTGTGCGTTGATAGCACCCCATCATTTAGGGTTGTAACTTAAAGGAGTGTTTCACAATCTTGGCCCTCAGGCTCTCCTATCCCATTCATGTTTTATCACTATCAGGTTTTTGCTGAAAGCCTAAATGAGGGGTGTTGGAGCAGAAAAATGCATAGCGGGGGAGGAGGGGGGATTGACAAATACAGACTGGAGCAGTAGTTGCTAAATACCAGCTCTACCACACTCGGCCACATATATTTAACATTTTACACACCACAGAGAATTTTCCATCCATCCATCCATCCATCCATCCATCCATCCATCCATCCATCCATCCATCCATCCATCCATCCATCCATCCATCCATCCATCCATCCATCCATCCATCCATCCATCCATCCATCCACTGTCACTTCCTCCAGCACCTCCAAGGGGACAAGAGATGTAGTCTCTTA
This sequence comes from Oryzias latipes, assembly GCF_053564925.1. NCBI lineage: Eukaryota > Metazoa > Chordata > Actinopteri > Beloniformes > Adrianichthyidae > Oryzias > Oryzias latipes. Next base: position 10,882,521 of record NC_136241.1, read on the forward strand.
ATCATATTCTGGGTCCTCCCAGGGATCTTCACCCAGTGGCACATGCCCAGGGAGGCGCCCAGGAGGCATCCACAACAGATGCCTGAGCCACCTCAGCTGGCTCTTCTCGATGTGGAGAAGCAGAGGCTCTGCTCCGAGCGCTGGATGACTGAGCTTTTCACCCTATCTCTAAGGGGGCACCCAGCCACCCTGCCGAGGAAGTTATAAAGTTATAAAACTGATGTTGTTGTGTATTTTCTGAGCACTGGCAGCTAACATAGCCCATCTGTGACTATTGATGACGTCATCGAGTTGTAGAAGTGACACCATTTTTCCATAACTCCCCGTTTGGAGAGCTAAATGTATGGGTGGGGAGAAACCAGACGGGTAGGGGAAGAACTCGGATTGAGCCTCAAACTCCTCCACCTGAGGTGGGAGCACCTCACCCACCAGGAGAGGGACAACTACCTTTCCCTTTATGAAAACCATGCCCTCAGACTTGGCAGACTTGTGCTGACCCTCATCCAAGCTGCTTCATACTCTGCTGTAAACCACCCCGATGCATGATGGAGGTCTTGGATCACCTGCAAATAGCAGAGAGGAAGTCCTGTGATCCCCAAACCAGACCCCCCCTGGTTCCCGGCTGCGCCTAGAAATTCTATCCGTAACAATAATGAACAGAACCGGTGATAGAGGACAGCCTTGCCGGAGTCCTCCATGCACTGGGAACCCTCCCTATCTGCCAGTCCAGAGGTACTGTCCCTATTGGCCACTCAAAGCTGCAGAGAGCTGTCAGTAAAGACAGTCCTACAGCATCTACAGCACTTGAGGAACTTAGGAAGCTCTTCAGTCATGGAGCTGTTCAACTCCCTCAGTGACTTTAGCTTGGGTGACGGACAGCCCCATCCCAAAGTTACCAAACCTAACAGGGTTCAGGAGATCCTCAAAGTATTCCTTCCACCTCCGTCGAAGTCAACAGCTCCCTGCCCACACCAAAGAAGGTGCAAGCAGAAAGCTACTTATATGAAATGTCCTACGGAGAACATACTCACCCCCACTGAGGATAATAACAGCCAGAAAGAGCGCCATGTCGCTGTCGTCCAGCTCCAGAGTGTTAAACTTCACGGAAAAGTCAAACTTTGGTTCCAACATTTGACAAAAAGGTTTCCTGAGACTTTTGAGGAACTCCCGCGTCATGAAAATCTGTCCATAAGAGATCAGGGTGCCATCTTTGTTCATCAGAGGAGACATCATCAGGATCAGGACTTCAATTACTCCATATTTCAGTAAAGTTACCTAGAAAAATGACATAGAACAAATTCTCATCCAACCAAACAAGATTATTTATCCTAGATTGGGAAGTACGAGTAGTTTTATAGTTATTCACTTTTTTTCTATGTAAGCACAATTTAAAGTTTACTTCTTTAGATTTTCACTTTGTCCAGCACGTAAAAGTAATACTTAATAAACAGATTTTACTTCTGACATGAAAGCAATCCTTCGACATTCAAGCAAAGTCAGAGCTAGTAATTAAGAGCGACTGTCTCACTTGATCGTTGAGGTCCAGGTTAACAAATCCCGGGATGCTTTTGGCGAACTCTGTCACTTCCCTCACTGCTTCTGCTGAGCGTGACTGGCAGCTGTAGAAGAAACGAAGCTCCACGCCATCCGGTGGTTCTGATCCAATGTTGCTGGCCATCCCGAAAACATTACAATCTGGACTTGAGAGGGCTCCAGCGATTCCAGAAACTGGAACCAGAAAAAAATGGACAAAAAATGCGGGATCAAAAATATGTGTATAGTAACTATGTATCCTTATCCAAGTCTTCTCAAAAATTAAATACAAGGGGGTCCCATATTAGATCTCTTAGCTGTTAAGAAGTGTATTGAGCGTTGATCTCCCTCTAAGTTTTAACTAACCACACAAAAACTACTATTTATGGTGTTTTACAGCAAAAAAAAATTCAAAAGCAAAATCATTCATTTTAATTATGAGATAAAGAAAACCCAAATTTGCTTAATTACATCAGCAGATCAAAAGCTTGAGGCAGCACATTGACAACTTTCATGGCATGCTGGGAAACAACAAAATCACAAATATAAATAAAATGCGGCAAAATATTTTAAATACAAGAATAACCACATATTTTATTTAATTTTATGCTAATTGAAAATGTCTTTTGGAATCAGATAAGATGTTTGTAAAATACATATTCCAAGAAATTACAAACAGTGGCAATGTAAATATTCTCAAAGTAGGACATTTTCTTTGTCCTTAAAATCTTGCCTGCAATTCTTTTTCCTTCTTTTGCATGTTAAAGGACTCATTTTTAGATTTAAAAACTAAATAAGAAAGGAAACATATTTTCTTAAAACAATCAGTCTTAGACATCTTTTTGTTTATTTGTGTAAATATCTAAAATTAAGATCAATAAGATTTTATAGCTTGTTTTAGGATTATAAATCTTGGGTAGATTAATCAAATTTGCACAGACTATCAAGAAAGATAGTAAGATAAACCACATGGGCGGCCGTGGTGCAGCGGTAGGGCGGTCAACTCATGATCGTATTATTGCATGTTCGATTCCCGCCTTGTGTCAAAGTGTCCTTGGGCAAGACACTGAACCCTACCTTGCCTCTAGTGGGAGGTTGGCGCCAGTGTTCGGCAGCAGAGTCGCCACCAGTGTGTGAATGTGTGTGTGACTGGGTCTGTAACTGTAAAGCGCTTTGGGCCTTGTAGGTACAAAAGCGCTATATAAGTATACGCCACATGCCTTCATTTGTAAACTTAAAACAAATATCTTCAAAGTATCTACCAACCTCCATGTCCAGCTGTGGCAATCTGCTGCTCCTGAAAAGATGTCTGCCCATTGTTGATTAACTGCTCTCCTTCCATAAGAGACTTAATGTCATGGATGACAAAAGGCTGCAAAAAGACCACAAATTTGAGAGACCATGGTGAGAAAAGTAAAAAGAAATATGAATTGGCGTGAACGAGGTCTTTTGAGGACCCGTGAGTCACAGAAATAATAGTCTTGGCTCATTAATCAGGCTTACAGGAGCTCACATTACAAATGTGTGCAATGGGAAAACCGTAAAAAAGCCTCTGCTGCTGAGGCAAATGAAAACATCACTTCTTTGTAAATTAAGCTTAACCGATTTAGCTCAGGCTAAAATGAAAAACCGAAAAAGACGTGCTCCGGCCTGAAAGATTCATTAAGTCTCAATTCTTCAAAAAGAAAATTAATAAGGGAAAGCCCAACTGCAGTTTACAGCCGGTATTTCGACCCGGTGTGTGAAATAAACAATTCTTTCATTTTCATGAAATTGTGCTCTGCCTGTGAAACTTTGTGGGCTCATCCATGTCGACAGCCTGTGAAGAAAGTCTCTTTATGTATGATTGTGATCTGCAATATTTTGATTAAAAGAAGAACATAAAACTGATTTACAAGACACTCTTTACAACTTTGATCTTTTTCTTTGAGAAATAAAAATTTTAAGTGCAATAATGTTGTTTACTGTGGCCTTTTATGATCTTCCTACAACAGTTGATGGCAAAAATATCTATAGTATTTAATGAGCTGTAGTCATCTCCCTTTTCAGTCAGTTTTTGTGGAGAACTGCAGGAGTTACAGACTGATTAAACTTCAACTCATATCAAGGCCTCGCATGTTCGGAAATGTAAATATTCAACGAAAGCTAAAATGATTGACTCCTAGTTTTGTTTTAGGAGGTCTGCTGTGGTTTAGTAAATAACTCAGGAGTGGCTCAAACAAAGAGATGATTCGGCGTCAACTGTCTGCCACCGCTGTCTGAACAGTCATAACAAGCAGACCAAAGTAATGCGCAGCAGCCTTGAGCACAGAAGGTGCTTCTATCATTCAATAATAAAACTATGATGACAAGACTTTACCATTATTAGTTTTTATTACAAAAATGTCCAAAAGTTTAATGAAGATGTTTTAAATTGAACTAAAAATGCCATATAATGAACAAATAATCTACTTTTTCTTTTCTTTTAAAATATTTTCTTTCTTTTAAAATACATCATATAAGAATCAGTTCATGTCGGTGTCAGTCAATTCTAGAAAGTCTACAAAAATACAAGCTGATGATGGCACAATGACATTAAACAATTGTCTAAGATGTTATCCCTAGATTTTTTTTATTTTGCAGCATACTTTTTATCTGCAGGATTTTGACTTAAAACTATCCAAATGATTAATTATCCTTCAAAGCAGAAGTGAGAAAATACAATTCTCAAAAAGTAATAAAAGTTAAAAAACTTGCGCCACGTTGCTGAATTTAAATACTTCCACATAAATCTGCTACAAAATTTCTATTTTTGAAATATGTATTCTAGAAATGTGAAGAATGACTCTCTGAAGGCCAAATAAACTATAGTGCAAACATTTAATGGTAATATTTAGTGATGTATATTTTATTTTTGACTGATTATGATAAAAGTCTAACAAATTAGTCAAAATCTTCGAAAAGCTAAGGAACCGTTTAAAAAAAATCCAATAACCAAAAATGAAACCAATCACTAAAATTTTGCTGCAAAGCAATCATATTAATGTATAATTTTTATAAATTTTAAACAAACAAACAAACAAAAAAAAGACCAAACAGCAGTGACCCCTTTATTTGCTTCCATACTGAGGGGAACATTTAAAGCTCCACTTCAATCATCTATTGTAAAAGTGTTTTTACTTAGGATTGTGTCGTTTTTTAAATTTGGTGTTGTTTTCTAGGACACGGTTTCTGCAGAGCGGCAGGAGTTCATAAGAAATTCACCTCTTAGGTGTTTTGGTGCAACGCAAGCCTGCACTCATTTCCCACAATCCCTTTGTCTACAAATTCTCCTGCTAGCTTACAGCCCCCCCCCCCCCCCCCCCCCCCCCCCCCAGCTAACATTAGCATTTTAGAGCTATCCAGCCAAACAGTTATGAGCCAGATGTCAGCTCAGACAAGGAAAACAAAGAGGTACATGGATCTAGTTGCCTATAAATGGATGCATCAAAATGGAGCGGAGCAGGAAGCTTTGCCTGCTGACTGTAGTTTTTATACGCAACAGCTACAAGCTTTTTCAAACAGCTTTTTGTTTTTTTTTTGGTCTGCTCCTGATTTACTTAGAAATGCAGTTTTCCTCTTAATGATCTTCATATTTGTCCTCCATCATGGGAAAAATGCTACAAGAACATGTTAAAAATAACTCAAAAACACAATGTTCTTTGGAATGGGACTTTAAAGCTCTTTATCTGATTTTTCAGTAGAGAACTTTTTTGCCCAATAATAGAAGTAAAAAAACCTGACAGGAAAGCACAACAGGTCTGACTGCTCACATGGGGCTAAAGATACAAAATAAACAGAACACGTAGAGAAATGTGCAGATAGGAGGTGTTACAACTTTAACTGACGACTCAACATCAAGTTAGGTCCAATATTAAAGCTCTCTTTTCCTATGAATCATTTAACAAACTCTGAAATCCTTTGCCTTAAATTATAATTTTTTTTTTTTTTTACTGTTGGCTACATGATGACAAAAAGTGAAACTGAAGTGTTTCGTCCTACCACGTTGTCTCCGGATTTCCCAGAAAGGATGGCCCTGGCCTTGGCCTTGGTGAGGGGGAAGTATTTCAGATAGGCCTCGTACAGATGTCGAGCCAGAGCCCTCAGATCTGCTGCCTCTGGGTGCATGTGCTCCATGTCAGATGAGAACTCGGCCAGCAGCTTCTCCTTTTCTGCTTGGGGCATTCGGCCAAAACGGATGGCTGGGAAAGGAAATAGAGATGTTTACAGAAACATCTCTTAAAGACCAGATTTTTGACAAATTTACAGAAGACAAAACTTTATTTACTCCCTACTTCCTTTCATGAGTTATCTTAATACTACAATGAGGTGCACGGCTTCATTACACTGCACATAGTTGCAAAGTCTGATAATAAGAAACACTCCTGTGGAAGCAACCAGTTCAGAAAGTACCAAGTGGTTTATGTATAAAGTGCCAGTTCAGTTCCAATTTATTTCAGATTATTCCAATAAACACCTTCCTTAAATAGTCTGATCATCTTTTGATCTATTGTAAAAATTTTCCCAGTTGTTCCAGTATTATAAACTAAAACTAAAAAACTGTGTTGTTTTCTAGGACATAGTTTCTGCAGAGCAGCAGGAGTTCATTAAAAAGACTGTTGTTGGCGTAGAGTAAGCCTGCCCCCTTCCCCTCTTCCATCTTTTTTCATGCTCTCCCACTAGCTTACAGCCACTCACAACCTAACCATACCGATGCAACAAAAATGGCGTACTATGCTGGAGCTATCCAGCTGTACAGTTTTGAGCCAGATGCCAGCACAGACGAGGAAAACAGCAAATAAGCCCATTTTCTAATGGTGTTTTTTCATCTGCTCCGGATTCACAACGATTTGAATAAAGAAATAGTCAGAAATACAATTTTTAGCGTAAATTTCTCTATATTAGCCTTCCATTATTACTATAATGCCACAAGAACATGTTAAAAACACCAAATTCCTTTTTTTTTTAATTGCAGTGGGTCTTTAAGCCTCAAGGAAACTATTTTAATTGTTTTCATTTAGTTTTGGTAAGAAGAATCATGCATCATTTTTTAATCCATTATTGAATTATTTAATTCCTAATCAAGAAAATATTTTAATACAAAATGCTTGAAAACCAATGTTTGTATGAAATTAGCAGGAATTAAACAAAAGTTTTACAAAATGAAAAAAACACAATTTGTGGTCAAAACATAGTGGTTGTCTCGTAGTCATTCGCTGAACGGCTGTGGAAAGCCACAAATTTGCGTATACATCTAGCAAAAATTACGCACAACTGTGTATGATTTACGTAATAATTGCACATAAACTACATAAAATAAACGTACACTGAGCAATCCTCAACCGGCAAAAAATTTTGAACAGCTCCAAACTGAATTTACATAAAAGAGCTGCGATCGACATCTGCGCACATTGACGAACAAGGAACGCAAGAAACACTCATGAATTACATGTATCATGCATGTATCACGAAAGACTGAAATGTCTTTCGTTGAAAAACGTACGCAAAATGTACATAATGGCTGTGTGACACGGCCTTAACAAAAAAATGATCGCTAATCGCTACTTTTTAGGAAAACAAAGAAATGTTTAGTTCGTGGTCTAAATCAAAAATATACTGCATTGGCTCAAACGTGTCTTTAATTTCTGTGCACTGTTTCGTACAGAATTCCAAATTAAAGAAAGGCGTTGAGTTGCCGTGCAGACGCGTCTGATCCTTGCATGTTTGGAGGCTGCACCTTGCAGTCAATGAGCAGACGGATGAGGCAAAGACCCTGCGAGCCTCTGCAAACCAGCCTCACTGCCAAAGCTATTCACCTGCAGAATATTTCCACTGTCAGGACCACGTGAAAAATGCCGTTTTTTTTAGGTGTGTCTCGTGACGCACTAGTAGATTTCATTCACCTCTTCAACATGTTGGCAGCAATACTTTCACAGCTCATTGAAAGCTCTCTGTTTACAGGTCTTGCATATGACACAAGTGGCCAAAACTACACAAGACAGTCAGACTGCCATTCATTTATAGAAGATGGACTTTGGTTTTCCTGAAACTACATACCAAATAGATGGATTGAATAGATTTTAGTTAAAACATAATCATAGTCAATGATTGTATATAAAAAAAAAGATTTGTCTGTTTGATCTTGAGAGGTTTTCTATTTTTTGAAACCAAAAGTGTTTGTGACAGCTGTGTTTCCATAAATTAGGCCCTTTGACTCTTTCATTAAAGTTCAAACTGTTCTTGATTCTTGGTTGACCCGGGTGAGAAAAAGGCAAAAAGAAAAGCGCATGCTAAGGTGTGACAGAGCCAAACCACTTCACGTGGGTGGAAGTCATCAATTACCGCTCCCTCTCATTTAAACCTCCATTCCGCCTTTACTGCGCTGTAAGTGATTGTGTAATATTAATTACGCAATCACGGCTTCACCTTACACAAATTAATCTACCTCCAAACTGGCCCCTCCACTTTTTGGGCAACGAGCCTGCAGCTGTGACACAGCACGACGGAAAAATGAGTTGAGTTGCATGCAGCCTGAGATCGCTGATAACCTGCACGAGGAACATTTTAGAATACAATTCCATCAAAACGATGTGAGGGGGAAGTGGAGACGTCTGTCACTGCTTTGACTCTAAAGAAAATTCAGTTTGTAGATTCAAGTTGCAAACTTTTCTTGATAAAGGAACTGGGAAGATGCTGCTGAGAGTCCCTCTTTGGTCCAGTACCCATAAAGCTAAAACAATGGTGGTATTTAGAACCATATTTTCCAAGTCTACCCTTAATGACAGACACTAAAGGTGGGACATACCTGTAGCTGCATGTATGGTATAAAAAGAGGTCTGTGCACGGGCAGTTGCACTATTAATTGTCCAAAGAAAAACATGAGAAAAAAATAGTTTGAGAGCCACAATTGCTGTGGTTTTTCTTTTAACGTAGGGGCCAGTAAATTCCCAGAAATGGCTTTAATTCACTTTTCAAGCCTGTAACTTTTAAAACCAAGATAATATTTTTGGCAAAATAAAAACACAATTTAAGAAAAGAATAAATCAAAGGTCCTGCGACAGATTGGCGACCTGTCCCAGTTGTACCTCCCCTTTTGCTCAACAGTAGGCGGGACAGGCTCCAGCAACCCTGTGACCCCGAAAGTGGGTTAAGAAAATGGATGGATGGAATAAATCAAAAGAAAGAAATAGGATGATAAAAAGCTAACTGACTGTCAGTTGGGTTATAGACAACAAAAATTGAAGAATGAAGTAATGTCCATGCACCGATAACAAAGAATAGAAGGTGCCTTCCAAAGAATATGGTTGACAAATGACTATTTACAATAGATAATAGTTTGACAAGTTGCTTGCTAAACACCCATGATTTATGAATAAATAACAACAAGATCAAATGTGACTAAGCATGAAGTACAGTACCCTCATATGGCTTAACTTGCAGTTTGTCTCAATTTTCAAAAACTTTATTGGTATTTTATTGATTAACATCCCACCAATGTATTTCCCAGGAGTTGCTTTTCTTAAACATGCAGGTTTGCACTGAAGTTCACCATTTCTCTGTTGCATAAGGTCTGTGACATCATCCACTTTTTTTTCTGTCTGAAAACACGTTGGCTTGTGGAATGGGGAGGTTAGAAATATTACATATCAATCAAGCTCAAAAACTGAAAGAAACCAGAAGTTGTTCCACCCCAATGGCTTCAACAAAACTAACAAAGGAGTCGGGGAGATTATAATCAAGCACAACCAGTGTACACAGTCACGAGGTCTGTGCTGAAATACACTACAGGAGGTGGAGTCGGTCAGGCTTCAGCGAGCAACAATGCCTAACAAAACAAAACCCTCTGTTGATGAACAGTGTTGGGGCGAGGGAAAAGATTTTACTATAAAGAAGATGATTTTTCTTCTATTGTTGGAGCGAGTAAAAAGCTGTCATCCAAAATTCTGCCTTGAATTTTTCTAGTGAATAACCAAACATGCTTCAAACAAAACGAGCAGTGAGTTCAAAGAAGCTCAAATAAATAAAAAAATAAATGCAATTTTATGTCCGTAATAAGCACATAACAAATGTTAAAAACTAAATTAAAAAGACGGGGTTATATTTAATAACAAAGTAAACATACAGTTGATTAAATTTAAATGTTGATATCAGTTTGTTTAATTTTATTTAATTGAATTAAATTTTGAATTAATTGAATAAAATGTTGTTTAATTTAATTTTGTTTAATTGTTTAATTTTTTTAGATATAAATTATTTCGTGACAAAGCTGCATAGAATAAAAGGTAAACTAGGTACACAATATTAAATTGAGTGAAAATAAAATTCCTAATATTTATATTAAATACAATTATGAACCAAAAATATCTTTAAAGTGTTTAAGCGATGTATTTATTTTTTTACCCCTGGTGTTCATATTAGGTATCTGTGTTTTGTCCTTTACCAAAGCTGCATTCTGGAACCAATATCTGAGCTGATTTCATGGCAAAAATCTTATTAGTACACACAACTGATGTTAAAATCGAATGTAGCAAATGATTGATGAAATCGTCTGTGCAAGTCAAAACATCTAGGCCAATATTGATACAGCTAATTTGATTAATCATGATGCATTTTCATGTAAAAGGATTTTGGTTTTCCTTGGAATCCAGTTTTATTCATAAGGATACTAACTAACTAAATACAGTGATTGAAATAAAATTAATGGAAAAATCCTTCCTCGCACAGAGTTGAGTTCGTACCGAGCATTTAAATAGAGTTATCTCATGCAGAATAAAGCCATAAACAAAAAAAGTTTCTATTTGATGGACAACAAATTTGTATTTAGATCGTGCTAATGGGAGGGAAGTACAGTTAAAGCTCTGATAACGTCTTGAGAGCGAAAAAAACAACAACAAAGACACCACACAAGGCGATGTGCTACATGTACACCACACCCCATAGTGTAAAGAGGCAGGTGTGTGGTCAGAAGTGTGTGTGCTGTTCTCAGAGGACCTAAGAGGCAGAGCAGTTGTTCTGTAAATGTTTCCTAGACCACAACTTCAAAGTTGTGTTTTTTTTAACCTGCATCTGCTTATTTCTGGTGAGCATGAGTGTGGGGTTTTGTTCCTGTCAAGAGCATATAGGTGTGACAATTATGACACTCAAATGCTGAGAAACTTTGACTTTTTTTTTTTCTCAGACCGACGGTTATTGTTTTACTTTAGGACGTGAGATTGCTTTACGCAAGAAGAACAAACACACAAAAACAGAATCTGCACATGAGGAGCAACAACAGCATCTTACCGTTATGCGACATGCCGACGTTGAGGCACTTCTGGAAACGACAGTATTGGCATTTGTTGCGGGACTTCTTGTGAATGCGACAGTGAAGGTCGCAGTGATCGTACACCAACTTTAACCTAATAGTGCGCCTGAAGAAACCCTACAAAGGAGAAAAAAGAAAAATGGTCACTATAGATGCAATTCAACTTTTTTTTTACACTCTTGCAACTCAAAAGATTTGCTTTTAGAACCCTGTTCGTTCTCCATCAGCACTCTGCAAAGCAATGTCTGAATCTCATAAGAAATGAATAAAAAAAGTCCAGATTTTATTTTTAATTATGAATCCATCTCAAGCAAAGTGTGGTAAATGAAAGCAGATTACTTTTGGGTGGAACTGCACATGAGTGAAGTTGACTTTAGGACCAAGAAGCCATAAGATTGTTACTTATCGCAGCCATTAGCTCTGTATACACGGTCAAACTCCTAATGAACACATGCAGGTACACTCTTTTTCTTTTTTTTTGATGACTGCGCCGTCTGAGCTGATTGTAGAATCTAATCACCACAACCTATTGAAGCCTAAATATAAATAAAGACTTAAAAGGGAATTGCATAAACATTCCCACCTGAACTCTGTATTTCTTTTATGTTCAACCTTTTTTTTTTTTGCAGACATATATAAATATATTTTTCAAATTGTAGGTTATTTACAGAAGGAGGAAGTTAAAGAGGGTCAAGGCTCCTCCTCATTAAAGAATGTTTTTCTGTTTTAAAACAATTCAGGGATTGCCTGCTTGGCTGACCCCTCTCTTCTGGTGAGTCTCCCCTGAGACGTGAGCAGAACAATAACCACTGTATTCCCCGTACCTTACTGTGTACAGCCTTTGAAGATACAGTACGAGGAGACTTGAAAACAGAAACTCCTTCAACTGCAGCTACCAAAATAGTGGAAAAAAGGCACAGTTTGTTACTCTCTTTGTTGTCAATTATTTGTACTTGGGAATGTATAAAGATTTCTTCCAATAGGTTTGAAAATTTGACTTTTTTTTTTACTGAAAAATACACTTTTTTGTGTATTTTGTGTGTCTTCTGTGTCTTTTGTGACCAAAAACATTTGGCGGTTAGCAGTTGAAGCGACGAAAGCTCTTCTTTTTATACCATTTTTCAAATTTGTTTAGTGCTTAAAAATGTGTTTTGGGGAAAAATTCTGCAAATATTATGTCAGTAAATGTGAGTCTCAAGAATTATGAGATCATGTGTTGTTGCCTCTTTGTAATCATATTAAAAAAAAACTGGAATGTCACTGATCTTTGAATAGAAATGGAATTCTAGGTAAAAACACAGATAGATATTTTAAGACAACTCTGTCACTTTTAATATCAAATATAAGTTTGTGACATTTTTGAGACACAACAGAAAATCCTTTGATTCAGGTGAAGACTCTGACAGATTGAACTTTTTTCTGTTAATCATAGTGAACTTTAAAACAGATTTCTCCAAAAAAGTCACTTACACTTAATATTTAGGAATTTTTTCATCTCTTAGTAATTTGAATAAATCCATTTAGTAAAAGTTGCACTGAGAAAAAAAGCCTTCCAGTTCATTCACTTTTCTAAATTTTCTTTCTTTTTTAAAAATGAATGAAAGAAAATAGAGTTGATATAATATAGAATATTTCAATCATTATGCTTTTAGTTGGATGATTAGATCTTGCAACTAACTGAAACGCATCTTCAAAAGTGTTAAATTACTTAAGACATATAACAAAAAAAAACAAAAAAAAAAAAATAAAACAAAAAGACATAACAAATAGCTTATTAAATGTGAGTATGGTCAAACATGCACCCTAAACTTGAACGCTCTATGACAACTTTAAAATGATAAAGTATGTCAAAAATACTTTTAACGCTGCTTTAAGAAAAAAGAGAGTATCTATTAGACACTAAGTTCTTTATAAAGTTAGCCTTCTTTTGGTAAATGCTGCCTTATGGAAGAAATGATTGGACTTAATAGTATTACAATATTCAATCTGCTGCAGGTTTGGTCTTTTATGAAGAAGAAAAAAGACACCTTCTTCCAATAAATAATTATGGCATGAATGTTTAATTGGACTGTGGTTTATATTGCTAAATTCCTCGATGGCTACTCACTAAAGTGAAGCTTCAGCACAATTTCAATCAGGAAGATCCAACTCATTTACAGATGTCCTGGGTTGTTCCGTCACTCGTCCTTAGCAATTAGCCCTTCACTTTTAAACGAATTGCTTTCTTCTCAGCCAATCATAGTCATATTTTTGTAAATTCATGATTGTGTGTCTCTCTCCCTGCTTTCTAGATGGTCCCCCGGCCCTCCTCCATCCTAGGAGAGATGCTTTGGAATGGTTTGGCCTCTGACCACCATCAGCGTCTAGGCTCTAAGGTCAGAGTTCAACCTAAGCACGGATCACCCCAGAGCCTCACCGCTAAAGAATAAGGACATTATTAATTTATATTTTCCTCTTTATTTGTACTATTCCAAAAATAAGATTTTACTCCACACATACATTTCTAAGCCCTAATTAAACAGACATTGTACTTTTCTTATCATTGCTTTTATGATGCGTTGTTTTATCCTAAAATGAAATAAAAGGAATTCAGTTCTTTATCTGTAGTCTACTTAATGTAGACTGCTAAGATATTTCTGCTGCAAGAAGATCTTGGTTGTAAAAACAGCTTTTGTATTGGCAAATACAGAATATTTGTTACATGTTCATGCTGGTTGAACATCATCTCACTTATGCTAAGAGACCAGTGACAGTTTCTAGCTCACCTTCCTATATTGACCTAAAATTTCAAAGACGATAAAAATGTGCCTGAAACCTAACCCACACTCGATTAGATACTTCAGCTCAAGAAGACAGGTGATACAGAGAGGGAAATAGTCGTTTAAGGGTTTGATGGTACGCCCACTATAAGACTCATGTCTATTTTCTGCCCTCACTGAATGGAAAATGCTTGGTGCTTGTGGTTAGAGTGCAAGACATCAAAAAGATAAAACGTGCAGGCTTCTCTCCTACCAATATACAATTATTCATTCCGCCAACATGTTTAAACTGCAAGTTACAGAGTGGTAGAAAATAACTTACAGGTTTCAACCAGGCAGTTAAACCTTTCCTAGAACTTTTAGAGAAAATCATTATCATTGTCAAGTCCTTCATGTACTTTTTCTGTTTTCCATGATGCTTTTTGCAATAAAAGGTATATATGAGCATCAAAACATTTGTTTTTGGACAAGCACAAGTAAGAAAATAAAACATTTTTGTGGTGATGTAAGTTTCATCGTTGCTGTCAGGCCTACCTTACAGCCCTCGCAGGCATGAACGCCATAGTGAAACCCTGAGGCTTTGTCCCCACACACTCTACACTCGATGTTCAACGATGATGATGGCGTGTCTTCTGGCAGCTTGGAGAACACGGGGCTGTCCGAGTACTGAGGGGGTGAATCTGGCTCCAACTTGACTGAACCTGAATGGCAACACCATATCAGACAAGTAGAAGAAAACCAAACCTTTTAGGTTCTTTTCAAAATCGTAATCACAACAGCAGAATGCTGCATAAATTACTTCTGAAACTACGTACACACCAGGCATAGACAGGCTTTCTTGATTTTTAGCCAGTGTTCGCACTGGACTGTCGCAACCTGATACAAGCGCTTGCACTCATGGTTGGGAGAAGCTTGGTGTGACATGTCAAAGCGGTAGAAATCTTTTAAATCTTGCTCCAGGCTTTTACTTTCACAACTCTATTCCAATATAAGAAAGACCTGGTGACATAGAATTTGGGCATAAACCGCAATCATTCATTTCTTCTCCGTTAAAATATTCTACCGGTTCTGTGTTTTGCAAATGACACTACCCATAGATCACTACCAAATCCAAGTGCTCAAAGTTCAACAGCGTCGGCGGGGATGCTCCTGGTCCGGGGGTCTCCCCCTCTCTCCTGGTGTGGCTGGTTGGGCTGGGGAGGATCTGGTTCCCCTAACGATCGCATGGTTCACTTTGGCAGCGTGCATGTTTCTCCACCCCCACTTGCACGTGCCCACTGGCACACTGCTCCCTTTCTGCTTTATCCCTCCTAGCCCACAGTGTATTGATGGACCGATATCTTCTGCTTAACTTAGTGTCACAGTTTCACATTTGGATGTAATATTTGCCTTTCTGCAGATCTAGCATACACGTTTCACAGTTAAAAATCATGACCTATTCAAATTAGCAACTCTGCGCTTGTATCCCCTCACCATCTCCCCCTCCCTTTTTATTTCTTTTTCCTCTACCCCCCCCCCCTCCCACACACACACTCTTTCCCCTCTCCCTTCCCTTTAGTAAAAGGAATATGCATAAATACTTAAAACACAAAATGTAACAAATATATAAAAAATAATAATAAAACAAAAAACAAAAAGGGATTCATACAAATTTACACCCTGGTTATCCCAAGATTCATAACCTCTTTTTGTAATAGTAAAAACTGTCCAACACAAAAGGCCTTCAGCTCTCCTCTGTTTACTCAGTTGTTGGACAGAACAAGTAAAAAAAAAAAAAAAAAGTTCAACAGCGTGTGTTCCATTCTTTATGTAGAGCCTGAAACCTGACTTAAAAACTTGCATAGCTATGCGTGAACGCAAGAGTTTTGAATGCGGCATTAATGCATTCACATAGACTTTCTACAGGGAGCGGTCCCTCAAACGTGCATTTCCGAGCCCGGTGTGAACGTAGCATAAAAGTTGAAAACACATTTTACGGAGGATCAACAGACCGTACTTACTGTGGGTGTCTAGTTCTGTCCTGTAGCTGTGCAAGTTTGTATAGTCCATGTTGGTCAGGTGGTCCTCGCTCTGTGGCGGACTAGGGTCGTAGGCCATGCCAGTGGACGACATCGAAGACACAAGTGGGGGAGACAAGGAGGAAGGTATGGAAGAGGAGGAAATGGAAGCGTAGTCTGATGTGGACAAATGTTTCATGTCAAGGCAGTGGGAGCTGTCGTTGAACTCTGGCAGGTCCACGGTGCTCAGACTAAAACCAACAGGCCAAGCAAGGAGCTGCTGGGTGTCCACCATGTCTGCAGCACAGAGGGAGAGAAAAGGAGGTGTTCACTGATGCAATATGAAAATGCAAAGCTGGCAAATGATATTTTATCAAGTGCCGACGTTAAGTGGCCTTGGTTAAGGAAAACACAGCCCCTGAGGAGGAGAGGAAGGGGAGAAGCTTAAAAGTGAGGAGGATGGGATAAATAAAAAAAACAAAAAACAAGACTAAGTGAAAGGGAGAGCAAAAAATGACAATGCAAACATGTTCTCGTGCCTCTTGCAGTATTCCACTGACCGTTAATCATTAAATGTGTGCAAAGAAAAGTTCAAAACACACACCCTCCCATACAAACACCAAGAGGAGGACCCGTGGTCCTCACGCCCAGTCCTGCAGTCTGCCTGTTATCTAGCAAACAGGGAGGCAGATTGTGTCACAGGGAGTACAAGACGAACTCTGGCACTGAGGATCGTCTCTCCTGCTCAAAACACCACCTTCCTCTGATGCTGTTTGGGTGGCTGGTGTCTGATTGCCTAACCAAAGGACACAGAAATCAGTCCAAGGATGCAGGACTGAGTTTTACAAACTGCAGTCTTTGCGGCGCAAAACATACAAGTACTGAAGTAAGAATAAAAAAAGAACAGCAAGTGATTAGGAAACATTTTAGACATAAGCTCCATTAAAGCAAGTTTCACTAGACTGTTGCAACATAGACAGCAATACTTGATTCATTTGGAACCTTACATTCAGCAATCCTTTAATTTAATAACAACTAAACAAAAAAATCCAAAGAAAGTTAGGAAAACTCACTTTAGATTATCTTGTTGGTAGTAACTTTTTTTTTTTTGTCACAAGTCATGCCAATGTTTGAACACAAGTGGTCTGGCATTGGAGGAGAAAAGTCAGCTGAGATGCTCAAAGTTCAGTCATCATAGGTTACCACCGTCCACATGAAAGCAACCCAGACATAAGCACGGGGTAAGTTTGAACAAGGTTGTGATGTAATGCTAGATTCACAGATCGGAATTAAAATGTGAGACCTTTGCAGGGTTGTAGCAGCCTTTTCTTTTTCTTCACAATTCGTTGGAAGGTACAGTTGGTGTGGCTTTTTAGAAAAGCTGTGGGCCAAATTCTTTTGATAATTTAAGTGTTCTCTAAAGGGGGATTTGTCACAGTGATGTGTTGAAATTTTTCCAAAATTAACAACATGAAATATTCCTTGTTTTTGTGGTTTATGGTTTATATTTTTTTGACTGATGTCCTTTTTTAAACTTGAACAAAAAACCCCAAAGGAAGTTTATAAATAATCAATAGACACAACATGAACCACCTGACATGCCCACCAACCTTTATAACCAACACAGACTCTCAAAATAGACCTCCGCTAATTAACCTCCAGCTTTTTAAAAGCATATAAAAAGAATGCAAAGAATTATGCAACAGGAGAAAACTAAAATAGTAGTACCGAGATGGCACCGGAGCCCCGGGTATAAAAATGACTTGAAAAGGTTCCAAATCACTTAGCAAAACTTCCCAGTGGAACAAACATCCTCCTTTCCCAACTACATATTGTTTCCTCCTTACATGTTTGGAATGTGACAGCAGCAAATCCAAGGGGGTTCACTTAAAATTCACATAGCATTGTTCCATAGCAAAATACTGCTGGTGTGTGTATGTCCGAACGTGGAAGCTTACGCTCCCTCGGAAGTTGATGACTATTAATAACCATAAAACCTGGTTCTTTTTTTTTCTTGATCTCCTGCTTTTAGGTCTGAAACTAAAATAGCTGATGCATTGGTGACTTCTGCTCTGCTTGGCTTCAGGTCATCAAATGGAGAAAGAAACTCAGTCAGAGAGGAAGGGGCAACGGGAACACAAGAAATAAAGCAAAAGGGGTGAAAGAGAGCGAGTCCCTAGGCTACTTAAAGAAATCAAACTGCACCCTTGGGACAGAGAAAATCCCTTATCTTTGGAAAAATATGCTCTGTACTGAGTTAGTTAGAAAGAAAAAAAAAAATGAAGAAAGACGGCGGTTAAGCCAAGGTGCTTAAATCTTGTTGTAACTAAAGACGAAAACAAGTTTGGACTGAAATATTCTCTCCTTAGCTTGTTCAGGAAAAAAAACACAGCATAAAATCTTTTCAAATTCAAGTTAGTAGTTGCTGGTGTTATAAGTTAAAACAAGCTGTCAGTTTGTATAAAAGGTGACAAATTATTAGTACAGGACATGTATTGCATCTTTGGTTGGCGAACGTGTGTGCGTGTCAGCACGTGTGCGGCTGTTGCGCCGGTGTCTCCAGCCAGTTCTCAGGTTTCCACGTGTCAGAACTCGACTTCCAGGTAGCACCACGGTTATAGGAGTGCTTTCTATTATCTGCTGCCTCTTATGGACTAACAAAAACACAACAAACACAGACAAGCAGGGAGATCTGGCAACAGCTTTACTTGTGAAGATCCTGAGACTGATGAGGGACTGTGCACGTGTGCGTCCAACGCTCCCAAAAAACGAGACTAAAAGATCACTTCAAACTGTAACTTTTCTCACGCAGCCTAGAAAAGGCAGGTTTAAAGAAAGGCATAGAACAAAAAGCCCAAAGTGGGAGAAGTGAAATCTTTCCCAAGGGACGGAGTTGCAAAACAGATGTAATGCTGCAGACATTCTTATTTCTTCATAATAACTGTAACTGCCCAAAAGAGAATGAGGCAAATGAAAAAAAGGATCAGGTTACTCTGCAGTTGACTTCTGCGGACTTTTGTGAGGCGTTCATGATGTGGCCAAAAGTTTAAAAAAAAAACTAAAAAGGGTGACTAAAAAAATAGCATCATACAGAAAAAACCCCACTCATTTAATGTATTAAAAAAGAAAATTTTGTGAAACAAAACAAACCTGAAATGGTCACATTAACTGGGACAGTTAACGCTGAAAGCAATCTGCTATATTTAGTTTAAAAGCAGACAAAAGGAGAAACCTGTTCTGCTGCATTCAAGGTCCGACACTTATCTTATTTGTTTGAATTTAAAAAAGCACCATCTTCTAAAATAAAGGACACTTTATTCTCGTTAGTTTAGCATTTCATTTTTGTTGAATTACTTCTTCCATGCTCTGAATATGTTTGTGTACTGTATGTGACTGGGAAATAAAAGGAAGGAGTCAGTGTTAAGGCTGAGTTCAGTGACTTCCTGACCTCTTCATGTAAAACAGCATGTGGTTGAGAGTCAGTGACTAAAACCAAGATATGCCCGCCTGCACGTCTGCCTCAGTCCCCGCAATTTCTTTGAAAAGATAAGTATGCTTGATTTTTTTCCTTGCCTCGTTAGCACCACAGAGAGATAAAGTGGGGCTGTAAAAACAACCATAGAAAGGGCATTTTTTCACCAAGCTGTGAGACTTAAGTGACACGTGACTGATCATTTTTGACACATCAAACAATACAAGGTGCAAAAGATGAAAAAAAAAGTGAGACAAGGAAGCTTTACTTTTCAGGAAAGTGACTTACTTTCTTTCTTCTATTTTTTTTGTTGTTTGAGGTGTAAAGCCACCGGTGGCAAACTTACCTGAAGGGCCTCCCCCCAGTGATCAGAGGGGTGATGGAAAACCAAGTCAACCAGAGTGTCAAGAAAAAGTCTGGACTGTTCTCTTAACAGAAAGCAGACTTTCCTTTCGTCTCGAAACCCACTAGTTTGTACTGAATTTAGTCATGAAAATCTTCAAACACCTAAGTAGGCATTTCAAAAACCACTATCTTTGACTGCTTGGCACAGCTCTGAGCAAAAACGCTCTCAGACAACTTGCACTCCTGATTTCAATTAGATTTTTAACCACCTTCTTTTTAAATCTTCGGTTTTAAACCCTGATTAACCCGAGGTGTGTTTGTCGAAAAGATCTGCGCTTTGAGAAAGTCGACCAAGACGAGTATTTTTAATTTCAAGTTTCAAAATCAGCATCTAAATATTATCAGAAAAGGAAAAAGTGGAATGTTTATCTATGATTTGTCTCCAAAAAAATCTGATAAGAAAAAAAAAACATGGCATGTGAACATTTTTGGAGCCAACAGGTATGTTTACAACATTTGAGTGTGTGTGTGGACAGGCCCCCCCCTTATGGACTTGTCTTTAATCTGAACCTGTAATAAGTATACCCATCCAGAAACTTGTTGCTTTATGCTGCTTCATGGTTTTAACCCCCCCCCCCCCCTTCTATAATCACCCTCCTACCCTCTCCCATCTCTCTCTCTTCTTCCCTCCTTTCCTATTCCGTCCGGTCCAACACAAATTTATTTTTTATTAATTTTTAATCAGATTTTCAAATATGATTAAATTGAATAAAGTTTGGCCTCGATTAGAGAAGGGGTTTATTCAGACATACCTCTGGTCTGTCAGAAGATTCATAACCCCTGTTGTTAAAGTAAAATATGTCCCACACAAGAGGCCTTCAGCTCTCATCTGTCTGCCCAGCTGTTGGACAGGACAAGTAAAAAAAACATAAAATACTTGATACATCCGTGACAGTCGCAATCAGCTTGATTATGTAAATATAATCAAGCTGATTGAATACAGGGGCTGCACACAGTGGCCAATGGCCTTGGTTCGAATCCCGGTAGGGACCTTTCTGTGTGGAGTTTGCATGTTCCCCCTGTGCATACTATATATATGCAGGTTTTCTCCAGGAGCTCCTCCCACTCTCCAAAAACATGCTTCATTGGTTGATTGATGACTCTAAATTGCTCCTAGGTGAGCATGTGAGAGTGTGGCCTGGCAACAGACTGGCGACCTGTTCAGGGTGTACCCCGTCTTCACCCAACAGCGACTGGGTCGGCTGTAGCAACCCCGTGACCCCAAAAGGGATTCAGTGGGTTCTGAATATGGATGGGTGGGTGATTTAAACAGGAACTCTGTAAAGGGCTTCTCCTTAAACCTTCATTTCAGTGGATTCATGAAGATGGGCATCACTTTCTGTATTTATCGTTACTTAGAACCTATCAAACCTAAAGTAAGTGTCTTTTTATAGACATTAAAGTCATTATTTTTATGGAGGTCAGAGTTTTCTTACATTGGCTTATAATAGTAAATAGATGTAACAATTAATAAGAACCAACCCTTGATTGAGTAAGCTACAAAACATGCAGTTTAATTAAATATAGACACGTTTTGCTTATAAAGTACTCCTGCTTGCACTCGTGTGTGCATAAAAAAGGAAGAAGTCTATGAGTGTAAATTAGGTTTCATTTAACATTTAAGATGCAAGCTGCTACTAAGAAAGCAGCAGACTTGCTGTGAACATATGCCAGGGACTGTTTTTTGGAACAACTAAAGTGACAGTGTCTGCGTCCATAGAGGAGAACGCTGTGCGTGGCTGACTTTCCTCAGGAAGTGATGACCAGCAGAAAGGGAACTGCAACACACATTTTCTCTCTCTGACAAAGTCTGGGCTCAGCAGAAGTTCAGACAGCGAATTATCATGTGTCTTATGTGTGTGTGTCTGTGTTTGTGTACGTGGGTGTACATTGGCGTCTGTGTGTGTCTCTCTGGGTCTTTCATTCTCATTTCTTGAGATGTGTAGTTGCATGGCAGTTTCACCGTGTTGCACGGGCTAGTGTGTCTGAAAAGTGTTCAGATGTGATTTCTTGTAAGCATCCACTCTCTTATGTGTGTAACTGCATGTGGGTGTGTGCATGTGAATGAGGTGGCAGACATCAGATGCAGATGATTTCCTGTTGCTTCACCCTGACAGGCAATCTAATCATTCCTCCTGGGGTTGCACTTCTCTCCCCCCTTCAGTCACTCAGTGTCAATGTGACAGTGGGGACATGCTCACTTCCCCTCTTTATGCAATATATAAACCAAAGACGACACTAATATGAATACTTTTTAGAGTAAAAACAGTATCATAAAAGGTTGCTTCTCAAGTTTAAAAAAAGATTTAAGACTCACAATGTGACTATATTTTTCTGATTTACTGTGGCAAAACTATTTGTTTTATTCAAAAAGGCTGACTAAATATATATATATATATATATATATATATATATATATATATATATATATATATATATATATATATATATATATACACACACACACACATATATATATATATATATATATATATATATATATATATATATATATATAAAACGCCCCTCTCACCCTCCGCGGGTGGTTTCTCCTCCAAGCTCGGGTCCTCTACCAGAGGCCTGGGAGCTTGAGGGTCCTGCAGTATCTTAGCTGTTCCTAGCACTGCGCTTTTCTGGACTGAGAGGTCTGAGGTCTTTCCAGGTATCTGTTGTAGCCACTCCTCCAGCTTGGGGGTTACTGCCCCAAGTGCTCCAATTACCACAGGCATCACTGTCACCTTCACTTTCCAGGCTTTCTCCAGTTCTTCTCTGAGTCCCTGGATTTTGTAGTTGACCCTTGTGCTATCCTAGGCACTTTAACATTGGGAGTTGGGTCATCTAGACCCACTAGACAGTGGACTGAACCTTTTTTCTTCAATGATTTGTGATCTTCACTGGTGTCCATGGATTACACAAAATCTTTCCACCTCTATCCACCTTTGTCATGGTAGGGAGAACACGCCAATGTAAGGGTGGGGTCATCTTTTAGAGGGGGGAACTTTTTTTTTATCATTGCCTCGATGAAAGTAAAAAATAAAAATCATTAAGTTCTGGGGGCCGATCAGGCTGGTCCTTCAAAAATCTTTGTGCTGACCAACTCACCTAGGATGTGAAAACCTTTTCAAAATTTGAAAACTTTGTTGTTTTTTTGTTGGTCTGGATTGTTCAGCCTGGGATTTATACTTTTTTTATTATATAATGGATTTAAAGCATAAGTAGTAGTAGTTTTGGTAAAATAACCATCTAATATCAGGATTCGTTTTAACAAATCAATTCATGATTAATTATCCTAAGTTTGATATAACTCTGTATAAATATGTTTGTTTGCCATTTTTTAGTTTAGTTTAGTTTAGTTTAGTTTAGTTTAGTTTAGTTTAGTTTAGTTTAGTTTAGTTTAGTTTAGTTTAGTTTAGTTAAGTTTAGTTTAGTTTAGTTTAGTTTAGTTTAGTTTTAAATGTTTACGATCAACTGATATCATTTCCAATCTTTGGAGTCTGATGGTAAATATTCATGGTCCAGTCGTTTCCGAAGAGAACTGTGAATAGAAGTTGACTCTGAGGTCAGACAGGCAAAACTTGTGAAAACTAGAAAGTCAGACTTCAAGATCTTAATTGTTAATGAGGTTTGCTAAACGCTTAAGCTTGTCACATTAAAATAAGAAAGCTACTCAACAGGCATGGCGTCTTAAGAATCTAAATGAGGGACTTAGATTTTGCATTGATTCATCTGAGGACCCATGCACCCTACCCACACTGTAAACTCTCAACTGCCTCCACAGTTTGAACTGCACAATAAGACTGATTGGCCTGTTTGGTTGCATGTATTGACTCATTTTTGTTTCTGGTCGACCGCTGTTTCTGTGTCAGTTGCTACTCAAAGAGCTACAGACTCAGTCCCTATGAAGTGATTATGGAAGGCGAATTTCCTTTAAGCTTTATAAAAATGAAGGGATTATAGGACTCAGATTACAGCCCTGGAGATTGGTATTGTATATTAATCACTGAAGTCAGCAAGGTACCTTCATATTAGCTCTATTATACAACTTGAAAAAGTGCAAAATGTTGAAAACTTCAAATCTCCATGGCTTGTGGAGTACAAGGGTCAGTGACCAGAGAAAATATGTACGTATGTACTTTCAATAAGAGATTCTTCAAGGGAAAAAAGCCTCCTTAACACTGGAGGTGAGGCAACAATAACCAGTATGATCTGTTGTAACAAAAAGTCACTTGTTACAACAAAGTTATCCAGACAACAATAACCTCTGTTTGCTAATGATTTCATTTCCAAGGGTACAACCATACAACCAAATACTCCAAATTATGCTTCGTTATCTAATAAGTATTGGTTTTTGTTCAATCTTTGAGATTTTAGGGACAAATTTGGCAGAATCTTTATGAAAGCACAGAACAATTCAGCCAACTACTGCAACTATTGCTTTAAATAATAGGTTTGTCTTTACAATTAGATACGTGCTTGAATACTTTGAGTTACTGTCACGAGACTAACTTTGGCATTTTTTGCATGATTGAGTGGTAAAACAGGTACACCTAGTTTAATCACAATGCCTTATCAATCCCTAAAGAAAACCTATTCGCTCCCGTTCAAATGGCGGTTGGGAGTCCTTCTAAGACTTTCTAAGAATGGTGGATCATAAAGTAAATGGGACGCTCTAAAAGACTATTATTGCTGAAGATCCACGTTAAATAATCTCAGGGGGCCAAGTTTTAAGAAGTATGCAAAGCCACATAAGATTGACACTTCCCTTTCACTCCCACACCAAACAATTCTAGCAATGCAGAAGCCCTCGTAGAAAAAGGAGAAGTGAATGTTCCTAAGATAGACAGCAAGCAGGTTAGAAAAGTTGAACAAAAAAAAGAAGTTAAACAATGGAAAAAGGGACTTAGAAAATAATGAATCTAATACTGAATGTGTTTGGCTTGCAAGGACTGATGGATTGCCTTCCAATAAAAAAAAAAAACAAGCTTTGAAAATGTTACCAGCAAGGTGGCTGCCCACACTATGACAGCTTTACCAAGGTGTTCTTATATTTGAGAAAAATACCATAGCTGTGAAGACACAAACCTCAGGCACAAATTGAAACTGCACCTAACAAGTTTCAGCTCAAGGGAAAGACTTGTCAACAATTGCTAAACGAAAGGAAACGAAGGGGGCGATTTATCTTTATGCTTAAACCCTTGAGTTATGGCCAGATTAGTTTTATCTAGTAAATGATGCTATTTGAGAATGCAGTATTGAGTCATTGTGTACAGTTTCCAGGACTTTTGGCTTAAGATGGTTTATTAAATGAGATTTTGCATAATGGTTGGATTGATCGTCATTAGGAAACGACAATATTATTTTATCCAATCAATTCACTTTTAAAACAATTTTTGAGTGTTTTTAGGCAAAAATACTGAAAATGTTTGTAATATTACCATTGAGAACTCCACCTTTGCTTAGTTTAATTCCTCTTTAAGGAGTTTTTTTTTCCAAACCAAACAAAATTGATTTTAAAATAAAACAACATGTTTTCAACTTTTACGTTTAAATTGTGGTTACTGCCTAGCAAAGCTCACTGCTATGATCCAGTCTGTATATCCATCACGGTCATGTTTGGATCTGCAACCAGACACCATAGGGACAGATTGCAGAGAATCATCAGATCTGCTGAGAGAATTATTGGGTCCAACCTTCCCTCCATTCAGGACCTGTACCGGTCCAGGGTCAGCAACAACCCAGTCTCATCCTAAAATGTCTGGCACAATCCCAACAGACCCTTCGCATCCTCAGTGACAATCTTTTCAGTCTGCTACCGTCAGGGTGGCGCTTCAGATCGATGTGTCAGCTTTATCCCCCGAGGTGTCACTATGATGAGCTATGAAACATCAAACATGAGAACTGTTGCACTGGAATAACTGTTGTATTTATCTTTATCTTTGTCTTCATACTTTTTACCTTTTTACACCTATTTATACCTTCCCTAGTTTGCTCATGACAGCATAAGACACAGAAGCTAAATTTCTTGTTTGTGCACTGCACTTGGCCAATAAAGCTGATTCTGATTCAGATTACTGGAAATCAAATCAAAACATGAAGTTGTAAAGAAAAATAATAAAAAAAAATAGCCATAATAATAACATTACCCTTCTGTATAAAGAAATGAATTGTTTCATGTACTCTTTTCACTTTTATTTTAATAAACCTCAATGCTGCAGTAACAGCTGTGAAATTTTATTGAAATATCAATAATGATTTTTCTTTGTTTGTTAGTCTGTTGTCGTTCTGTGATATGATGCCTTAGATTTACTCACATACTACTACAGGCAGCCTTTGTAACCATTGTAGTATGGATGGATGAAGCATTTGTGCCAGTTTCCTATGTTGCTCTCTGGGAATCTGAGGACACGAACCTTCCCCTAATTTCCTTAAATAGTTATGATTTAATGATAGATGAGTCCCTTGAGCTTTAAGAGCTTCCTCACTGGATAAGGGAACGAAGAGAAGCATGCGTCCAATGACTTAAGGCACACACATACCCACAGAAAATCACATTCAAACACCTCTATGTAGTATTCTGGATGGTTTAAGTCATGTATGTGAAGTACATTTCAGGGCGCTCCCTACATTTACGACAAAGGAACAAAGTCAAACACTGTTGATCTCTGTTGCACCCACACATGCCTTCAAAGTGATGCAAACACACACTCCTGTGTTTGACAGCTGTTAAGGGAATATAAGGTACAAAATAAAATCCTTGTATACCAATAAATAATCCCAAGCAGAAGGTTTTTGAAAAAAGCCAGCAAAGAGTGGACAGTGTCATTGTCTATATCTTCATAATTTAAGGATATTAGATAAATAGATAAAAAAATGACAGAGTGTCTTGTAATCCGAAGCGCCTTAAATCTGGATTAATTCTAGCGGTGCTTACTGATGTCGAAGTGATTGTAAGTTTTTTTACCTTTCAGCACATCCCGTCAGCTTTCACTGATTTGCACAGGTGCTTTGACAGAGTTTTTTGCACAGGGCTCTGTCCAAACTTTTGGTTGGGTGTTATTGGGAATATGTTAACAGGGCAAACATGTAGCAGTGTCAAACTATGTTTTTTAAGTGCAACTAACAAGGCTAGGAGTTAGCGTAGTCACAGCAGCGTTTGTTTTAGCGGCATCTGTCTGTTATTTTTTTGTGCTGCAAACAAGATTGGGAGTTAAAGGTGTTATGAATAATTCTTTTAATTCTCTAATTCTTTTAAAGTGGGTAACACGCAGCCTGTTACAAACAGTGAACAGAGTTAATGAAGCTTGACTCTGACGGACTTATTTCTGAGTCTTTTGTCTCACTTAATGCGCCTTACATATGAAAAAAGTTCAAAAATAGACTATGCATTGGCGATGTGCCTTATACTCCTGTGCGCCCTGTAGTGCAGAAAATAATTGTAAAAAGTGAAGTACTCTAAACAGTGTTTAAATAACAACTTTGTTTTTAATTTTATTTAAAATACATGATTTAGCCCACACACACACACCCATTCTGGTCTGCTATTACAGAAGATGAATTAAGGGGTTTTTATTTAGCAAATTACGTCAATGTAAGACTTTCTTTCATGCGAGATTTAATCTTTTTTTAACGCATTTCTTTGTTTTGTAATACTTCTAAAAGAGCTATGAGTTATGTGAATTATGTGTAAACTAAACTTTTGAACAAAAGGAAACCCAAATGTTAGTCGACCTAATAACGGTTTCATTTAATCAGGTGGGAAACTGTAAGGATATAAAGTGAATATCTAAAACAAATTTCAAAGAAAGTTAATGTCGTTAATTACAATTTACAAGAAAATGACTGTCATTTAAACATCTTTAAAAATGTGTTTATAGGAAATGAAAATTTAAAAAATAAATTATATAAAAAACAGAACACAAAAATGCTAAACTTTTAGAAAGAAAAATCATGTTTTACTTTCTGGACTTTTTTAGTAGTACGTTGCTTACAGATTCCTTAGAAACTTTAAAATCAGAAGGAAATAAATCTTGTGCCATTCAGTGCAAGACCTGAACAAGATACATGTCAAGCAAAACTTCCAGTAAATCATCTAAGGTCCTTGAACACATAACGTCTTAGTCATTTTTGAGTTTCCTCAGGGGGAGAAGGCCCAAAGGGCTCCCACACATTTTAAAAGAAAAATGAGGACAAAGGTTCATAAATATTCCTACTGTCTGGATAGTAATATCTGTGCTAAAGTGCACTGGCAGGAAAACTCCTCTTACTTCTGTGTGAATAACTGTGTGTTTATATGAGTGGACATGTGCCTTTATGACGACAGATAACCCAAACCCTCCTTACAGAGCCTCGGGAGCTGCATGTTGAGAATGCTTCAGCGGCTTGATCATTAACTCACACTGATTTAAAATTTAAAGCAACATGTGTGCCATTCTACTTTGTAAGCCTGGAATTACAACATTTCCAAAATACCCCTGAAGCATAAAACATGTTGTTTGTTCAGTTTTTTTCTAGAGAAAACGGTGACAATTTTTTCTTGGTGAACAAGTGTGCCTACAAAAAAGGTTTATTGGTTTGGTTCCATCAGGTAATTTAACGCACAATGGGTCAACTGAGAGACCCAACTCATCATTGCTGATAAAGAAATGATGATAAATGTTACAATTCTGCAATTCCCATCTTTATTATTAAAATATATATATATTCAATATATATATATATATATATATATATATATATATATATATATATATATATATATATATATATATATATATATATATATATATATAGATAGATAGATAGATAGATAGATAGATAGATAGATAGATAGATATATAGATATATATATAGATAGATAGATAGATATAGATATAGATATAGATATAGATATAGATATAGATATAGATATATAGATATAGATATAGATATAGATATATATCTATATCTATATTTAATTCAGATGCTAATTTTCCATAGAGTGGGCCTACCAGTAAATTCATTTTTAAGACCCCTTTTATTGGGGTACCAAATTGACTGGTAAAGTTCTCTTACAAGTAACTGCTGTTTGTCTCTATGACTTAAGGTCAATACCATGATAAAGGAATGAGTAGAAAACTGATGTAGTAAGTGCCTCTACAACCTTTAAATAATTGATATACTTCATTTTTGACATTTGATTACCGTCTCCCTACTTTTCTGTTTTACATTTACTTGTGAGCAAACATTTTTAAGCCGTTGGAGTCATTGCATTAATGATGAAACAGTTACTTACCAACACTTACCAAAGACATAAAAAGAAGCATTTTAAGGTTTTAGTTTTGCCACATTACAGTTTACATAGAACAGACTTATTCGAAGTTAAGAAAGCTTTGTAATCCCTTCCCCAAGTTAAAGTCTTCCATTCGGAAAGCCATAATCCCGGAAGAATATATATATATATATATATATATATATATATATATATATATATAGGACAATTGGTAGGACTTCAATTCTAGCAATTGAAGTCCTACCAATTGCTAGACAGGGCTGGCCTACAGGACAGTACTGAAGCGCTCATCCTGGCAGCTCAGGAACAAGCCCTGAGCACCAGAGCGATAGAGGCTCAGATCTACCACACCAGACAAGACCCAAGGTGTAGGCTGTGCAAAGAGGCCCCTGAAACAATCCAGCACATAACTGCAGGGTGTAAGATGCTGGCAGGGAAAGCATACATGGATAACCACAATCAAGTGGCTGGAATAATATACAGGAACATGTGTGCAGAATATGAACTGGAAACCACAAGGTCAAAATGGGAAACACCTCCGAAGGTGGTAGAGAATGAGAGGGCAAAGATCCTGTGGGACTTCCAGATCCAGACTGATAGGATGGTAATGGTGAACCAACCAGACATTGTAGTGGTGGATAAAGAACAGAGGAAAGCCGTTGTGGTGGATGTGGCAGTGCCAAGCGATGGAAACATCAGGAAGAAGGAACATGAGAAACTGGAGAAATACCAGGGACTCAGAGAAGAACTGGAGAAAGCCTGGAAAGTGAAGGTGACAGTGGTGCCTGTGGTAATTGGAGCACTCGGGGCAGTAACCCCCAAGCTGGAGGAGTGGCTACAACAGATACCTGGAAAGACCTCAGACCTCTCAGTCCAGAAAAGCGCAGTGCTAGGAACAGCTAAGATACTGCAGGACCCTCAAGCTCCCAGGCCTCTGGTAGAGGACCCGAGCTTGGAGGAGAAACCACCCGCGGAGGGTGAGAGGGGCGTTTTTTTTTTTTTTTATATATATATATACACACAGTGGTGGACTAAATTGTTGGTATCCCTCAGTTAAAGACAGAAAGTCCACAATGCTCATTACTTGAAACGTTCAAAAGTAACAATAAATTAAAATTTATTAAAAATTAAATAATCAAAATCAGCCATTACTTTTGAGTTGTTGGTTAACAGAATTATTTAAAATAACAAACTAATAATATAGGGCTGGACAAAAATGATGGTACCCATAACTTAATATTTTGTTGCACAACCTTTTGAGGCAATCGCTGAAATTAAACGGTTTCTGTATTTGTCAATGAGCCTTCTGCACCTGTCCACAGGTATTTTGGCCCACTCCTGCTCTAGTTGTCTCAGGTTTGACAGGTGTCTTCTCCAAATGGCATGTTTCAGCTCCTTCCATAAATGTTCAATGGGATTCAGATCTGGGCTCATTGAAGGCCACTTCCGAATAGTCCAACGCTTTTCTCTTAGCCATTCTTGGGGGTTTTTGGCTGTGTGTTTTGGATCGTTGTCCTGTTGGAAGACCCATGACCTGCGACTGAGACCAAGCTTTCTGACACTAGGCAGCCCATTTCTATCAAGAATGCCTTGATAATCTTGAGATTTCATTTTACCTTGCACAACTTCAAGACACTCTGTGCCAGATACAGCAAAGCAGCCCCAAAACAGGAACTGAGCTTCCTCCATGTTTCACAGTAGGGACAGTGTTCTTTTGGTTGTATGCTTCATTTTTGACTTTACAAACAGAGTTGATGTGCCTTACGAAAAAGCTCCAGTTTTGTCTCATCTGTCCAAAGGACATTTTTCCAGAAGCTTTGTGGCTTGTCAACATGCATTTTTGCAAATTCCAGTCTGGCTTTTTTCTGATTTCCTTTCAACAGTGGTGTCCTCCTTGGTCGTCTCCCATGAAGTCCACTCTGGCTCAAACAATGACGAATGGTGCGATCAGACACTGATGTACCTTGATCTAGGAGTTCACCTTTAACGTCTTTGGAGGTTGTTCTGGGCTCTTTGGATGCAGTTCCAACTATCCCTCAATTTGTCATCAATTTTCCTCTTCCGACCATGTCAAGGGAGGTTGGCTACTGTCCCGTGGGTCTTAAACTTCTGAATAATATGTGCCACTGTTTTCACAGGAACGTCAAGCTGCTTAGAGATGGTTTTATAGCCTTTACCTTTACAATGTTTGTCTATAATTTTGTTTCTAAAGTCCTGGGACAATTCTCTCCTTCACTTTCCAGCACATAACTGCAGGGTGTAAGACGCTGGCAGGGAAAGCATACGTGGATCGCCACAACGAAGTGGGTGGAATAATATACAGGAACGTGTTTGCAGAATATGAAAATGGAAAGTAGTCAAAATGGAAAACACCTCCGGAGGTGGTAGAGAATGAGAGGGCAAAGATCCTGTGGGACTTCCAGATCCAGACTGACGTGATGGTAATGGTGAACCAACCAGTCATTGTAGTGGTGGATAAAGAACAGGGGAAAGCCAATGTGGTGGATGAGGCAGTACCAATTGATGAAAACATCAGGAAGAAGGAACATGAGAAACTGGAGAAATACGAGGGACTCAAAGATGAACTGGAGAAAGCATGGACAGTGAAGGTGACAGTAGTGCTAGTGGTAGTTGAAGTACTCAGTAAATGGTAAATGGCGTATACTTGTATAGCGCTGTCTACCTTCCTCGAAGGCCGAAAGCGCTTTACAGTCACAAATCCATTCACCCATTCACACACACGTTCACACACTGGTGACAGCTCCACTGCCGAACACTGGCGCCACCTTCCACCAGAGGCAAGGTGGGGTTCAGTGTATTGCCCAAGGACACTTCGACACATGGGCGGGCAAGGCGGGAATCGAGCCTGCAATCTTACGATCAGAGGTCGCCAGCCCTACCGGCCGCACCACAGGAGTAAACCTCTTGTTCACTCTAGGCATTCTGGGTAAGGCAGTCATACCAAAGGTTCCACGCCTCAAACTGTCTATTGCACTCTTAATGTTCCCACTTTGTCATGACTGTGATAGAAACTTGGGTGATAAAGTCACCAGTTTCCAACATAAATCACAGTGAAAGATTTTCAGTTTGCAAATATCCTTTATGAAACTTTTTTGTTCTTCTTGCAACAAGAAGAACGGTTCCGGGTTATACAGCAGGACGCGTGGCGTGCCTCTCTGCTATTAATTATGTCTAATTATCCTAAGTTTGATTAGTTACTGTATGAATGTATAACTGATGATTATATTGTTTTTGTGTATTATTTCTATTTGATTGCTTGAAATAAACCATTTCAAATCAAAAATCAAATCAAAACATTGTGTAGAAGCACAGACGAAAGTTGACAATTGATAAGCACTTTTTACCCAAAAACATACACAAAGAAAAACTAAAAGCTGTGCACAAAGTATGCAGGCATGTGTGTGACTTTACCATCTGTGGGTTTGAAAGAAATCTAGTGTCCAGGGTTTAGCTGAAATATGGGCTCATTTAATGTGATCACATTTAAAGAACAAGTTTTTTTTTGTGGTTTTTATGTCATACCTAATCCAATTGATAAAAGACCTAATGATCTTTTGATAAAGATATATAAACAAAAGAACTAAATGTTCCATCCATCCATTTTCCAAAGCCGCTTAATCCCTATCGGGGTCAAGGGAATGCCAGAGCCCATCCCAGCCACTTACGAGCGAAGGCAGGGTACGCCCTGGATTGTTTGCAATAACTATACAGTTAATGCAATCATCACGTATCAGAAATTATTCTAAAAGTTATAAACACAAGTGTTTAGTCCAAGCAACCTTTCTAACTCAAGCAGGTGTTTTTTTTGAAAGAATGTCTATGTGAACGACATTAATCTCAGATTTCTTTGTATCACTTAAGAGAGCAATGGAAGAGAAGATTAATATTAACAACAAAATAAAAGAAACAGCATTAAGGATAAATTACCTATGGCCAAGTTTATTTCACAAATAAACTTAACTCAAATATACAAGGTCACCAGAAAAGAAAGAAATATCATAAAAGTATGAGAAAAAAGTTACAAATTTAGAAGAAGAAAGTCATAAAATTAGGAGAAAAAAAATTCAACATGTCACGAGAATAAAATCGTAAGATTAGGAGAAAAATGTCATAATTTTACAAAAAAAGGCAAGCTTTTTCAAAAATGAAGTTGGTTGCATAGGACTCCATCCACATTGTGTGCTCACTTTTGGTGATGCCTTAAGGCTTTAGTTTATCATACGAATCTATGCACTATAATGCAATTAGACTATAGTGCAGACGGCGTAAACGGCGTGCCCGCCAGAAATCCACTCCTTGTGGGTCAAGAATGTTCTTCTGAAGAGGCCCAGTTTCCTGTAAAGTCTTTTCAATGTCCTTATACTTAAAATACTACGGTGATGACTCGCTAGAATACTTAGTAAAGTATTAGTATTCCCTTAGTTGTGAAGACAATCCTGAAGAACAGCTTTCATACTGAAACACAATATTGGTTCTTTCTTTGTTGTTTCTATTGATCTTACTAAGCAGCCTTTTGTTTAATAAATTTACGACTTTAATTTAGTAAGTATTCAATTTATAACTAATAGAGTTATAACTTTAGTCTTATAAAAAATTGCCTTGTTTCCTCATAATTTAACGGCTTAATTCTTGTCAAATATCCCCTCTTTTCTTATTAGTTGACAACCTCATTTTTGTATGTACATATAGTTATTCTTTTACTTTTTTGTTGGCCCTAAAACTCGTAGAAATAATTTTTTTCTGGAAATTTAAGGAAACCTTTTTTTAAATATTTGTATTTTTTATTTAAACAAATAATCAATTAATAAACCTCAGCATGCCAACTTTTTTCAACATGAAAATATATATTTTTGTACTACAACTGTTTATGTTTTACCGTTACTCTTGCACACACCTGAAAAAAAGCTTTATTTTAATGTAAACCAGTGTAATGTATCAATGCTGAGCTAGTCTTGTGTGGCTAAACAAATTTTGTACTTTAACAGTTAATACATTTATACATCCTTCTGGAGCCTTTTGTAGAAAACTATTGTTGAATAGAATTTTCCTTCTAAAAATGTACACTCTATGTTGAAAATAAGTGTCCACTGGATCCCCACACAAACATTCAGAGTTCTGTGCAGCAAATAATAAAAAAACCCAGAGTAAACAAGTCAGGGTGAGACGCAGCCTTGCAGCCTGTTCGATCCCCATTTGTTGTTCCTCCCATCTTTTTTTTCATCTCTTATAGGCTCACAGATGGGTAATTCTTCAAAATGGAGATAATGCCGGCAATAACTAAAAAGTTTAAAATTGAGAAGTGACGCACTGAAAGACTGGCCAAAATAACAGTATTTTACTGGATTTAATTACAATTTAGAAATATAATTAACAAATGTCAAAATCAACTTAGTCCAAAAATGAGAAATACTGCCAGGATATTTTCATACTGATACCTCCATAAAACTGATCAGGCTCACTCTTTTAAATTCTACTTTTATCAAAAGTAAGTTACAATTTCTTAAAAAGATTGAGATGATCATTTAGTTGAACTTTTATTTTGAACTAACTTAAGGTTTTTTAAAGCAAGCATATTTGTTTCTGTGTCCCAAGGAGTCAGGGCAAAACTATTTTTCAACTTTATTCACTAATTTGATTCATAAAACGCTGTATAAATTTCATGTTCAGTTCAATTTAGTTTGATCAATTCAACCAAGAACATCCCTATTTACCAAAGTGTTTCCAACTTAATCAGACGTTTTCTGTTAGATAGCTCAGCTTTAATTAATGAGTCAAACAGGACAAGGATTATCAACCAAAAAAATAATTTAAAAAAAAAGTCAAAAACAGAATCACGGAAAAAAAAGAAAGCACCTCGGTGATGAAAATGCCCAGGCTATATCCAAATCGCAAAGTCTTGAAATGGTACGGTGTAACTCAGACAGAGCTGTGCTGTCAACAAATGCATGCAAACCTCAGTGAAACAACAAAGCATTGCTGCAGAAAAGTGTGAACCAACACTCCATAACACGCAAAGGAAACTGTTACACACATTTCAATAAAAAATGACTGGCTGTCACTACTAAAATGTTTTTAGGTTTTTCTAGCAAAAACTTTTTATCTCTGAAACGGACTCCGTTTGTTTTGTATTTCAGGCCAAAACCCCAAGAACTAATAAGACAATAATTAAACTGCAATGCTACAATTTAAGCACTGCGTTCTTCAAAAATGTGTTTGTATAACTTAACTATTATGCTAATACAATATCTAATATCTGTAAATCTATTCTGCTAATATTTATTATTCCGATATTGTAAACATATTTACTTGCCATAACTGTACAACAATGTCAGCATTTCGAAACAAATTTGGTCCAAGTGTAAACTGTGTTTACACCTCTTGTTAGAATGCATTTTTCCCACCAGATGTCAATTTAATGCAAAAAGTGCAAGAGAACATTTCTTTGATGTTGCTTTCATTGTGACTCACCTCACATGACAAGTGTTGTGTGATCAAAGAAACAATGTTGATAGACACGTAGGACTATACAGGGTTTACGCTATAGCAACGGTAATATGAGATATCATACTTTAGGCGTGTTTATATTAATTTGTTCGTGGAAGTTGAATTTTTTGTGTTGCATTTCTTTGCGGTTATTAAAATAAAATATTCTTCAAACTGAATCTTAAACTTAAGATGTTAACGTCTGATTATTATGTCAAATATCAACAAAGATTGACTTAAATTTAAGTGGAAATTCTTAGTACCAAAATTATAAAACCTGTTTTAATCCCTTTATACTTAAACTTTAACAGTGAAAACACCAAACATCCATATTTTCCCATTGAAAAGCTGTTTTGAAACACAACTAGTAACAAAAATGTTTTCTCTGTCTGTTTGTGTCTACAGCTTTGATTAATGTCAATGTCTGTGCAAGTCTACTGCCAAAATTTTGCTGTATGTTGACAGTATATGACGAAATGTTTGGACACGAAGTTAATAATTACACCCAATTTAGAGAGAGAAAAAACACGACCTGAAGGCTAAACTTTAAAGGGCTGCGTTTTCTGATAAAACAAAATCAAAGGTTTCTTTAAAAAAAATGCTCTGAATACAAGAATCTCTGAAATCTGGTGAACAAAAGGTGGTTAATTGTTTGTGGGTCAATCTAAAGTGTGCCTTTCTCTTTTATTGAAATGTTTATGTAGAAACAAATGACCTTTTCTTCATTTGAGCTTTTTCTGTAAAGCTTTTTCACACTTTTTCTTCTTAAGAAAACCAAAGCAAAAGCAGAAAACATCTGTGGAAAATTCAAACCAACACAAAGTAAGTATTTTTCAGTAAGAATATTTGTAAAAAGCTAACCCTAACCTTCAACCAAGATAAAATTTAGTCAGCATGTATGTCTTTTAGTAACAGTAAAATGTCTTTGAGAGCACATGAAGGACAAAAATATAATCCAGAACAGTATCTTGAGGCACTCCTTCCATTTACGGTCCAGAGTAAAGTCCAGCTCTTTCTCAGTCATTCACACACACATCTAAACACACTTCACTTTAGGAATTACATAACTTGATAAGTAAATAATTCAATGATGGATGAAAGGATCAACACACTCAGATTCACAGAGACACTCAAAGGTGTCGCTGCAGAGATTTTGAACCGATCTAGTTGCGACGGATCAATTACCAAAGTCCATTTGGAGATGAAATGATCTGAAACTCTGCAGTTGAAGTAATTTGATAAATAAGTAAATAAAGTACAAACATTAAACGGTGACATAACATTAATCTGGTCCATTATGTTGTCATTTCTATTTCTCCACCAAAGATCCATTCATCATGTCAATGTCGACCGCCATCTTTTTCTCACAGAGAGCTAACAGGTTGTGTTTCCTCGGAGTTTATCGACTGCAACAAGAAGGCTGTGTTATAGTATTAGGAGACAATATTTGCTGATGACTGCCACTGACACAAACAAGTACATCACGTTATTTAGGATTTTAAATAAATCCAGATAATAGCAACGTTATTAACTATCAGAAACTCTGAAAATAGTCAAATTGTCTTCACAAAAAACAAAAGTTACAGTTCCAGTGTAGGAAAACAATACTTTCTATTTGCTAAAAGACGTTGAAAATATTTGATCATTTGGATACGATGCGACGAAAAACCCATCTTTGCTCATAACACAAAAAAATGAAAAATTGATGTGTTAGAGCTAAAAAAGCTGGGACCAAAGAGCAGAAAACCCTTAAAGACAAAATCAGCATTTGTCCCTGAGTCTGTTGACCACATATGTGCTGAGTCACGGCCATTATACTCCAAAGCGTTCAAAACTACAGGACAGCTTCAAGGTTGAGTAATACGCGCTGCGTGACACAGGAGGGATGACATAGGTTTATAAACGACACATGAGGAGCCACTGTCATGCATATATGTTTATGTTGAGTGGGAAACTCTCACTGCTGATCACTGCAAAAACAAGAAGAAGAAAAAATAAAATGTCTGCACTCACCTGAGTAGCTGTGACCACTTAGATTGTTGAAATCTCTGCCTGGTGTTTGCATGTCAGACTTCCACTCACACTGTGGCCCACAGACACACTCTGGACCCACACCTTGCTTTGTGTCACTTGTCAGTCCTGTGACCGCACCCCCATCCCCGTCATCACCCCCCCCCCCCCCCCAATCTGCACTGGCTTTCCCAACTTTAAAGAAAAAAGTGCCCATCATTACCTCCACCTCTGTCAGATCTCACCATGATTAGGGAATTTATTTATTTTTTAAACTTTATAATTGCTAATAATATTAAATCACGATTAGGGCTGATATTGTCAGATCTATAAAGCAGAAACAAATGATTGATAACCGCGAACAGTCTTGATGATTGATGTTTTTTTTTTAATTACACAAGCCACTGCAGTGCCACAAACAGAAGCAGCTGAACTGACCTGATCAATGCGCCGAACCTCTCCTGACGCTGTGGATCTGTTTGGCTGAGGCGGCGTCGGCACCAGGCGCACAGCAGCGCCGCGTCTGAGCTTGAGTCCGGCGGCGCTCATGCTGCCGCAGGGGGAGGCTGAGGCGGCGGTGCGCCTGCCTCCCTGCTCTCTCCCCTCCCTCCCTCCCTCCGCTCAGCACAGCCAGCCCGCCGGGAACGAGGGGAAGCAGACGAAGGCATCAGATTACTCCTAAAAACTTCAATTTACGCCATTGAAACTTTTCATTGAACCAAACTGTCCTACATCCCACACAGGTAATAGTCATTCATATACCTTTTCCCCCTTTAAAGTTACTAATATTTAGTAGTACACTTAAACAAACTACTGTTTCTAAGGGACGTCATTTGTAGCCATCTAAATATAATTTTGTTGCTTAAAATTACTTTCTTTTATAAAAATGTCTACATGCTTCCTCAAGCATTCAAATGAAACACTTATTGAAGTAATTAGTGTAGTTCACCCTTAGCAAATAGTGTACTGCAAGAATACTAAGTCTATACTGAACTGAGGCAGTACTTACAAAGTTTACTTTTCACATACTATCTTTATATTGTAAAGATAAACTGTTCCAATGTAGTGTGAAGAAATAATCCATTAGTATATTTCATACACTACACTACACATACATGGACTATAAAGTAAACTTGTATACATTATAGTATACATGCTATACTTATACTCAAGTATATTTCAGTTGTTTTACTTTTTACTAAGGTCAGTAGTGCAGCTTTGATGGGATTCAGTCCAAATGTTCCACACCCCTTTAGCAAAAGTATACACTTGAAGTGTA
Source organism: Oryzias latipes (assembly GCF_053564925.1). Taxonomy (NCBI): domain Eukaryota; kingdom Metazoa; phylum Chordata; class Actinopteri; order Beloniformes; family Adrianichthyidae; genus Oryzias; species Oryzias latipes. The sequence goes on from NC_136241.1 coordinate 10,921,070, forward strand.
TTCTATCAAGTATTGAGTATAAGTATAGAAAGTATACTATAGACCATGTATTTGTAGTGTAGGAAGTATACCAACAGGATCTTTCTTCTGACTAATTTGAATTTTTGATATATATATATATATATATATATATATATATATATATATATATATATATATATATATATATATATATATATATATATATATATATATATATATATATATATATATATATATATATATATATATATATATATATATATATATATATAGAAAACGTATACTGTCTCACTTTTTGTATAAAGACTAAGTATACAGTACACTTAGTACACTAAAATATAATTTTGCTAAGGGACCCTTTTATTAAACTTATGATCTTTTTAAAATTTGAAATTGTAATCTTAGACTAGCAATTAAAGAACTTTGTGGTATTTCTTTAGACGTGATGGATATACATTAGTAAGGTCAATATGGTTTTGTCTGGTTACAGTTAATTAGCACTTTTAACCAGCTCACACAAGTCTCTGTGGTAATCAGTTGTCAAAGCAGCGTTTTTCACACGAAATCATTAATTTTTTGTTTTTTTGTTTCTTGGGTTCATAATGTTTTAATTGACCAAAATGGTCAAATGCTGTCTCTACAATAACTGTCAGATTCACCATGAAGTGCTGCGGTAACTCAGTAGTGTTCGTGTAAATACTTGTTTATTCTGTTTGTTTGCAAATGTCAGGATATTGAAGCAGTTAATTCTCAGATGGCAATGCTCCTATTTTATATATTTAAGACAAAATTAAAGATTTACATTTGTGAACCTCGGATCTAAATTGTTCAAAACCATGACTTTCAAATGCTGAAACTCAGTTTACTGTCAGTTGCAGACATGTAAGCACAATGAAGTAGTCATTTGGCAACTCGCTTTATCTCTACAGTCTTAAGGTTTTCACCAGTGACTGAAACTACAGGTTTTTCTTGTATTTTTTTTTTCTTAACATACTTGATTTAAAGGCACAACTCTTATTTCAAGTTGAAGGTAAAATCTTCAAGTAGCCATAGATAGAATATTTATGTATCTCTTGCTCTTCACATTAACTGCAATTTTTTGGGGGTATGAATGGGGCATTACATCCTTCATGCTAGCAACAATCATGAAATCAATCAGTCTATGAGAACCTGGTTATTAGGTTAAAACTTTTGGTGGTACTACAGTACACATGAGTGCAACATCCTCAAGAGCGTACTATCACTCCTAAATCGCTGCTTTCTTATTTGTTGCTTGACCAGAATCTGATCTACCAATCACAGTCTGTAGTACTGCATGGCAGTGATGTGGCAACCAAATGAAAGGGTTTAAATTCCACCTCTATTGTTTTGTTCATTTAGAAAAATCTGAAGCTCCATAAAGGTTTATATTCTATTGAAAAACAGATTTATAAAGCTTTTGTTTAGTCTTCTGCAGTACAAAAACACAGAAGGGGTTGATTTTAGAAACATAACAAAAAGGAAACTAATGCAGGAAACTCAAAAAGATTAAGACAAGGTAACAATCATTTAGTAGCTTTAACTGAACAAAACTGAATCTAAAAAATAAGCCTGAGGGTTATCACTAATAAATCAATAAAAAACCAATAGAGAGGAAGAAATATAACCGAATTCCTGATTTATAAAACAATCACAAAATAATATTAAAAAGTTCCTGTTATGTTTTCATGTTTTTTTCACTTTCAGGGAAACCAGTTTGATTTAACCTCCGTCGTTTTTGTCAAATATTGAAGGAATACATTTTGCCTCAAGTTTTATTTACAGACATTTGTAAAAGCAATGTGTTGAAGAGTCTTTCCCATAAGCTTCTACTTATGGGAAAGACTCTGCAAAGTAAAACGAAATCAATAAATTACACCCCTGAGAGTTTTTGCTGTAAAAATAAAATGAAGCAATTCAGTTTAATTGTTTATATAACTGAGCCCCACAAAGACATGACATGTGGTAACTGACAATGTACATCTTAAAAGTAACTTCAAAGGTCTCCGACTCTATCGCAACACTCAGTATCATAGACTAGGGCAATAATTAAATGGGCTCAGGGGAATTTAGCATGCTTTAATTTACTAATTAGGTGGAATTTAGTTGATGGATGTTACTTTTTAAGGATATACTGCAGTTCTGTCCAAGTTTTAAATGTTTACATTTAAAAGTTTACCTTTCAGTTTAAAGGCTGAGTCCTGTCCCTTAATGCAAGTTGGGATGAGCACCAAGAAAAGCACATTGATGTAATTGCCGCCCACATTGTTATTCCAAAGAGTTCTAGCACGGTTCCTTTGGAATACAAAAAAAAAAAAAACAGAGCAAGCCTTCTTTTCATTTGTTCCTAGAACTCTATGTTGCATTTATTGAAGGTTAATTGACATAAATATGTCTTTTTGAATTTTGTCACTAAATACTACAACACTGTTTGCCTTGTATATAAAACTTATGGGATTTTTTCCCTTTGCTGAAGAAAATGTGTGTAGTTGTCAGTGTTCATGTCTGTGTAAATACTGCCACCTGTTGGCTCTCCACATACAAATCAACCTAGAAGTCAAAGTCAAAGTCAAAGTCAGCTTTATTGTCAAGTATGCTGCATCCATAAGACATACAGCACAGATGAAATTGCTTTCCTCTCACCCCACAGTGCAAGCAGCATATAAAATAATAAATAAACGACTTAAAAATAGATAAAAAGACAGTAATAGTAGGAAGAATAACAGTAGTCTAAACAGTGCTAAAGAACAGTGGCATGGTTAAAGTGGCAGTTTAAAGTGACGTCAGTGCTGAGAACAGTAAGTGGATGAGTCAGTGATGGCAGTCTTTGGTGATGATGATATTCTGAAATGGTGTGAAGTTTTCAATGAGAGCTTGTAGGATGGAGTGGAGGGGCCGGGGGGGGAGGGCAGGGAGGGAGTTGAGTGTCCTTATTGCCTGATGGAGGAAACTGTCCTTGAGTCTGCTGGTTCTGGCCTGCAGACTTTGCAGCCTCCTCCCAGATGGCAGCAGGTTAAAGTGTCTCTGGGATGGGTGTGAGGGGTCCCTTGCAATCCTGATGGCTTTGCGGGTGAGGCGGGAGAGGCCAGTAAGAGGGACACCAACGATCTTCTCAGCTGTTTTCACAATGTGCTGCAGAGTCTTCCGGCAGGACGCGTTGCAGGCTCTGTACCACACGGTGATGCAGCTGGTCAGGATGCTCTCGATGGCGCCCCTGTAAAAGGTCTGCATGATGGGGGGAGGAGCTCTGGCCCTCTTCAGTTTGCGGAGGAAGTACAGGCGTTGTTGGGATTTTTTGGCAGGTGATGTAGTGTTGTGGTTCCAAGACAGGTCGTCGGAGATGTGCACCCCCAGGAACTTGGTGCAGCTCACCCTTTCCACAGCAGCACCATTGACGATCAGTGGAGCATGCTGGGTGGGAGTTCTCCTGAAGTCCACAACCATCTCCTTTGTCTTCTCCATTAAAGGTCATTAAAGAAGTCATTAAAGAAGTTCCAGTAATGTTGTATGATCACAATAAAAAAATTATAGGTGATAATCACCTTTTCTTAGTTTATTCTGATAAATATAAAATTTGCTTATAGAATTAAGTTATTTTAAGATTAGTTAAGGCCCTACCCTTTGGGCTTCTCCCTCTCTCTCCAATTGTAGGGACATTTGGAAGGATAGGGGTGTCCGAAAAAGTTTTTGAATGGGAAACCCTTGTGGCGGAGGGATACAGAGGAGAGAAGAGGAGGAGAATTAAATTTCTTCACATGGGTGTGCTCTGAAGCACAGAGTGTAAATGGTAAATGGCGTATACTTATATAGCGCCTTTCTTCCTACAAAGACAAAGCGCTTTACAGTCACGGACCCATTCACCCAGTCACACACACATTCACACACTGGTGGCGGCTCCGCTGCCAAACACAGGCGCCCGCCAACCACCAGAGGCAAAGTGGGGTTCAGTGTCTTGCCCAATGACACTTCGACTCATGGGCGTGCAAGGCGGGAATCGAACCTGCAATCTTACGATCATGGGTCGACCGCCCTACCGCTGCACCAGTATTTACATGTAAATGTAAGTACTGACGTTTTCTTTTAACCCGACTTTTGAAAGTTATAAAACTGATATTATGGATTTTTCGAGCACTGGCAGCTACTTGCTATAGTGGATGACCAGCGACTGTTGAAGACGTCATCGAGTGGGAGGGAGATCCGAATTCGAAGACACTATTATTCTAAAACTCTCTATTTAAGGCTAAATGGATGTTTTTTTCTAATGTTTTTATTTTATTTTAGCAGCGCTACGTTTTCTTATTTGAGCTTATCGCAACATGTTTTTAATATTTTTTAACTAAGACGGGCTATTAAAGAACCTTTATAACTTGTGTTATCATTATTACTTTTCCATTTTATTGTAATAAAACCACATGTAAACTATTGTTCCATTTCTTTTATTATTCATTTTAATGGAGTGTTAAAAAAGCAATAAGTCATGCCTCAGTTGCAACCTCATTCTGTTTTCTATGCTTAAGAGATATTTCCTCTTATGTCAGACATTTTTTAAATAAAGAAAAACATTGGGATGTTTACACATTTACAGGACTTTTTTCTTTTTTAGTTTAAATCCATCCTGATAGGTAAAACGCCCTTTTGCTCCAGTGTTGTTATTGTTAATCAAGATTCCAGATTATCAATCTATTTATGAGATCAGATCATGAGTATCAGTTGAAAACCACAGAGACAAACAAGATCATGTTGGTAAGAAGGTATAAAATTGATTGAGAAATTAATAATCAATTTCTGGCAAACTTTGTCAGTTTCTCTTCCTTTTTGTGTCTCTACTGTCTGCCTTTTTATGTGGATATGATGCAAACAAAAAAATGTCCAATCACAAGTTCAGCCAATTGCAGGTGAACCACAGTATGGCATGTATGTTTTGTGCATAAACCTACAATAAACCTTTTTTTTCCGCAGCTCTTCAAATAATGCCTGGAAAAATCAATAGAACACACTTTTTTTTAACCACAAAGTACAAAACATTTCAAAATACCCTATATGCCAGGTTTTTATTTTTATCTCTGTTATAGACAATTTGTTTATGTGGCTTGATATAAAAAATGCCAGTAAAAGAAAGAAAGTTTCTCTGTTAAAAGGCCTTTTCATTTATAGTTTAAATATCTAGGATTTATATATTAAGGTAAAAGTATTGGACTGGATCATATCCTTACAAAGTTTGTTGAATCTTTTTTTGTATCATATCACTGACCATGTTTGAGGATATGTATCAAATCATGTGAGGAAAAGATACTCAACCTTATTGTTAACGTTTGCTTTATAAGGTACATCTTTTATAAAATATATGAATCTTCGGAAAGTCCTTTGACCTAAAAGTTGGAGCTTTTTTCAGCATGTATTCCAGTGAATCTGTGGAGTGATGGAACCACGACTTTATTGACATTTATATTTACAGAAATAAGGAAAAAACATTAGTCACTGGATCATGCAAAGCAGTAGTCCATTACAAATAAAAACACAATACAAAACAAACAATATTACCATACAATTTACCGTAAATATGGATCCTCAAAAATAAATAAATCAATATTTTACAAAAAATAAACTTTTAGGATGACACATATACAAATACAATATGCTAGAGCTTTCCTTTAACATAGCGCTTGAAGTGGATACAGTCTGGTATGAATGCCTTTTGTGGAGATTTTCCTTTAATTTTTACACACAACTGCATGGACCTGAAATGTTTACAACAGAGGAGGAAATTCTGGTTGCATTAAATTTACTCCACCCATAAAAATAAGGTTAATGACAAAGTCGCAACATATCCACATTTAATCCAACACGGCTGATTATGTGTAGTTTGGAAAGTCATCATAGAAAGGAATCTTAAAAGGATGCCAAGGTTTTCAAAGGATGTACAGGTCCTGTATATCTAGTTATATTTATAGCAGGGTGACAGTGCTCAACGGGGATGTTGAGTTGTTATTGCACTACTGTCTCAATGTCTTTTCATGAGAATAACCAACAAATTACAAAACTGTCGATAGATCTACACAGTCACAGCTAAAGACATGAATTGCTATTTGAAATGCATTCATTCACTGTCAAAGGCCGCTTCAGTCACCCAGCCACTTTCGTCAGAATAATTACAATCAACCTTGCTCTTGTTAGTTAACTCACTGACTGATTCATTGACTTATTGACCTCCTCAATGTAAATGAATACATTCCAGGTTGTTATCGACCCAGGTCTGCAAAGCTAAACAACGTAGCTGTGATGGGAAAACATGTTCACAATAAGGCTACAACATCTAGAAAGAGCAGAGGCAACAGAGGGCAAAATTCAACACTGCTACAGCTCCCATTTGTTCCAAAAGTCACACCGAGCCACATGGAGGAGCCATGCACGACTAGTGAACACAGATGAACACGTATACACTTATTTCCGACTCCCTCACAAAACAAGAACCGTTGAGGTTTTTGAGACAAAAAAAGTAGGCATCAGAAAGGAGCCCGTTGGTCAGCAGCGAGAGACAAAACAGCTGAGAGTACACGGGAAAGAATCCCTTTATATATGATTCCTTTTTTTATTTTTCTTATTCACTGACAACATTGATTAACCGTTGAGGGATACCAACACATGTCAAACATCTGATAAGCTGAAGTTTGTCTAAATACAGCATGGAATGAAAGAGTTATGTCACTGACAAATGCTAATTAAAAAGTCTCTTTTCTTCTGTATATTAATTTATTAGTAATATTTCCATAATATTTATATAGTGTATGTACATAACTTGTAGCAATTTTAATATGATTTCCACATAATTTTAAATAAGTTCATCATATCTTCTCTGGGAAAAAATAAAGATCTCACTTTACTCTAATCTGTTCTACTCTAATATAATGTATTTTACATCAATGACGTAACTCCTTCAAAGCGAGTATTCTTTCAGCAAACACAGATCCTCACTCTGTTCCACAAAGAGAAGCTGAAAGTGAAGCTGAAGAAGGACTGGAACGCAGGAAATACAGTACAGTTAACACACAAACTTTAATCTCAAACTTCACATTTATTACCAATCAGGACGTCTGCCCACTGGCTAATGAAGGACCAGCATCACTTAGTGGCAGAGATGCAGTTTGATTGTGTCTAGTCAGAGAAAAGGCTGGCAAAGGACTTTCGAAGGTTGCGAATGGTCTCTGCCTTTGCCTCTTCTTGACCCTCGCCCCCAGAGCTTGTGACCCCGCGGAAGAAAGAGGAGTCGCTGAAGGCACTGAAGGCATTGGTCAGGGACTGGGACTTACTGGGAATGGAAAGGAAAGGAAATAATGAAGAGAGGGAATAATGACGGGGAAGGAAAATTGAAGATGAGCAAATGAATGTGAGTGTATTTGCAGAAGAAAGACAATAATTAACAAAGACCAGATGGTCCCATGTACAGTCAAGTGGGAAAATATGAAGATTGCTTCTAAAAACACTTAAAGAATTCCTCTAGGACTGTTAAAGTGGCTCTTACTTCAGCAGAGGGTGGGTCTTTTGTTGGGGCTGCTCCTCCATGGGGGCCTGGGCATCAGCTGGTTCTGCAGCTGTTTCGGTTGGAGCTGGCTGGGGGTTCTGGGAAGGAGCAGCTGGCTTGGTCTGAGCCTGAGCTTTAACTGGAGACTGGACATTATGTGGAGCCTGGCTAGTTTTGGCTGGGGAGTCAACTTGCACTAAGGTGGGGGTTGAGGAAGTATCTGAAGCTTGACTGGGAGCTGGAGCTTGAGTAGTGGGTTGGGGTTTAGGTGAAGCTTTTGGGGGAGGTGGAGTTTGTGGTTTTGGCTGAAGCTGGGGTTTGGAATTCCTGCGCACAGGAGGGATAGGCTTTGCAGGCGGTGTTGGTTTTGGGGGCAGATCTTTTGGTTTTCCAGGTACCGCTGAAGGGGACCCTTGAGGCTGGGGTTGGGGCTGCTCTGTGGTGGCAGCAGGAACTGAGGGAGGGGCTGTAGAAGAGCTGGGAACTGTGGTGGCTGCAGCTGCTTTGGTTGGAGGAGACCCTGGAGGTGTAGCTGCTGCTGCTTTAGCTGGGGATGAAGGGGATGCCTTGGCTGGGGCAGAACTGGAATCAGAATCTAGAGCGGGCTTTGTAACAGACGGGGCTCTTGTCATTGGTGGAGGCCTCGGCACTGGAGGTTTGGTGACTGAGCCAGCCTTCTGGACCGGGGCTGGTTTTTGACCCTGGGATGGCTTTTGAGCAGGACCTGGAGCAGGTTTCTGAGCCTGATTGAGCTTTGACACAGACTCAGATACTTTTTTGACTGCATCTGCGGAAACGTCAACACTCTGGGATTTCAACGGTGCTCCTAAAATGAGAAAATAGAGGTCAGTTGTGTCAAACTAAAATGAATCACCAAACCAACACCAAAATATAAAAAGCAAACTGCAACAAAGAAAAAGTTACAAGATTCAAAATCTAGAAAAAAGTATAAATATTTAAAAACCTGGTCCCTCCAATTTAAAAGCAGCAATTCCAAAACATGGCAACAACACTCTTCAAAGACCAAAGCAGACCAGTGATGCAGAATCTAATGAGCTACATGCTCATTCACATATAGAGCTGGTAGTAACCCTGTGCGTCTCATCTAAAAAGAAAAGATTTGGGCCTTCTGGACCAGTAAAGGACACCAGAGGGCAGCAAATCAGCGTTAAAAAGAAAGAGGAAGAAAGGAAAAAGATGCTATCATGCCAAGTGTTAGGTTTTGTGCAATACAGCTCATAGAGTAATAATTAGTAGGGGGATGATAATAGAAAGGAACAAAAAGGAAGTCCTGCAGGAAAAAATAAACAGAATTATTAAAAAAAAACATTGATTTAAATAAAAGGAAATGCACAAGCGGCACAGAATGATCAAAGGTTCACACATGCAGAAGAGGCTGGACAGGGATGAGTTTCCACTGACGGACATGACACTTTCCTGGATGCAGGATTTCAGTGTGACATGTCTCTTGTATTTACCAGCTACTTTAGATATGGCATGGTTGCATAAGAAGATACTGCAACCATTATTCATTCTTTATTGAATTGATAATTATGAAAGTATCATGAAAATTCATCCCACACAATACTAAAGGCTTATTGCAGTCAAGCAGCTGGTAATGGCCATGGGTCTTACGTTTGATCAGAGATTTGTCTTAACGCATCCTAATGGTAGCTCGGGACTCACGATGCATAAAGACCAAAAAAAAAAACATTTGCAATAAACAGAATTTGTAAAGGTTGACACACTAAGAAATTGGCTTAAATACAAACCCTGAATTAGACGTTATTTTTGTTTACTCAGGAATTTTACTAGTGCTTTAATGTAATTCATTATATTTGACAGATATTTTCACTTTGCTGCTGTCTTGTGAGAAAATACAAACTCTCTTAGAATGTTGATATTTCTTAAAATGTTTGACGAGAAATGTTTTTCCCCCCCGAATTAAATGTCATTAATTCAGTGGTTTGGATTTAGGCTAATACTTACAGCAAAAGAAAAAAATGCTTATTTCCATAAACACATGCAGGGAATTCCCAGAAAGTCATTGAAGTTAAGAGAAATGAAATTGTAAAGCTGCGTTCACACCGAACACGATCTGCAGAGGCGGCCAGTTTCAATGTTAAGTCAATAGTACAGATGGGATCTGAGGTCCTGATGCACAATTTGAGTGATGGGCGCGGTGCAGATGTCTGGTCACAGAGCAATTTGAGTGGCACAATTTGGGCAGCACAGCCAGGGTTAAAATATTGGAACTTTGGAGAGCTTACTGAGGCGTGTCAACCAATCAGGGACTCAAATTTGGACACGTGACATTTTCAGTGTTTCAATCAGCAAGTAAAATACACATCCAATACGGTGCATTGGTCCAGTAGTTCTCCTCCAAAACTTCCATCCATCCATTTTCTTAACCCCTTTTTGGGGCAGCGGGTACCCCATCCAGGCTACTTTTGGTCGCAGGCAGGTACACCCTAGACCAGGGGTGTCAAATTCATTTTGGTTCGGGGGCCACATTCAACCCGTCTGATCTCAACTGGGCCGGACCAGTAGCGTAAAGGCAAAATAAAGCTTTATTCTTGTTTTTTTTACCCAATTGGAAAACATGCCTCAACCAACATGGTAGCCTTATCATTTCTTATTACACATTTATTCACAGAGGCCAATGGATCTTAAATAATATTAATTTCACTTTAAAAAATATTGGTTTGTTCAATTTTATACAGACTGAATATTTTAAATCTGACACTGAAGCAATCCTGATAATAAATTCAAGAGGGGCTACAGAAAAAAATGAAACATCTTCCTAAAATGTAGACGTCCAAACAATGAGAAAATAACACTAAATTAAAATTGCAAACATTTTGAACATAAGAGTTTGGAGTTAACCTCCTTTCTCTCCTGAAACTTCACCCGTCCATAGATATCAGGATTTAAATCCTGTGCAGAAACACATTTACTGTCATTCAAGTGTGCAAAACACAATGAAATGTCCATTAATATTATCATTCATTTTTATAAGAATCTTTTCCTGGTTTCTGCCTGAATTTTGTGGCAACACCTGCCTTCTTCCTGACATTTGATGGAGCGCCATCAGTGACCAAAATTACTTGATGTGACCAGTTCACTCCAACATTGTCCAGCACAGTAACTAGAGAGCTGACTATGTCATCAGTTGTTGTTGTGTCCATCAACTCCAGAAACTCCACTGTGACGGTCTCTTCAACACCTTTAATAAATATGCACAGCTGTACATATCTGTGATGTTGGTGCTTTCATCAATAGTGACTGAAAATACAATAAATGACTGGATTCCTTCATATGGCTGCCCTTGTTTCCTCAGAGATGTTGGATCTGGAGTCGTAATTCTTGACAGACTCATGTTTAAGGTTGACTCCTTTTTGGGGCACAAGACTTCTGCAGCCTTCAGCATTTTTCAATAAGTTCACCATCAGAAAATGGATGGGATGTTTGCTCCAACTTGTCTGCAAAAAGGTAGCTAGCTTTCACTGCTCCATCACTGACGTCACGGCTGCAGTAAATCCAGATGGTTATTTATCGGTCCAGCTAATAGTTGCTAAATCTTTTTTTTTCTTAACTGCAAATGGTGAAACTTTTCTTTGTGGAGAGTCTCATAGTGGTGCTGAATGTTATATTATTGGAGAACCTGTTAATGACATACCAAGCATGCAGGTTTGCATTCAGCTCCGTGAACAAATAAAACACTTTCCATTTTCCTGGGAAGCTCAGGACTTCACTTCAACCTTTTTTTTTTGACAACATTTTGGTCATTAGGGTGTCACTACTGATCATCCTTCAGTAATGAAGCTCACAGGGAACCAAACTACTGCCTACCCAGACACAGAGCTGTCAGGTTTCGTTTTTAGCACATGCAGTTATGTTGTTTCACTTGTTAACCCTTGTGCTATCTTAGATGACCCCACCCTTACTTTGACGTGTTCTCCCTACCATGACAAAGGTGGATAAAGGTGGAAAGATTTCATGTAATCCATGGACACCAGTGACGATCACAAATCATTGAAGAAAAAAGGTTCAGAGCAGTGGGTCTAGATGACCCAACTCCCAATGTTAAAGTGCCTAGGATAGCACAAGGGTTAAGCTTTTCCTTTGCTCCCCCTAGTGGCGGAATTGCGCATTTTGATTATTTCTTTAAAAAATCACAACTCCCCACAGGAATGGACTAGAAACTTACTTTCTTTTTTAAACATCCTTGTGATTTTTACTCTTCATGTGTGGGCCGGGTACGGCCCACGGGCCGTATGTTTGACACCCCTGCCCTAGACAATCTGTCACAGTGCCGATGAAGCTGGACAATCACGCTTACTATGGGAGGCGCGCTCGTGGCCAGACAGAGGGCCGCTGCGAGATGGGGAGGCAGCCTGATCGAGCCGCCTAAACTTTATGATATTTTTCTTATTTTAGAAAATAATAAATAAGGTCCCCTAATTATCTTCTTGTTTTTATTTTGTTCCCTTTTGAATTAATGCAGGACAGCAAGCCTTCAAACTTGGTCTGAGAGAGACAGAAACACAGCGGAAGCGGCCGACTTTCAGACTCAGCAGCCCGAGTGAAGTTCACTGTAACGGGAGAGTCTCTGAATGATCTCATAAAACCAAACATGGAGACATGATCATTGCCAATGTTTTTGTAAAGCTCTTCACAATAGATAAACCTGGTCTCTTCAGCATCATCCGCGTCTTCATGCATTGCAAAAGAGATAAACACAGACACCGCTCCATGTAGCGATCAGGGTCAATACATTAGGTGGTAGCTCCTAACCACACGTGGCCGGGGCGTCAAGTTTGTGAACACGCTTTTGGACAGGAGGCGAGCCGTGAATTTGCCGTGTGGTGAAAGAGCGGTGGCCGATGCGAATTTGTCGTGCGAATTGCGTTTGGTGTGAACGCAGCTTTATTTGAAAAGCCATTCATGTTAACTCAAAAATGCCCATAAAAGGAAAAAGTGAGTAAAAGTAGAAAAATTCGTCTTTTTTTATATAGCAAGCCTCTTACTTGAAGTATTAAGACACTATAGAAAACAGAAAGAAGATAAAGGAAAATGACTCAAATGCATTTACAGAACCAATCTAAACTGACAAGAACCACACTACTTTACAAATCATGAGCTACACACAAAGTTATGAGAGTTTTTATCAATGCAACAAAGATTGTGTCATTTTCTTAAACTGTGGCTGCTGAAATGATAAGTTCTATAATAATTGTAATCCCAATGGAAATTATCACAATCGACACAATAGAACATAAAAATCTCAAACAAATTCCACAAAACTTTACACAAAAGTCATTCCTTGACTTGATTAAACACCATGCATGAAGCAAGAATTCACTCTATCCATGCAAACTAAGAAAGCCAAACAAAGAAGTCTGCGCTTCAAACGCTTCAACACTACTATGGCTTGATGATTTAGGTCATTATACCTATTTAGGTTGGTGCAGTTGTCTTGTCTTTTTCTGATTCTGATTGACTGCACTGATTTTTGCTAATAGTTGAAGACAGTGAACCCCTGTAGTACCTCCCACATAACCTATTTACCTATTAGCAACTGTTTGTTTGTATGTTGATATTTTATCTCTGTCTTGAAGTTTGTGCTAAGATAGTTAACTTGATTCTTGTAAATTATAAACACTAAAAATGTGTATTTTTGCATTGGACTTTGTTATAATTACAATCTCTTCAAACATCACGACAAAAAAATCTTAAGTACAAAAGAATCTTCTGGAACACCTATTGTCCTTTGCTTATATATACCGCTGTCCCCTTAATATCACATTGGTTCACCTGAAAAATGTTATTTTGTGGGGAGCTTTTCTATGTCCATTTCTGTCTTAAGGCTTTACCAAAAGCGCCAATGCAAAATTGATGAATAATGGTATAGTGGACTAATTTGTAGTTCTTTGAAATGTGAGATTTTTTATCTTCACCCCAGTCAGTGCAAGTTCTGAGCATTGAAACTTTCAGACCAGCTCCTGTTCTATTCAAAAAGTGTGATCTAAGGACAGCTTGAAAAGGTTTTCTGAAAAAAAACTTCTTTACATATTTTATATAGGTTACCAAGGGAAATTATAATTGGTTCTTAATGAAAAGAAAACATTTCATTGAGACATATTTCATTATAAATTAGTCATTAACAATACTTAAAAGTGGGGAAGACCTGTCCTTTATGTTCCACCCTTAATTTAATCTCAAAGAGTTTCAGGACCGAGAGGCAACAATCAAATAAGGATGGATTGAGGCAGATTGAACAGCAAGGATTATGTCCTATATCTTTTTTTGTTTAGATGAAGTTGTAATATAATAAAAAAACAGCAGGCTAAAAATGTTTGCTCCAATTAGTAGTTAAAGCTGATGCAAACTCTGAATTTGTGTTTTATTGTATGTTTTGGTTATTTATCAGTCACTTCTATTCTGACCTCAGAAAACTGAAAATACATGGACAATTATTTTTGGCTAGCAAAAAAAAAAACTGCGAGTTTTTTCCCCCGTTCATGGCAGTTTTAATTCCGGTAGTTACAAGAAAAAAGCAGCATTTTAACTGTGGACAGTGTTCAGATAACCTTGAGGCTGAGTGCGCTGGCCTGTGGTTCTGTTTGGATCTGCCAGTCCTTCCTTTAGAGCAGCACTCTGGTAGTCAGGGAAAAGATGAGAGAGCAAACAAAAACAGAAAAATCAGCCAAACGTTGAGTCTGAAGGATTGTATGTTTTACTTCAGGTCTATAAAAGCAGATAGTATTTCAATAAAACATTTAAATGTGTTATCCTCCATCCATTACACAGTGAGACGTAAAGCACTTAAATAAAAGTACTATTGTTGAAGGTGTCACCTGCTGGGGCTGGACGGTTGTTGGCTTCTGGCTTTGAGGGGAGCGAGCAGGCGAGCGGGAAGCACTTGATGACCTGGCAACCAAAGCTTGGTTCATCTTTGCCAACACTACCTCTGAAATGAGCTGGCGGTCTTCTGCCTGGTGATCACCAATCAGCTGCATAGATGAGCCTATGACCTGGACAGCAAGACACCAGCAATGAGCTCTTAGACATTTAATGCACAACTTTTCAGCTACATTATTTTTGTTAATGACAGTTGCTAAGTAGACTGATCGTGATTTGGCCATCAACTCTCAAACCTTTCCTTTTATGCTGTCATTTTAACAAATTACGTGTAAAGGCACAGCATTTTTGTGGAAATGGTAATAGCTGAGGGCAAGATGGTCTCAAAGACACCGAATCAGCAAAGAGAACAGTTCGATGAGCACTTACCTCTGTAATGTAGTCGTTACCATCCTTTCCACAAATGGCTTTGACAGCACAGATATCCAACCCTCCAAAGATCTCCGAACAGGTATCAACCCACAGTTTATACCTGTCATAAAGAAAACTATAAGTGTCTGAGGAACCAAATTCAAGTCGGTGTTGTACTTTGAAAAAACAAAAACTGCACTTCTATTTCACCCAGAATGCCTTAAAGAGATTGCAAATTTCTTCTCTTACTAATATTTTACAATGAGTAAAAGCCACTATTTTAATCTCACTGAGGATCTTCTACAGCCCCTGGATGTGTTGGTTGACTGGATTGCACACAGTGAAACCAAAATAGATCCTAATACTTATACTATGCAACAAAACATTTTTGTTTTATTTAACTTATTTTACTTAACTTTATTTAACTTTTTATTTAACTTATACTATACTTGCCTAAAGTAAGAGAAAAAACAATCTGCTTCTTACCTAAATTAAACATTTATAGTCCACGTTAAATTTATGTTGCTTTTTTTACAGCTTTTCTCCAGTTTCAAATAGAAAGGAGATCCTCTTTCCAATGCATTCTCAATTTTTTTTAACTTTTTTTAAGTCAAAATCATGCTATGAACATTGTTTTCAAAACACATCTCTAGGCATGGGCAGAGTGATGTGTTTCTCCACAGAATATTCTATTTATGCCAATTCACAATTGGACTTGTTTTTCTATCCACAAAAACATGTCATAATTGACTCACAACAGCTAAACCATGCAGTCATCCAGCAAAAATGTCAAGAAAATTCATTTAATCTGTTGGCTTCCAAATGCGACCTGGTTTCAACTCATGTGGTCTGCTCTGCATCCATCATGATGGACTGCAGTAGGACGTTTTATCAGGTTTGTGGCGTCACTGATGTAGAAAGAACTGCTTACTTGTCAGTCATGGCTACTTGTTCCAACATGGCAGATCCGGTGTTGCTTTTCCAATTACCAGAGATGGATGTTCGCCTGGAAGAGAAGAACTAATTATTTGTTAAAGTTTTGTAGTCACAGCCCTTCACTTCAGGACTGCACATTCAAAGCAAACTTATGAGGACAACCGTTAAATTAAGATTGGGGTTTCAGTCAATACTTGTTTTAGTCAGATGATGGGCAGAGTAGTAAACATTAGCAGATAAGTAAGTTCACATGAAGTTCAGCTTTTATATCCTTTTTCCTTTGACAAGCTAAATAATTAGACTACAGCTACATAACATGTCAGCTGTTGAAAATTCATCATCATGCAGTTTTTAAGATATCCAAGCTTTCACTAACATACACCATCATTATTATAACCACATTTATTCTACAAAAATACTTGATCTTTTTTTCTTTCCATTACATTTAATCAAAGTGAATTCTCCAGGGGTGATACCCCACCCCTACTGACACACACTTTAACAAAGTTACCATTTTGTGACAGTACTTTGGCACTAACATCCAACCACCTTACATTTAGTTAGGTTATACATCACCTTTCAACAATGACTCTAGAAAAGAAATGGTGCACACTTATCCCCACAATGTACTTTCAAGGCCATGTCACACAGCCACTACGTACATTTTGCGCATATTGCACAGATGAAAATTGTGGGAAAAATGAGAAAAGTTGTAGTCTTTACGTTAAATTTTCACAGATGTATCATGAATGAACCATGTTAAACTATGGAAGAAGTACGAATAAACTACACAAAGAACACGTAAATGAACAAAGAACATGAACCGTGCACTGTTTATATGCAATTCCTTAGTAAGTTGTGCGTCAGTTACATAATTTTAGCGTGAGATATGCGTATGTGTACGCAATATAAAAGTTATAGTGGTACATGGGAGAAAAGTCCATTAGACACACGTGGACATACGTAAAAAAGTCATGGAAAACATGTCGCAAAACTCACGCACAATTGCATAAGACTTATTTATACCATGGTCCGGGTGAATACTCGATTCTGATTGGCTGCTGGGTTTGCATTAAAGTGATATACCACAGTGATAATTGCACGCCTAAAGAAGAAGTTCCGGTCACCTAGCTTAAATGTTCTATATCACTGCGCTGGCCTCTTTAAAACAAACTTTAGCTTTATCATCTGGACAAAACCAAGTGATAAGAAGAGAGCTTTCTCTCTGAATTGATGCTTTATTTAACCCATCGTGACGATCAACATAGATATCGCTTTCCTTTGCTGCTGCAGTCGATATCGGAGGTCAGAGCGCGCACCAAACAAATAGTCGTTTTTTTGTGAAAAAAGCTATCCAAACCGAAAAAATAACAAGAATAAAGTACTAAAAACTGGTTGAATTTATTTGTTTTTATAAGTGACCATGGTATAAGCGGGTTAATGGCCTTAAAAGTATTCCTTATCAGCTCCGCTTCGCGTCCGACGCTTCAGGCTTCCCCGTTGTGCGTTAATTTCTGGTAAAGCACACTTCGTTGGCCATTAACCCTTACGTAATAACTGCGTATAAACTACGTGAAATACGCGTAAACTGCGTAATTTGCCGAATTCATGTGAAGATGCATCGGCTGAAACCCTCATCTTCTTAAATTTGAATGACGAACGCAAAAAAAACATTTATGAATGACGTAAATCATGCATCACGAAAGACCAAAATTTCACACGTTGAAAATGTATGTAGTGGCTGTGTGAAACTTACCAGTATTTTTAGCAGACTCGTAATGCATCCGATTTAAGACGGAAGTTTGTGACTAATTTAGCCTAATGATAAATTTGTATTCGAACGTCTCTTTGTGAAGTGTTGCAACCAAAGCTGCACATGTGAATGTAAAAAGTAGCATGCACTGTTGTATGGTAAAAATAACATTTGGAGCAAAACACAACAAGCTCTCACAGCTAAAAACACACTTCATAAAAATCTTGACCCTCTAACAACTATTGTAGTCTATATTACTAAGTGTCCCACTGTGACCTGCTTTGCTCTTTTCCCAGTCAAGGATTTCCTCACACCAGGAGCTCTAAAGAATTTCTTTAAACATCTGAAAGAAATTATAATTTTTGGAGATGTTGGAAAAGTGGAGAGTTGCTGAAAAGGAGCATTTTTAAAAAATAGTGATTGTTGGTTTTACCCTTTGGTTCACATTTCTTGAAAATACTGTATAAATCAACTGTGGAATCCCATACCTTAAAAAGACAAATTACCGTATGTTGGACCCCCTTTCTCTTACAATTAATAGAATTCCTTTGATCAACAAAATGCAAAAACGTTGTTTTTAAAACAATAAAACATACTTACATATAAGCTTTGTAATCAGCACCGATTTTCTGGACTCGGATGTCATACTTGGCATCTATGAATGGCTCTGTGGTACAGTAAGTCTGAGTGATGGCCACCACACTTGCAATGTCCTGAAAGTCACTAATATTATCCACCTTGACCTACAGCAAAACAACATAAAATAGAAAATGGTTTATGTATAAATGACTAAGGTAACGTTCATTCATTGTTTTTCATTGTTTAGTTTGATCTATTTACCTGTAAGAGCAAAGATTTAATTTCTTAAGCTTAATTTTCTTTGCTGTGGTACAAATCCTTTAAACACTGTGGAAAAATCTCCATGGTCAGCAGACCAGCTTCAGAACTTTTATTTTAAGCATATCAACATTCAAAAAGACTGATGACATGCAACTGATTTAATATCACTATTAGCCAGCAAATTTGTAAATTTGGATGAACCCAGGCTTAACTATTAAGGATATGTATTACCGTAGTTTTTTCAACGTGTTTTTGCCCGTGTCCTTCCTTTTTTCTTTTTTCCTCTCTAAAATGGCCTCTCTGGGACAATTTCAAGTCCATCCATTACACCATTACACATACAATAACAATTTCAGAGCCATCTTGGAGAAAGATGCGCAATGGATCAATTTAGAAAGTCTTCAGTGCAATTTCAGGCAGAAAATATCGTAACACCCTCCAATCAATATCAGCACAACAAAAGAGTGAGCGAAAAAAAAATAAGTCAGAGGAGAATGAAAGATAGAAAAAAACAACAGAATAACTTCATATTATGGATACAATATCTGCCATATGTTTTATATGTGAATAGGGGAAGGAATTTCACAGTGACGTGGTTTTACATGTTTAATAAAGTTCTTTTATAGTAAAAGAAACCCACATCTGTGCACAAATAAAAAATAGATTTCCAATGGCAGCTTGCTAAATGATGAAGATGTCATTGAGTGGCCCAAAAAAATAGCGGCAATTTGTCCCTTTACATAAGAATCATTTTGCTCTTTCATTAGTTTGGACTTTGCTATGGAAGACACCCTTCTGTATCTCACAATTTGAGCAATGAATAGGCAAGGTTTAAAAAAAAAAAAAAGGAAACATTAGATCACCTTTCCCATTCCAGAGTGTGCATGTCCAATTTTCACCACGACTGGAAAACCCGGTGTAGTAATCTGTGGAAAAAAAATAAAAAGGTTAAAATGTCTCCAATTAGCTTCACAAGATGAGAACAGCTGTTGTAACAACATAAGGAACCACATCAGCTATGAGAATGAGCCAGAATTTTTCATTAAATGATAAAACTATGTCCAAGATTTTTTCTGATTTTTTTTTCAGTTTTTGAAGACGACAAAAAAAAGTGTTAAAATTGTTAAAAAATGTTTTGTTGCAAAAACTTACTTTGAGATCCATACTTTAAATTTTAAATATAAATCTTTAATTGCAGCTTGTTCAATTTTCACCATATTTCTTGCAATAACAGGCAAAGTACAGCTTTTGCGGTAAAAAGAAAAATACTTCTTTGCATTTGCATTTTAAGCTAAAGACACAGAATAACTGGGTTTTATAACAGGAAAATTAACCCCCTGATCACTAAAATAAAAATAAAAAACGTTAGCTAATTATTTGAATAATTTAGAAATCTGTTGTTAACAATCAGATTTTGAGCTTGAAGCTTAAACTTAACTAAAGTCTTAAATCTCAACCAGTGAAAAAAAATTCTGGGGGGAGAAGAGATAGTAGGGCTTCAAAAACAGAAAAAGAAGCAGAGGCAAAGACGAGTTTTTCTGCATTCGGGAAGGCTGCCCCTAAATTGTTGAGCACATAAGAGGCTCCCTGTGTGCGACCCTCTCAGCATTCAAGACCAGAGTGTGAGGAGATCCAACTATTGTGAGTCTCCTTGGGTGTTTTCCATGGAGAAGGGGAGAGGGAAAGAGGAGAAAAGAGAGTGGAGCAGAAGCAGCAGCAGCCTTCAACTCAATTTATTTGCTGCAACTTGAATTTAGAGCTGCAATTTAAACTTATGAAAACATCTCTATCCACAGCTGCCTCTAAGCTCAGCGGAGCTCACCCCAAAAATTTGACCCCGCTGTTCTATTTGCCACGCTCCCCCTTTGTTGACTGTCGGGCTGAATTCCTTCCAGGGAAACTTAACAGCATCAGAGCGTTCATCAAGTGGTGGAGCAGTCAGAGGTAGCCAGAGCCGTCATGGCCGTGTCCCAGGAGCAGAGTGTGTGTTTGGGGCTGTGGATGGTCCTTTTGCTTGGTGCGGGCATGGAGGAAGCTGTAGAGGGATGCAGCTGCCACCCATCACACCCACAGCAGCTCTTCTGCAGCGCTGAGATTGGTGAGTAACTGACCACATTCACGTAACAATAGCCAGAGGGATCGTTTCTTTGGTTGAAAATGGAATTTGTGTCACATCGTTCGTAAAGGAATTATTTCACTGACCAATTTTCTAAGATTTTATAAGGCAAAAACAGTGACAATCAACATAAAAGGTGATTGAACTGCCAAAAAAGAAGCATTTAATTGTTGTTTTGCTTACATGCAGATGTTGTTGCTTATGAGGGGCCGGACGTTTTTATCGCTGTGAAAATGTCACAATGTTAAAAAATTGTTGAACTAGTTGCTACCTTTCTTTGTGCATAACACCAGCCCCTAACAACACAGTCATCCCTAAATCAACACGGCCTAGTTTCTGTCTGTTTGTCAGATAGCATGCTCGTCTCCCAGACCCATGGCCCCCACTATACAGCTCTCTCTTGTCTAAGGGCTGGCCAAAACCAACACTCTGCTTTGACTTTGAGTGCTTGGCTCCAAAGTGTGGAAAGCTGGAGTATGTGCTCTTGTCAAAGGTTACAAGCCAGCAGGGGAATGGGAGGAAAGAAAAAAAAAGGGGGGGCAAAGGAGGGATCACTTTCTTTGAAGTCTTGCGTTTCTAATTGGTTCCTATCCCCCGTCGGGTTGTGGGGGTCAGATTTGTCAAAGTTGCTCAAAAATGAGTCTAAAAACGAAGTCGGAGCAAAACTTCATCTGGGTTACTGAACTTCATGACAGCTTTTTGAAGCAATACTTTTAAAACAGCTTAATTCAAAGGAAGTGGGATGTTTGTGACCAAAATGGAACTCTAGGGTAATTACTGAGATTTCCACAAATGTAATTAACATTTACCACTAAATAATCAAGAAAACCAGATCTGCCCTTGAACAACTTAATTTCCTGAAAATTTTAATCTGATATTACAAGATCTGTAAAGATCTGTAAACTAGATCACTTTGGTCTCACAAAACAGATGATGGCCTTGACACCATTCTGCTTTATCAACATTTTATCATCAACGTGTTGTCAGTGCTTGTCTAGTTAGTCAACACAAAGACATTTTGCAAACAGGATAAAGATGTGACAGCCCTCAGCAGAGACCGGGATTGTGTTAGTGGTCAAATCTATATTGTAACTTGAGGAACTTAGAAGGTATAGAATAATGACTGTGCTTGGAATATTTTAGTAAAAGCTGGGAAGAAAATGTTTAATTGAACACTAGTTAGATTGTAACTTACAAACCTTAAAAACTTAATACCTCAAATTTATCCGAAAATTTTTTGAAAATGTGAGCCATGATATAGGGGACTACAGAAGAAAAATAGCCTTGGGCTAATTCTGGAGCATTGCAGCCATGCTTTTAATGTGTACTGTCCTTGTTAAAGAAATGAATGAATAAATAAATAAACAAATAAATAATTAAATAAAAATGCAGGACAGCTGTTTAACATAGTCAGCAGTAAGTCAGATTTGTTTCTAGTCAGAATTGAACTTCACCAATTTTGTTCATGCCTTTCATTAACAGATTTTCTCTGAGCTGCCAAAAGTCTGAAGGGTTTTTGCTTTGGGAGACTTTGAATCCAGTCTCCGTTATTTCCAGATGAAAGGATCATTTTGGCTTCATCCAGCCAAGATCTTTGATTCTCTAAGGAGGGGTTTGCAGCTGGGTGTAAAGTAAATGGGATAATAATCAGCTCCTCCTAATCTGAAGCCATGGTTTTTATCCAGAAAAAGAGGGAACCCCCCCTTCTCCAGGTTGGGGGTGAGTCGCATCTCCAGGTGGAGGGACCTAACTATTTGGGGGTTTCGTTTACAAGTAAAGAAAGGATGGAGACTGAGATTCATTGATGAATTGTTGAAGGTCGGCAGTAATGCCTACTTTGCGAAGTGAGAGTTGATTCAGGGGACAAAGTTCTGAGTTTACTGGTCCATCTCTGTTCCTTTGCTTTCAGCTGTGGCCAAAAGCCACAAGCGTGGCAGCGGACATGGACCCTTATGCCTGGTGAATATTTCTTAGCAATCGGCCATCGCATCAATCGCATTATGTCCCTACTGCCAACCGAGCTACCCAGCCGGTTGGTAAGGTGATGGTGACAGTGGTGTCAGTGGTAATTGGAGCAATCGGGGCAGTAACCCCCAAGCTGGAGGAGTGGCTACAAAAGGTCCCTGGAAAGACCTCAGACCCCTGAGTCTAGAAAGTATATATATATATATATATATATATATATATATATATATATATATATATATATATATATATATATATATATATATATATATATATATTTTTTTTTTTTTTTTTTTTTATTGAATGTAGACAACGTTAAATATTTGCATTACAAAGTGAATATGCAGTGAAAATGTTTTTTTTTTATTGTGCAACTGAGTCAGAATTAAATAATGTCTTACTCCTCTTGTATTTAGAATGCATTCAAATGCTGATGATGATGTCATCAGCTTGTGTAACATTTTGCAGCGATTGGGGTGATTCCCTTCCGATGCCCTTGCCACCTGAGCAACTACAAATCACCATGAAGTGTAAACCGGGTCTTATAGATACAGCTGAAGCTCAGCCATCTAAAAGGAACTACAAACAGAACTACTATGCCTTTACACTTAGACGAGCCAGTTAGGGTAGTTTAGAGATTTGGCGAGAATGCCATCAGACATGTTCCTAGTGAAGCAATACGGGTGTGTCCAACCAGGAGAAAGTGCTCCAGCCGACCATGAATAGAACTGCTGACCTGGGAATGCCAGGCATCCTCCCAGAAGAGCTGTAGGAGGTGGCCAAGGAGATCTGGGCTTATTGCTGAGACTGCTGCTTCCGCAACCCAAAGCCCAAACGCAGACGTTTATGAATTAATGTCTGAATCAGCTACAGCTTGTCTAGCAATTACTGTTGATGTGTGCAGTCGTTGTGTGTCAGATGAAAGCACGAAATGTTTGAGCACACCTTCACTTCACCTTACAAACCAACAGATGTATTTGTTCAACATATGAATATATGAGAACTCCATTATGAAAGTAATGTGCTTAAAACAAATATATTCTATTACAGAACATGTGTGAAAACAAACTAATAGATACATATTCTCTGTTTTAATGGAAAAATAAACAACAGCAACTCTGCTGTTTGCAGATTTATTTCCACCAGGACAATATTTAATTACTGTGACAATAATAAGTGATGGTCCACACTGGAATTTATGCAAAAATGTTCTGACCATGCAGGAAGAAGCTATAATATAATCATTTGTAGATTCAGATGGTATTATCAGATAATAGTACATGTACCGGTATGCTGGAATAGTTTTAAAGACATCAAAATCCCAAAATGAGCATCGTTTATAGAGTCACCTTAATACCGTAGGGTTTGGTGTGACCTACTTTCTCCTTTTCTGATTAGAGATTTCAGTGTCCCCCAACTGTTTAGGCAAATTACTTGTTTTTTTTCTCTCTTGTAAATGTATGAGTTGCAAACCTAGCTCACCTAATCTATTTGGTTTTACTACGAGTTTGATTTACTACTAAAGTGTTATTACACCAGGAAAGACTCGCTGACATAAATAACTGCTTCCACAATGATGGTCGGGCCGAGCAGAACAGCAGCACAGCCTCAAAACGAGAAAAACTGTTTGACAAATACGTTTACAAAAAGGAAATATGTATAGTTACCGTATATGTAAAACTAATTAAGATGACAGTAAAACCAATTTTGAAACACTTTTTGTTTTTACACCAAAATCTGGAGTTCTACAAATACAATAATTCAGTTTTTAGGCTTTAAATCGTGTTAGAAGACGATACATATTTAATGCCTAAGTCCTTCTGAAATTAGTTTACTTCAGAGAATGAAAAATTTGTAACTTTATTTTAAAACCCTTTCTTCTAAAGATGAGCTGCATCTTTTATAGGTTTATTAGATGTATGGGAATGTTGATTTACTGAGCGTTGCTTCACTCTTCAGCTTTGCACCCAGGAACAAATTAAACCCAGCAAATCTTTCTTTGTCTTTGGTTAGTTTGCATGATAAACAAAAAATAATAGTCTTTGTTCCTTAGGAAAAATCTTCATAGTGTGCCATGAAGCTTTTTCTTGTTATTAAAACAGAAAAGGTATGAGCAGAAGAATGCTGCAGACATGCAGAACCTGGAAGTGTCTCTTTTCACCTTAATCTTGGACAGCAAGGTGTCATATTCACCAAAAAGTTTTTTCTTTTTCTTTTGCTGGACCACAGTCTTTGTTGTTTCAAAGCTGAGGTGCTGGTGGCCTTAAGTTGACCTGTCGGTGCTGTTAGAGCCCAGAAGCTCTGTGAAGTTACTGTGCATCTGGATAATATATTGGTTTCTGCACACTCTGGACAATTCCCTGGCCGTGTCTTTGTGCATTTTTAGTTGTGTATATGTGTGTGAGTGTGTATTTCCCGGGCTGAAGCCATTCCATGGCAGCACAGCCTACTCCATCTCTCTCTTTCTTTCCCTCTCCCTCTCAGCTTCATTTACATGTCTATAGGCTCAGTCTGATGGTCTGCATACTAACAATATCGATGTGAAAGCGCACTAACAGTCCAGCTTTGTGAGCATGACAAGGGTTGCCAATTCATCTGGGAATGAGAAGTTACTTCATC
Organism: Oryzias latipes; assembly: GCF_053564925.1. NCBI lineage: Eukaryota > Metazoa > Chordata > Actinopteri > Beloniformes > Adrianichthyidae > Oryzias > Oryzias latipes. Next base: position 10,946,093 of record NC_136241.1, read on the forward strand.
AGTTCTCATGGTACAAGTTTGCAATATTTCTCCTCGCTGATGTAGCTCTGGAGCCATGGAGGAGGCACTCTCACGCTGCCGGCGTGGCTGCAATCAATTCAGGGCAAAACACAGCAACGGTGACTTAAGCTGCTGATCTAATCTGCCGGAGATAATTCATGCAATTTCAAGATGGAGGAGAGTTGGGATTAACATAAACATTCAAATATGCAGCACTCAATCATTCACTCAGCTATTATATCTGCCTCGCCTCCCGAATTTAACGGCAACAGTTTAAGTTTTATTGCTGAATAGCTCAGTGCTGTTCATCTCACTCTGATCTGTGTTATCCCTTGTTTTTAACTGTTAGCAAGTGGCATATAGCCATTATTCAAGATTTACCCAGCTGTTCCCTCTGGCATAAAGAAGACAGAGCAGCTGCTTTAGAAAAACAAATGCTGCAGTTTGGTATGGCAGTGTGGGAGGAGCTTGTTCTGTGGCGCCATCATGGCGAACGCACCTTGCTTTAGACATTTTTAGAAACAGGTGTTTACTTCCTAAACCCAAATTTAGCTATTTACATCAAATTCAACAAGCTGTTTCTCAGTATGTTGGCCTTTGTTCCATATAATTTTTTTGGCCAACAGTTTTCAAAGAATAGGATTACATAAAAAAATATTGACAGATAAATAGTGGTAGTAATCTATAAAGGTTTGCTGGCGAAGCTTCTCATTTATCCAGGTGACATTGTCTTGAGGTTGAGTCATGGTGTCTGGACCATTTTCCCAAACACATGTAAAGTTATTGAAAGGCCAGAAAGAAAATTGGGATCTTTAGGTTAGCTGTGAACAAGTTTTAACTCAAAAGAACAACATTCCAAAACATTTATGAAGAGGTTCTAAGGAAAACAAAGAATTAAAATCAGCCTAATCCAAGAGAAAACACATTTGATTTTACTTTTAATCTTTTTTTCTTTAAGGACAGAGACGTGGTAGTTTTTGTATGTATGCTGTGCTTTAGTCAACTCTCTTGGTTCTTATATCAAAGTCACAGTAAAACCTTTAGCTCCCTGACATTTCTTGCAAAAGACACATCCATTTACCACCGTCTTGCTCCGCAGAGCCACAAGGTCTAGCTTCATCGCTTCAAACAAGTTCAATAATGTTCATGAGCCTTTCTTTTGACAAACAAACAGAAAGTCTCAGTTTCCCCTAAGCTGATTTCACAGAACAGACTGAGCCCCTCCTCCTCTTACAGCACACAAAACACTGCTGTACTTCTGGGCTGTTCCAAAAGAAAAAGCAAGGGGGCAGTTTGCTATCAGCTGTGCGACCTTTATTCATGGATGCTGTTGTTTTTCTTTTGTCATTCAAAGTTTTACAAAATCGGCTTTTCCAGCCTCCTGCTCTCAGCTTCCACTATGAGCTTCATTCTTGTTCAACTGTACTGCGTAGTTCTGAGAAACACGAGCGAGTTTATGTCCCTGCAGGAGAACCCTTTACAGCCGCATGAATGAACAAACGTCACCTTCCAGGAGTATAGAATTACTTATCCTTCCATTTAATGATGCTTTAATATTACATGGCTAAACCTAAATTGATCAATAAGCTGTAAAAATGTGAAACATAATGTGTACAGAGGAACTATGGGTAAAACAAAAAAAAAACGAAAGTATTGTAAAGCAAATAAAAATAAATATGAAAGACCTAATTAACTCAAGCTCTTGTATTTTTGGTTTTTTATTGTTAGTTCTGTTATTAGTGCTAAAGTTTTTTTATTTGTTTTGATCCAGATTTCTGAGCATTGTTTGCTTTTTTTTTAATATTTTCCACCCTTCAGCTGTCTCTGCAGTAATGATACTAAATAACAAACTGATTCATTTGCTCAAAAAACATTAGAAACAGGACAAGTCTATCATTTGCACAGCAAGATAACGACATCTTATTCTGCAGTAGTTTGTGCCAACAAAATGCCCTGTTGCAGCTTCACTTGGCAAAGCAGAGGCTGCATGTTGTGGTCTGGCTGCATTAAAACAAAAAATGCCCATGCATGCTGTGCATGTGACATTGGTTAGGAGTGAGCAAGCAGACAGCTAATTGTTATTCCATGTGGGTTTTGAATTTCCTCCCAAGAGAAGAGGGGTACATCCTGTATCACCACTGAGAGGCTGCGACACTAGGGAGGAAGAGGAGTGACGATTAAAGAGATAGAGGAGGGAAATGGGGGGGGGGACACATGTCTCCCTTTATACATGCATCTGTCAGTCTATCCATCCATCCAAAAATACATAAATCTGGGTGCTTAAATTGCCTTTGCCCAGTGACTGGGCTCCTTTTATCTTGCCTCTTGCATTCAGGAGCCAATTCAATTTATCCTAACCCTTCTTTTTGTCTGCTTTCCACAAACAGTGATAAGGGCAAAGATCTCCGGTGAGAAGATTGTGTCACCTAGCAACAGCTCCTCACCTTACATGAAGATGATCCAGTACGAGATCAAAATGATCAAGGTGGGTCTTGTGGACGACATCAATAGACGCTTTTGTTTCACACAGCTTCAATAAAACTGTCAACACTTGTAAAAGCCACTGAGCTGCGCTGCAGGCCTACCTTCTGATATGCTTATCCTTGAGCTTTTTTTTTTTTGCTACATCTCAATTTCTTAAAATGAAAACAAACAACAGCCACGTTGTGGCTGCAGCACGTCAGACCCAAACTCAAAGAAACCAAAGCATGACAGAGACTGCAGCTGACTGTGAGAAGAAAAAATGTTGCACAAGGTGTTTCCCCTCCAAACCATGAAGTCGAAAATGAGCTTTTTGTTAATAATGGGTGTTTTTAATGACTACGTAAGGTTCTATACAATTCAATGCTGGGTTTTAATCTATTTCTATCAGCTGACAGAAAATTTTAATCTAAACTGGGATTGCATCTTTTTGTTCTTCCTTGTGTTGAGCTTTGCAGCTTCAACAGCAATGATTTCGAAAGCTAAAGCGGACGGAAGCACCTTTAGCTTCTTGACATTTTTTGGAGAGAAAAAAGGTAAACGCGTTTCTATACTTTCATTTTTTTAAGCCAAAAACAGCTCAAAATGACTCAAATTTCCCAAAACGTTTGTGTACATCCCTGACCTCCCAACCCGCGCTTCACATTGAAGATCTGTTCCACTATTTAAGACACCAAGTGTTTTCCTTCTTCCTAACCTCTGGTTGATCTAAGTAAACCTTATAATCAGTGGGATCATGTAAAATAGCTGTTTCTACATTCATTTGATGAAGTAAAAAACTCTTTTGTGGTGCTTTTTAAAAAAGTGTCTCATTATTGATAAGTTGATTGTTGGAGAAAAGGTTTCACCATAATCGATCCCATCTGTTGGCCAAATCCCTCAGATATAAATCATACTTTTATATTTATCATCACCTTCAATCTAAATCTTAACCCGCTGTCCCTCCATTGTTTTGTTTTATAAATATTTGACAGAGTTGTTAGGGTAAAACTGCTGTTTTCTTTTAACGACTGGATTTCCTTTAATCCGTTGCTTTGAGCTGTAATCTTTAGTGAAGTGAATCTCATCTGTGTTGTCAGCTATCAAATCCCTTTAATAGTAGCAGACGTCCTGTTGGTTGATTCATCGCTTACTTCTCTAGACTCTTTTTGACTTTTCCCATCAGATGTGTCACTTTGTGGGTTTTTGTTTTTATACTATAGACTTTTGAATTCATTATCTCGTCCTTCATTCAGTTCTACCCATTGACTGTATATGAGATCTGGACTTAGTGACCCTTTCCCCCTGTTGGTCCAAATAAGAAGTTATTGAATCCAAGAAGCCAATATCCCATAGACTTCCTTTGAGAAAACAGTTATGACTCAGTCATTCTGTTTGTCAGAATAACCATTCTTACTCTACCTTTTTGTTGTTGCTTATTCTCATTTTAACAATTTCAGTTCTGATTGTCAAGAGTGTTTACCATTGAAATGTTGACCGAGACCGACTTGAAACAAAGACTGTTTCCTGATGATGTCTAGCTCCAACATGGCACCATCCGTATTGGGATAAAATGGCGACTGAATTGATTTCATTTGGTTGGAGCCGGAAGCGAATCCTTTTCAATGACTGACTCTTTGACTATGACTGACACATTTCAAACGTTTCTGAACCCTTTCTGCGTCAGGATGATGAGCCATTTAGGTTGGGCTGTTCTTACTACAAAAAAAAAAGTCTTTGGTAACATTTAGAATCCAGCTTTTCAAAGAAGCACATTTCAACATTTTTGATAAATCTGGCCTTTTATCTGTCAGCATTTAATAAGGAGTCTTTCCTGTTTGCTTATTGAATTTTAAATAAACTGCTCACAATGACTCAAAACAATGACTCTCACTAAAACGTCAATGTGGTGACATAACATCCACCCTTGACCTTCAAACCTGCGTCTCATAAAACAAACATCACATTAGTCAACAGCACGCAAATCGCATTTTCAACTTGATGGATTTTGATTTGTGCACTCATTTGAACAGCCATAAAATGCAGTAAAAATGTGTTTTTGTCATCAGACCAACCTTTACTTCTGCTGCATGTACCGCTCTAAAGGTTATGTTCTCTCTGCGTAGCTTCATGCTTTTCTCTTCCTGTACATCTCTGTGTCCAGATGTTTAAAGGTTTTGACAGGGCCAAGGATATCCAGTATGTGTACACACCTGTCTTCTCCTCACTGTGTGGAGTCAAGCTGGACTCCAACAACAAAGCAGGGTATCTGCTCTCAGGTACAGCTTTCTGAAGGTTTCGCTCAACAGGCACATCAAGTCTAGGGATATGCTTTTAACTGTAATAAAGGTTTTATTCTTTTTCAAAGTTAAAGTTTCTTTGGGTGGATTGCTTACCTTTTATAATGACAATTAGTAAAAGAGCCAATCAACTGAAATTCAGAACGAAACACCTTAATCTCACTACAGATATAAATTTAAACTCTTTACAGATTGTGACAAACCACAAAAATGAAGAATGGGATAAATAAATGTTTTTAGACATTTTTAGTATTAATTGTTAAAACTAGTTCCTTTTTACTGTCTGTCTTCAGGGAGTATGTGGAATGATGGCCGGGTTTCTATTGGCCAGTGTGACCTGGTGGAATCATGGGACAACTTGTCCCTTTCGCAAAAGAAGAACCTTAACTACAGATACCAGCTGGGCTGCGAATGCCGAGTGAGTAGCCAACTTGGGTCCACGTTCACATATTTATCTTTCTCACACTTCTGAGCTTTGAGTCGAGAACAGTTATAAAAGCTGCTTCCATGAAACAAATCTAACATTTTCCTTTTTACATATGAAATCTTTTAGAGGTCTTTCCCAATGGCCTATTTGTTTCTCTCCAGATGTGTTTCCTTACATTGTCCACTTTAAGTGAAGTTTAAAACTTTATTAAAATAATTAAACCCTGATCTCCGTGAAAACTTATTTCTTGGTTCACTTGCAAGTGAACCCTGGTGAGTTTCAACCGCCATGTAAAGGTGAGAAGAGGAGTAAAGTAAAGACAGGTACTGAATTAAAGACCCACTCTGATGAAAATTGTGTTTTTGGTGCTTTTAACATGCTCATGTGGTATTTTTCTGACATCCATAAAGAAAGTTACGTTTTAAAATGCGTTTCTCAGTATCTCTATATTTGAATCCTTGTGAATCAGGAGCAGGGGAAAAAATGCAGTTGAAAAGAGCTTATTTGTTATGTTGAAAATACAACTGGCAGGTCACAGGCTCCCTCTATTCTGATGCTTATAGACAAATAGATCCGTGTATGTCTTTGTTTTCCTCGTCTAAGCTGCTGTCTGGATCAAAACTGTACGACTGGATAGCTGCAATATTGCTTCTCATTATTGTTGCACCGCTAATGTTAGGTTGAGGGTGCGAGGGTCTGAAAGCTAGTGGGAGAGACTGTAAATGGATAGCTCTCAGTAATTGGGATTTGGAGGTGGGGCTGCTCCACACTAACAGTCCTACAACTTAGAGACACTTTTCTGATGAACTCCTGCCACTCTGCAGAAACTATGGCCTTGAAAACAACACAGATCTTCTGATTTTGACTAAAAAGCGCATGATCATAATTGAACGCTTTTACACTGGATCAAAAGATGAGCAGACTGGGTTTTTAAATGCTTTACATTCCAATAAAAACAACCAATTAAATATTTTGTTGTTCCATGTGGTAAAGGAGGAGATAAAAGTGTTTCTTAATACACATATTGTGGGCTATTTGTTTTGTTTTTCTGGTCAGGGCTTTTCTGTATTTTTGTGTGGCGATTGTGCGGTTCGGGCGACTTTTGATGGTGCAATATGAAAACAAAACCAAATAGAAGCGTTAAACTGATTTGCTTTTTAAATCCATTCATTTGAATCAAGTCCCTTTGAGTAAAATCAACTTGTTACAACATTTATAACTAGTTGAAGATTGACAAGATAATCCCCCAGATATTGATAACTGTTTTTTTATGGCCCGCAGCACTCACAGAGTGCAAGGACCATATTGTAACTGGTACGAGGGTCGAACACTCAAAAGGTCCAAAACGTCAAAAAAACGCGACGAAACGCCAAAAAATGGGGTCAAAAGTCGCCCAAAGCACAAAACAACACGACAATTGTGTAACGCAACAAAAATACACACACACACGCACAACACCAACGCAAAAACGTAAAAATTGTAGTCGCAAAAATGACGACAAAAGCACAAAAAAGCCCTCAAAAGACGGGTTTAAAGCCAAAAAGACATGCCCAGCCTATAGTAAAAGACAGGCCGCATTGAAATACATAGGCCACCTGACTGCAAAAACTTCTATATTGTTTCTGCTTTGTTTCATTATTATTATGGCCCGCAGCACTCACAGAGTGCAAGGACCATATTGTAACTGGTACGAGGGTCGAACACTCAAAAAGGTCCAAAACGTCAAAAAAACGCGTCAAAACGCCAAAAAATGGGGTCAAAAGTCGCCCAAAGCACACAACGACATGACAATTGTGTAACGCAGCAAAAATACACACACACACGCACAACACCAACGCAAAAACGTAAAAATTGTAGTCGCAAAAATGACGACAAAAGCCCAAAAAAGCCCAAAAAAGCCCTCAAAAGACAGGTTTAAAGCCAAAAAGACATGCCTAGCCTATAGTAAAAGACAGGCCTCATTGAAATACATAGGCCACCTGACTGCAAAAACTTCTATATTGTTTCTGCTTTGTTTCATTATTATTATTATGGCCCGCAGCAGTCATAGACTGCAAGGACCATATTGTAACTGGTACGAGGGTCGAACACTCAAAAAGTCCAAAACGTCAAAAAAACGCGTCAAAACGCCAAAAAATGGGGTCAAAAGTCGCCCAAAGCACAAAACGACACGACAATTGTGTAACGCAACAAAAATATACACACACACGCACAACACACCCGCACAAACGTCAAAATTGTAGTCGCAAAAATGACGACAAAAACACAAAAAAGCCCCAAAAAGCCCTCAAAAGACAGGTTTAAAGCCAAAAAGACATGCCCAGCCTATAGTAAAAGACAGGCCGCATTGAAATACATAGGCCACCTGACTGCAAAAACTTCTATATTGTTTCTGCTTTGTTTCATTATTATTTTTTTTTTTATTACGTTTCTTCTTTCTTACGGATCCGTTGAGCTCAAATTTGACCCCCGCCACATACCCGAAAACTCACCAAAATTGGCACACATCTGGGATAAATTGAAAATGAATTTTCGACAAAGAGAACGTCACCCCCCCGAAGTCGATGACATCACAGCGAGCGTTCCCGTAAAAAAAATGAATGGGCCGAAAATCGCTTATGGGGCCAAAAAAAAATATTTCGGAATACAGTTACGAAACCAAAACACGCGTGTTGGAGATATCCCCAAGAAGTTTTGAAATCATTATGGGATGGCCACACGACCTACGGCTTGGCAGCCATTTTGTGGCGAACTCTGAGAAATGGCGATTTTTGTGTTTTTTGACAATATGGTAAAACAACACTTTTGTTCAAGCGATTTTCACGAAATCGGACACACATGCCACTAGCAGGATTCTACAATAACCAAAGAAGTTTCGTTGACCTTTGACCTTGGCAAGGGGCGGCCATCTTGAATTTTCATAAAAAAGCACTTTTAGTAACGGATACAAACGAAAACTCGTCCTAGGGATTTTTTCCGAGCTTTTTGAAACTTCTCGGGCATCAATGGCAAGCTACTGTGGACAAAATGTTGGAATTAGAAGTTGTAGAATTTGAAACGCGTGCGCGTGGCGAATTCGGAACCGTCGCCATTTAAGCTAGCACGCACATATTTTATCGGAATGTCGTGAAAATGAAATATACGATTCCCTGGCCCACACTGAACAAAACGATGTCAGATACGACAAAATCGATAAAGGAATGTGGCCGTGGTAAACAAAAAACCGTCGCAAAAAAAAGTGCTGACTCGGCAAAAAAAAAAATTTTCGGATTTTATTTTTAGGAATCGGCTAACGAAACCCAGATAACTTTGTCGGGTATATCCAAAGAAAGTTTTGAAATCATTACGTGATGGCGACACGACCTACGGTTTGGCGGCCATTTTGTGCCAAAATCTGCCATTTTGAGTTTTTCGCGTTTTTACACAATATGGAAAAATGAACTTTTTTTCGAGCGATTTTCACGAAATTTGACTCGCATGTCCCTAGCGTAAGTCTACAATCACCTTTGGAGTTTCGTCGACCCTTGACCTCGGGAAAAGGCGGCCATCTTGAATTTTCTATAAAAAACACATTAACCACCAGATTCAAACGTAAACTTGTCGTTGGAATTTTCTTCGATCGTCTCAAAACTTTTTGGGCATCAATGGCAAGCTACTGTGTAAAAAATGTTGGAATTAGAAGTTGTAGATTTTGAACGGCGTGCGCGTGGCAAGCTAGCAAAGTGGCGCACTGTTATAACTCCCATGCATTTCAATACAATACAGTGAAAATTGAATGCATGCATTAATGCCTGAAACTGAATACATTGAAAAACACTGGATATGGACATATAAGGAATGTGGGCGTGGTTAGCATAAAACCACTGTTGCTAAGGACGACAAAAAGTTTACTTTTACCGATTTGTCCGAAACTGACGTCAATCTGTTCGTCCTCCCGAGGGGACCAAAACATAAAATGGTTGCTATGGAGATAAAATCAACAGAAAAGCCGCCATTTTGGAAAAAGTGGGCTTTTTAGCAACTTATGACATATAACTCTCACCAATGGAGGAATGTGTTTTTCTGAGTCAGTTGATGATGCTGATCGCTATGCTAGCAATTTTAGCCACATTAGCATAGCTAGCATAGTTAGCATAATTAGCATTTCAGGTATTGTGTTTTTTTGAGTCAGTTGATGATGCTGATCGCTATGCTAGCACTTTTAGCTATGTTAGCATAGCTAGCATAGTTAGCATAATTAGCATTTTAGGTAATGTGTTTTTCTGGGTCAGTTGAAGATGCTGATTGCTATGCTAGCACTTTTAGCCACATTAGCATAGTTAGCATAGTTAGCATAATTAGCATTTTAGGTAATGTGTTTTTCTGAGTCAGTTGATGATGCTGATCGCTATGCTAGCACTTTTAGCCACATTAGCATAGCTAGCATAGTTAGCATAATTAGCATTTTAGGAAATGTGTTTTTTTGAGTCAGTTGATGATGGTCATCGCAATGCTAGCTCATTTAGGCACATTAGCATAGCTAGCATAGTTAGCATAATTAGCATTTGAGGAAATGTGTTTTTCTGAGAGAGTTGATTATGCTGATCGCTATGCTAGGACTTTTAGTCACATTAGCATAGTTAGCATAGTTAGCATTATGAGCAAATCCAGCCTTGATTAGCTTTTAATTTGTGGGCGGTGAGGGCGGAGAGGGCCGCGGTAGTGCGTAGAGTTGGGCGTGGAAGGCGGGTTGCGTCTGCGGGCCATACAACGCCGCTTGCGGCTTTAATTTTTCTTCTACTTTCTTTCTTCCACTTTGAGCTCAAATTTGACCCCCGCCACATACCCGAAAACTCACCAAAATTGGCACACACCTGGGATAAATTGAAAATGAATTTTCGGCAAAGAGAACGTCACCCCCCCCACGACGATGACATCACGGCTAGCGTTCCCGTAAAAAAAATGAATGGGCCGAAAATCGCTTATGGGGCCAAAAAAAAATATTTTGAAATACAGTTACGAAACCAAAACACGCGTGTTTGAAATATCCCAAAGAAGTTATGAAATCATTATGGGATGGCCACACGACTTTCGGCTTGGCGGCCATTTTGTGGCGAACTCAGAGAAATGGCGATTTTCGTGTTTTTTGACATTATGGGAAAACGACACTTTTGTTCAAGCGATTTTCACAAAATTGCACACACATGCCAAGACCATGATTCTACAACTACTGAAGAAGTTTTGTTGACCTTTGACCTTGACAAGGGGCGGCCATCTTGAATTTTCAAAAAAAAGCACCTTTAGTAACGGATACAAACGAAAACTCGTCCTAGGGATTTTTATCGATCTTTTTGAAACTTCTCGGGCATCAATGGCAAGCTACTGTGGACAAAATGTTGGAATTAGAAGTTGTAGAATTTGAAACGCGTGCGCGTGGCGAATTCGCAACCGTCGACCTTTTTAGCTAGCTCGCACATATTTTATCGGAATAGCCTGACACTGAAATATGCGATACCCTGGCCCACACTGAACAAAACGATGTCACATACGACAAAATCGATAAAGGTATTTGGCCGTGGTAAGCAAAAAACGATCGCAAAAAAAAGTGCTGACTCGGCAAAAAAAACTTTTTTCGAATTTTATTTTTGAGAATCGGCTAACGAAACCCAGCTAACTTTGTCGGGTAAATCCAAAGAAAGTTTTGAAATCATTACGTGATGGCGACACGACCTACGGTTTGGCGGCCATTTTGTGCCAAAATCTGCCATTTTGAGTTTTTCGCGTTTTTATACAATATGGAAAAATGAACTTTTTTTCGAGCGATTTTCACGAAATTTGACTCGCATGTCCCTAGCGTAAGTCTACAATCACCTTTGGAGTTTCGTCGACCTTTGACCTCGGGAAAAGGCGGCCATCTTGAATTTTCTATAAAAAACACCTTTACCACCAGATTCAAACGTAAACTTGTCGTTGGAATTTTCATCGATTGTCTCGAAACTTTTTGGGCATCAATGGCAAGCTACTGTGGAAAAAATGTTGGAAGTAGAAGTTGTAGATTTTGAGCGGCGTGTGCGTGGCAAGCTAGCAAAGTGGCGCACTGTTATAACTCCCATGCATTTCAATACAATACAGTGAAAATTGAATGCATGCATTCATGCCTGAAACAGAATACATTGAAAAAGACTGGACATGGACACATAAGGAATGTGGGCGTGGTTAGCATAAAACCACTGTTGCTAAGGACGACAAAAAGTTTACTTTTACCGATTTATCCGAAATTGACGTCAATCTGTTCGTCTTCTGAAGTGGACCAAAACATAAAATGGTTGCTATGGAGATAAAATAAACAGAAAAGCCGCCATTTTGGAAAATGTCGTTTTTTTATCAACTTATGACATATAGCTTTCACCAATGGAGGAATATGTTTTTCTGAGTCAGTAAATGATGCTTATCGCTATGCTAGCAATTTTAGCCACATTAGCATAGCTAGCATAGTTAGCATAATTAGCATTTTAGGTAATGTGTTTTTCTGAGTCAGTTGATGATGTTGATCGCTATGCTAGCACTTTTAGCCACATTAGCATAGCTAGCATAGTTAGCATAATTAGCATTTTAGGTAATGTGTTTTTCTGAGTCAGTTGATGATGCTGATCGCTATGCTAGCACTTTTAGCCACATTAGCATAGCTAGCATAGTTAGCATAATTAGCATTTTAGGTAATGTGTTTTTCTGAGTCAGTTGATGATGCTGATCGCTATGCTAGCACTTTTAGCCACATTAGCGTAGCTAGCATAGTTAGCATAATTAGCATTTTAGATAATGTGTTTTTCTGAGTCAGTTGATGATGCTGATCGCAATGCTAGCACTTTTAGCCACATTAGCATAGTTAGCATTGTTAGCATAATTAGCAAATCCAGCCTTGACTAGCTTTTAATTTGCGGGCTGTGAGGGCGGTGAGGTCAGCGGTGGTGCGTAGAGTTGGGCGTGGAGGCGGGTTGCGTCTGCGGGCCATACAACGCCGCTTGCGGCTTTAATTATTATTACGTTTCTTGTTTGTTACGGACGTTTTGAGCGAAAATTTGACCCCCGCCGCATACCGGAAAAGTCACCAAAATTGGCACACACCTAGGATAAATTAAAAATGAATTTTCGGCAAAGAGAACGTCACCCCCCCGAGGTCGATGACATCACGGCGAGCGTTCCCGTAAAAAAAATGAATGGGCCGAAAATTGCTTATGGGGCCAAAAAAAAATATTTTGAAATACAGTTACGAAACCAAAACATACGTGTTGGAGATATCCCAAAGAAGTTATGAAATCATTATGGGATGGCCACACGACCTACGGGTTGGCGGCCATTTTGTGGCGAACTCAGAGAAATGGCGATTTTCGTGTTTTTTCACAATATGGGAAAACGACACTTTTGTTTAAGCGATTTTCACGAAATTGCATACACATGCCACAAACACGATTCTACAATAACCAAAGAAGTTTTGTTGACCTTTGACCTTGGCAAGGGGCGGCCATCTTGAATTTTCAAAAAAAAGCACCTTTAGTAACGGATACAAACGAAAACTCGTCCTAGGGATTTTTATCGATCTTTTTGAAACTTCTCGGGCATCAATGGTAAGCTACTGTAGACAAAATGATGGAATTATAAGTTGTAGAATTTGAAACGCGTGCCCGTGGCGAATTCGCAACCGTCGCCATTTTAGCTAGCTCGCACATATTTTGTCGGAATAGCCTGAAACTGAAATATGCGATACCCTGTCCCACACTGAACAAAACGATGTCACATACGACAAAATCCATAAAGGAATGTGGCCGTGGTAAACAAAAAACCATCGCAAAAAAAAGTGCTGACTCGGCAAAAAAAAATTTTTTCGGATTTTATTTTTAAGAATCGGCTAACAAAACTCAGATAACTTTGTCGGGTATATCCAAAGAAAGTTTTGAAATCATTACGTGATGGCGACACGACCTACGGTTTGGCGGCCATTTTGTGCCAAAATCTACCATTTTGCGTTTTTCGCGTTTTTACACAATATGGAAAAATGAACATTTTTTCGAGCGATTTTGACGAAATTTGACTCGCATGTCCCTAGCGTAAGTCTACAATCACCTTTGGAGTTTCGTCGACCTTTGACCTCGGGAAAAGGCGGCCATCTTGAATTTTCTATAAAAAACACCTTTAACACCAGATTCAAACGTAAACTTGTCGTTGGAATTTTCATCGATTGTCTCGAAACTTTTTGGGCATCAATGGCAAGCTACTGTGGAAAAAATGTTGGAATTAGAAGTTGTAGATTTTGAGCGGCGTGTGCGTGGCAAGCTAGCAAAGTGGCGCACTGTTATAACTCCCATGCATTTCAATACAATACAGTGAAAATTGAATGCATGCATTCATGCCTGAAACAGAATACATTGAAAAAGACTGGACATGGACATATAAGGAATGTGGGCGTGGTTAGCATAAAACCACTGTTGCTAAGGACGACAAAAAGTTTACTTTTACCGATTTCTCAGAAACTGACGTCAATCTGTTCGTCCTTCCGAGGGGACCAAAACATAAAATGGTTGCTATGGAGATAAAATCAACAGAAAAGCCGCCATTTTGGAAAAAGTGGGTTTTTTATCAACTCATGACATGTAGCTCTCACCAATGGAGGAATGTGTTTTTCTGAGTCAGTTGATGATGCTGATCGCTATGCTAGCAATTTTAGCCACATTAACATAGCTAGCATAGTTAGCATAATTAGCATTTTAGGAAATGTGTTTTTTTGAGTCAGTTGATGATGCTGATCGCTATGCTAGCACTTTTAGCTATGTTAGCATAGCAAGCATAGTTAGCATAATTAGCATTTTAGGTAATGTGTTTTTCTGAGTCAGTTGAAGATGCTGATTGCTATGCTAGCACTTTTAGCCACATTAGCATAGTTAGCATAGTTAGCATAATTAGCATTTTAGGTAATGGGTTTTTCTGAGTCAGTTGATGATGCTGATCGCTATGCTAGCACTTTTAGCTATGTTAGCATAGCTAGCATAGTTAGCATAATTAGCATTTTAGGTAATGTGTTTTTCTGAGTCAGTTGAAGATGCTGAATGCTATGCTAGCACTTTTAGCCACATTAGCATAGTTAGCATAGTTAGCATAATTAGCATTTTAGGTAATGGGTTTTTCTGAGTCAGTTGATGATGCTGATCGCTATGCTAGCACTTTTAGCTATGTTAGCATAGCTAGCATAGTTAGCATAATTAGCATTTTAGGTAATGTGTTTTTCTGAGTCAGTTGAAGATGCTGAATGCTATGCTAGCACTTTTAGCCACATTAGCATAGTTAGCATAGTTAGCATAATTAGCATTTTAGGTAATGTTTTTTTCTGAGTCAGTTGATGATGCTGATCGCTATGCTAGCACTTTTAGCCACATTAGCGTAGCTAGCATAGTTAGCATAATTAGCATTTTAGATAATGTGTTTTTCTGAGTCAGTTGATGATGCTGATCGCAATGCTAGCACTTTTAGCCACATTAGCATAGTTAGCATTGTTAGCATAATTAGCAAATCCAGCCTTGATTAGCTTTTAATTTGCGGGCTGTGAGGGCGGTGAGGTCAGCGGTGGTGCGTAAAGTAGGGCGTGGAGGCGGGTTGCGTCTGCGGGCCATACAACGCCGCTTGCGGCTTTAATTATTATTATTATTCCGCTTTCTATCTGCGCCTTTGAGCTCAAATTTGACCCCCGCCACATACCCGAAAACTCACCAAAATTGGCACACACCTAGGATAAATTGAAAATGAATTTTCGGCAAAGAAAACGTCAACCCCCCGAAGTCGATGACATCACGGCGAGCGTTCCCGTAAAAAAAATGAATGGGCCAAAAATCGCTTATGGGGCCAAAAAAAAAATATTTTGAAATACAGGTACGAAACCAAAACACGCGTGTTGGAAATATCCCAAAGAAGTTATGAAATCATTATGGGATGCCCACACGACCTACTGCTTGGCGGCCATTTTGTGGCGAACTCAGAGAAATGGCGATTTTCGTGTTTTTTCACAATATGGGAAAACGATACTTTTGTTTGAGCGATTTTCACGAAATTGCACATACATGCCACTAGCACGATTCTACAACTACCAAAGAAGTTTCGTTGACCTTTGACCTTGGGAAGAGGCGGCCATCTTGAATTTTCAAAAAAAAGCACCTTTAGTAAGGTATTCAAATGAAAACTCGTCCTAGGAATTTTCATCGATCTTTTTGAAACTTCTTGGGCATCAATGGCAATCAATTGTGGACAAAATGTTGGAATTAGAAGTTGTAGATTTTGAAACGCGTGCGCGTGGCGAATTCGCAACGGTCGCCATTTTAGCTAGCTCGCACATATTTTATCGGAATAGCCTGAAACGGAAATATGCGATACCCTGGCCCACACTGAACAAAACGATATCACATATGACAAAATCGATAAAGGAATGTGGCCGTGGTAAACAAAAAACGATCGCAAAAAAAAGTGCTGACTCGGCAAAAAAAAAAAAAAAAATCGGATTTTATTTTTAAGAATCGGCTAACGAAACCCAGATAACTTTGTCGGGTATATCCAAATAAAGTTTTGAAATCATTACGTGATGGCGACACGACCTACGGTTTGGCGGCCATTTTGTGCCAAAATCTGCCATTTTGAGTTTTTCGCGATTTTACACAATATGGAAAAATGAACTTTTTTTCGAGCGATTTTGACGAAATTTGACTTGCATGTCCCTAGCGTAAGTCTACAATCACCTTTGGAGTTTCGTCGACCTTTGCCCTCGGGAAAAGGCGGCCATCTTGAATTTTATATAAAAAACACCTTTACCACTGGATTCAAACTTAAACTTGTCGTTGAAATTTTCAGCAATCATCTCGAAACTTTTTAGGCATCAATGGCAAGCTACTGTGGAAAAAATGTTGGAATTAGAAGTTGTAGATTTTGAACGGCGTGCGCGTGGCATGCTAGCAAAATGGCGCACTGTTATAACTCCCATGCATTTCAATACAATACAGTGAAATTTGAATGCATGCATTCATACCTGAAACAGATTACATTGAAAAACACTGGATATGGACATATAAGGAATGTGGGCGTGGTTAGCATAAAACCACTGTTGCTAAGGACGACAAAAAGTTTACTTTTACCGATTTGTCCGAAACTGACGTCAATCTGTTCGTCTTCTAAAGGGGACCAAAACATAAAATGGTTGCTATGGAGATAAAATAAACAAAAAAGCCGCCATTTTGGAAAAAGTGGTTTTTTTTTATCAACTTATGGCATATAGCTCTCACCAATGGAGGAATGTGTTTTTCTGAATCAGTTGATGATGCTGATCGCTATGCTAGCACTTTTAGCTATGTTAGCATAACTAGCATAGTTAGCATAATTAGCATTTTAGGTAATGTGTTTTTCTGAGTCAGTTGATGATGCTGATCGCTATGCTAGCACTTTTAGCCACATTAGCATAGCTAGCATAGTTAGCATAATTAGCATTTTAGGTAATGTGTTTTTCTGAGTCAGTTGATGATGCTGATCGCTATGCTGGCACTTTTAGCCACATTAGCATAGCTAGCATAGTTAGCATAATTAGCAAATCCAGCCTTTACTAGCTTTTAATTTGTGGGCGGTGAGGGCGGTGAGGGCGGTGGTGCGTAGAGTTGGGCGTGGAAGGCGGGTTGCGTCTGCGGGCCATACAACGCCGCTTGCGGCTTTAATTTTTGTTTGTTTTTTTGGCAGATCAACACGTGTTACACGGTGCCATGTGCGTCTACAGGGGAGAACGAATGCTTGTGGACGGACTGGCTGCTGGATAACAGTCTAAACGGGGAACAGGCACGGCAGTACGCCTGCGTGCGCCGCTCGGACATGAGCTGCAGCTGGTACCGGGGCGGACCTCAACCAGATAAAGACTTCTTGGATATGACCGACCCCTGATCAACAATGCTCCTCGTCTGTATTCCTGCAAAAAATGCTTCAACAAATTGAAACAAAAATACTGACAAAAGAAAACTGCTTTGGCAAATTTTTGCAGTTTGGGTGCGCAATCCAGACAAAATGTCAATTGTAAAGAATTTGAAGAGCTTTTAGAGTTCAGGTGGTTGCTGCAAGAAGATGCTAGAAAATGAAAGAAATTCCTACATTTCTGTGTCTTTCATGTCACTTATTTGATGCCACAGCACGAGACCAGCAGCAGATCCCAGCCACACTGCAAATCATGTACATTCCTGAGGGTAAAAATGAATTCCTTTCCACAAAATAAAAGACCTTTCAATGGTTTATTTATAACATCAAAAAATGGGCTAACGTTAAAAATGTGTCCAAATATGTGAGAAAAGACAGGAGATTTGTTGTTTTCCCACAGTTTTTCAGCTGTGCGACTGTGCAGCATACTAAGTTTGTTGGAGATAATGATGCTGTTGTGTGATAGACAGCAACTGAGCCTCACTCAAACCTTTCAGTCTATTTGCTCAGATGAAATCAACACCCCGCTAAAGACGCTCTGACCCACTGGGACACTGGAAACCATGAACGAGACACATGATTCTCAGACTTTATTACAGTTTGATCTGTGAGAGAAAACTAAATGTAAATATTGTATTTTAGCTGGACTTAACACCTTAAAACTAACAAGATTTTATGTGTAGCATAGAATTTCTTGCGCTTTTATTCGCCTTGGTTCATCTCTGTATTTTTTATCTGTGCCAAAAATCTAATCCAGTTCTTTAACAACATAAAAGCCGAGTCTCCTCTACTTTTACCATAAAGGATTATTTTTATTTTTTTAACTTAAAAAAAAAACCTAAAGTAGATAACCCTTTGCAGTTAATTGGATTTTCAATGAGCTATTAAGCATTATTCAAAATGAAAATGAATTTATGAAAACACCTGAAGTCTAAAGTGACCCCTGTCTTGATTTTGGATTACTGCATTAAATGTATGCAGATTAAAATGCATTTTTTATTTTAATATTTTGCTTTTTGTTCCATAAAATTCAAGAAATTACCATTTAATTATCCATTTTATTTTTTTGACAATTTGAATGGAAATATTATTTAAACATAAATATGATATTGAAATAATAAGTAATTCCAGGATCTTAATGCATTATCATTGGTATACCCCTAAGTAGGAGGGGGTTAAAAGAATTTTATGTTTGTTTTCTATGAAAAGTATTGTTCGGCTTTGTATTTATGTTGTGTTTCTGTCTGAATAGTTTTCTATCTACATGTACCAAAAAAAAAACAAACTGATTATATATAAAATGTCTCAGTGGAAAGAAGTGTTGTCGTCTCTTTGTTTTCCCTTGAAGTAGTTATTTTCCAACACATCACCCATCTGCACATCACCCGTCCACACATCACCCATCCTTTATGTGGATGCCTCAGAGCTTCTGTAATGCTTGTGCCAGGGTTTAACTCCCATCCTGGACCTTATACATTCTGCTTGCCTCAGTAAAAATGCTCTGGCTCAAGAAACTACCTTTTACAAAATAAGCACATTCATGTTTGTTTAAATGACACTAAAATCAAATTAATCGCAGTTTTACCTTTTTTTTTTCAATTTATGGATCCTTGCGTTAAAAAAGCTGCATGGATGCAATGCACTAGAAAATTATTTTACCAAACTGCTTTGTTTTTTTGTTTTATTACAGACATTGAATTTTCTCCAATTTGACAATAGCTGTTAACAAACAAAAATATGCGAGCCTTGTAGAATTGTCTCCCCGGGCCTTTAAATATGCCACCCTGCTCAAAATGTTGACATTCTTTGATCAAGATCATGCTTATCGTATGTACAATCAAGCTTTGTGTTACATTGGGGATTGTAGCTCTTTATTGTAATCTGTTCATGAAGTATTGAAATAATTTAACCCTGTGGGGTTTTTCAACTTGGTAAAAGTGCTTTTGATTCCTTAAATTAATATAATTCTGGCAACTAAGAATGAGTGATTTTCTAATTCAGGATGGCAAACCTTTAAATCTCCCTATTTCATTGAGTCAAGTTTTTGTGCTGCAGATTGACTTAACAGATGGGTTGAATAAAAAATGTAAAAAAAAAAAGCTCTTTACCATGTCTTTGTAGTTGGGGTAGAAAGTCTGATCGATTAGAGGGAACTTGTCTGATCCCAACCGCTTCTGATTATTGATTAGCTGGGAAAACTGGATCAAAGTAGAACAATCAAGAGGAAAATGTTAGAGCTTCATCAAAGTCTGCATGCATTTTTTTCAAAGTCCTTCAGCAGTTACAGTTGGTTTATAAGAGACACTTACAGCCCAGGGTTTGTCACAGAGGTTGTAGATGGTCTCCAGGGTGTTGACTGAGGGGATGCCTGCATACTGAAGGCCAATGATCAAGTTCCTAAAGTCTTCATTTTGGGCCATGCTGAAGGCGTGCTGACGCACCAGGACAAAATCAGGCTTGAATGACCTGCAAAAACAAAGACGAGGAAAGTTCAATTGAAAGATGAATTAACGACACAAACTATTCACACGATGCAGGAACGCCAATAGTTTTGTTCCTACAAGAGTAGTGCAACTGGTTTGACCATTAAGTTGATCGAACACTTGCAAAAAAAAAACAAAAAACAACAACATACAAACATTAATTAGTGATGCCTCAAGTAATAGGAAAAAAATTATGACCAGTGATTTTTTTTTTAGTACTGTCAGATCCTTGCCCCTGATAGTCTGTTTTCATGAATTTGATTGCGGTTTTGTGATTTCCCAGCATCAGCCTATAAGCAAATGTTGTTTTCCAGCTTCCAGCTGGAAGAAGATGTGGGTTGACAGGCAGCGGGGTAAGCCTCTCGCACATTTTGTCCCGTTGAATAACCTCCTTGACGGAAGGTGAAAATAAGCTGCTGGTCGCTGCGGTGGCCGACTGACGTTAACTGTCAGAGAAACACACTGTCGCTCTGTTGAGCAACTACCAGCGAGTCTTAAATTGAAGGGGAACAAAACATAAAACAGCATCATAACAAGAATAACTCCTATTATCCACTAAGTGGACATGTGGTAGAACGTGTTTGTGGGTTTTTTCACTTCCTGTATTTGTGAAAATGTCTGCAAAGAGAAGAAAGGAAACAGAGCTAAAACTCTGACTTTGAATAAACATTTTTAAAAAAGATATTTCAAGAATATTTGGATTTAGAGGAAACAGCTATCAATCCAATTCTAATAATTTGTTACTTGCATCACAATTTGCAATCATCTACCAATTAGTGTTGTCAGATGATGATTTGCTTTCTTCAAGGATAATAAAAAGCAAAAAATGAACTAATAAAGATTTTAATATAAAAAAAATGGTCAAAAATATTACCAATACTTTCACAATTTCCAAAACCACAAAGATTAGGAACATTTTACAAAAGGAAAGAAAGCTACATGTTTATACTGTCATGTAACTGTCAATGTTGTTTTTGACACTTTACAGGTAAATTAAAGCCCCAAGCAGCGTTGTATGACCTGCAGGCACTACCCACCCTAGATGTGATGTCATCGCCTTAGGTAGGGGGTTATTCAATTTGCCCTAAAATCATTTTTGCTGGGTACTATTGTGTGCGCAAATTTTGGTGAGTTTTCGCGTGCCGGGCGTGAGTAAGACGGAAGAAGAAGAAAATAATGAAACAATGCAGAAAAGATGTGAAGATTTTTGCGGTTTGGACTAACTGTGCCTCAGTGTGTATTTTGTGTTCTACTACGCACTGATTTGGCCTGGTCTGTTTGGCGCTTATTCCTTTCTTTTAAGGTCTTCTTGAGGCTTTTTTGTACCTTTTTGAGTTTCCCTCCTTCTTTGCTCTTTTTTTTGAAAAACGCTGTGGCAGGGACTTAACCGTGCCCTTGCTAAGCTCAGCAGACATGCATGCACATTTGCATGACACGTCAAGTATGCTGCAGACTTCCTTTTCTGTTTGTCTTCTTCTTGTGTTTTGAGGTTACCGAGCTGCTGAAACTGCCTCCCTTTGTGAGAGCCGGTTTGTCACCAGACCTCTGGTATCTGGGTCAGAGTGGTTTGTGGCGTAATGGTACCTGAGCAAGTGTCTTGCTCATGGTATCTTCAGCAGCGTATCTTCATCTTCAGACTTCTGCTGTCAGCTTTTGAGTAAACATTGCGGTCTGACGCTTCTACATTTAATCGCTAAAGAGATTTCAGGGAGTTCCGCGCCCCCCCTTTGTTTTTTTTAAATACAATACCTTCCAACTTTTCATATTTGTCAAAAAAGCTTAAAAGTTCCAACAATGAAAACAAATCTGCACTTATCTGGGCTTTAAAGGCATTAGGTTGGTCCATATCTAAAGAGGACCCAGTGTTCTTTTTCCATTTTTTTTTAGTTGTTGCAGCAGCTGAGCAAACAAATAGAAGCCAAGTGTTGCTTGTGCCGGGCAGATTTTGCTCTTACAGAAAAGTAACTGCAATCTAATCCTTGGACACACTAGTGGAATATTTATATAATTGTGTCTTTTTATGTTCTGCGTCCTACTGATTAGGTAACTCAGTTTAGCTGTGGAAGCCTGAGCTTTGTTCCTGGATTGTGCTCACCTGGATTCAATCCTGTTTTAGATCTGGAATTGTCACTTTAATTAAATATAGATTAATTTTTTTAATTGAATTTCCGGGCATGGACTGTCTACGTTTAACTGACGTATACCAAAAAAAAGGGGGGGTGTCAAGAGTAACCATCTGTGTTCCTACAGCATCTGTCCTTCTTCATCTGTTCTCTCTGGACTCTTCCAGCCATCTTCCAGCCTTAAACCTAGAGAGACCTGTTTTCCGACACCTTTCATCCTAGATGCTGCTACTGCTCCCTGCTGGTCAGGAGAACCCCTGAGATCTCCACTAAAAAGCTCCAAACTCCATTCTGACCCAATCCATTACATACTTTACTGCTTCTAACCTCTAGAAAACCCTTAAAAATAAATTTAAAATGTATCTTGATCAACGGATTTTAGTTTATCATCCTTTATTTTCCAACTATGATGCTGTTTCTAATTGTTTTTATTGTTTTTTCAATCAATGTGTGAATACTGACGTTTTTTATTAATCTTTATTGTTATTTTACTTTAACCTCAGAAACTAGAACCAATTTTAAAAATTAGAACTTTTTTGAAAGTCTCGTGGTTGTTTAAGGTAAAAGAAGTCACAGTGAACATAGTAGCAACAGTAATGAGTATCTCAAGCGAGCCTAGGTTTAGCCAGCCCCATGATGGGGTGCAGTTGGGATATCAGGTATGGGTGTGCTCAGGGTTTGGGGTGTCTTATCCCTTTGCGCTGCTAAAATGCATGGAAAAGCATGCTATCATCGTATATCTATATCTTGTATTTTGACATGTATATGTTTTATGTTTAATTTTCTTCCAGACACTACCATCTGCATTTACTTTGGACAGGCACACACCAGGACACTGGTTTATGTCCTGTTGAGGCTGGTTTTTAATTTTTTTCTATTTGTCTATCTGTCATTTCTCCACAAGTCTGTCCATCCTTACATTTTTTTTGTTTTGGTTCCTGTGTTTTGTTTTGGTAATTTTTTTTCTTTACTTGTGGATTCTTGTGGTCCATCACATGGGGGGGGGGGGGGGGGTCATGGCATTTAGGGGGGCATTGCCCTCCCCCCTTGCCCATGCCTTTATCTGGCCTTAATTTTGAGTAATTTCTGCAAATTAAAATACTGTTTTGGCCTTTTCAAGCCCTGTTTCATTTTACTACAGTCTTTCCGCATTTTTCAAAGTAAGTTTACACACTGAAATCTTAAGATTTTGCTAAACTGTTTGTTTTGGTTATCAGCATTTTTTTGAAAAGAAAAAAAAAAAAGAAAGAACAAAACACACACAAACATGCATTGAAATAGCATGTTATGCATAGAGTTTCTGTTTGTGAACGTGCATGCTGACCTGACCACCTTGGTGCCGCCTCTCATCACCTGCATGTCCACGTTACAGGTTCCGTTTGAATGTGAGACAAGGTTGAGCTCTGAGAACTCGGCCTGCACGGGGAAAGGCGACATGAGAGAATTTAAACCCATTGAAGAAAACTTTCACTCACTTTGTTATTTTGATCATTTTAAATAAAAAAGGATCATGTCTGTTCTCATGGTTTGGTAACATAACTAAGAATGATAGCCCTTGCAGGACATATAAATTCAACAGCACATAGGCAGATGCTTCCGTGCCAGACACATCACACTTTTTTTACGATGCCATGGATCATATCAACTTCAATGTCCTCCAAAGGGGACATAAAAAAAAGTTAGGCAACAGCTTTATGCAGCACAAACTTTTGCAGATGTTATTTGTTTGTTTTTCCTTGATATATTTCATAGCTGACATAAACCACACAGTGACTCTTTCAAAATATGTGTGTTGCTGCACTTTGGTGTGGTTGGAAAGAGGCTGAGTTTTTCTCTGAGTCATATCAGCCAACCTCCATCATGTCGCTTCAAGTCTGTGGTGAGATGTGAACTCCACGTCTATTAGGTGTGAAACTGCTCTTGGTGAAACCCCTGAGAGCTGTCGTCCTCAAGGCAGTAACTGAGACTGGCTGAATGGTTTGTTGGTTAATTAGTGAAACCAATATGAAACCAACACGTAAAAATTCAACGTGAAGCTGGCCTCAGAAAAGGAGCACAGAAACCAAACAGAGGGTTGAAGAATCTTTTTTGCTACTTTTTACTTCATAAACACAAATAAAAAGTTAACTGAAGTCTCAAACAAGTCTCAAAACATGTCCAGCTGCTGATTTTTGTGTTAGTTTTCTGTTTATGGCTTCTCCCACAGGCTCCACCCACTCACCTATGGTTCTGGACTTTCAAATCCTGACCAAGGGTTACAGCAGGCTGCACTCAGTTCATTTACTGTCTAGTGTTTATGGAGCACCTTACTTTGGCTACAATCACAAGTACAACTACATCTGCTGATTCTTCAAGATTTCCAGCCACTGCCGGTTGATTTGAAAAATTGTTGGCGTTGACATGAATGTAGTCAGGCGTCAGTCAGACATGGTTGATGTCATTATGAAATTGGGTGGCCACAGGGCAGCAGCAGCAGCTCTGATTGAATAGAGCAGTCTTTATCAAGTGCCACCAGCCGCCCGGTAGCCTGGGGGTGTATAAAAAGCTGTTCTGCACCACTGATCATTCGTAACTCCGATTTTGGGCGCACATTGTAATCTTGTCAATGGGGTTTAGCTCATGCTGGTTTGCGGCACCTTTCCGTCCGTGAAACCTGGGTTCAAATCCAGGCTGCTCCCTATTCCCTTCTTTGAGAGGGTTGTATCAGGAAGGACATCCGGCATAAAACATTGCCAAGTTAACCATGTGACTCTTGACACATTTTTAGACAACATGTCTCCCGAAAAAAAACAGCGAGGGGCAAAGCCCCAGCGCCCAAAACTAAGGCATTTGGTCTTCATCGGATGAATATCATCAAGGCTTTAATGCATCCCCAAATGGGGAGACGGCATTTCTAACAATTTCTATCAATCGGACGGAGGCAGTGGGACGTCAGCACAGGGGCAGGGAGGTGGCTGTTGGGTGGCAGTCTGAAATTGGTCGATCATTAGACGATTTTGGGGACCTTGGAGACACTCCTGTCAGTCAGTTATGTTGCCGTTTCTGCCACCTGGCCGTCACTGGACTGCCACCGCGCAACCACAAAATGTGGCGGTCTGTGACCAATATTAAAAAATGGTCAGGTCGGGATCTGTGACTGTAGCATTAGCCTTTAGTGCTGGTGTGTTCTGGATATTTTCTGATTCTTCTTTCCAGTGACAGGCACCCCTCTATCAGTTCAGTTTCTGAGCTCTGGTTTTGGGTTTTTTGTTTTGGCTTTTCTCTTCTAGTTTTTATTGCTGTGGTTGTTAAACCCTGTTTTGGATTGATTTTGCTGACTGACTGATTTTTTTTCCTGCTCCTTTGTTTCCATCTGTTCACCCACATGACAAATGGAAAGTTAATTTAAAATATATACCATATATATAGGATATCACCATCTATCCCTCGATCTTCAGAACCCACTGAAGATGGAAGGCTGGAGCCAACCCAGCTACCGTTGGGCAAAGGCAGGTTACACCCTGAACAGATTGCCAGTCCGTTGCTGTGCCACACACTCACATGCACACCTAGAGAGGGTTTAAATTCACCTATGAAGCATGTATTTGGTCTGTGGGAGGAGAGCCAGAAGAAAACGTACACATGCATGAGTAGAACGTGCAAATACTACTGAGAAAGGTCCCAACTGGGATTTGAACCGAGGCCTTCTCACTGTGAGGCAAGAGCACTAACTACCGGTGTGTGAAACTACCAAATGTTGTGTTCCTTTGTTTGTCCATTGGCTGTTCATTTTTAGTTCTTTTGTAGATTAGTTTTTTTTTTACTTTTTATATTGATGTTTTTAATGTTGGTGTTTGAAAAAAAAAACAAGTAATAATAAACATTTTCGATAAACAATGAAAAGCAAATTGTGAGCGAATAATTGTCATTTTATACAACTTTTTCTGGCCATGGATTTGCTGTACTTATTGCAAAGGTTTCCTGTAGACCACTTCCTTTCTCACATGGTCTTTGTCTTCCAAAAAACAACATTTTTATTTAGCCATAGGTTTAATCACTTACATTTTTTATTTTTTTATTTTCCTAGTTCAAATTTCATTATTTATTTGTGACATGCTGGTTAACTTAAAAGACATAAGTATAAATGACAAAAAACATTTAATCAATGTCAAAGGAGGCAAGAGCAAAATTAGAGAATATGAGAAAAACAAAAAGTATGTAAATATTAAATATTGCTGTGATTTCCTTTTTCTAAATTACAAAAAAATCTATTTCTTTAAGTTTTGAAAAATAGTCTCAGTATGGGTAGAATAGAAGAATCTTACACTTTATTTTTATTCAGTGATCAAAGAAAATCCAAATGAGTAAATATAATTCATGACTCATGAATTCCTAAATCAGATTCATTTTATTTAAACAATAAGACTACGTGACAGCGTGAAAGTGCTCAGGTTTATTCATTAACTGGCTGGCGCCAGAGCTATCAGAGCTATCCAATCTCCGCTGAAGGACTCACCTGGTAATTAAAGCCTCTGGGAGAATGTCAATATTGTTTGCTGCAGCTTGTGCATCAAGATCTGAAGGACACCTTTCTGCATGCATATCCCAGCTACAGAGGCTTCAACTAAATGACAACTGACAAGCTGATTGGTAGCCCTGTTTAAACTAAAGCAGATTTGCGATTTTTAAACCCTCTTTGGTAGTTTGGAAAGGAGAAATTGGTAAATGGACAATTTTGTAAACAAACTTCCACTAAGCCTTGAGCAAAATTGCTTTGCAATAAAATTAAAAAAAAAAAAAGTTCTAATCCGTAGAGCACTGACATAATCCAAGTCCATCCACAAAGAACCCTGAATATCTGCAGCTGCTTCAGTGTGAATAAAACTGAACAGGGTGTCTGGGTTTTTCTTATTACCTTATTACCTTTACCTTATTCTGAGAGATGGCATCTTTTCAAAGTCTGTATCATACCTGCTCCACTTTGATGTCATAATCTCCAAGGACCTTCTTTCCGCGAAACACTTTTGCCCTGGAAGAGAAAAGAAAAGGGGAGATTCACTGTGACATGCGTTCACACTATAGCTCTCTGCTGTCTTTGCTGCCCTCTACTGGACTTCCACGCCTTCTGAGGAACAAATGCTGCAGAAAATGGACGCCTGCTCCAAGTGACGGAACCCTCTGCTGATGATTACTGTGCTGTTGCAGCCTTCATAGAGCTGCAGAAAGGTTTAAGAAGATGAGTGCAGCTGAAGCACATTATCCTTATTCCTGGGTATTATTCTAAATACTTAAATATGATAATGGAGGACATATATATGAAGAATATAGGCTCAAAATTGCATTTCTGAGTATTTCTCAGTTCAAAATTTTCTGACAAAGGTGCAGATAAAAAAAAATGCCATCTAAAAATAGTGTATTTGCAACGTAGAGAATATGCTGGGCGGGCAATAAGTTCCCTGCTCCGCACCATTGTGATGGATCCACTTGCAGACAAATAGATCCACGTACAACTTTTCCTTGTACGATCAGGCATCTGGCTAAAAACTGTACGACCGGATAGCTCCAATGTTGCTCCCCGACACGATCGTGGATCTCCAATGATTTTTCTGATGGACAGAGAGATTCTTCAGGCCCAGCTAACAGTCTAATAAATCAAACATTGATCTTCAAAATAGCATAACTACCAAACACTAAACCTCGTTTCATCATCAACAGTCGTTCTCACTGAAGCACGTGTGCTCGTTTCTGCTTGTGCTCTCAGTTAAAGCATTCTTTCCATAAACCCTCACAGGATCTTGTTTTGTGCAGAGATGAGGTATCTGCTTCATTAGCAGCAGCTTCATTAGGCTCATACCATCTGTGACCGAGACACTCGAAGGGCATTGTTCTCTAACACCCAACAATCAATAACCGCATCCAATAAATCGGTGATCTAACAATTGCTAGAATACATCTTCTTTAGGGACTCTGTGTGTGTTTGTGTGTGTGTTTTAAGCCCTGAAAAAGGAGACTGTTGTTCTGATGTACAGTCATCAGAGCAACAGTCTGTTCATTGAATAAGGCATTTAAATGTTTAAAGTCCCATTCCAATCATCTTTTGATATTGTAAAAGAGTAGTGGTCTTGTAAACCCCTTGTGCTATCCTAGCCACTTGGGCGTTGGGAGTTGGGTCATCTAGACCCACTAGACAGTGCACTGAACCTGTTTTCTTCAATGATTTGTCATCTTCACTGGTGTCCATGGATTATATGAAATCTTTCAACCTGTATCCACCTTTGTCATGGTAGGGAGAACACGTCAATGTAAGGGTGGGGTCATCTAAGATAGTACAAGGGTTAATTATGATTAAGCCGTTTTTAGCCAAGATGAAAAAAATATGTAGTTTTCTAGGACATACTTTCTGCAGACCAGAAATCATTTGTTAAAAATTCCCCCATGAGTTGTGGGCAGGACTGCGCACATTTCCCATCATCCCTTTGCTTACTATCTCTCCCACCAGATTAGAGCCCCTCACAACCCCAACCTAACATTAACGGTGCAACAAAAAAACAAAAATGGCGAGCAACACTGGAGCTGTCCAGCTGTTGTGTTTTTTAACCAAGATGCCAGCTCAGACAAAGAAAACAAAGACGTACATGGATCTATGTGTGGAGCGGAGCAGGGAGGTTATTGCCCGACCAGCGTATTTTCTACATCACAACTACAAGCTATTTCAAAGAGCCTTTTTTCATCTACTCCTGATTCACCACAATTTGAATAAAGAAGTACAAAGAAATGTGAAGTACAAAGAAAGTAAAACATCGATGTTCTCCACTGATGTCTTTATCCTGTTACCTGATTTTGCAGTTCAACAAACATTATTTTTAAGCATTTCAATTCTGTTTTTGTTATATTATGAAAACAACACCATTCATTTCATAGAAAATCAAGTATTTCTGGTAAAAAGCATAATATGTAAACCTAAAAGACAAAAAGAAAAAAAAATTATGACTGTGTTCCTCACATATAGGCTGATCAGTTAAGCGAAATAGCAAATGTTAATCAGGATGCACAAATAATCTAAATATCAGTTTTAACTTTTGCAACCTATAAAACAGGAGAAAAACTGGAAAAAGATGCATTCTGTACCTTGTGGTTGGGGAAGGAGGTTGTTTATATGACTCTCTTTGAAGGATTGCAACATGGTTGTAATTCTCAGACAGCAATAAAACCTCACAGTCATGCGGGCCAACATATCCAGAAAAACATTAATTTTTTCCTTTGTTGCAGTTTCTTTTTCATCCTTTGCATGAAAGTTTTTTTTTTTTCTTAACGAGGATGCCTCCTTTTATTTTTTATTCCACATAAAGCTCCACTATGAGGTTGTTTTAATGAGAATTTGATCTTTTACACCTGCAAAAATGTGCATTAAACCATAGAATGCTATCACTTTAACTGATAAGCTCTGAAAAATAAACTGATTAGTTGAGAAGTTCTAAGATTTAATCTGCCTTAATGGTAAATGTGCTTCATAAAACAAAAACAGCTTAAATTACATGTACTGGATCACACAACGGAGGCTGCTTATTTGCATGGAGACTGATAGTGTACAATGGGACAATTAGTTGTTTTATGTTTGTGCTATAAAGTACACAGTGATTTAATATCCAAGTGATTTTCTGGATCGAGGTTTGAAGCCAGTCTCAACATGATGGATGAAAACATTTGCTTCCTTTCTAGACAAATACAGTGAAATAGCAGATGTTCATTTTAATGCAAAAGTCCCTCATTGATTGGCTTCATTTGTCAACACCTGCACATCTTGATTATAGCAATAATTGGCTCGTTTTGGTTGATTTGTGAGCCAGTAAATGCTCTAATGCCACATTTTCTCCATGTTAACTTGTAATGAGAAGTATGTTATTAAACAGAAGGCAATTATTGCATTCATGTTGGAATTAGTTTGCAGCAGCCTGGCAAAGAACCTGATCTTGACCATATTTTGGCTTACTTTAGAGTGCACTAATACTTTTAGATTGTTTTTTTTTTCCCTGTATAACAGCTATTGAGTAAAAGATTATCAAACTTTTTCCACAAGGTTACAAAATAGTGTGATTTGTAACTTGGTAAACAGACGTGACAGTTGTTGCATCATGTTGAAGTGCTGATGGTCCAGATGTGTCCATCTTTGATTATGTTTGTGCAGCATTTCTGTCAAAAACCTGAAGTCATAAAACATGACCCAGAGTTTCAGAGGAAAACCAAAACAAGCCTGAAAGCAGAGTTTAGGATACATATGATTCAGTCTAATGGCAGCACCAAGAAAAAAAAAAAGTTTGTTCCTCTGATCCATAGAGACTTTGTCACAAAACAGGCAGATGGCTGGTTCCAATTGCAGCAGGTTTTGTAGCTCAGCTAAAAGGCCACAGAGCTAAATCAGGGTCAGGCAGGCAGGGGTCAATGACAGGCATGGGAGCATCAGAGAAGAGATGGGGTATTCAGGAGGCAAGAGTCATGGCAGGCAAACTAAGTCCGAAACAGGGTCAGGAGACAGAAGATCAGGTCCAACTATAACTCTCAGTGATGAAGGCAGAGTGGCCCCAAACAATACTTCACACTGAGTGAGGCTCAGTACAGTGTTTAAGTATGCTGTGATTGATTTAGTGAATGAGAGTCAGGTGTGTGGCATGCTGGGAGATGTGGGTTGCTGGGAGATGAACTGCATTCTGGACTCTGGAGACGGTTCCCGCTGGTGACCAGAGGGGGAGACAGAGCTCTGACTTCTGACATGCTTTCAGTCTTTTTTTCGCGTATGAACCATTTTTGTCTTTTCAGCATCTCAGCCACACAAGCATCTTTATTTTTGATACTGAAGAAATTAAAGTGACTATGATCCTTGGGGAGAAATAAGTTCTCACAGGTGATCCCAGCAGTTTTTGTTTTGAGAGATAGCCAAGTCTTAAAATCAAATGCTAACCACATAAGCAATTCTGTGATAAACTGGTGATTTAAACACACACTAATTTCAATATTACAAGACGATCTTCACACCACTTTGCTGTACAGCTGCACTGTGTTTTCTAAAAACTGTTTACTCTAACATGTAGCGAGGAAGGAACTGAACTTAACCCTCACCGCCATTGGATGACATTATGGACATTTTATAAATGGAGGGTAATTGAGCTTAATTCAAGAAAAGCGCAGAGGTAACCCGAGGATCTGAGACGGAGGTGTTTAAATAAGCACATGCTCTTTAATCGGCGAGGTTAGCAGCTCAAGCAAATGACACATCTGAAGGAAAGGGGGGGGGGGGGGGGGTCAGTGGAGCGAGGAGTAAAAGGATGGGGAATGTGTGGTGCAAAGACATAACCCTGAAAATGCTTGTTTTAACACAAACACATGAAGATTTTAGCTTGAATTTAGAAGTTAGCAGTCAGCCAGCCTGATGTAAGTCTTTTAAACACAACAGTGATGAATTAAGAGAGTCGAGGACAGATGAATGTCCGCTTAAAAATATAAAAAACGTTGAAATCATATGTGTTGCCTTTGTTGAAATGACTTGATTTCTATTAATCTTAAAAAGAAATGTAACCATTATCCCGATCATGACTGATTTATTTACAGTTATATAAAACATATTCTTCATTTTTTTTTTTCTGTTCAGGGTGATGCTAAAATACAAAAAGAAGGGGTTAAGGTTTAAAGACCTTGTTTCTTACATTTTTTCTGTAATAGGGATTTGCTATTTACTTTCATAGTTTTAAATGAGTGTGGGGCATAAATAATTTAAAAAGAGAAAGCATTAAGGTTCAGGCGAGCCATCCATGACTCTAAAATAGTTGGACTTTTTATGCTTGGCTCAGCATGCTCACCTTTTCTCAGAGTCATTGGATGAAACCCCAGTTACAGTATTGACCAGAGGAGTCCACGAGTCTGAGATGCAAAACCTTCCAAATCAATGCATGATAATGAGAGACAGCCAAGGAAAGAGAGAAAGATGAGAGTGGAAGAAACCATGGAAAGCTTTTAGGTATTCTACTCCATCATTACCCACCAGCCTCTAAACCCCAAAAAGCTTTTCCAATGCCAGACAAACACGTTTATACCAATAAATGTAAAAAGGTTAAAGGTCAGACAATGTCCCTATAAACGGAGAAGTACTAAAACGGTTGTTAACCAGCAGGCTTTTACCTTACATGGATGGTTAAATTACAGGAGTTTCCGGCTGATAGAATGCCAACGCTGAGATGCATTACTCTATTTGCCAAGGTAAAGTGGTGCTGCAGGGACGATCTGAGCACGTGCAACTCTCATCATGAATCCCTTTCAGATTTCCCGACAGACATCTCTGCCAGAAATGGAGCGTCAGACTCGCCTGCTGCAAGATGCTGATCAGTAATTTGATGTCAGCTGGAGAACTTGAATTATGCGGCTCTCTGAGAACTCCATCAGAACTGATCACGATGTTCAAATTTGTTCAACCTCAATTAACCGACCCCCCCAACAGGATGAGCACTTTTGTGCCAAATGCATGGTCCAGTTCGGAATCAAGTATCATATCGACACGAGGCTCTCCGAGCCCCTGCTGCAGAGTATCATCTGAGAGAGAGGAAGAGTGGCAATGGAGACTCACAAAGGGGGTCTGAGTTCTGAGAGAGGAGAACTCAAACACAGCTAGACGCAGGTAATGCAGCTGGTTCAAGATAATGTCACGACATCCAGTCCCCACTCCCTCGATACTTCACTCCAGCTTCATCTCATCTCTTTCTTATCAAGCAGCCGCAGTTTACTCTCTGAAACGAGTTTTCGCTGATCTGGTTCCTCACCTCTCTGTTGGTTATTTTGATTTTGCTCTGAAATTATATTTTGTCAAATCATTGCCACTTCAACTATATCGAGTTTGATCTCCTGTCCCACTCTTTTATCTGTAATACTAGTCTGCACTGCAGAGAGCTGCACCGCACTTTGGTCCTTTCAGAAGAAAACACAAACTGGTCTCTGATTAAAGGTTTTCAAAGGTAAAAAACTACCAATATCCATGAAACGTTATGACTTCAACATTATTTTAAATATTGTTTACTTACTAACTATTATTTGAACATCTAAATAAGAGTAACATATGCATAATAATTCAGAATAATTCACAGCATTTAATGGCAAGAAGTACATTAAATTTCCTTAATCGCTATACCTTTGCACTTTTGGCTTATCTACTGTGTATCATTTAATATTTACTTCTAACTTTTCTTGTTTTTTTTCATGTTGGATTGCTAGAAGTCTCTTTCTCTTGCTGTAAAACAGTCAGTAGTTTGTATTAAAACTATTCCCTGCTACTTTTCCAGATGTCATAGTGTATCTGCAGGCACATGAAAATCAACGCATGATGGAAGAACATGGAAGAATGTGATCAGGTGAACTGAGCTGACTGAAATTCTTTGGTAAACTTACTGACTGGATGTTTCACCTCTTGAAAACATTTGTGCTGCCTGGACTTCTGCTTTTGCAGTAGAACAGATACTTTGATGCATGGGAACTGGAGCCATTTGACTTTCAGCAACCAAAAAGTGTGAACTGCTGTGAGCATCCACAGCAGGAGGGTTTATTTGGCTTTTGGTTAGCTGCTTAAAAGAGTCTAACAGATGGTCCTATTAATTCTATAAAGACACTTTGTACCATGGTGTAAACCTGCAATAATTAGCTGCAGCACAGCAAAGCTCATCGCCTCTAAAAACCCTTCTAACTAAAGGCTTGTATTCCCTGCAATATACAAATATTTTCTAACTTATTTCATCCACCATTTGCTGTTTGCTTTCAAATAAAACACTGTGCTTGTTGGGTCAATTGTTTTTTTTCTTCAAAGACAGAGTGACTTTTCACCAAAGAAAAAAACTGATAATCCTCAAAGTGTTTCCTAAATAAGGATGTTCGGGTTAAATGAATCCTCTGAACCTTTTTACTAGAAAAAATAAAAAAATAAAGACGTAGTCAAATTAAAATGCATGATTCAAGCAATAATTTGAGATTAAAGCATCAAGCAGGGTTGTATGCCCCTCTCCCTCTGCCCCTGTAAACCTGGTCAGAGCTAAACGTGACTAAATTATGAAAAGAAAAAAACTTTTTTTCAAAATGGTACCTTTTTTGTTTGTTTTATCTCCATAGCAACTATTTTGTTATTTGGTCGCTGAGAGGTGATGAACAGGTCTATGCATGTTTTAGAAGAATCCACAAAAGTTAACTTTTGGATTTCCTTGGCAACTGATTTTTTTATGAGCTAAACCTACTTCCCTAAAATATTCATATGTCAAATTGTTTTGTTCAGCTTGAAGCAACAATTTATGTATTCAATTTCCACAATATTACGGTAAAAAACGTGCGAAGGACAGGGAAGCAAAACTTTTGCAAGCGTACCTCACGATCCCCTTTGAGAATGTATAAACTTTAAAACCAAAATTCTTTTACAAATAGCTTTTCAATGATGGCCTAGGAGTTAGGAGGCGATAGATCAAAATACCTACAGGGGGAGTTAACATTTGTAGCTGGTACAAAATGTAACTTTTTGGAAAATTCCAAATGTTGGCCTTTTCCCGATTTTAAAGGTCAAATAATCTTTGGTTGTGGTTTTAGACGTTAGCTGGCGTCATGTATTGGAAATTTCCTAAAGTTTCTTTATAACTGATTTAGAGTTTTTTTTATGAGCACCATGAGAGATTTGGGCCCCATTTCGTTTTTGAACGGTTTCGTCCCCTATGATGTCATCCATCAGTTGTTTCTTGGGGGTGGTTCACTATGTTGAAAATTCCTTTTTGGTTTGGAGTATGTTGTGGGGGTGAATTTTTTGCTCAAAGGCGCAGTAAGAAAGAAGAATTGCGAAAACAATCTGGTCTTTGCAGTCCAGGACTCCTGGAAGCCAGAATAAGATCCAAGAATTTCACGTCCAATTCGTTTCAATCCCATTGTTGTGTTTTTGTATGTGTACCTCAGCTTTTTGTGCTCTTTTCACTTCTGACTAAAAGCTTTCAGCTCTGATTTACTTGCTTGACTTCTTGTTTTTGATCCCTTTCAGTATTTTGTTACAAATGACCAAGTTTGCTTTTCAGCCAATAACCCCCTCAGAGTATAGATCCTCATTGATTTTCTCCCTTTCTTTGCAGATTTTATCACCAGTGATTAGCCTTTATGGTTTCCTGATGCCTCAGCTTGCCCTCTTTTTCTCTCCTTTGTTTTGTTTCTCCTAAACTGCATTTAGTTTTTATTTCTCCCACCCCACTGTGGCAGCAGGATTTGGTCAGAATGAACCCAGCAGGAGAGCGTCTTAACACCACGCTTAGAAAGTCACAGGAAAATTTGCCACGAAACTCAGAATTTTTCTTTTAAAAAGAACAAAAATATAGAAAAAATTTGAAGATGCAATTTTTCTGTTTGCTAATCTAGAATGTCATCTTGTCTCTTACACTTGTCAGTGAGGCTTTTTTAATTGATGTTCACTACCAAAAGCTCCAATTAAACCCAGTAACAAGCATGGCCCACAGTGATTAAGGCAGAGGCGCTGGCTCATGGTGCCTGAGGTGAAGATGTCACCTGAATTATTCAGCTGCAGCACAGAAGGTTGTAACTGCTGGATTCCACTCTGTCCATACCCTGCAGGGGTGATGGCATCCTGGGAACTGTGCACCCCCTCCCTCCCCCCACTTCCTGTGCTGTGAATGTGACATGTTAGTGCAGCAAGGTTACAAATCAAATGGTGGTTTGCTCCTAACTAACCAGTGCTTCAATGATAAAAGCTCATACATTATGTGTAATGCTTTAGGATCTGTATTTGAAGACCAGTCTCAAGTCTCAAGTCTAAAGCTACACACTTGGCATGTGGCTCCACTGGTGTGTAAATTTGCATGATATTTCCGGTGATGGTCAGTAGGCGCAAACTGCCAGCCACGCCTCTGCCAGTCTGCCCCAGGGCCGCTGAGGCTACATCAGTAGCTTACATTCACCAAGTATGAATGAGGAGTGAATGAATAATAGACACATTGTAAGAACTTTGAGCGTCTGGGAATGTGCAAATAAATCCAATCCATTATTATTTATTATTTATTATTTATTATTTATTGTTTATTATTTATTATTATTGTTATTATTATTATTATTAGTATTATTATTATTATTATTGTGTGACACGATCAAGAACGAGGTAAACATGGATTCTTGAACTTGCATATCACCCATGGTGTTCACACTGGACAAGCAGGGAGGGACTTTCTCTTCTTTTTCTACTGCATATCCACCATTGACAGTTGGAGAAATTTTGGTGGGAATTGTTAAAGAGGCGCACATCTCATAAATCTTCCCCCAGGCCCAACCTTTAAACAGTTGGCACTTCCATGAATTAAAAAGGATGTCATCTATTTGTTACTACCAAATCTAAGTCTTCAATTGGTCAAAGTTCAACCTAGTTTAACTTGCTTCAATTGGTCAATGTAGAGCCTGAAAATGGTCTTAAAAATGTGTGTAGCTACACGGGAATGCAAGAGTTTTGAAAGTTGGGGTGTAGGGGTGGGATTATATCAGTAGAGGTGGGATTATATTGGTTCAAGCAATAAATCAAGATCTACTTAACTGTAGTCAATGATCAATGTATTTAATTAAGCAAATGTGATTTAAGTGACTTTTTTACTACAATGCTTGAAAAAATCAATAAATCAAATCAAATCCAATTTCAAAATGCCCTTTTACACGTTTACATAGACTTTTCACAGGAAGTGGCAGTTTGAACGTGCGTTTCTGAAGGTGGTGTGATCGTAGCTTATAAGAGTCAGAGTTAGTTCAGAGTTAAACTGGTGAAATACGGTGATTAATGACAGATAAAAACACAGAAATGTTTTAAACATTTCATTTAATTTGATTTACCTACAGATAGTTTTGCGACGCCCTCTGGGATTATGGGTGCTTGTGTGGACAAATCCCCACAGAGTTGGGATAATTCTTATGTAATGACCATTTAGAAAAAACATTCATCAAATGGCTCCTGGTGGAGGTAGGCAGCACATTAATTTCCATTCATCAGTGTGTGAATGTGTGCATGGGTGAATGGGACTGTAACTGCAAAGACAAGTAAAGAGTTATATAAGTGCACGCCATTTAGTATTTTTTGTTTTATTTCAACTTTTACTTTTATTGACAATGTTTTTTGTCAAAGGGATCAAGTTTGTGCCGGGGGAATGAACAGAGTGGTAGGGTAGGAAAATGTTCTTAGCAAACTGTTTTTTTGTGCTTTTACTTTTATTGGTTTTTAAAGTTTTAATATAGATTTTCAATTCTGTGGGGCACTTTATGCTGCTTTCACATGAAAAATGCTTTAAAAATAAAGTTTAACTTGATTTGAATTCCTCGTTTTGGGCTTTCTATACTTTGTTGTTGACGTGTTTGAACAGAACCACAAAAAACATAAATTCTTACAGGACCTGAAGCAGAAACATTTTTGGAGGTTTTCATGACTTCTGGATGATATATCCTGAACTAACAAAAAAAATCCCTCTAAACGCTAGTAAAATGTCATTGAAAACAGAAAATAAAATACTTTTAATCAAGCAAACAAAATTAATAATGAAGTTAAAAAAAATGTTTCGAACATGATTTCTCAACTTTAGAAGCAAAAATACATTTAGAAACCACACATTTTAAGAATATTCATCAATATTTTTAATTTACCTGAAAAGCATTTTTTTCTACAAAACAGAAAATGAGAATTTTCTTTTGGCAACAAATCTTGATTTATAAATCCACAAGTTGTTTTTCCACAGGGAGAGAGGCAAGTAGGTGTTGATGAGCATCCCGGCACATCGTCTCTTCTGATTTGAAATAACTATTACATATTCACTTGCATGAGTCAATCCAGGCGCATAAAGAAGGTCAAAGACATGAATATTTCCAAGTAAAATAAGCAATGGTCTGCATCAAAAGTCAGTTCAGAAACACCGAAAAGAAAGGGTCAGTAACTCAAAAACAGGGCACAGATGTGACATGACAAATGCTGAAAAGCCAAAGGCAACAGTTTACTGAGAAAAAGGAGTCAGACCTTATGTGCTGCTGAGAAAAGATGTTGAAAATAAGCAGAATTGGAGGAGGCAGGCAGAATCGGGTGAACAGCATGAGGCGAGATATAATGCAAAGACTGGGATAACTGATCTGAGCTGGGGGAGAAGTCATGGTCACTGCAATTTGTGGTAGGTTCACGCTGTCAGGCAGCATGAATAAAAACTAAAACATGGAATATAAGAATAAAAATGCAATAAATAACAGTAACATCTGCTGCAGCTTAATACATTTGGATCTATTGAATACTGAGCCTGCAACCTTGTTTTTGTGCAGATGCCACACAGCTCCCTGTATCCGTTTTTTCTGGTCATCATATTACATTACACTGATTAACAACGACCCACAGGCCAGGCTTTTTTCTTTTATTAAGTGACTACCTTCCAGGTTTATACCTATCCGTATATTTCTGAGCATTAAACTGTGCCGTCCTGCATTAGTCCTATTTTTAGTTAAGCTTTACATGAATTAACAAATCAAGTCCTTTTCCATTCTGTGACATCCACTCTTGAAAAAGAATGGTTTTACTCTGAGTGCTTTTTGGTGACTAGAGTTCCGTCTAAAGGCTTCAAACATGCAGAAAAATAAAATCTTCTGCAGTTCAATTGGACACAAGGAAAAGTTTATTCTTTAACCAATTGATGCCTATTTATGCAAATATACATTAAACCACTTTGACTCCAAAATGACCTAAATTTAGCATTTTTTTCATATCTGAAAATAATTCAAGCATTTAAGGGTTAACATATGAACAGAGAAAAATTGTTTTAAATCTATAGTTTTGTGCAACAATTTGCTACCAGTTTGATACACGGCAAACAACTTGTGTCTACTGACAGATCTGAAAGCAATTTCACTGCATTTTCAAAGTGAGACATGAACTTGAAGGTAAACAAACTTGAGTTCTCCTGTTTTAGTTCATTACGTTGTTGATTGTTTGCTGTGGACTCATTTTTCTTACCGCCAGTGTTCTCATTATAGCCTAACCTGGGCAACCAATTAGCCATTAGCGTGGTTCCCTCCAAACTGAGTGTTGTAGCATTTAGCTTGTAGTTCACTAATTAGGTAAGTGACGAAGCCAAACATGAACATTTCTGGTACAGTTGAATCATCAGCCCCCCAAAAACCCATCCTCCTCATTACAGCCGCCTTGAATCCAGGAAAATACTCTTCAAACGGATTAGCCTTGTGTTCATGTCAGCCTCCAGAGACGGGAATAACAAAAAGACAAGGCAAGGATGGGGCTTTTCATTGAGTCAGCCACACCAGTCATTTCATTTGGGATAAATATTATGTGTAAAATACTCCTCCCTTCACACTATGTATCACGCATTTCTATTTCTGAAGAAATTCTTTGTTTTATTTTAGTAAAATATCAGAAAGTACCCGAAACAAGTGTGGAACATTAAATATTGTAAAAATACAT
Source organism: Oryzias latipes (assembly GCF_053564925.1). Taxonomy (NCBI): domain Eukaryota; kingdom Metazoa; phylum Chordata; class Actinopteri; order Beloniformes; family Adrianichthyidae; genus Oryzias; species Oryzias latipes. The sequence continues at coordinate 10,985,320 of NC_136241.1, forward strand.
AAAGTTAATAACAAAGTTAGTTTGAATGTAGAAAGTAATTTGCCTTCTCTGGGAGGGTGGAGGGCTCCCTCCCCAGGTGGAGGAGTTTAAATATGTTGATATGTTGGGGTCTTGTTCAAGAGTGAGGGGAGATTTGAGTGTGAGATTGACAGGCGGATTGGTGCAGCGTCCGCTGTTATGCGGTCGCTGTATCCGTCTTTTGCAGTGAAGACAGAGTTGAGCCAGAATGCGAAGCTCTCAATTTATCAGTCTATTTGTTCCAAAACTCACCGATTGTGATGAGCTCTGGGTCATGACCAAAAGAACGAGGTCCCGAATGCAAGTTGCTGAAATGAGCTTCCTCCATTTGGGTGGCTGGGCGCTCCCTTAGAGATAGGGTGAGAAGCTGGAGAGAGCTCAGAGCAGAGCCACTGCTCCTCATCGAGAGGACCCAGTTAATGGGGCTCAGCCATTTAGTCCGAATGCCCACTGGACGCCTCCCCGGGGAACTGTTCCGTGCATGTCCCACTGGGGGGAGGCCCCGGGGAAAACCCAGGACAAACTGGAGAGAACACGGCTCTCGGTAGGGCCTGGGAACATCTCTTGGTCCCCCCAGAGGAGCTGGAGGAAGTGGCCGAGCAAAGGGAGGTCTCAGCTTCTTTGCTGCCACCACGATCCAGTCCCGGATAAGCGGAAAAAACATGAATGGATGAATGGTAAATAAGATAAATCCAATTTGTTTGCTTGTTTGCTGGGTTCATTCTGACTGGAAAACAGTAGATCCTGTGATTACTCGAAGAAGGATCTTTGGCGTGAAAAAACCCAAATGCATGACTTTAATGTTTCGAGGGAACTTTTGAAATTTTTTTGGCCTGATTTAAATTTAATGCTTAAAGCAAATAAACTTGAAAGCAGTGAGTAATTCTGAAACAGGGTTTAAAAACGTTAAACAGATTCAAAGTATGAAACACTTACGCTTACTAAATATTTTAATACACATTTCCAATCATGAGTTCAATTGGATTTGTGGTGCAATTATTTTATTATTTTATTTGAGTAATTTTTTTGCTCGAAGTAAATGAGTGGTGCCATAAGAAACTGGAGCATAATTAAAAACACTGGATGAATTATGCATGAGTCCCAAACAATCTGAATTATAACTTTTCCTAAAATTAAAAGCAATGATGGATTTAACCAAAAAGTTGAATTTGTTTGAAATAAAAGGTCACTTTCCTGTAAAGCAGTTTGGCATAAACTCTGGAATTAAACTTTTTAGAGGTGGTAGAGTTTGTGTTGGTTTGTGAATGATGCATAATGCTATAAGATCATGAAAAGTTGAATAGATAATTAATTGTTTTTTTAACCACATTTGCCAAGTTATGCACAGATGTCAATTTGATTTAAAAAACATAATCTTTGTGTAGTGAGGTAAAGTTTATTGCTGTCTTTGTCATGTGTGGGCGTGGCTCGAGAGCCGGTTGGACCCAGAAGGAGAGGCGGGAGGCACAGTTCCAAGGCCAGGGGGTTTAATAAACAACAAACAAAAGGCGCTGCAGAGCAGGATGACAAAACAAAAACTCATTGTGGCGTGGCATGAAACATGGCATGAACGGACGAAGACACATGAAGACGTTAAACACACGACCAGAAGTTAATGGACCAGCACAGGAGGAAGGCAGAGACAAGACTTATATACAGACAGGGCAGACAAGACACAGGTGAACACGATCAGGGCAGATGGGGACCAAAGGAAGTAAAACTCAAGAAACATGACAAGACAGGAAACCTTTCAAAATAAAACAGGAAACAGAACCAAACAAGACAGAACAAGAACTAAAGCGAAAAACAAGACACAACAAACTCAAACCATGACAGTCTTTTTTTTAATAATGCGGGTTATATTTCCAAAGAAGGAAAAAAAAATTCTCCTTTTTATTTTATTCCAGTTATTAACTGCATGCATTCTCTATTATATTGCATGAATCTTTTCCAGATGATCTTCAGCTTTGACAGACAGTTGAGTGTCTTATTTAAAACTTAACTGTCATTTTCCCTGACATCTCAAATTGTCATCCATGAATGATTTAACTTCAGATCAAAATGCATCCATTTGAATTTAAATGTAAAATTTGGTTTAACTGGCTTTCATATCTTTATACAATCACATTAAAACCGTGGTTTCTCAGAAGATGCTGTTGCTGAGGCATCAGAGGGATATCTTTGATCTGTGCTGATCGCCTTTATTTTTTTATTAAATGCATCAATTTTCCTCCGAGCTCCAGATGCATTTATCCTCTTGAAGAGCAGATCCAAATAAAAGCAGAACAACAATAACATGGGTGTTTACAGAACAAATGGAATCGGGTACAGTGCATGTCCTCACACAGATCAACTTTTCTATCATTTTAGGAGATAAAAGCAACTGTATTTTTGCTTTTCCAGAATCTGAAACAAATTCAGAATTGGAAGGATTCTTTTTTAAATTTTCTTTTTATTTAAAGGATTCTTTTGTGGCTGCGGGAAGATTCTTGTTGCTTTGGATCTCTGACGCTAGATAAGCAAACCGACAGGCGCACAAAATTGCATTACTCATCGGGGTCACATTAAGGTGAGGAGCCCTTGTGCTAAGTTGAGACAAAGATTTTTCCCTCCGCAAGACAGAAGCAAAATCATTTCAGACGGACCTGAAATGGTTCTGCATACATATGAGTTTATGCGTTTACCCAGACGTCTGTCCTGATTACATTTCCTTAAACACACACCTACACAAATAGACACAAACATGGGTGAAGAAATGGATTAACAGAGTTTCAGGTGCATGTGCGCATATCTCAGCTGAAGTTCCTCATTAAGTGTAATTTCTCTGCATGATGGATGACAGCAAGATACATCTGGGATTCATCTTTGGAAAGACAATGAGTTACTCAGTCAGCTGGCGGGGCAATTACTTTTTGGATAGAACTAAATAATACAGGCATTCAGTTGTCAAACTTTGGTGCAATTTTGATCAGGAAGATCTACCTCACTTAAAGGTTTCCTGGGTTGTTACATCACTCTACACATTATTATCGATTAGGTCTTTACCTTGAGCCAGTAGCTAAATGACCCGCCTTTCATCTCAGCCCATCACAACAATATTTTTGCCTTTAAATTCATGACTGTTTGTCTCTCTCTGCAATCTTGATGGTTCGCTGTACCTCTTCCACCCCGTTCTCTTCCTGGTACGATAATTTGGAATGGCCTGGCCCCTAACCACCATCAACATCCAGGCTCTGGGGTTTATACATCTATGGTCCGAAGTCAACCCAAGCATGGAGGACGTTAGCAGCCCAGAGCCTAACCACCAAAGATCATGGACTTATAATGGGGCAAAAAAGTATTTGGTCAGCCACCAATTGTGCAAGTTCTCCCACTCAAAAATATGAGAGGCCTGTAATTTTCATCATAGGTTTACCTTAAGTATGAGAGACGAAAGAAGAAGAAAAAATCTAGAATGCAGAATGTCTGATTTTTATAGAATTTATTTGTAAATTATGGTGGTAAATAGGTATTTGGGCAATAACAAAAGTTTAACTCAATACTTTGTTATATACCCTTTGTTGGCAAAGACAGTAGTCAAACGTTTTCTGTAAATCTTTACAAGTTTTATACAAGTAGTTCCTGGTATTTTGGCCCATTCCTTCATGCAGATCTCCTCTAGCACAGAGATGTTTTGGGGCTTTCGCTAGGCGACACAGACTTTCAACTCCCTCTAAAGATTTTCTATGAGGTTAAGATCTGGAGACTGCTTGGGCCACTCCAGAACCCTGAAATGCTTCTTACAAAGCCACTCCTTCATTACCCGGGCAGTGTGTTTGGGTTCTTTTTTGTTTTCATCTGACCATAGGACATTCTCCCAATCCTCTTCTCGATCATCCAAATGCTCTCTAGCAAGCTTTAGACGGGCCTGCACATGTACTGGGTTTAGCAGAGAGACACGTCTGGCACTGCAGGATTTGAGTCTCTGGCAGCGTAGTGTGTTACTGATGGTAGCCTTTGTCACTTTGGTAACAGTTCTCTGCAGGTCATTCACTAGATCCCCCCGTGTGGTTCTTGGATTTCTGCTCTCTGTTCTCCATTTTGACCCCATGGGAGAGATTTTGCAGGGAGCGCCAGATTGAGGGAGATCATCAGTGGTCTTGTATGTCTTCCAATTACTAATAATTGCTCCCACAGTTGATTTTTTCCCCCCCAAGCTGCTTCCTAATTGCAGATTCAGTCCCAGCTTGGTGCAGGTCTACAATGTTGTTTCTGGTGTCCTTAGACAGCTCTTTGGTCTTGGCGATAGTGGAATTATGAGTGTGACTGTTTGAGGTTGTGGACAGTTGCCTTTTAGATAACCAATTCAAACTGGCACCATTGATACAGGTAACCGAAGAAGGACAGAAGATTCTCTTCTTACAGAAGAAGTTACAGGTCTTTGTTATTTTCCGCAATAATTTGAAAATAAAATCTTTAAAAATCAGACAAAGTGAAATGAAAAGTTCTAAAAGATTTCTGGTTTGAAGCGGCTTCTTCCGTTCTGGTGTTAAGCTAGTGATATTTATCTTCCTCGCTGGAGTTTTATTCTTTTCATGGCTAGCAAAGGCCACTAACAACCGAGTTGTTGACCACCCTGTGATTCTGATCATTTAGATGGATGAACCAATACTTTTGGTAATAAAGTGTATATCTCGAGCTCATCGCCAGTCGGACAGATTTAAAGAAGAAGTTATTCTGATGAGAGGTAAAATACTGAGCCCCCCGGGGGCCAGTGGTTAAAAATGAAAAAACAAAAAAAACCAAAAAGGATAAATTGTATTCCGTGCGCATAGATTAATCAATTGTGCTTGCACTGTTAAGAAATCGTGCGTGCACGCACATTGCATGTGTGCCGGCTTGGTCATTATTATACACAGACGAGAGGCATTCAAGTTCCTTGTACTGCTGTTTATGTGGTGTTCCTTTCTTCAAACTTTACACCGCATAAACATCGTAGAACTAGCAAACAAAGGTAATTGTTAACTATAACACATGAATTGCACACTTTCACACAAATAATGCACAAAAGAATACACGTACATACCACTTTGGCCTGCAAATGAACCAACCGGTGAACTAAACACAAAAAATCTTCTTAAGTGCTCTCTTATTGCTGTCAGTCGTGCTGACTTCGCATGTGCTGCTCTTTTAGGAAACAGGAAGTGCTTCTTACAACCTTTTGGTGAACTCAAGTAATCTAAACAGTTAAATGCTCTTCAAAATTAAATGTTACTGCTTCTACAGCTCCATAAACGTGACATAAAAAATAGAAAATACAAAGATTTAAATCTACAAATTAAAGAAAACAAATTAAAACGTTTTCAGAAGCACTGCGGCAGAGCGCCCTCTGCTGGCTAAATAAATAGCTACTCACATATTAACTGCTACAGCGTGTGGATGTTTCTGAGCAGAGCAGCCGGACTCGTAGCTTCTGTTTGCAAGCGGGGGGTGCTTTGTTACAGTGTGCAAGCAACAGAGGAGGCTTTGGACCGCAGTCCGTTTGTCTGTTCTGCGTGAACAGGCTCCCGAACTCAGAAGAATCATGTCTCCCGGGAGATTTGTATCTCCAGACAGAGGAAGGGCAGAGACGGCTTATGAATGAACAGTCCTGAGAAAACGTGCAAAAAATCGTGTGAATTTGTGTTACTAGTCGGCTCCAGACAAAATAAAGGCTGATAGTCATTCCAGTTTAAATCGTCCACAGTTAAGTGTTAGCAAGGCTAAATGTTGTTAGCACGGCTAGGCTCCTCCGTTGCTTTCACACTGTAACAAAGCAAAGCACCCCCTGCCTGCAAACAGAAGCTACTAGTCCCCCTGCTCTGCTAAGAGACATGGACATGCACTGTGCGTGCGCACGTTCAGCAAGAGGAAAAGCACAATTGATCAATCCATTTAGTTATCCATGCACACAGTTTACTAAAGCAGATTTTTTTCTACACCGGCATCGGACAATGTGATTTTCTGGATTTTTTTTTTCTTATTTTGTCTTTCATAGTTGAAGTATAACTATAATAAAAATTACTTCTCATCTGGTGGCTATTGGTGGCTGACAAAATACTTTTTTTCCCCACTGTATACCACATTTTTCAGTAACAGATATGTCTTTACTCCCATTCCTAAAAGGTCTCCTTTTTGAATTAATATGTATAATTTTATTTAACTGGCTGTAACCCTTCTATCTTAAATGACCCCACCCTTAAATTGACGTGTTATTCCTACTATGACAAAGGTGGATAAAGGTAGAAAGATTTCATGTAATCCATGGACACCAGTGAGGTTCACAAATCATTGAATAAAAAAGGTTCAGCGCACTGTCTAGTGGGTCTAGACTAGAGGACCCAACTCCCAAAGTGCCTAGGATAGCACAAGGGTTAATATCTTTATTCCATCACATTAAAACTGTGGTGTCTCAGAAGATGCTGTTGCTGAGGCATCAGAGAAACATCTTTGATCTGTGCTGATCGTCTCGGTTTTTTTTTTTTTAAAGTTCATTTTTCTTAAACAGTAAAAAGTAAAAAAAAAAAAAAAGGCAGGGAAAGTTGTGAAAGATACTAAAAACAAGAATATTGAATAGAATCTCTAGGGAATAGGAACCTCTAAACAGCAACAAAAATAACTATTTTGAGAAGCAATTATTTATTAGCTTTTAAATTTGCATTAACTAAAGATAAATAAAACTCTACTGAATCAGAATTTTTTAGATTTATAACTATTAAAATATTTATGTAACAGCTGTGAGGTTACTGAACATTTCCAAAAAATAAAACTCAATCACTAAATAGCTGTTACACCTGCAGCAAAAATCCTGAAACTACATTTGAATTATTCAAAAAGACAGATTAACTGATAGTTTTTTAACCCTTTTTTCCTGTCGGTCAATTTAAACACTGGCAATCTTTTGAACAGAAACTTTCAGAGCCTACTTACAATCCACTTCTACAAATGGGGTAACTTTATGTTTAAATTAGTTTCCTTTAGGAAGGTCATCACTTATTTATTGAAGAAACAAAGTGCATATCTGAGTATTTAGTATTTCTGGTTTATTTAATCTGATTTGCAACACAGATTTACGTGCAGCTGAAATACCACCCTCGGTGATGCATGTTCAAGTGACCACTTTCAATGAAAAGTCTATGTAAACATGCATTTTGGGCCTCTGCGTTCACGCATTGTTATGCAAGTTGCCACGACAGTTTTCAGGCTTATGTACAAAACGCACGATAAAAGATAAACCAGGTTGAACTTTGACCAATCAGGGACTTGGATTTGGCAGTGATGTATGGATGGCGTTCCTTTTAATTCACGGAAATGCCATCCATGGGTCACATGCTTGATGTGTACAAAGCTTAGTGTGCAAATAGGATGAGCAAGAGAAACAAGAAGAAAATGCATTCAGCGCATTAGTGCATCAATATCTGATGCATTAGTAACTGATGCTCTGATATATCTCCTTGTAGAACTCAACGGATTGCTGCTTTACCACTTTTTCAAATATGTAATGACCGTGTTACCCACATGAATTTCGTACATATTGCATGGATGAAAATAGATCATACGTGAATATGTGTGGAAAAAGTGAGAAAAATTGTGGTTGTTACGTCATATTTTTACAAATTTATCACGAATGAACCACGTTGAAACCACAGAAGAAGTACCAATAAAGAGCAAATAAATCAACGTGGAACATGAACCGTGCGTGATTATTGAGATGTTTTTGTGCAATTCCTTAGTGATTTGTGCGTCAATTGCGTGATATAAAGGTTGTACATTGGTGGTAAATGCATGAAAAGTCTGTTATACATATGTGGACATACGTGGAACGATCGTTGAAAGCCACAAATGTGCCTTTGCATCTAGCAAAAATAGCGCACAATTGTGTAAACTTTACGCAATAATTACATATGAACTACGTAAAATACACATAAACAACATCATTCTCAACTGTTTAAATATTTTGAACAGCTCAAAACTGAATTCACATAAAGACCTGCGGGCCAAAACCCTCGAAAGCAATAAACACTTATGAATTAAGTATATTATGCATGGCTGCACGGTGGCACAGTGGTTAGCGCTCTTGCCTCACAGCAAGAAGCCCCCTGGTTTAAGTCCTGGCTAAGGGACCTGAAACAGAACATCAACAGGGGACCTTTCTGTGTGGAGTTTGCATGTTCTCGCCGTTCATGCGTGGGTTTTCTCCGGGGTCTCCGACTTCCTCCCACCGTCCAAAAACATGCTTCATAGGTTAATTGGCAACTCTAAATTGTCCATAGGTGTGAATGTGAGAGTGAATGGATGTGTGATTGTGACACTGTGACAGACTGGCGACCTGTCCAGGATGTCCCCTGCCTTCACCCACAAGTGGCCGGGATAGGCTCCGGCAGCCCCATGACCCAGAAAGGGACAAAACGGAAGAAGATGAATGAAAGAATGAATTAATATATTATGCATGTATCACAAAAGACAGAACTTTTTCACATAGAAAATGCACAAAATGGAAGAAGTAGCTGCATGACATAGATAGATCAGTTTTTATTGGTGCTATAATGTCATCTTGTCCCACAAACTGGAGTCACTCCTGTTCAAATATTATCCATCTTTACTAAGTCATTTCATTTCCTGGTTTACCAGACAGTTTGACTGCAGATTAAAACCTGCTGCAATGACTCTTTCATAACTGTGTAGACATTCACATGAAACTCATCCTCTCTTGCATTCACATTAACACCTCCAAATTATGACAGTGTGCCCCCCCCCCCCCCCCACCTCCCAAAACCAACAAATCCTCACATGCTGGGGCTTCACAGTGTCCTTGTTGCAAAGTCATCATCACTTCACTATAGTTGTGCTTGTCTGGAAGTCTGTGTGTGTGCGCTCTTTGTTTGTCCACCGCCCACGCTGCCCATTTGTTGTGACAATGCCTGAAGGATGGTGCTTACATTTAAATAGATATAGAGGGTGCATACATTGTACTGGCGCCTTTCTTAACCGGAAAGGAAAGTCACTTTTTTGTTTAAAACATTGCAGACAGAAGGCCATAAAAAAACGTTTTTAAAAAGTTGTAATTTTTTATTTCCAGTTCAGCACGTATTCATTCTGTTAAAAAGGTTTACGTGCTTACATCCAATTTAATTCACCAGATTGTGCTGGCTCAATACTTTGATACAAAAACGTGAAGGATGTAAAATTCAGCTTGGAGCACAAACTTATTCTGAAAAACTTGTAAAATGTGACACTACCACGCATGAGTCACCTCGCAGAAAAAAGTTAGCAGCCAGCTTTGGAGTGCATGAGTATTTAGCTGCTGACACCCCCCCCGGACTCAGAAAATTAAAAACAAACATAAAAGGCTGACTGCATTACACATATTCAAATAAAAAACCAATTCTAAAGGCTGGTAATTTTGTTGTTGCTGAGTGCGACAGCTTGCTAGCGGCCAAACAAACAAATAAATTGCTGCAGTTTTGGTTGCAAAGTCTTTCCTAGAGGGGTTACAGTGACCTGCTGTGTAGCAGAATTAAGAGGATTTTTATGAAGGGAAAAACACGCACCTGTGACTGCTAGTTTAACATGATGCAATTTGAGGGCGGTTGGAGTAAGACTGACGCTTTTAGGAGGGGGCATCAGCAGCAGCTGGAAACGCTAGAGGTGTCAGTGTCTGATTACTTTCCTTCCATCTTCAGAGGCAGTGGAGTGTTTGCTGAAGCTTCTGGAGAATCCTTTTTTTTTTTTTTTTTTTTAAATAAAGCCTTTAGACTCTAAAGATTAGAGATCCAGCACTTTAAATGGGGTACTTAGGACAGCAGGTTACTCATCTGTTATGAATTTAAGAAAAACAATAAATTATTCACAAATAATGTATTCCCAGTGCGTTCCCAGTGTTCTTTTTCATTATAATTTTGCCATTTTAGGCATTTTTTAAAATTGTTGTTTTCTTCTTTGCAGGACAGCAGAAGTTCATCAGAAATTTGCCTTTTAGTTGTGGGCGGAGTGAGCCCTCCCCTGTTCCTACATCCTTTGGTTTTCATTATCTCATGGTAGCCTACAGCCCCTCACACCCCTTACCTAACAACAAAAAGGGGGAACGATGGTCCACCCATACAGTTTTGAGCCAGACGCCAGTTCAGACGAGGAAAACAAAGACAGATGGATCTAAGAATCTATTTGTCTACTAGTGGATGAAGATTGTATCACCTGTGTCACTGCTAGCTTTTTCCAGCAGCATTATTATTTCATCTGCTCCTGATGCACAACAGTTTGAATGAAGAAATACTCAAAAATGCAATTTTTGATCTAAATGTTCATTATATGTGTCCTCCACCATGAGAAAAAAGGCCACAACCATAACCACGATTTTCATTGGAGTGGTACTTTACTGGGAGTGACACCATTCATTTTGATCCACATTCTCTACATCCACACAAAACTTGTGTCTTCTGAACTTTTTACATTTTTTCCCTGCAAATGTCCCAGATTCCTCCTTATTTTATCCTCCCTCAGGAAATAATTTGTTGGTTCGAGGAAAATTATGTCAATGCAATAAATTGATATACTTTATCGATAGGCATGCTTTGTACCAAATGAAGTATGGGGACAAAAGCTTTGGTAATTTTTTGCATCGCTGTGCAGAATGCCTCCATCTCTGTGTCGTTCTGTTTGCAGTAAGTCAGACTCATATCCAGCCGGATCATTTGCCAGCCAGTTCCACACTTGTAGTTTTCATAAGTAGTCCTGAGGCCGGTTTAAATGGGATTTTCCTTTCTGCAGACCCGCCACAGGAGGAAATGCAACAACCCTAATGAGGAAAATTCATAACAATGTCAAGTAAACTAATTGTTAGGAGAGCTGTGCTGCAGCAAAAGCTTTTGTAAGATTTTGTCTGTTTATGACATTCTTTAGGAGAGATAAGCATAACATGAAGTCAAAACTAACTGTACCTTTAACATATTTTAATTGCTTTAGTTTAGCAGGATCAGAAGTGCTTAAAGTCCCACTCCGATCATCTTTTGTTCTATTGTCAAAGCATTCCTAGTGGTCTTTTGATTCTGATTATGATGTTTTTAGCCTTAATCAAAAAACCTGTGTCATTTTCTGGGACATAGTTTCTGCAGAGCGTCGGGAGTTTAGTCGAAACTTTCCTCTGAGTTGTGGGGGGGATCGTTGAGCTGCCGGATCCTAAGAGCTCGGTGAAGGGAGCTTGTGGCCCACCCAGGATATTTTCTACATAACAAATAAGCTCCTTTTCCTATGTCTGCTGCTGATTCCCAATGGTTATGGAATAAAGAAAGGCTCAGAAATGCAATTTTAAGCTTAAATTTCTTTGATACATGTCCTCCATCATGAGAAAAATGCCAAAGGAACATGCTAAAAACACCAAAAAACAAAATTTTCATCAGAGTGGGTCTTTATTGACGAGTCATAATATGCACTGTATCAAGCCTTTTGTTTTCCATGAATACATGATTTTTTTTGTCACTTGCTAAAAACGACAAATATACAACAGTGAAATTTTTGGTGGCTGTTACTTTTTTTTAACTTTTGCATTGAATTTTGATGTGACAATAACTTGCACATATACTTAAATTGGTTTCCTTTTATGAGCGAGTCTTATGTAAGTGTAATTTGTATTTATTTTCCTTGTATATCCTTAGAGGAGCACCACAAACTTTGAGTCCTTTTGCTCGCACTGGAGCTCAGGTACAGACTGTGTCCCGTTATTGTAACACATGTCTACCAAAAGTAATTTGCATGACTAAACAATCTGAAGACGACACGTCAAGAGGAAAAATGTTCTGATGGATCGCTCCTTGGGGCTAGAAATCTTATCTGTGTTATAATGGAAAGATATTACCCAAAATGAAGGCATACAGCAGTAAAGACTTACTCATCTGTTTGTAAATCCACCCCTCTTAAACAAGTCTTTGTCATTTATATGATGGATCTCTTACTCTGAATGTAAAATCCTCATGCAGTCAAATGGATTCACCTCAAGTTATATCATTTGCTTTATTAAATGTTGGATATTTATTTCAATACTACAGTTCCAACTTCATCTAAATCACTGATGTAGTCATTTAAGGAAAGGAAAAAAAAGATTTTTTTCTGGAACAGTTTTGTCATAAATTGCTAATCTGAGGAAATTTGATCTTAAACCTTCAAAATCAACGAAGTGCTTAGATAAATGGGGAGTTATCCCTGCTTTAAAGTCCCCACTGCAATCATGTCTTGGTGTATTTCCAATGTTCTTTTAACATATTTATATCATTTTTAGACAAAATACAAAAAACTTTTTTTTCCAGGATATAGTTTTACAGAACGGCAGGAGTTCATGAGAAATTTGCCCCTGAGTTTTGGCTGGGACTGTAGGTGTGAAGTAAGCCCGCCCCCTTCCCATCAAGAATCTTTTTACACGCTCTCCTCCTAGCTTACAGCCCCCTCGAAACCCCCAACCTAACATCACTGGTGCAACAAAAATGGCGAGGAACTTTGGATCCATTGGAATGGAGCGCTGCAGTGAGTCTGTGGCTTGCTGTAGTAGCTTCTGTGTCACACCTACAAGATTTTTCCAATGGCATTTTTGCATCTGCTCCTGATTCACAATGGTTTTAAATACACATTAATGCAATTTTGACCTTAATTTTCATTATATGTCTTTCATCATGAGAAAAATTTTCGTTGTAGTTGGTCTTTAAAGGGCAAGTTTAACAATTCGCTGTACAATGTCAGGGAGATTCAGTGTTTCACTATTCATAAAGCCAGACACATTATTCTGTGTTCTTTGAGTGGTTTGGTTCTGACTGCGGCATTTAAATTGTGAAATGAAGAACAAAAATGATAGGAATCACAGTAAGGTTAGACACACAGTTGGACAAAATGAGCTGTGAATGAGCCCTTTTCTCAAGAGTAAGGCTGTTTGAGTCTGGTAAATCAGTAGGAGGCTATACACTTTTGTCTAAGACTTAAACTCAGGGGCAGAGTCACACTGGCAGGTTTGAATTCCATCACGTCCTTGGAAAGACGGATCTGTTTGCTCACCAGGGGTTGTATGAACTCAACCAGGACAATTCCATGGACTCGGTTTGATAGGTTGAAGAAAGAAGGATTGTCCCATCTTCATCTGCTCGGTTAGCTGTCACTCACAGGAGTGACTCATGGACCCTAGCAGACAACCAGCTAATCCCACTCAGACTAACACATTATTGAGCACCTCAGCCTCCTCACTACATCATGTTTACCTGAGATGTTTTCAGATTTTTCCACACTTCTTCAGTTTCTACATTTTAGCTGTCTTTCGTGCACATCTCATTTGGTTCACTTCCATGCAGCATTCACAGACCAGTGTCTGTGTACAAGTGAACAGAGACTGTCGTCCTCAAGCGGAGCAGTTTTAATGTGCTTGATCCAGGCGCAGGTGAACCAAACAACTTGCCAAACAAGGGAACTTTCCAAGAAAACAAACCCTGATTCAATTCAGACCTGCCAGCATTGATGTGGCTCCAATGAGTCACCCATCCCTAAAAAGTAATTGTTTGAGTGCACCAAAAACACTTGTGAAAAAATACACATACACATAATAAAACCAACAATTCCGCTTTAAGACCATCTTGACAAATAGTTTAACTCTACATTCTAAACCAATTGTTGAGGCCATAACTTGTGTATAAATTGAGTTTAAAGACAAAGTGCTTCACACGCTAACAGGGTTAATTAAGCTTATCTGCATCAATAACAGAGTGCTGGGATGCATTACAAGCACAGCCATTTCTGTGTTAACAAGACTTTGCACTGTAGATGGAAAGATCAATTTAAGGATTACCAGTTCATTGTGTTTGGTTCTATTGAACACACCTGGCACAGCACTGTAGACTGAAGTGGGGTCTTTGCTCAAAGTCCAGTCAAGGTTTATTGATCGAGCCAAAAGAGAGGAAAATGACTTAATGTTATCATTTTTTAATGTGAGAATTTTCACATTTCAATTAAAAAGCTGACAGCTTTATCAAGTTTCACTCGTTTGATTTTTAATAGGACACTGTTAAATATTTTTCAATATCAAATGGCTTTCTTTTCACTTTTTAAATTTCGCTGCGTACTGTACACCTGCCAGATCGAGTTAAATTTAAGTCCCAAATGTTTTCCCACAGAGTGACAGTTGAATTGATTTTCAAAGACTTTGTCTCCTCTAGAATGAGCTGCCCTGCTGTCATGCCTTCACACAAAGCTCTGCGTCAATCTACAACAGCGTAATGAGCTACTAAGAGCCATTAGACCTTCCTCTTCTACCTTCAATAACATTTCCTCAGTTGACTGGAGAATTTATAACGATAAAGATTCAAGTGGGTTGATCCGACAGATCCATGAAAACCTTTTAGGGTATGTCAGACGATAAATTGTTTTCCGCTTAATGCAAAAGTTGTGACTCCGAAACATTTAAGGCAACCTAAAATAAGTAGAACCAACAAAAATGCAGACAGATGTGTGTAAAAATATCAAACTTGCTCACAGAAAAATGCAAATTCAACTGTTGCAGCTCAGAAGTAGTGAGAAGTTTTCATATTCAAACAGGACTGCTTCGTAGTAGTTTTCTTTTTCCAAAGTTATTGACTTATTTTATCTGCATTCAGCCTTTCATTCAGGCAGTTGGCCACAAGTATAAGTATTTTTTTGCATGCTATTCATTTATGGGTTTGTGGGTTTTCTTACTTTTGTACCACAGTTAAATGATTTGGCACTTCCAGTAAGATGAAAAAAGAAACAAAAAAAAACAGTTAGTCACCCAGTCAGTGTGGAAAGAAAAAGGTTATAATGTTCCAAAGTCCATGTGACTATACTTTTAATCATTTTTATGCTAAAGTATCCCCCCCCCCCATGGGGAACTTCAGCAACAACCAGAGGATGAAAGGTGTAATGCACTGACACATATATGTGTGTTTGAATGTACACACAAACCCATTGGAGCAAATGCAAGTGATTATTCAAGGGGAAAATGCTTCATATGTTGACAATAATTTATGTACGGAAGGCTTTCTACGTAGTTCTTGGAAATAGACCTCCCCAGCTTTCTTGGTCCATCAGTGTGTTGTCTCTCTTCCATCATGTTTGCATCGTTGCTTCCTTTTTTTCTGTTTGGCCTCTCTCTGGTTTCCTTTTCTGTGTGCTGCAATCATTCAACCATGACATGGCTGAGTGCTCAGAGGCAGCCATGTGCCACGGCGTTCACTCAAATGATGGTGGCACGTGTCACACATATTTGCTGTTATCATTCAGAGCCAAGCTGCCTTTCTTCGAAACCCCGTCATACATCTTCCTCCATTCATTTATCTCTTTTTTGTTCTCTCTTGTTTTTTTTTATTCATCAGTTTTCCTAGAATTCCTTGTAACCCTTTCAAGTCCTTTCGCCCCAGTAGGTAGATCCCACTTTGTCATTTATCAGCTATTTTTTCCCTTCTTAAAGTGCCTCATTCATCCACTTCAGCTCTTTGCCTCACTTGGGGAGAGCAGAGCATGCCTCGACGTGTTATTTTGTCCTGCATTCAGTTTCAATCATCCTCTACTCCTCCTGCAGTGACACCTGGAGACATCACGAGCACAAGTCTCCTCTCTTTAATTTAAGCTTTTTTATCTCAAGTCCTTGCCTCTGCAACATAGTCCTTCTCCTGGTTTAAGCTCTCCATACTCATTTCTCCTCTTTGCTCTTGGAGCCAAATTGTAATTACTCTTCTTGCAAATTTAGAAGTAATATATGTGTGCTAAATATTCAATGTCTGTTCCTGTTTGGAAGTCAAAGGCTTCAACACATAAAATCTGCTTCATTTCTATTCTTCTACCCTCTTTAGAAGTTGCCACAGCTAAGCTAATTTATTTAAAAACGCCACTCTGGTGTCATTTTTCTGTTAGTTTTGGATTTGTATATAACAACTACAAAAACAAGACAGAAAATGTTTATTCTCAAAAAAGTTTTATTTTTAGAATGGCCTTTAGAAGCATTGGCAAAAAAAAAGGATTTTGCGTGCAGGTGTGTGTCAGCATGCATTCCATTCCATGTCCAAATAACTGGTGAAAATTTTTTTTTATTAAAAGACAAATTATTTTACACAATACCTCAATACCTTTGAAAAGAAATAAAACAAGAATAAGGAATATTAAAAAAGCTAAAAAAAAACTACAAAAAACAAAGAATGTTAAAGACCCAATCCAATGAAAATCGCTCTTTTGACATTTTTAAAACGTTCTTGCAGCATTTTTCTGATGATGGAGGACATAAAATTGCATTTATCAGCATTTAAATCATTATGAATCAGGAGCAGATAAAAAAATTGCAGTTTGAAAAAGCTCGTAGTTGTGACGTTGAAGCCACAAGCTCCCTGCTCCGCTCCTTTCCGATATATCCGCTTGCAGACAAATAGCTCCCTGTAAGTGTTTGTGTTCCTCGTCTGAGCTGGTATCTGGTTAAAAACTGTTTGCTGGATAGCTATAATATTGGTCACCTTTTTTTTACCCCGGTAATGTTAGGTTGGTATTGTGAGGGGGTGGAAGCCGGCGGGTCAGTATGTAAACAGATGTATGACCCGAAGAAGGGTTGGGCTTACTACACGCTAACTCAGAGGTGAATTTCTAAAGAACTCCCGCCGCTCTGCAAAAGCTATGTCCTAGAAAAAAACAGCATGATTTTTTTTATTTTTGAAAAAAAAATAGAGGACAAGGGGCCAATAAATCTTCTTCCTTAGTGCTACCAAAGCACTAAGAAGATTAAATGAGATAAACCGTGGAAGAGCACTGCTACTGGTGATGGCTTCTTCATCTACCTAGTTAACAAAACACCAAATAAGGCTGTCATGATAAGCCTTTTATGTGAAATCCCTTATTTAAAAGAAAAATCTTACAATTTAAACAGACACTCATTGCTAACTAAGGGGTATTTCAGAGAACGGACCAATCGGCCAGAGAAGGGAGGAAGTGAGAGTGGGAGGAAACCGGGACTGGACAGGAAAAAAACTAGGCATCTACATAAAAACATGCAGGCTCCAGAAACCTTAACACCATCAGACGATGGTGCTAACATTTACACCCCCCTGCAGGCTTCCTCAGCTAGCCAGACTTATTATTCTCTCCATTTCTCCTGAAAGCCAATCTCCATTTTGTAAAACAGTCACTGAGCTTCACTCTTAGAAGAATCTCTTTTCTCTTTACTTGTCATAACAAAAATGCAAACCATGCTGCACTGAACAGTCTTGTAGCACAAGATGGAAAAGAAACTTGAAGTCAATTACAGCTATTTTGTTTAGTTGCAGAAAAATACAGAGTTTTTCCTTTTTTTGGAGTATCAGTCTATTTTATTCTTACATGGTTTTCCATGCCAGACATTTTAAATCGCTGCATCGTTGTAGAAAATCTTTGACCTGTGCTTTTATTTATTTATTTATTTTGAAGAAAAACTAAAGAATACTTCTTTAGAAATCTCCTGCAAAAAACAAGTGGTTCAAAAACACATCTGCACTTCCTCCTATGAGCCTCTTCAAACAACACCTATTCTTGAAAACAATAAATAAGAGGACTTGCCTGCACCTGATCAGACGGTATGACTCACAGGATTTCTTTCATGATCCTCTTTTAATATTTTTACCAACTTGAGGTTTTTGCTGAAAAAATTGAAGGCCTTCAATGGTGATGGAGAAAGAATGCAATGGAAGTGACTACTGAAAAGCAAACAGGAAATGCAGAGGATGGAGGTTACATGGAACTGACACTGAATGTTGTCGTGTGAAAAGGTACTGCACTTAAATACTCACAGACATTCAGACTGGATCTTAGACATTGATTGCTCCTTTTATTCTCCCTGTTTTGCAGTGTGAGCTACTGCAATAAAAGGGCTTAAATGAAAACTCCTCACATGCTGTACCACTTCCAAGAAAGAAAAAGAGGAGGAGAGATCTTCTTTACAAGTGCTACCAAAGCGCTGAGGAGATTGCCAGATGGATGCTGATGTTTTAGGAACTCCTGTGGTGTGACTGCATCTACTCTTGTCACATATTTCACTAGACAAACAAACGCAGCAGCAAAAAAACCTTAATCAGGGTGTTTGGAATCTGCAGCGGGGAGGACTTGCTCAAGTCACGACTCAAAAAAGAGCGGACCCACGTGCACACCCTCACACACGCGTGTTCAGCCGCTCAGTCAGCATATTCCTGCTAGAATTCCTTATGGCCATGCTTCCCTTACAGCAGTGTTGCTTAGGAGTCACGCGACCTGCACCTGAAGTGCAGCGTGTGACTCATGCATCGGTTACACAGAAGGCAGAGCTCAGCATGACAACACACAGTCAGTCGCTGGAGTCCCACCCACTCAAGAACGCACCCAGCCTGTGTGCAGACATGTCAACTGGGAGCACATAAATGATCCCACCATCAGTTTTCCAAAATAAACATGCATCTCAACAATCTCTAACAATTGTAGATGTCATCAAATTTAAACAAATACGAAGATGCAACTGTGTTCCTTGATGCGATGTTGGAATAAAAACAAATTGATTTCTCAGGGAAAAGTAAAAAATATGACAAATAGCAATTAGATGTGTTTTCCTGTGAATACAGTATTTTGGGATGGAGTATGCGTGCTAGTTATTTATACACAGTGAGCAGGAATTGCTCTCCCATGTAACCTTTGCTGTTTCCATATTGGTGTTGTGACACCTCCACATCACAGTGTCACATGATGAGTGAGCTCTGCAGGAAGCCGGCTGCATGCATGTATATCAGAGATCAAGACACAGAGATGGAAATGTATTCGTCATTTCTGGTTTTGTTCACCGCTGGTGGTTTGTAACAAGTCAGGGCATTTCAAACCCAAAGAGCTTGAGCGCAGTACAACATTTATTATTATATATATTATTTTATTTATAAAAAAAATGTTTAAATGAATAAATGTACTTCAAGCTGTTTTTTCTTTATTTGGAGCAATTTTTTTTCCTATCTCAGTTTAAAAATAAGACTAGGGCATTTTGCTACGCAAGCTAGTTATCTGCTCCGAAGAACAACTATTTTTAAAACTAAACAGTTACTAACCTGAGACTGACATGGAGTTATCACCTACTGGACGTTTCCATAGTAACGCTCAGAGATAGCATCTGATGAAAGGACGAAAAAGATAGCTCATCATGCTGGCAGTATTTAGACACTTAGAAAGATGTAAGATTAATTTTCCTGCAGATGGTTTCAGTATTTTTCTAAAAAAAAAAAGAGTGTGTGCTGCCAAAAGCAGTTTACAAAAACATATATGGAAGAAATAAACTACTTTTTATTTATCGGGGAACCTGGAAACAAAAGAATAAAAACACCAAGACAGCTGCATGACGTGTTATTGAGGCTCACGGCAATTGTTTGCATCAGAGAACAGACGATTTCTTGAGGAAAAACATTTCCATCATTTCCGGTCGGCATTGCCAAGGACTGCATCTGGCAAGGTGCATTATAATGCAGATTTCTTCGGTCACATTTCCTCTTATGTGGGCTGTTCATGAAGTCTGTACCAGTTTACAGGGGAGGCAAAGAAAGTTTGACTAAAGGGGAACTTTTATGTACCAAAGAGCTCAGTTTCCTGACTGCCTGGTGGAGAAAACTGTCTTTGAGTCTGCTGGTCCTGGCCTGAAGACTACGTAGTCTCCTCCTGGATGGCAGCAGACTGAAGAAGCTACAGTTTTTAGAAAAAAATTGTTGAATGTTCTTGGGTTACAGAGTTTCATCTGTGCTTCTGTTGCATGGGATTTATTTTAACCCTTGTGCTATCTTAGATGACCCCCACCCTTACTTTGACGTGTTATTCCTACCATGACAAAGGTGGATAAAGGTGGAAAGTTTTCATGTAAGTCATGAACACCAGTGAAGATCACAAATAATTGAAGAAAAATTGTTCAAAGCACGTGTCTAGTGGGTCTAGATGACCCAACTCCCAACGTTAAAGTGCCCAGGATAGCACAAGGGTTACATACACAAAAGACAGACTAAAGTGTGCACAAAATCTATTGAAATGGCCTAACACATTTAACTGCATGATCACTGAGTTCAATGAAGTTCATTTCAGCTCAAATAAAAACTGAAAACTGAAAGAATATTTCAGATTACAGGGATTTGCATTGATGTTGGAAACAATGCATAGAATAATTGGTCAAAACTGTGCTGGCAGCTTTGTTCTTCCATTTTGCAAAATGCATGTTCCCCATTTGGTCAGCTTGATTGGTTTTGTAGTCCTCAGAACATTTTTATTTGATTTCTGTCACAGGATAATAAGACATTGTCCCACTCCAACATCTTAAAGAATGACTGTTTTTATCAAAATTAATAGTTGAGAGTGTTAGGGAGGGAGGCCCATAGGATGGAGGCAGAGAGTGGTTTACAACATGAGCAAAGTTAGCAGTTCCCTGGCTGTTGTGAAGTATTAAACACCTTTTCTGTCAGACATGATCACCTGCAGGAAGTAGGTTAAAAAACACTGCCAGACCAATGTCAGAACACTGACGCCCTTGATGTTTCTAAAAACACTTTATGTGATTAATAGAACTGGATCAGTGCAGATTTCCCACTTCAAAACCCACCAGAGCTAATCCATGTAACTGATGTGACTGAGGTTTGAATGATGTCAACATGTGACTGAGTACTCTGTTTTGACTCCTATACTGTGTCCATCTTGATTCCTAATTCTGTGATGCTTTTGACAGTTGACCATCACTTAAGAAAATTAAAACAAGAGGACAAACCATGCTATGTCCTTTGTCTAAGTGACATCTGTGCAAAGGATCGAAACATTTTATGTTGATTGATTCCAAACTGCTGAAACATGATAAAATACTGGGAGAATGCTTGATGTTGAAACTCTTTCCAAGAACTTTCATGTTTAGAATTACTTTTTTTTTTCTTTTTTTGTAAAAAAAAATGGCAGTTTCACATGAGCCATATTGGATCTCAAGAGGCCAAATACCTACAGGTCTGTGCCTCTCTATTTTTGGCCTGCTGATGTGTAGTCAACACTGAAAGTAAGTGGTGAGGTAAGCAGCCAGCAGCTTAGATGGCTTTAGGCCTGTGTGATCTTCTGATGGATTGTGGCCTCTCATCACATAGATTGAACGGAGAGAGGGAAAGCAACTAGAGTAGAAAAGCCTAGAGACGCGTTTGATACAGCATCCTGTTATACCCCATAAGTATTTAATGGTTATGACCGTAATACAGAAACTATCAAGCTTTGCTTCTGCTGACCTCATTTCCTTCTCCTCCCTCTTTCTCTGTCTGTATCTGGTAACCAGATTTCTCTGTCATCTGCTCTCCCATCTTTCCTTCCTACTCTCCCCTTAAGCTGCTTGCCTCCACATGCTGACAGACAACGCGTATTCCCTGCAGACTACAAAACTAACAGATCTTCACATAGACCCCTGATTTAATGGAAGCCAAACAGAGTACGTATATACTTTCACAGCTGAGAGACAAAAAAGGGAAGTATAAGCAGACATGTTTTAGATGTAATATCTACAAGAACCTTTGGAAGAAAATATCAAACACTCACATTTTTCACAAAATCAAAAGATTTGCGTTTCCAAAATGTGAAGTGCTTTAGGAAATCTGGAATGACTGAAGGAAATAGATTTTTGCAGGGCCATCCTATTTAACTGAACTACTCCTAGATTGATCATATCATGTTAGCTTTAATTGCAATTTAAGCAAGCTTAATAGAATTTATCCACATGATTTAAATGATATAATATTACATCAATATCCTACAAACATATTTGTGCCTATGCACATGTAAAGTGAACTCACTACAGTCATTTGTTATATTTGCTTTGGCACCAGCAATGTTTTGGCAGACGTCCAGCTCACATGAATAATGCTTTTAAAGGTTACAAAACAAAAATTCTGCATCTCAATCTAAGTCAATGCAGAGGCTAATTAATGATAAACATAAAGAACTCAGAGAAATGTTTTTCCTACAGTTTTTTCTTTTGCTTAATAAAGTTTAATGATGTATTACGATAACATTGTTTTGTTTGTACTGTCAGGTTACTGTCTTAAAATCTTTAACACAAAACATTCTAATTTTATCTTGACATATCATAATAACTGTAATTTTCCTAGTTATTTTAATTAAGGCAATTAAATGCCCTGTTTTAGCATCTTATATCATGTCAAACTGTATGGTTCTGTGATTGTTTTGCATTTATAAATAAAAAAAACAGATTTAACTTGAAAACTGACTGGTTTTGTAACGACTCACTAAGGTTTTTATGAGTAAGATAAATAACAAAAAATAAAATATTTCCCAGGACACATGTACAAGCAGCTCTCATATTGGCCTTTGTGGTACCTAACAATGTAATTGGAGATTTTCCATGGCAACGAGAATTTCAGAAACATATCAGTCATATAATTTCTTTTCTACCTGACATGGATAGCATTTCTTTTTCTTTTTTCCCAAAAACAGATACTCTCCATCTGCCTTAGTGTAGAAATCCCCTATGACCGGTGTTCAATTTGGTCTCATTACCAGGCCAAACAACAAAGAGGTCCAGTAAAGTAAAGTAAAGTTTTCTCCCACTTTCATCACAACTCTACTTTGAAAAGCTACCCTTTGATTTATCTAAATGTGGCAATAATTATACGCCAACTCTCAGAAATGCTAATTAGCCTGACAATGCACTCCGACCTTGTCAGTAATATTATCTAATTACAGAAATTCTAGTTCATGCATTTGTGCTGTAAGCTGCATTTTCCCTGTGTTTTGGCGTTTAACATTTTGCCATCCAGAAGGTTTTTTTTACACAAAAAATAGAATACCATGGTCAGTTGTGTTACAACATGTGGTTCTTTCTCATTTACTAAACTCTTGAATTAATTTTGTCCTGTTGCTTCTTGAGTTCCATCTCCATGTCTTTTTAGAAACAGTAGCTGTCTTAATTAACTCCTGTTGCTCTCCAGAAACTATGTCCTAAAAAACTGCAAAGGTTCTTTGATTTTGACTAAAAAAACAGGAACGCTTTTACAATGGATCAAAAAATGATCAGAGTGGGACTTTAAGACATGATTTGCAGTGACTTCAATCCAGCTTTAAAGTTAAGATTTTAAATGAGTTGTCTTTGTCAACACTGAGCTTGACAGTTGTTTGGTATTAAATCTGTCTTGGTCGCAATGAGATTAGTCTAAATAGTAATCAAAGAATGCAGTAAATTTGGATAAAACAGGTTCTTGAAATAATGCTAGTTAGAAACTCTGAGCATGAAGCATGAAGAAGATCATCAACCTCTGGACTCTAGAGGATTTCACTGCCATAATGATCCAAACATTTGGCCATGAGAATATCATCTTAAGAAGAGATGGTTAGAATTGTCCTCCATGATAACTTGGGTTAAAAGTTGCAACAATCATGTAGACTGATGGCAAGATAAAACATTATGTCTCTGCAGCAACAAACATAAAAGAAATTGGCTTGTTCAAACTGCATTTCAGCAACAGAAAATCTAGTTATCCAGCTAAATTCTGCATTGTGTCCTTGGGTAGAGGTGGGTAAAATCTCAGAAATGTTGCAAAAAAGGTTTTTTTAAGCTCCTCTTCGTCTCCTAATTTATTTGCTCTGTCTTTCCAAAGGTAACCGAAGGAAGTCAAAGCCTGCCAACAGTGAGCCTTCAGTATATTAATAAATATTGGAAGGGTTATTCTTTAGCAAAAAAAAATTGCAAAAACTTTAAAATAAAAACACACCAAACAAAAAAGATGTTCATGTTTATTTTAAGATGACCTGCTGCCATGGCAACAGTACAACCACACTAGTAAGCGCTGTTTACTCTACAGCTCACGGAGATGATTTTCTTTTCATGCACAGAAAAGCTTCTTCCATTGTAGGGAGAGTTCACTCAACAAAAAAAGATTATTCCAAAAATTCCAGCTTATTCTTGAATTTACTTTGGGATTTTACAAAAACTTTCAAACAGGATTCTGCTGGTAGATCTGTCATTTCTGGCGTTGGAACATTATGCATGAGCTAGACTAAACCTGAATCTGCTATTTTGTCAAAAGTATTATCTCTAACAACTCAAAACATCATGGAAAAACTCCCATCTGAAAACAAGGTCAGCAAGTAATACTCTTTTGAGGGACAGCTGACCTGTAGAGGATGAACCCTGACTTTGTCCAAAGACAGCTGGTTCACAGCTCCAACAAGCCCCACAACCCAAGCCAACTCTATAGGAATTGGAGCAATGAATCATTTGAGGAAAATCAGCATGGCAGGGACAGAAATTGGCCAAATAAACAAACTCAAAAACAGCATGAATGCTACCATGCCTTCACAACAGCTACCCAGTACTCATATCTTTGTTTTGACTCCAAAATTGAATTTGTCTTAACTCAGCAAGCCAAAAAAAGGAAAACAAAACAGAAAATAGACCCATACTTTTAATTAATATTGAGGACCTACTGATACCACTCCTGTGCTTGCTGTGTCTGACTCCACTTATCTCTTAACTCTTTTTACCATCGGTGCTCAGGCGTAACTAACACGTACGCTAATCGAGTAGGGGTTTAGTTCTACTTTACTTTTATTAGCTGCAAGAGTTGATGGGACTAGTACGATGGGAGTAGGCTCTAGGTCTAAAACTGGTGGCTCTTTAGGCCAGACAGTAAATTGATCCCTTAAAATTATGTTTGATTTTGCTTAAATAAAAAAAACATATTGCTTTCATGCAGGTTTTACTCAATACTGCTTTCAGGCTGTAGTACTGCAGCTTTTTCCATTCTACCAATAGCACAAATAATATTGTGCTCATAATCATAATTGTCTGGGTCCAATGTCTGCTGCAGAGCAGAATGTCACGAGACAAAGTGAGTGAAGGAAAACATGCATATTTGTTAACACACCTGAAACCTTTTTCTCCTGAAACATTCAAATTATCCAAATAACTGTTCTCTCTTCAGTCCTGACATTTAGCTAATGGACAGTCAGTGACACCTAGTCCCTACAGATGCTACGAAATAGCTCTTCAGAGATCCATTCTTAGTCACTGGGTATTAGCACAAATCTGCATTAATAACAGCGTGGTCTCTCTGGAATTAGAGCAAGCTCTCAGATGATAGCAAATTCTCAAACAGCAAATTCCAACAGACATTTACACTTGGAAAAGTCAATTTAACTTTGTTGGAAACATGTTTGTATTCCAATATACATTTACAATGATAAATACCAAGTGTTATGACATAATTCTCATCAACTTTCTCAAAGAAGTAACCAATTTCACTAATGTAAACTTTTTACTTATCAGTGGGAGTCAGAATGTCAGTGGTCTTGTTCAACAAGTGCTAGGTGGCAGCGAACATAAGGTCAGTTCCAAGAGCCTTCTGTCTGGCCAGCATGACACGATTCCTGACCATAATAAGGTCAGTTCTGAGGCTGGGTTTGAAAGTGCTACCTGCAGCTGAGACTCAAAATGTCACTAATTATTCTTTACATCACTGGCAAAAACTCATATCACAACCAGCAGTAAAAACACAACAAAATTATCACACATGTTTTGTTTCACTGACAGTGTCGGTGTAAATCCAACGCAGTGATGCTATGTCAGTCAAAGGACAAACCCACAAAAACAGCAACATCTAAGGGTGTGCCGCAAGTATGAGACAGAACCACAAATGGTTTGTGATGCCTTGTCAGAACACTGATCTTGATGTGTTTATCCATTATCTCTACCAATGTTCAAGATTATCAACTACTGGTAATGTAGTGAGGGCCACGATATTACTGTGGTCTGTGAGTAGCCCATGATTTCAACTTTACCGCTGCTAAAACACACCAAATCAGCCATGTGGAAGAAAAAAATCCATTAGGAAAAAAACACATTTTTCAAACTCCAATGAGGCCCAAAAGATTCCTCTTCAGCCTCAAAACAACAAAAGAGTTTGACAAACGAAAACTGAGAGCATTCAAAGTCAAGTTGGCCTGACTCCTGGTTCTGGTTGTCAGTTGACTCACTTGTGTAAAATTGGGGACAATTTTTGATCCTCCAGTTCATAAATCTTCAAATGTTTAGCGATATTATGTTTCTTCATTGGGGGAAAAACCCAGCCAAATCAATAAAGCTCAAACTAAACAAAGACATCCTCTAAAATCAAACTCCCACAATGCACCTTCACTCGTAATTCACAGCGAGCACACCCATGAATCACAATTTCTGGCAGCAGACCTCATGTCCTAGAACTGGCAACCACACATAATAAGCCATCACCAAAACATGTACAGAAGTCCATTAAAAATGTAAAAAGCATCAAGAAAAATCGAAATGATTACAAAAAAGGAAAAAAGGATCCCAGACAAGCCCCAATTTATCACAACCTTGCCCAAAATAAGTGATAGAGGAGAACTGCACTCAACAGTTTATCTGAATAAAAATATTTTAGTATATTAGTCAAATTTAGGTTTATATATATGCATTATAAAAGCCAAGCTGGATGGGTGAATATTTGTTTAGAGCTCCGGGCTGTCACAGCAGTATTTGGTAAAAACATCCCTAACCATGATGTCAGCATTTTCTTCAAACAGCCTCCAACTACCTCTGGAATGATGAGGTGTATTTACTTTAGCCAGTCTTTTGTAACATCCAGTCAGAAGCAAAAAAAGTCACATCATCTTAATCGCAATGTTTAAAAAACAGCTATTTAAAGTTTAAGCTCAAGTAACAGCAACGATTGGTCAAACCAACAAATCTCAGTCATTGTTTTCAATTGTTCAAAAATCTGCTTTGATGGCAACTTGCACAATATGTGTGGTGAATGCAGGGAAAGTCACTTTTCTGACAAAAACTGCAGAGAACGCAATGTAAGCAGTGGGTGGATGGGAATACATGGGGGTTAGTGGGAGGCAGACAGTGAAGATGAGCAAAGGAAAGGGAGCAGATGTGGCCCCTGGGCTTAAACTGCTGCATCACCACGTCCATTCTCATAACTTCATCACATTGTGAACCTGAAGCCCTTTCTCTGAAACCACACTTTGTGACTTTCAAGCTTAAAAAAATGAGGAGGATCCCCCCTGGTGCACATACACACACATGCAAAGGAAAGACACATTGAAATTCTAAAAGCCACAGTCACAGATCTTGGTCAAACCTCCCTCTGTCTTACCAGCAACCTGAAAGACCCTGAATGGTCTCTACCCCGTCCCATCTCATACTGACCTAGGTCAGTTATATAAGGTCTGTATGCATGCCCGCATCCAGATCTCGCTGACAAAAATGTCCTCTTTCAGCTAATTTGATTTCCATTACGGGCTTTTTTGTGACACAGTCACAGAGGAACATGGAGGATGCACAGTCTGATGCGGAGAGTCACGATTTCTGTGGTTGCTTATGTAACACAACCAGTCAAATCTTAATGGAGAATATGTGTGTCATTTGTTGATCCCATTTGTACGTCATGTTCTCCTCAGTTTGCAGTTCATTTTTAGATAGCTGCTTGGTTTCTGAGTAGTAAAGGAAGTTCAATTTGGATTGACGAAAAGTAATGTATCAAAGAAAATGAATGAGAGTTTAAAAAATATGGGTAACTATAAAAAAAGACATTGGGGCTCCTTAATAATACCAAGACATTTTATCTCGCATAATTGAGCCTGACGGGTGGAAATGGCCAGTGCCTAATTGCCTTTTCAGCTTTCCGTCATCCATCCTGATCAAAACTTGTTTGGAAGTCACTGATGTGGGCGTAAAGCAAGCTCTGTTTATGTTTTGTATGCATGAACTTAACAAGGCAAGGCACTTGTAAAGAGAGAAATCCCTCCCAAAAGCAATTAGTTCCTAAATTAAAAAAAAAACAAACATTATTTTTGTTTAAATAGATATTATGTTGAGACCTCATCTTTCCATGAATTGCAACTATTAAACGCTTGATGAACACCAGCTCCTGCTAGATGAAAATGTTGATCTCTATCCTATGGAGCAGTCAAAAACCAGCTGACATGCTCTTATCTTTCATGTCTGCTCAACTGCCGTGGAGAAGCTTTTCTGATTTAATATTTCTGTCAAAGTTTTTGTCTGTTTACCAATGTTAGTACACGGAAAGCTTCGAGCAACTCCCTCCTGGGTGGAAAATCGATCACATTTAGCCAAATGCTGCTCTCGCCAAGTCTCAGAAAGGAGAGCCCTGTCTGCAGTCCCAGCATTAATATTTATGTCCAGTATGCTCTTGATGAAATGCCATTTACAAGAAAAATAGAAAAACACATTAAAATGCCAGAGAAGGTGAAAATACCTTCCTGCCTTTCTCACTTGTCTCCATTTTTTGGCGTCACTGCAGTTTATTCACTGAAATCTGCGTACAGAAACCCACATTCAACCGGCACAGCGATTTTCAGAGTTACATTATCAGTTTTGTGAAGTCGCTCCACAGCGTGTGACTCCTCACCAACTGCTTCGAAACATTTTTAAAGGTTTATTAAATAACTGCAACAAATTAGAACCCTCAAACTGAAATAGCCGTTTTGACAGCACATGATGGAATGCATATCCTTAGAACTAACACTTGTCGGTGTGTTAAAATAGGCCTTTAATCCAAAAACTTGTGGAGTGGGAAGAAAGAATCTGATGTGAATCCAGATGAGTGCTCTGATTCCAGATTATAGAATATGGATTATATATACTAAACATGAGTATCAGTAGCAGTTTGATGCTTTAACTGTGTCACATATGGGTAAGTCAATGAAGACATCCTGGAAACATACTCATGCAAATATGAATGACATTATGAAAGCCTTAGTCAAAAGTCGCTCTTACGAGGGAATATGGGGTGTCGGCAGGCGAAAAATGGGCAAACCTGTATAGAGCACGGAAACCTACAGGACATATTGCTGTTTGAGCATATTTTTTTATGGACATCCTTTGAGCGACAGGTTGTAGTGAGCACATATGCAACATGCAAGGGTAAGTATGGGTGAAGAAGGTGAGACCCAGGCGTTTTTTACAGATTTTTCCTTTTTCAACACCCCAAATCCTGTGCACTGTGCAAGAAACCCATTAGTGTTGTTCATGTGAAAAGTGCTCGCTCTTTGCATGCTCCTTAAATGCTTCTTGCATGCAACCTGACATTACAAATTAGGAAGTTAGGTAATAGTGCACTTTCTGTCGGGATCCTACGACTGTCCTACGGGCACTTACGTATAACTACACAACCAGTGCCTGCAGCATTTGAGGTATTATTAAGGAGCCAGAGCAGGCACCTTAATGAAGCCTAGAATGCAGCGTAAGAGCACCGTATGACAGCATCACTCGTACGTCATAAGTGCGTGCAACTTACATGATCCTTACAGACACTACACAATACACTCCCCACACACATTAATTTAGTTTATAAAATCCAATCATCACCCTATAACACCACGCACATGCAGGCTTTAAACCTCATCCTGGACTAGATTTTCAAAGCCTTTGTCATTGAAGGGTTGATTAATTTTCTTCTGAAGCATAAAAAGTTCAGATCCACTCTCCAGATGTTTTAGCAGCTTTTGACAGAGGCTGTTGTCACCCTTAATTTTATGAGTACTGCTGGACAGATATTGCCTCATCATAACTCGATGAAGCATCCATTAGACAAAAAAAAGGTCAAAACTGTTTCACGCAGCCTCGTCCTTTTTAGCCATGGCATCCAATAAAAGGTTCACAAGATAAAGCCACATCCAGATATTGACACCTCAGAACAACTGTGAAATCTATCATCAAACATCCATTCACACATACACACAGAAAATAGAAAAAAAATACGGGTCAGAAGATTCTATTTTGTCAAGACAGACCTCTGCGGGCGAGATAAAATTGCTTGGGGTTGCCTTTCATTTGGATAACATTATGTTTTATTTAGAGGAACGTGCATTTTCATATGACCAAAATGTCCCAGTGGACAGCACAACAGTCACATCCTGTCCAGCAACTCCTGCAAGCAAGGGAGGGAAACTGATGCCTTTTAGCAGTCGCTCTCAAAGGCATTTTATTGAAAGAATGAATACAGCGTGTTGCAGAGGTGAAGCCTCATGGAGGAAGGTAGGCGACACTGCTGGGTGGTGAGATGTGTTAATTTAAACCCTACAGAAAACCTGCCTTGTCTGTTTAGTTTTTTCTGTTCTTCAAAGCAAATTTCATTAAATGAAACTGAAACGTGTTGGTTAAATTGATTTCATTTTTATGAAACCACTCAGAAAAATGCTAATCAATCAATATTAACAACAAGCACTCACTCTTCATTAGACAGGATGTTTTTAATGGTAAAATATGTTCTCCTTGGCTGATTATGATGCAAATATTTTATATTTCAGGCATTAATGAATCTTCCAAATACTCAAATACAGTTCACTTAGCAGTGACACTTAGACAACTGCCATCTTCCACTTACCACTCATGCTGAGGCTCATCAATCACCAGCAGAATCTTGAACTTCTTGGAAAGGGAAGGTGAGGGGGCTGACTGCTCCACAAATCCGGCAGCAGAAGCAGCCGTCTGTTTGACCGCGTTGGTGATGGAGCTGAAGGAGCTGAAGAAACCAGATGAACCACCAGAGGACTGGGCCTGCTGAGGCTGCTGGGCCAGCTGGGATGGACGCCGCTCCTGGGATGCAGGGGAGCTTGCTGGCGCCTGGGATGGTGCCGGAGCTTTGGTTGGGGACTGGGCAGGTACAGGAGCTGTGGCAGGGGCTGCACCCTGCTGGGGGGGAGAGGATGCCGTGGGGGGTGGTGGAGCAGGTGGGTCAGGCCTTTGGAGATCTGTCATGTAGCCATTGGGCAGGTTGGACATGAAGCTGCTGTCGGAAAGACGACGCCGAAGGAAGTTCATGGCTGCAGTTGGATGGTTGGTCTCTCAGGCTTCTTCTTCTTTTTTTTCCCTTCTGCGTTCCTTTGAATGTCCAGACTGAATGGAGAGCAGTAACTGAGGCAGACTGGACCGGAGGTTAGATGAATGACAGGGTACACAAAGCAGTCCAAATGGTGGAGAGATGTGTGATGGAGAGCTGCTCCTCTGTTGACTGAATGAGGAGCAGGGAGGGATGGATGTAGCGATGAAACAGCTTTGGTCCAGACTTCAAGAGACAGCTCCCCAAAGTGCTGCTACGCCAGCAGAACAGCGCGTGTGCGTGGTGTTCCACCTCCTCAGCCTCACGCTTCCAAATGTGTGACGTGTGAGATTGTGGATCTGCTTGCAAGAGAGAGGTGTGGTGTCGCCCCCCGTCGGTGAGGTGTCGGTGCCCCCCCCCTTCTTCACTCAGCCTTCCTGCCTCTTAAGCTGCTGCAGGCTGAATGTGCTCAGGAGATGCTGCCGTCTGTTTATCTCACCCCTTCTTCCGCTCACGCTTTCCTCCTGCTCTTTTCCTCTCTTACTCACAGCCTGCTGCCCCCTCCCCCTCTCCTCCTTCTCTCGCTTGTCATCCTCCTGCTACATCACAAACGATGCTCCAGTGTTGTGCTGCAACACTGTAGTGCTGTGTGCCGTGTGCAGCCGGAGAGGGTGTTTCCTGGAGGCAGGCATTAGGTGGAGTTCCATACATCCTGCAAGCCTGACACTCTTCTTTTACCATCCGTCTTTCTACCATTTCCACAACCTCTCTAAATCCCAGGTGTCATGTAAAGCGGATGAACCAAGGCTTAGTAGAAGATGCACACATGGATCTAATGGGCATGTGCGATTACACCCAATGTCGGTGCACACTGCTAAGACAAACTGAGAATAATTGGCAAATTGGGCAAACAGTGGCGCCTGGTGGCCAGAAACACCGTAACTTCTGCACACTTTGAAACATGCCTAAAGTGCATTGGTTTAGTAATATAACATTTAACATCTGGTTCTAAAGTGTTTCATTCTAAACCCAAACATTTGTAATCAAAAAATTATACATTTAGTGTCTTTCATGTTTGTTTTTTTCAGAAGCTGCAGATTCAAAATGAATCTCAATGCAACTTCCCTTGAGTTTTGGGTTTAAAGACCTCCTGGTTACAGGCTACACACTGCAGGGGGCAAGGAACAACTGCGGGGGGGAAAAACATCTTTAATACTCCATCATTACACTGATGACAGGAAATATGGAAGAAAGCCGCCACGGTTTTTCAAAGTATAGATGTAACCAAATAAATGTAATATTTTGGACTTCATATTTTTTACACTGTAAATCCACATTTTTCCACCTGGACTCTAGTTGTTTTCACGTATGAATTGCGGTGATAGTTTTTTATGGATTAAAGTTTGTGGGGAAAAAATCAATAACATAAACCTTTATAAACTTTTTAGATCTGATTTCTCTGTTTTGGATTGATGAAACTTCATGTAGCTATCGATTTATGTGTCAGTGCCTTTCAGTACAAACAAGCGAACCAGAGATCATCTTGAAAGACGCCATACACATTTTTCATGAAAGAGATTATCTAAATCCTTACAATGCGACCAAAACGTTATGTCTCTGCTGTATAATCTTATCAGATTATGTTTTAATTAGTTGAATGTGAACATTTTTAAAAATTAAAGATCCAAAGATATCAAAATGCATTGCAACCACTACAATAATTTACAATGAACACGAAAAACATTCACATATCGCTGGTTCTTCATCTTGTAATACAAATCATTTTCCACAGAGTGTGACACGTTTTCCTGACTACAGTTTTCTCCTCCTGTATCTAATCTTTTTCTGTGCCTGACTTCATTATGCATTCACTACGTGATGCTATAAGTGGAACAAAATTGCCAAATGCCATCAGTAAAAGCAGCCTGCATCCAAAATGTTTGCTGCTTTAAGCCTTAACAAAAATGCCTGAGGATGAAAGGACAAAGAGAGAAAGAGAAGGAAGATTATTCAAGCGGGAAGAAAATCCCACACACGTCTGAGCAGCATTAAAGAGCACAGTATGGAGTTAAGACACTGCAGTACAGGAGAGGAGGAAAGAAAAAACTTCAGTTTAGTGCTATTACCTTTTATTTTTCTAACATTTAAATATTTCCAAGATGCAATCTTGCATTAGTCCATTATGGGATTGATTCATCACCAAGGAACATTTATTTAGCGCTAATTGATTGAAATGCATTATTTAACCTTTTTCCCAGACAGCTTGATATGATTGGGGATCATAGAATTATCGATTGGAGATTAATTCTGTTTAGATATCTGCATGATAATCCATAACCACGTCACCTTCTTTCCACCTCTGATGCAGAAGTCAATATATGGAAACTGAGCTTTGAAGTTCAGCGCATTCTCTATGTCCTTTCCATGTGCGTTTTCATAAGTGTTTCTTGCGTTGGCCGTTCGTTGATGTGCGCAGATATCCGTTTAGGGTCTTGGCTGATGGCTCTTTATGCGAATTCTGTTTTCCGCTGTTCTAAATTTTTTTATCAGTTGAGAATTACGCAATATAAGTGTATTTTACATAGTTTATATGCAATTATTGGGTAAATCATATGCAATTGAGTGTGATTTTTGCGAGATGGATACGTAAATTTGTGGCTTTCCACAACCCTTCCATGTATGTTCACACATGTATCCCTGATGTGTAACTTTTTTATTGCGTACAAGGAGCACATATGACATTACGATGGTGCAATTGCCGCACCAACCACTTATGAATAGCATGTAATAACAATAATCAAGCACGATTCCTGCACACTCACGTATTTGTGACGGGTATATAAATCGACCTTTCACACTTCAGTCTAGACGGTGCCGTCTATGCGGACACACCTCTATGCATTCAGCTTCAGAAGACATCACCATGAACCCCCAAAGGCGAGAAGTGCTGCTTAATAACCAACTGGTCCATCTCCAGCAGCCCCTGATTAGGAGGCAGAGAAGGAGAAGTCAGTCCTTGGATCGGACGTAAAGTCCTTAATGTTTACGTGTTCTTTTCATGGTTTATTCTTGATACTTCAGTGAAAATTTCATGTAAAGACCACAACTTTTCTCCTTTTTCTATGTATATTCACATATGACCAATTTCATCCGTGCACTGTCCACAAAATGTTCCAAGTGGCTGTGTGACGCAGCTTAAAATATCCTTTTGACCTACGAAAACAAAACTAAAATGAAGAAAAAGGGATCTAATTTTTCAATGACTGCATAGTTTAAAACATGCAAAGATGCAAGATTAACTTCTGAAGCAAGTCGGGATGAGTCAGTGTGGGGAGCTGTGCTTAGTCAACCAAAAGAGAGTCAGAGTGTGTCGCAGAGGCAGTGTGAACTGCAGTCACATCCCAAACTAACATCACCTAACACCTCCCTTACATGACAGTGGAGCACAAAACGTGACCCATTTCTAGAAAGCCTTTGTGGGAAGTCTGAAAAGAAAAATCAAACAGGAGGCAAACCATGAAATGAAGCTTTAACTGTTTGTTTTCACAAATGATTGATAGATTTAAATAGGTCCTTTGATTTTCAAATGGTTGGCTTAACCCTTGTGCTATCCTAGACACTTTACCATTGGGAGTTGGGTCATCTAGACCCACTAGACAGTGCTCTGAACCTTTTTTCTTTAATGCTTTGTGATCTTCACTGGTGTCCATTGATTACATGAAATCTTTCCACCTTCATCCACTTTTGTCATGGTAGGAATAACACGTCGATGTAAGGCTGGGGTCATCTAAGATAGCACAAGGGTTAAAAAATGTATTTTTTAAATGCTGCAGGAAGAAATAGTTGGAGTTAAGAGAGAGCATCAAGTTCTGTGTTGTTGCTTTGCAAAAAACAAACAAAAATAATTAAAATAGAATTGGATTATTTATTTATTTTTTGGTTTTTTTTGTCTAGACTAGAACTAATTAAAATAGAATTGGATGCTGCACGGTGGCGCAGTGGTTGGCGCTCTTGCCTTAGAGCAAGAAGGCCCCCAGTTCAAGTCCCGGCTGGGGGACATGAAATACACAACATCAATGGGGGACCTTTCTGTGTGGAGTTTGCATGTTCTCCCCGTGCATGCGCGGGTTTTCTCCGGGATCTCCAGCTTCCTCCCACTGTCCAAAAATATGCTTCATAGGTTGATTGGCAACTCTAAATTGTCCATAGGTGTGAGTGTGAGAGTGAGTGGATGTGTGATTGAGGATATTCTACCCTGCGACAGACTGGCGACCAGTCCAGGGCATCCCTTGCCTACGCCCAAGTGGCCGGGATAGGCTCCGGCAACCCCGTAACCCCGAAAGGGAATAAACGGTAAAGAAGATGGATGGATGGATAGAATTGGATGAACCCAAAGAGTTTCCAGTATTTCTCTCCTGCAACAAGATCAAATGCACATAGGAATAATCTCAAGATGTTTGCACACATCTCTGTCTGCACAAGACACAGATATGCATACAGAAAACTGAGCCCTTCAGAATAAAAGCCTTTGTCTCAAATGGCTTTGCTGAGAGTTCGCATGAGAAAAATTCAAGGTTTAATGGCTCAGTGGTAATCTAAATGATTATTATTGCTGATGTACTTGCCTGACCAAGCAACTCCTTCTGCCAAAGTAAAGCACTTTTTTAAGTATTTGTATGAAAGGGATGTGAATGCAAGAAGAAGTAATTCCATAACAGAACATGGTCAGGATGTGGGAGTGTTTTTTTCAATTACCATTCATGCATAAACACAACACACTCTCAATAACACAAGGTGAATGATGCGCAATATAATCAGATGTGCTTTTTGCATGCCTGGAAAGAGCAACAGGTCGCCCTGACATGGTGTTACCTCTCCTCTATAGTGTTACCTCGGTAATCTGATGAAACTATAGCATTTTAGAGCCATACTAAAATCCTCGATACATCTGTGATATACTTGAACTGACTTTTGACCACCTGCAGTGGAAATAAATGAAGCAGAGCAAAGCTGATGCAGAAATAGTACAGTGTGAAACAGAGAACACTTGAAGTTATCCACATTTCCTTTCATAAAACAAAAGTCTGATTCAACCAGAGCTTTTAGAGTAAAAGACTAAGCCTTTTTTTGTTGCTACTTTTTTCTTCTTGTATTTGAAATGTGCATCTGATACAACACCTAACTATAAAAACAGATGGGTTTTCTATGATGAACATTTCAGCTTGAATCACAGAGTTATGGTCACAGAAGACTGGAACAAATGTCTGCAGCAAAATGTCTATGAAATAATGATCAGTGAAGCTACTTTGCAACACACTCTGGTGAACATGTGAAGCTGGCAAAAAACACGTCACTTCAGTTCTGTGGGGTTGAAAGGACGTTTTTTTTCTTCCCACACAAGGTTTCTTTGTTCCGTACATTTTAGAAAGAGCAGGAAACAAAACAACAAAATTTGTCATGACAACAAGTAAGATAGCGAGGCTCGCTAAAGTAACAAGGAATCAAATTCATCAATATACCATAACATATGTTTAAACTTTACGATTTGCAGAGACACAAAGTGTTATTACATACCATAAATATATATCGGATGCAGCACATTTTATTGAATCGGCTTATTGTAAAAAAAAAACAGGGCATGAGAACCGAAAATCAGAAAATTCTACCTGCAATGCAAAAAAATGCAGATGCTGATGGGACGTAACTATATAACTGATTTGAAATGGAATGTAATAGATCAAAATTCCCTTTGTGCAAAAAGCTACAGAAACATTAAGAGCCACACAGTCCCCACTCATTTGAGGTAGAACTAAATGTTCAATCAAGAATTGGAACTATTCTATTTTTTAACAAAATTAAACAAACATGGGGACTAAAAGACTTTTCAAATACCTCATGGTGATTTAGTTCCAAACACATTAGCTAATTATTGACATTAAAGTTTGTTAAAAAAAAAAGACATTTACAAATTCAAATACAACATCAACACTTGGATTATTTATGCAAATTTAGTAATCTGTCTCAGTAAATTTTTGTTTTACTAGCCTCTGTCAGAAACTGTAAATGAAAATACTGACGCAGTGGTGCAGACAGCCTTTTTTTTTTACTGTGGACGTTTTCTTTTGATGCACCCTCACTGGGTCCAGGCAGCAGTGACCATCACCATGGCAACAGGCATGCAAAAATTTGAAAAAATCTTGATGTTTCTACCTGTTGTTTTCCATGGGTTTACTGACATGTGTGTTCATGGACAGGAGTGATTTTGGTTTGATGGAATAAAAGAATTCAAATTACGGACTCAAAGAAGGATTTTCTTTGAACATGCAAATCTTTTGCAGTTTTAACATCTTCAGGCAGCATTTTTAACTGTCACGGTCCTGTAAAGAGCTAGTATCATAAGATTAGGTCATGGAAGAAATAAGCAATTCTAATTACGGTAGCTATAAGTTTAAAAGGCCTAAAACACTGAGATTTTGCAAAGCCTTTACCTGATGGCAAATACATTTAATTTTTCCTTCCACCTCCAGCAAGGGATTTAATCAGAGGACACCCCCAAGACAGATACTTCAATCTCTGTAAAAAAATAAAAAATAAATCAACAAATGTACAACTAAATTTCAACCACTTTAAAGTACAAGAATAGGAACTGAGATTGGGTTAAAAAACAGAGCATGCAACAAAATAGGAAACTGCTACTCTAGATGCTAAAGAAAATAATAAAGCTTTATGGATAAAGACTTGGGACCAAATACAGTTTAAAAAAGTCGAATTCTATAAAATAACAGTTTGATTCTTGCAACAGTTTTAATGGTTGTTTCACAAAAACTAGCTCTATAATTTCTCAATTTCTAAAGGCAACTGAAGACAGCTGTGAATGATCACTAACCTAAAGCTGGTGTGACTGACTGATGGGTAAACTTAATATTTTGAGAAAAAATAAAATAAAATCATAAATCCAAATCCAAATGGATTTCCAAGCATTTACTGAAATGCAGTTAAGCTGCATTTATTATTTTTAGCAATGAAAATAACATCACTTTACAAAGCTTGGCTCACTAAAGCTCCTTAAAATAGTTGTTTCTGTTTAAATTCTGTTAAAACGCTGCTTTTAAAATGGTCCAAGGATTTGAAAAAATCACGTATGGAAATAAACTATGAGAAATATTAATGTTGTTTATGTGAACATATTTTGTAAGTTCAGTTAAACAGAAAAAAAAACATTAAAACTAAACAGTCTTTGAGCTATGGAAGGGCTTTCACACTGAGACTGAGCTTGTTAGTCAGGATTTAGTGACCTTCCCGTTGTCTAGTTGGGTGAGAAAAATTACTTCCAACGATTAGAAGAGAGATAATGTTTTTCACAGTTTCATAGAAATCCCACAAAAAGCTGGACTGCCAGTCGTCATGAATCTACATTCATTATTAATGTATTCAATTAAGTGTGAAAAGTGGAACTATAACAGTACAAGCTGATGTAGTTAAAAAGATTTATTGCTTTCAATAAGAATTTTTTTCTCCAAATTCTTTTTTCCATCGTATTTGTGTTTAAATTAGGATGAACAGCATCTGCTTCTGTACAATTTTCAGACTCTAATTTTATTAGCTATTATTAAATGTCTTATGTAATTAGCAATGCAGCCATCACAGGAGAAGTTAATAATATGAGTGCTGATCATCCTCCTGTCGGCTAATCAGTTTCAGATTCACCTTTTCTTTTAATATTAAACGTCACATGCAATAAAACAAAAACAGAAATATAATGTAATTCCTTTATTTTTAGCAAACCGCTGTGCTTAATCAGCAAAACACATTTTACATGTGAGGTACACAATCACACACATGCACACAAGTACACAAAATAAAGGTGGAATGTGCATTTGTCATACAAGGAGAGCTTAAAAATATAAAAAAATAAATTAAAAATGGTCTAAAATTTATATTACAATGTAATAGTTGTCATTCTTACGCAAACAAAGTGCTTCTATGCTGCCTCCATTTTTACCATTCAATGTACCGTAAACTCAATTTCCCATCATACCCTACTCCGCGGTGGAATCCGTGACGCATATTTTAGTCGACCGTGTGGCAGAGAACTGACCCGTCCAAACTGAGCTGACTGTCTGTAATAAAACCCTTTTTTTCTTGTCATGCAAAATAGTTTCGCTGACACGTAACGTGACTAAACTTTCTATTCACTGAGATGCGTCGCCTACTTTACCCGAGAGCTACTTTGTTTTGTTGTTTATTTAGTTCCCTGTAGCGCAAGGATACACAGCTCAGCAGCAGTAGTAGTTCGTTCCAACATGAGTCTTCCAGCTCTGCACAACACCGGCGTGCTTTACCGGAGAATCCTGGCCCAGTTCCCGCAGGACATCAGCGTGGCTTTCGCATACGGCTCCGGTGTTTTCCAGCAGCATGGCATCAGCCAAGGTCAGATGGAGGTAAGAGGAGGTGACGGACAGCAGGCGGCACACCGGCATCACGAAGCTGGAGCAGCCTGTCAAAATAAGAGCCGCTGGTCTGCTCCAAGGATTAACCAAGGAGGATCATTTTTGTTAACTTGATTACCATTATAACGAACCTAAAACTGAGTAATGACATAGCTGTATTAGTATGCATGTATGTAGGATGCTATGTTCAGACATTTAATGCGTGTGCATGTTTGTGTCTGCGCTCAGAAAAACATGCTGGACTTTGTGTTTGCTGTGGACGACCCAGTGACATGGCACACCATGAATCTACTGCAGAATAGGAAGCATTATTCCATCCTCAAGCTGTTGGGTCCTGCCATGATCAGCTCCATCCAGAGCGATTACGGGGCTGCGGTTTACTACAACACCTTGGTGCCTGTGGATGGAAGGGTAATAAGCTTGTGGTTTGTTTTTGTTTTTTTTATAATTCACCTGTTTTTCTTGGTGGTAATGTTTTAATTAAATTCAATAGATTTCAGTCAAAAGGAATAATTTTTTACAGTGATCCCTGGTGTTTAGAAGAGGCGTCTGGAACCTGAGGTTGAAGAAAAATCAAATGTTTTTCATTTGAAAAAGGAACGTAGTTGTTAAGCAAAGGAAAACAGTCAACAAAGTCTAACTTTATTTGACTCATTCACAAACAACTAAAGCACAGTCCATACGATTCTGCCAGGCTCCTGACTACAGTACCCATAATGCTCCTATATGATTAATCATGCGGCTATTATTTTTCGTGCCACACACGCACAACATTAATCCATAATGTGCACCAGATTATAAAGTGGACTGTCCATTTTTGAAAAAGGTTTAGGGAATTGAAGCACGTCTTAAATTTACATTAAATACTGTATGGGTAGCTTCGTTAGCTCTGATTTAATTTTGGTTAAGTTTACAAACTCAAGGCTAAGAAGCTGTCAAAAGTTACAAACCATTTCATATTTAGAAAAAAACAAACTATTTTGCTCCTTCTGTTTGTTTAATTCATGCCAAAACACTATAGTTCATTTATTATTTTATCATAATAGTTACAATAATGTAAATACTAAGCAGTGCCGCACTTTTCTACAGGGTGGAGTAAAACTTTGTGGCTCCTACTGAGTTGTGGTCAGAGACAATCTGAACTACATTAAATGACTCTTTAAGATTTGAAGGTTGCAGACCCTTCATTTATGGCCGTGTCACACAGCCACTACGTATATTTTCCACACATGACACTTTGGTCTTTCGTGAGACATGCGTGACGTACGTAATTCATACGTGTTTCTTGCGTTTGTCGATGTGTTCAGATGTCCGTCCAGGATTTTATTTGACGGGTGGTTACGTGAATTCGGTTTTGAGCTGTTCGAAATTTTGGGTCGGTTAAGAATTTCACAGTTTACGGGTAGTTTATATACAATTATTATGCAAATCTTGCGTAATTGTGGGCGACTTTTTGTGAGATGCGTACGAAAATTTGTGGCTTTCCACGACAGTTCCACGTTTTTTTTTTTTTTTAAATGATTTATTTCAAGCAAATTAATTAGAAATAATACACAACAGCAATATAAACATCAGTTATACATTCATACAGTAACTAATAAAACTTAGGATAATTAGACATATTAATAAATATTGCTTGAAAGGGAGTGGAAGGAAGCGAACTTATATAATCCCACCCCGTTATACAATAACCATTTTATTACATGATTTATCAATATCCGGGTCCCACTTTTCATCAGACAGAATTAAAAATCATAAGATATCGATAAAGCACATGCCAAAGATGAATTACTTAAGTATTACATCAAAAATAACTATTTTAGAAATCAACATGGGAAATGCAGATCAGTCATCTGAACTATATGCAGATTATGTTACTTATAAAAGCCATTCATATGAATAAAACATAATACTATATCAGTAAAGTAGACACAACACTGTTTCAGGAATTTTCATAGCAAAATTTCATCAAGTATCAAAAGTTAAAAACATGTGCAAAATTATGCTACATTAGGAAAGATTTTTGAATCAATTTATCAATTTTTGGAGAAAGTGAAGTAATATCATTAAAAGTCAATCAATTTAACAATTTTCAATGAGGTCTTCGTATTCCTGGGGTTTCTTCGGGGGCATGGTCAGCTCTCTTTTTTGGGGAAAATCAACCTTTTAAGTAATTTGAAGATAGTTGTATTCGCGTCCTGCTGTGTAACCCGGAACCGGAAACCGGAAACGTATGTCTGAAAGACTTTTCACACATGTACTACTTATTTATAACTTTATTATCGCATACGGGGGCACATATCAGGTTAAAATGACGTAATTGGTGCACAAATCACTAATGAATTGCATATAAACAAAGCAATATATTCGTACTTGGTCTGTGGTTTTAACTTGATTCTTTCGTGGTACATCTGTGAAACTTTCACGAATATTCATGTGTGACCAATTTTATCTGTGCCGTATGCACAAAATGTACGTAGTGTCTGTGTGACAACGGCTTCAGTAAATGATATTTCCTCTTATTCTGCTTTTTTCATTCCTACTTTATTTGAGTCCACGCCACTGAATTTAATCAAATGAGTGTAAACATGCTCCTCCCTCCAGATGATCAAATATGGTGTGATAAGTACAGAGTCACTGATTGATGACCTGCTGCATTGGAAGACCTTGTATGTCGCTGGACGTCTTCACAAGCCGGTGAATATGCCAAACATTTAAATCACTTTAACCATTTTTAAATAAAAAGTCACATAAAAACACACTTCAGACTTTTATCTTTTAGTGTTTGCATAAATGTGGGCATTCATGCTCATAGTAGTTGTTCTGTACTCCTGTGCAGGTGAAGATGCTGGCGCAGAATGAGAATGCAAAGCTGAGGGCCGCTCTGGTTTCCAACCTGAAGAGTGCGGTGACGGCCTCCATCCTCATGCTGCCTGAGAGCTGCTCCGAGGATGACCTCTTCCTGCAGATTGCTGGACTTTCATATGCTGGTATATGGTTGTAGTCTCACTATAAAGTGACATAAACAGCGTTACATGGAAAATAATAAAATAAGATAAAAGGTCAATTGAACAAGAATAAAAACTAGGAAACCAAAAAAAAGGAAGTGGAGTAAAATATAGATTAATCTTAGTGAATGGAAAAGTACAGACATAGCAAAATAGGCATTATATACATAGGCCAATCATTTTGTGTGTGTACAGTTCTCTGCGTCTTAGAACAGCAAATAGCTGCAATACCACAGCTTCCATGACATCCATGACAGGTACTCAGTTTCTGTCATTGCTTTCAGATAAGGGATGACAACAGCAGACATGATTGGAGAACTTGTGCAGATGACACATTGGCTACCTGATGGAACACCCTGCTGTGTGTAGCCTAAGGAGAACAAGAGCATTGCCACTTCCTGCAGGCATTGGATCCCAATGTTTTTATACCAAAAACATTGTTCATCAACTCCTATTGCACATTAAAGTAACTTTTAGAAGGCTTTTAGCTCACATTAATGTTAGTCTAAAACTGAATTGCATTACAGTTTACTAGCTGTATTGAGTAAAGTATATAAACTTACATGAAGTTATTCAGACAAACAGTAAAAAGGGCCAACCATTGATAAATGTGCTATATGTAGCAACAACAACTTTTTCTTTATTTCATAAATATTATCAATAAAAAGCATTAAAAGCTGTGAAAAATGTAACTATAGTTCTAATTTGAACATTTTCTGAGAGGTGACCTAGGATTTGGGTTAAAAAACTGAGGTGGTGTGTGGAGTTAGTTTTGTGCTAAGCGTTGCTCAGTACGGCCCTGTATCCACATAGTGTCTGAGCCAAATTAATAGTGGCAGCAGTTTATTTCATTTTAAATAATTAAATCTGGACAAATTATTTAAGGAGAACCTAATTTGATGGTTATCTGTCTTAAAACTTTCAATGCAAAACTCTGTCAGAAATTCTTCTTCTTTAGGTCTTTGGAGAGCTTTGAAATAAATTAGTCAGAGTAAGGATGCAGTCG
Source organism: Oryzias latipes (assembly GCF_053564925.1). NCBI lineage: Eukaryota > Metazoa > Chordata > Actinopteri > Beloniformes > Adrianichthyidae > Oryzias > Oryzias latipes. The sequence goes on from NC_136241.1 coordinate 11,028,650, forward strand.
ACTGGATGGAGACAGATTTATTGTTTTGTTGATCCACTGACTGTTATGAGTATATGAACATGGGAGTGCTTAGTGTAAACGGGGATGTGAGCATGCAAATGGGACACTTTCATTTCTAACTTCAAACAGGATATGCGTTAATGTCCTATAAGTCAGTACTCGTACCATATGAGGGAAACTAATGGGAATGATATCAGAGAGAACATTTCTCTGACTGTTTTTATGTCTTTTGGACACCAACAGAACAGAAACCAATTGATTTGTTTGTTCTAAAGGCGACTTTAGGATGGTGATTGGAGAGGACAAGTCCAAGGTGGCCAACATCGTCAAAGACAACATGCAGCACTTCAAGACTCTGTACAGCAACATCCTACGGGACTGCCCACAACTCGTCTACAAGCCTCAGCAAGGAAAACTCGAGGTTTGATGTGCTCCTTTGCACATTATGGCTTAATAAATCTTATCTTATCTGAACAGACAAATACCGGCCAACATCTACTTGCATTTAGACCCTCAGTTTGTGGTTTGTCTTTTTTTTCTGTTTATGCTTTAAGGCATTTTGCTGTTTGAAAAATCCAGTTATATCCTTTAAAAAAATCTTTGTGTCAACTCAAAACTGTTCCTATTGTCAGTGTTTCTGTGTACTCCAACTGTTCTCAGCACTCCCTTTTACATGAAAGAAATCTTCAGCCCCTGAGGCGGCACACAGCACTGGAAGGACCTGTTCAATGAGTCTGTTGTAGGAGCAGTTAGGCTTTAGTGTACTGGCTTTTGTGAGAGTCCCGTGACTTTGAGGAACACTGTGACTCGCTCCCTGTCAAAAAAGCAGGACATGCATTTAGGAGCAGGTGGCCATGACCATCTATCAAAATGACAAAAGCGTTGATTGAATTCTTTTAGGTGCAGAAAGCTACATTTGAAGCTACAAAGCAACAATGAACAGTTTTGGAGCTTCCCCAAAGAAATGTTTGGGCTTCAGTTGTGAATGTGTTCAATGTCAGCCTATGAAAGTGATGTTATTCTATGCATATGAAACTAGATTTGCTGATAAATCTGTTCTTTTTTGAATTAGCTGTACAACTGTATATTAAATACTATCAATACATGAATAAATATATCACAATAGTGATCTATTTGTTTTTTTAAAAACTGTTGTTATTAGTGCTCACACTTGCCTGGCTTTGTGCCTGTGTTTCTTTTGTGTTGAATTGCGTCACTCTGCAGGTAGACAAAAGCCCTGAAGGCCAGTTTGTCCAGCTAATGGCTTTACCTCGAACTCTCCAGCAAAGAATCACGAAGCTGGTGGATCCTCCAGGAAAAAATCGGGACGTGGAGGAGATCCTGTTGCAGGTGGCGCAGGACCCCGAGTGTGGAGCTGTTGTGCAACAAGGTAAAAATAAATAGGTAAAGAAGATGACCACTCTGTGGGATTACATCAGCTATGGAGAAAAGAAAATTACTCCTGTTTGAGTTAGAAACCATGAATAAAAGTTGGAACATTTACTTATTAGGAGTTTGGTGTCAGTAAAACTAAATGGATTAAGTAAAAAAAAAACAAGCAGATATATCTGCTCACAGACAGTCCTCTAAACGGGTTGATGTTCTTTTACAGGAATCTCATCCATTGTTAAATCCTCCAGTATAACACAGAGCATCAAAGGAATTGCTACAGCTGGTAAGTCAGTCTAAAATCCTGCATTGATCCACTTCTTTTTTAAATGCATTTTCCTTTAAAGACCCTCTCAGATGAAAGTTGTATTTTTTAACATGTTCTTCTGGCTGTTTTCTGATGATGGAGGACATATATCTGAAAATTAAGCCTGAAATTGCATTTCTGATTATTTCTTTAGTGAAATCGTTGTGTTGAATCAGAAGCAGACGAAAAAATGCAGTTGGAAAAAGCTTGCATTTGTGATGTAAAAAATACGCTGGGTGGGCCACAAAGCTTACTGCTCTGAAACTACGACTGTTTTCCTCGTCCGAGCTGACCTCTGGCTCTAAACTGTACGGCTGGATAGCTTCAACATTGCTCGAAATTTTTGTTGCACAGCTAATGTTAAATGGGAGGTGTGAGGGCCTGTAAGCTGGCAGGAGAGGGTGTAAACAGATGGATGATGGGAAATGGAGGTAGGCTTACTCCAGGCCAATAGTCCTGCCCTTAACTCAGAGGCAAATTTCTGATAAACTCTTTCAAAACTGTGTCCTAAAAAATGACACAGTTTTTTTTTGATTTTGGCTAAAAACGGCATAAATATAATTAAAAGACTTCTGGGAACGCTTCAAAGGATCAAAAGATGATCAGAGAGGGACTTTAAAGCTAACGTAGCATAAATTTTAAAGTGTGAAAAGCTACTGCTGTACTTTCTTGCCTCAGGCTTGTGGAAAACGACATCGTACAGCTCCAGAAAGCTGATGAAGATGTGGAGGGGCTCCAGGCGGAAGCCTTCTGTCTCACAGATGTCCTGAACTTGTCTGTCCGCAAACCTGCCTGCAATTGTTTCTGAGATGAGACATGATACTCCAGGAACCACTGTGACTGATCCCATCCTGGTGTCAGGCTGCGCCACAGCCACCTCTGAACTCTTCCTCACTGAACTCATACATACATACTGTACACATTATCGTGTTAAATGTTGCAGTGACGGAGCTATGAGAATAAAAAGAACTGCACAAAGTCTGCAGAAACACAGCCTGAAACATTTACCTCAAGTTCAAAGGAGAACTTTTTGTTGTTTATTTGTCAGAAGTGCATAAAGTTACTCTTGATGGATGATTCTTTCTGGTAAGCTTCACAAAGGCTCTTGTTTTAACACATTCAGATTGACCCAGCTCTGAGAAAAGACAATTCTAACACAATGTTCTGTCTTAAACCCAGCTGTGAAACTTTGTCTTGGTCTTATATTTCCATGTTAATGTTTTATATCCAGCATTTTTTTCCCTTTGCCAAAGATCAGTTTAGAATCACTCATGACCTTTTTTTATCTGGTGCTCATTGGCTGCATTTTCATTTTTTTTTGCCCCTTTAACAGTATGTGCTCTAACACACCTAAAAACCATGTGTTTAATGCACTTTTTAATTAAACAACTACCGGACTCACTTTCTTTATTCCCCTTCTTTGTGTTTTTAATGTTTAGTTTCTGGGAAAAAGTCCCCTGTGCTGAGATTGTTATCTGTAGCACACCCACCCACTTATCCATCTATCCACTGAACCAACCTAATCCCTTTCGAGGTCACAGGGATGCTGGAGCCAACCCAGCGAATGTTGGGCGAAGGTGGGGTACACCCTGAAAAGATCACCATTCAGTGACAGGGACACACACACACACTAGCTCATGTTGGGGCGATTTAAAATCATTAATTTCCCTGTTTTTAGCAGTTTGAGGAAGCCAGAGTATTTATTCCTCTTTCGGCTTTTCCCATCAGGGGTCGCCACAGCGAACAGGTTGCATGGTAAACTTGGCAATGTTTTATGCCGGATGCCCTTCCTGACGCAACCTTCTCAAAGCAACCAGGCTTGGGACCGGCACAGGAGTAGAGAAGGGAACAGGGAGCAGCCCGGATTCGAACCCTGGTTTCAAGGATGGAAGGCGCCGCACACCAGCACGAGCTAAACCGGCTCCTAGTTTGAGGAAGCCAGAGTGCCTGCAGAAAACCCATACACCATGCAAACTTCAAACAGAAAGGTCCCAACCGGGATTTCAACCAGGGCCTCGTTGCTGTGAGGCGATAGCACAAACCATAATGGCCCTAGCACACTTACTTTTTAATTAATTTTATATCCAAAATACTAAAAAAAAAAAAAAAAACTCAAACAAATCCCCAAACCATCATACTGTACATCATTAATTCCTACATAATCTTCATTGATTCATAAAAATAAAGAAACAATAATAATCAAATAAAAGACATAGGTTGTGTCCGAATTCCTTCACTACTAACTATATAGTGTATTGCTATGATAAGAACAAATATTGGAGGTTCCTACTACAGTAATTAAATCATTTCTGATAATGCTTCACTTTTGTCCGAAAGCCCTCACAAATTTTTATTTCATATTCAGCAATTTTCAACACCATTATAATAATCTTCAAAGCAGGACTTTTTCTCCTTGTAGGACTGGTGCGTAGGGTTCTTTTCCCAGGGTGCTTGATGAGCTTTATCAAGTCTGGGTCCTTTGGCAAGACCATTTGCGCTACTGTCTATCTACGTATGTAGCATCAAGAGAGCACAAGTCTCCGTCCCCCTGTACTAGTCCACAGCTCGAATAAGTTACAGGGTTGTTTCAGAAAGGGTATCCGGCGTAAAAATCTCTGCCAAACCACCTGTTCAAATCAGTGAAAGCTCATTCGCAGTGGCCGACCCCTGAAGGGAAATGGTGAAAGGTGAACAAAAACCACTCATGGCATTATGGATCAGATTTTGCTGTTCGTCATTTTCTCTTGGCAATAAACTAACTGTCACCGTCTGCTGTAATAACTACTCTCAAGGATTTTCCAAGATATATTTTAGATAAACAGGTGAGCATTTTATTTTTGTACTATGGTGCCATTGCAATTATAATAATGGATTGGATTTATCTGCGCTTTTCAAGACACCCAAAGTGCTTACATTGTGTCCATCTGCCCTGGGGCAGACTGACAGAGGCGTGGCTGCCATTTTGCACCTACGGCCCCTCTGACCATCACCGGGATCATTCATGTGCATACACACACCAGTGGAGCCACACTGGAGGCAAGGAGGGTGAAGTGTCTTGCCCAAGGACACAACGACATTTTGGCTGGTGGGAGCAGGGATTGAACCGCCAACCCTTCGATCATTGGACGACCTGCTCAACCACCTGTGCCACTGTCGTCCCAATTATTATTGGCAGGAGAGGGTGTACTTGAATAACTTTAATGGAGTTTTCTGTATATAAAAAAACAGCCCCGGGTAGCCCCGTTACTCTGTGACCCCGAAAGGGACAAAACGGGTTTAGAAAGGTGAATGAATATATAAAAATGACATAGGAACAGTTTTTGCAAAATTTAAGAGAAGAAAAGTCTTATAATAGTAAATTCTACCTAGAAAAAATGCAAGGAATTAAAACAAGAAACAAAACTGCTGTGTAAATGCTTTTATTTCTAATGAATTATCTATTTGTATAGTAATGCTTACAACTTTCTTTGATAATAACATTTATTTATCCATGTGTCATTTTTTGAATCAAGTGCATCCAAAAACACAATGGACATACTTTTTATTTTTACACAAAATTAATACAGTCAGCAAGGGTCTTGTGAATTAGAAATAACAAGTAACTAAATGGTAAACAAAGACTAATTAGAGAAAATTAAACAGGAGTTTATGTGACAAATTAAACATGGAAGTACAAAGTTCCACTGTATGGAACAGTTTGGGAGTTTGAATCGGTGCGTCTGCGTCACTGCGTCATGCCGTGTATTTCCTGCCTCCACCACTTCAGTTATCCACCCTGTGTTTTAGGACCCCCCCCCCCCCTGCTTGACAGCAGGCTGACCTACAGAGTGATGCAATGTTCCACTGTCATAATGTAGGCTGATATCACTGCCGCAGTCCTCCACCAATCAGCGCGCTTCACTTTCACCACCTGCTAGGAGCTGAATTCCATCATTCCAGGCATTCCTGCTCCCTCCCCTCCTTTTCCTCCTCCTTTCTCCCCCCGCCTCCTCGTTTACAACCAAGTTTGTCCCGTCAGCCCCGCTGCTATCTATTGTCTTTCCCTGAACAGGACTGTTTGGCCGTGGGGCTGGTTTTGTTTCTTCGTGGGAAAACACACACATTTGCTCTGGTTTTTACGCGCATATCACCGCGCTGGAAGGCTCCAAAGTTGCGCTTGGAGGAGGTACGTGCTGTTGTTCCGTGTTTGTCAGATGAGCAACTGCCGAGCCTCTCAGCTTGTGAGCGGAGACAGCCAGTGTGGAGGAATGGTTGACAGAGTAACGCAGGACACTTATTTCCCTTCCCGCTTTTGCGTAAATTGAAATTTCATTCAAAAAAGCGCAGAGATAAGTTTCTCCAAGGAGCTTCAGATGTTAAGTTGCTGCAAAGTGAAAGGAAAAAGTTACATTTAGTGACAAAACGGATAAGATTCATTCTCGATGGTGCTTGTAGCGCGAGACAACTTTACACAGCTTATCTTCGGAGTGCGCACTCACTGAGTCCGACATGCGTATAAATGTGGGCATTCCAGTGTCACTGGCTGCAATGTCTTGCACATCTCAATTTACTTATTGAATATATTATTTTGATTATTATCATAAAAGCGACCGCGGAGTCGCGTGCCTTTTGAAAACTCATGGCGCGTAATTCCACACCGTAGCTGCTTGGATTCGGAGCCTCGCCAAGTCTCTCAGAAATGAGTGTTAGCAGCTGAGTTTGACGTCGCAGCGACAACAAAACCACAGACTGTTGCTTGAAAATCAGTTTTCTAGAAAATTGCGGAGTGATGTCGGTGGAATGTGGAGGGAGTACGGAAGAGCGCACCACTGCTCCCCTCCTTCCTAAAAATCCTTAAATACTGCTCATAGTTCAGTCACAGTCTATGAGTTCAGTCAATGTTAAGGCTCAAGTCTGCAGAAGAAAAAATGTCCAAAATCCTAAAGCAAACATTCAGATGAATGGTGTCAAGATGCTCTGAAAGGTCAGGGATGAAGGGATCCATTGGCGAGTTCTTAAAGGAGCAGCAGGAAAACTACATTTTTAGAAAATAAAATCAAAAGCACTGTTTGTTTTTGTTTTGGGATATTTAGTTGATCCATAAGATTTAAGAGTATTTCACTCTATTCTTTTTACAGTCGAATTGTATTTATTTAAAGATAAGTGAGGACTAAGGAAGACCAGAAAAACAGGAAGGTTCTTTAAACCTGCTCGATTTGATTTGCTAATGTTTTCAACTGACTTGACTGATGCTAGTCCTCTGCGTATGGGCTTTATATTTATATACAGTCATGTTATGATTGTTTTTTTTGTTGGGTCTGTATGACGGTGAGTCATTAGTTCTAGTTTCGTTAGTTGCCTTCTAGTTTCACGGCTGTTGTAAGTTAGTCAGGGTGGCAGAGACCACTTTGGGTAATTTGGGTCTATTCCAGCAAAGATAAATAAATGCGATTTGACACTCAGATTGATTTGCAGGGTTGTTTATGATAAAGTTCCGTTGTGAAGGACAAGCCCAAATCATCAACCCTCCCTCATCATGCTTGACACTTATTATGGTTTTTGTCCTGACATGCTTTTTTGTTGCTGGTGTTGTTAGCAATAAATTTGGTTTTGAGTAATGTGCTCTGAAGCTGGTTGTATGTTACTTTAATAATAATAATAATTATTTTCTAATGTCTTGTGTGTTAACCTAAACCTGACTGCACTCGTTTTCCTGAAAACTAGGTTGGCTCCTGCATTGCTGTTATTTTGTAAAATAAATAAATAAAGAGAAGAAAAGAAAAACAGCAGAATATTTTGCTATTCTTTTAACTTCATTGTTCTGGACTCTGAGAGAATACAGGATTTTTAGAGTTAGATTTAGACTCAGTTTTGAGATTTGATTTGCTTTCAGAACTTTTACTCTTTACTTCTTCATAAATATTTTGTTAATCTTATTTTGGATTAACAGTCTTTTTCTAGTCATCAAATCCAGGGGAATTAAAGATTAGTCCAACAATTTTGGGGTCTTTACAGCTTTACAAGGTTAGGTTGTAAAGCCATCCTTATCTTAGAAGGACCCTGAAGTGATGCCAAACCTTTAAAGCTGCATGGTCATCTTTGTCTTGGACTTGACTTCAGATCCTTTTCTAATCTGATGGGTCTCAACAACTTCGGCAACTCTTGATGCAAAACAAACACCTAAAAGGCTTCAAACTTGCTAAATCTTATTCTTTGAGGTTTATATTGAGGTTGGTAAAATTATCAAAACATCTGCTTTTCAGGTATCGCTAGGTGAACAGCTATCCAAGTTAATAGTCAGTAGCATGTATCCTCATAATACCATGAGGATATAAGGACTTCTGGAGTTTATCACACACTGTTTTGCACTTTGGATCAGCTTTTGTTTAATGTCATATCAGGATGTTATCTAATATTATCTTGACTTGCATCAGCGCTTTTAAGGATCAGTCTGTCTGTTCTTATTCACAACTCCAGAAAATTAGTACAGTTGCAGAAAATACACTTGACTGACAAAGAACTCTTTCATAATTGGAACGTGTTGATATTCAATTGCAAAGTCTGCAAATCAGGTTTTTTATGTATCCTCTAGGAAATCACAAGTATAAGGGAGTTAAAAATAAAACCTATTATGATGTTTAAAGTGAGAATCAAAATCATTTTATGACAGATTTCAGAAATATGAAAGACCTGGGAACAGATTTGGAAACCACAAGGACCTGAAATATAAACTCAGTTTTTGTGTGAATTGTTGCATCAAATCTATTAGTTTGGTCATTTTTCCCTGCGCTGTGTCCTGCAGGCACTCAAGCATGGAGACTCCACTGGATGTCCTGTCCAGAGCAGCATCCTTTGTTCATGCCAACGAAGAAGAGAGTGAGTTGGGTTTTCTTGTTTTGCTGCGGCAGAGCGCCGATGCATTCGGTTTTTCTCTCCCTTTCTGCTGTGCCGCTTCAAGTGTTTTGCGTTACGTTGAGATGAAGGCCAAAAGCTTTGGCCCGGCTCGACAACAATAGGTAGCTTTGTGTTTTCCAAGTTTGCAAATACATAGGCAAATGAGAGCAACCGTCCTGAACTGCCTTCAGCTCTGCTCTCAAATCAGCTGCTTCTTTATGACAAGCTGTAGTCTTTGTGTCAGACTTAACATCTGCCTTGTTGACTTCTATTTTTTTCTCTTTTTGTCAGTTTAGATGATTTTTCTTTTATTTTTAGTTTTTTGGGGGGGATTTTTTGTCATTGGGCTTCTGGGCAGCAGGAAAATGTAGTGAAAGCTGGTGTGCATTCTCTGCATTAGGCAGAATATTTGCTAGTTATTGCAGCAGTTTTGTTGTTGTGGAAGTTTCTGTGTATTAGAACATTCTAAAACAATAACATAGATGATTTAAAATGCAATTTTATAAAAGTTTAAGTCACATTTATATAGAGTATGTTCACTTAAACAGACATTTTGACTGCTTAGAAGCGCAATTCTGCTTAAATTCCAATTGTAAAAGCACACAAAGATACTAATACATTCATAAATAATTTAAAATGCATTAAGAAAATAAAATGTAGCTTAGCAATATGGCTTGGGACTGAAACATTGTAATACCTAGCCAAATATTCCCACAGTGCTTGAGTGTAAGTGAGCTGAATATCAGCTTCCTTGTACTTCTGGGTAAAATGCCCTGGGAGTACTCTTCCCCTCCTCCTCAGCTCCCAGCTTTCCTGCAGTGTTTTTGTTTTTTCCTCTGCACTGATGTCACTTTTTGTCATAGGCCGTGCATGGACTCTTTGTCCAGAAACAAAGCGCCCGACCTGTTTCCACAATAGTCACTGAAAAATGTCAGCGCACACAAGTGAGCAAACTAGGTCAATCCATCAGTTTGCCTGTTTGCCAAACTGGCTAGGAATTAGTCAGCCAACAGTTAGTTAAGTCAACGGCTTGTTTGTACTTATGACAAGCCTTTGTGATGACTTGTCATGGAGGATTGCCACAGAAGAGGGAGAGGCTTGCAGCACATTCACAGCGGCTGCTTTGACTCGTAGGGACTGTGTGGGGCTTGGAAGGGCCGGTGACATTCAGTGCTCCAAATGTGGAGCTTTGTTCCATTTTTCTGAAACAGCCCCCACCTCCACAGACAGTCTATCTTTGTTATACACTTTCCCAAAGATGACACAAGTTCCTCTAGTACTGGATACAACTTACTTCCATAATCAGAAATGTCCCAAAAATAGAATTTTTCACAGTCATAATTCCTAGAATATGACATTAAAAATGCTATTTTTACAAAATATATTATTTTACATGTGATATATAAATAAGTAACATCTAAGTTTTATTTATCATATAATATATAGCAATACTATGCTCTGTCGAAAATTGAAAATAAAGTAAATCAAAACATGCTAAAGACTCACTGGGATCATCTTTGATCTGTTGTAAAAGCGTTTCCAGTGGTCTGTTTATTATGAGAATTCCATTTTTAGCCAAAATAAAAACAACAAAAAACCTGTGTCGTTTTCTAGGACATATTTTCTGCAGAGCGGCAGTAGTTCATTAGACATGTACCTCTGAGTTGTGGGTGGGACTGTTGGTGCAAAGCCAGCCCATCCACACTTCCCAACACCCACCTGTTTTCGCACTCCTATGCTAGCTTACAGCCCCCCAAGCGAATATGCAATATTGGAGCTATCCAGCCGTACAGTTTGGAGCCAGATGCTAGCTCAGACGAGGAAAACAACGACCTAACGATTGTAGGTTTTACTTCAACCAGTTTTTCATCTGCTCGAGATTCACAGGGATTTGAATAAAGAAATACTCAGCAACACAATTTTGATATAGATTTCTTCCATCATGAGAAAAATGCTACAAAAGCATGTTAACAACACCAAAAACACAATTTTCTTTGGATTCATTGAATTACATCCTTCAAAACAACATGTTGGTGACATAAAGCAGACTAAGCAGACTATGTTAACGAGATTTTAAGTATTACATTTACATTTTGCAAAATGTCTTTTAAAAAAGTGAGAATGCTAAGCTGCAGTATTGATGAGGTCAAACTTGTTCTTTGTGCGAATTTGAAATGTTAGGTCCAGAATGTTGGAATAGTTCTAATTCTCTGCACTCTGCCTTTAGAGTGAAGAGTAGTTTTTAAAAAAATAACTTTCTAAAATATTATATTAGTATGAAAAAAATAATATAACATATTACATTGTCTCTGTATGGTTCACAACTCATCCAATGTGGCTTTATGTGTTCCTGCAAAAAAGGCTGCTAAAAAAGGTGTCATGCTGTTGTGCAGATCTTATTGGCACTGACTACTGTAGCATAGCTTATGACAACATTTAATTAAAATAAAATATGTCTCACGTTAAACGTTGTTTTGATGAGCCTGCATTCATCCGACCACGTTTCAATGAGTTGCTGGTCTTATGGCATTGTTTTTGAGAGAATTCTGCTATGGCACTACAAGGTAGCTTTTAGGATGACATCACAGCAGTGCCCGCCGGGCGCATGCTTTGTAACGAGACACAGAAAAGCATGAAAGAAGCATTGTCAGCGGTGTTAAAACAAAATTTCTAACAAAGAAACAGTTTGACTGTTTTTTTCCTGTTTGATTACACGACCATCGTTGCTTTACATTCTTTACATTAGTCCACAGCTCATCTGTTGCATCATTCCTACTCTGTTTACGTCGGCTACGGTGGCCGTTTGGTCCAGTTGCTCCGCTCCGGGAATGGATTGTATTCAGGCTGAGGAATCTTAGAGCGAACCGAAGCTCAGTCCAAGTGGAAACAAACCGAGACCACCTCCAAAGATGGTTCTGAGAGCGGTTCATGGTCCCTGACCAGGGTCCGCTTGGTTGTATTCAGACTGAAGGTTTGTTCTGGACTATCAGGGGAAACGAACTCTGGTTCACTTGAAGCGAACCAAATGTGTCCAGTCTGAAGACACCCAAAAACTCTAGAAACAATCTGGCATAAGTATACATACTCCAGGTTTCTAATGTGTGTAACCACTTGATAAAACACATGTTGTGGAAACAGCAGTGATCGCAGGTCAATGCTAGTTATAAGTTGTAGTATCTGTTTTGGTGTCATTTTGAAAAACTTAAGACAGATAAAATGTGTTGGAAAAAGTGTGAATGAAAACATATTTTACATATTAGTATCCCATGTAAATTCAACTAGTTTTTTTTTTTTTCAGCTTTGAAAGTCTGCAAACTCTAAGCGCTGATAGTTGCACAGTGAGTGGTGTGGAGTTCTGTGGAAGCTTTGGAATATCCACTTTTTGCTTTTGAGGAGAACCACAACAAAAGGAGAACTGTTCCCAACAAGAGATGGTTTCCTCAGATCCGTTTAGTCTAGTTTACCACACCGGAATACTGCTTGTTTGTTTATGAAGCACACACACAGTCCCAGAGATTTACAAAGCCTCACAGAATCCGTTTTTCATTGTTACTGTTTCCATGGTTTGTTCAAACACTGACGACATTTCCTAATTCTGGGTAAAAGCAGACCATGAAAACAGTTTTTTCCTCTAGGTGACATTGTCACAGATTGGTAGTCCAAAAAGAAAAGAAAAAAAAGATCCTTCAAAATAAAATGTTGATGATAAATTTCAGCTTTATTGATTTGTTTGATCTCTTTAATGCCAAACTGTCCTTCTAAGAGAACTCGCAACAACATTTTACTGTTTTAACAGCCTGAATAATATGATAATCACATGATCATTTTTTTATATGAGAATAAATCCAGTTTTTCTCTCACACTTTTTTATGTGACTTTATAATAAAGCTGCAATGTAGTTATATTTCACTGTTAAATCGTATTTTTTTTATTGTTAAACATGCCAAAACCATTCTTTATGTAATGATGATGGCACTTCTGTTATAAGAAATTTTATTAGAATGCTATATTTATTAAAATTCTCTAACATGTGTGGACTTTTCGGGTTAACCCTTTGAGGCAGTGTCACGCAGACATTACAACACATTTTGTGCATTTTCCATGTGTGAATTTTCGGTCTTTTGCGATACATTAGTGATACATGTAATTTATAAGTGTTTTTTGCGTTTGTCATTGGTTGATTTGCACGGATGTCTGTCGAGGGTTTGGGCCGACGGGTCTTTATGGCCTTTCTGTGAAATAATAAGTTTTGAGCAGTTCAAAATATTTAGTCGGTTGAGAATTACACAGTTCATGTGCATTTTACAGAGTTTATTATTATTAATATTATTATTTATTTATAACGTAAATGTTACACAATTGTGGGGGATTTTTGCAAGATACATGTACATATTTCTTTCCACGATCGTTCCACGTATTTTCACGTACGTCTAACACAGTGTTTTTCAACCAGTGTGCCGTGGGAGATGGTTAGGTGGGCCGTGGGAAATTGCCCTCATTAACTGATCTAAAAACATTTACCATCTCCAGGAAATCAGCTCTGTGTTCATCCAAACAGGCCCCGATAAAACACTGAGGAGTTAGGAATATGAAAGATCATAAAATACTTTTTTCTTTCTGTTTATTTGATTCTATTAAAGACATTTTGATAAGAATGACGGTACAGCGATTTAGCTGCAGCTATAAGTGCTTTAGGAAAAGTCCCGCCCCTTTAACTGTCTCCACCAATCATTCTTGGAGGCTTAATCACATGTCATCAGTTTGACCAATCAGAAGTCTTCACTTCCTTGTTCAGATTCTGCTCACAAAGTTGCTCAGTTCTGACAAAAATACCAGCTAAAGCTCGTCTTTAGCGATGTAGCTTTCCACAGGATCCGGTCTCAGACCGTGGAAAAAGTGAACAAAACAATGAAGCTCAGAGACGTTAGTCTTTCTGCGATATTTGGCTGTTTTCACTAGATCTCCCATGATGCATTGGGTTAAAGTGACAGCGTCTCAGCGCACAATGAGTCTTCGTTGTTAAACGTCTTGAAACCACAACGAACACACAAACAGTTTTTAAATCTTTTAACTTAACTTTTATTACATCTTTTAGAAAAAACTGCTGCAAATTCCAGCTTTTTCTGCCACAATTATCACAAAAATGCATGTGAGATTGCGGAGGGGCTTTAGATCAATACAAACTCTCCTTTCTCCTTTTTTTTTTTTGAATGCTGGTGTGCCGCAGGATTTTTGTCAAGGTTAAAGTGTGCCGTAGCTCAAAAAAGGTTGAAAAACACTGGTCTAACGAACTGCACCACCAATGGATAACTTTTATGTTTCGTATACGGCCCACATATCATTTCAAATTACGTAACCGACGCACAAATCACTAAAAATTGCAAATAAACAGCGCAATAATCACCCACTGTAATGTTCTATGCTAATTTGAGTTTTTTTTGCCTGATTTATTCGTACTTCTTCTGTGGGTTTAACGTGGGTCACTTGTGATACATTGTGAAAATTTCATGTAAAAACCACAACTTTTGTCCCTTTTTCCACGTATGTTAACATATGACCAATTTTCATCAGTGTGATATGCGCAAAATGTACGTAGTGGCTGTGTGCCTTAAAATATGCAAGTTTCAAACCACTGTGCTCAACATTTTTACTTAGGTTTATTTAATATTATTGTAACTTTTCAAAACTTTCTGAGGGCTATCAGGGCTCCAGACTAACTTTTTTCACTAGGAGCACTGTGGCCCCTAAATGAAAATTTTAGGGGCACAACCTGAAAATTTAGGGGCGCATACCGTAAATCAACATGCAAACCAGATCTTCTAATTTCCACTGTATTATAAATACACTAAATAAAATAAATAAAGTAAATAAATACTTTAATTATAGATGCAAAAATTACAATCTGCTTTTTCAAATTCAGTGTCAGATTTTATTCTGCACTTTTGAAGATGCAACAAGAAGGTAAACTGACAGCACCATCGCTGTCATGACAGAAAAAATAGTAAACAAAATACCATAAATTTAGAATAAAAAAAGTTTTTAGTAACAAGTGATTACCGTAATAACCTTTCGGTCATTTCACAGTTAAGAACAATACTTAAATGTATGTAAACATTAGGGGATGGAAATTCATGTTGGCGACACCAAATACGTGCAGCCAAGATGCACAATAATTTGAGATCACCCAGATGGACGTAACGCTGCACAGATCACCTGGTGTGAGACATATTTTTATTTTTGCTCTAACATCACCTGTCAATCAAAACCAAAATATCACCAGAAAGGGGCGGAAGCAAGACCCCAACCTGACCAAACACAGCTGGAATTTTAGTACTGAACTGACTGAAAGCTGCCCTACAGACTACAAAACAATGCATTATGGGACATGCGTCCTGATGGGTTTTTGTAGTTCACAGATCAATTAAAATAATTTAAAATACCAACTGATTTAAAAAAGGCTACATACATCACAAAACATTGAAATAATTATAAAAGATGTAATATCACAGATCATACTTAGGGGGAGAGGCATAATTATTAAATTGAATGTTAAGGACAACTCCAACTTCCTGTTGCAGCTTCGCCTTCATTGCTCATTTCATTGATCATTGAAGGGCCGCTTCCACGTTTAATGAATAAAAAAATACGGAGGGTGGGGGAGGCAAATTTACTGGTCGCGCATGTGCGACTGGATGTAAAATTCAGTCGCACAGTCTCAAATTTTGGTCGCAAAATGCGAGCAAATGGTCGCAGTCTGGAGCCCTGGCTATATTGATTTTCTAATACACACTGAATAATTAAGTGAAGAATCTCAATTTATCTGCAAGAAAAAGCTTTTATTTTTAAAAAAATTCAATTTATTCTAAAAATGCTTCATCAATCACCTGGGTAAAATCTGGATTTTAATGTGTCAATGTTAATTTATTTAGTAAATAGGAAAAATGATGCTGCACAAACATGAAAAACGATCTGTTTTGACAGTTTATGAACCTCTTGTAGCGTTCCTCCCAAATAATTACTTCCCAAACATCAGCCCATTTCTTTTTCTCTCATCCCCCTGACCCGCATTAATGCGAGTGCAACACTTGGTCACTTCCCTCAAAGGTTTAACTTACTTATCGGTTGTCAATTACCTACATGCTCGTGCATAATTGTAAGGATGCATCCATCATGTCAGTGTTGGGGGGCTTTTTCAGAGCATGAGCAAGGCATCAACGTTTGGGGGGCAAAAGGTCGTGATGGTCAAGAGGTCAAAGGGGAAATGTCACCATGCCATGATCGCAAACCATCAGTTTCAAGAAAATCTGCCTTTATTTTGTTCTCAATTGAATTTTTTATAATTAAACAGTTAAACATTTTTTGATTTGGGGTTTAATGTTGCTTGCTGTCTTTTACAACTTTTTATATTGTATTTTCCGGCCAGAAAGGTGAGACCTTTGAGACAACAATGTGATGCATTCTGGTCATCATGGGCTGGCAGAGGCTGCAACGCAGATTGTTTTTTTAATCTAAAAGTGTGAACATTTTGAAGAAAACATTTTATACAATTATGATTTTCTTTGTCTTTCCACAATTAAATGTGATGTGCCATCACAGCAACACATCAACCAAGTCTGCAAGACAAAAGAAGGATTTTCCTGCATGAAAACCAGAGATTTTTGTGCAAAAGATACAATACGCTTCATAGAATTTTGCAGTTGGACAGTTGGATCCAGAATGTTGTAATTCCCTCTACTTTGCATCATCAATGAGATCCTCTTTGATAGAACAGCCTAAAACTCAGCCAAACTCAACAATAGACCTGCACAAAAAAATCGCAAATTTATCGTTTATCGTATCAAGCTGCGCAACACGCATATCGCAAAAGTCTGCGAAAATTGCGATAAAACAATCTTATGGCAGCTGGAAGTATTTAATGAATCACTTCATGCATTTGACCAATCGGAGAGACTCCTTTACATTGTTGAGCAATCAGATGGAGCCCTTTTTGGTTAGATGTTTGCCTTCTATGTAGACTAGGGTCATTTGGAGTATAATTTAAGTTATGTGGACTCTTATTTAAATTAAACTGTTGCATTGAAATAGAAATGATGTATTTAGTTGTTTTGCTATTTGTTCATGTATCACAAGTTATATCGACATCGCAATATTGATTTCTAATATCGCAAATCTTGAGTTTTCCTCATCTTTTGCAGTCCTACTCAACATAATCAAGTTCTTGTTGCTTCAGGTTCCTCTGGGCCACAAAGAAAAAGTCAACTGTTGAACCCTTGTTGAACATACCTCGTCAGTCATCAGAGGTGGACCTTTTGACTCTGTCCTTTAGATCAGCGCTTTTCACAGACCGGTGGCGACACTGCCTTGATTTCAGAGGCCATTCAGTGACCTGGTCCAAGCCACTTTCCATCTCCTGACATTAAGACAATTAGTTACAAAATAAGAGACTCAAATAAACATACTTTTTTCTCGACAAAGGGAACATACTTACCAGGTAGCTATGATCTGTTCCAGGAGTCTGAGAAATACATCTAGTGTAAAAGTCCTGCTTGCTTCTTCTGTGGCAGCTCTGCTGAGCAATGCAACCTCTCCTCACAGCTTTGCTGACCACATATACTTAACATTCCTTTGCTTTTGATAGCCCTCACCATAGTTACCAAGAATGAAATGATGCAGGGTTACAATGTCTTTGAGAAAGAGAAAAAAGTTCCCTTTTGTCTGACAGTTCAAAGCATTTTCAGCTGCAAAATGTAAACCTACTTTTATTTGATTAGACAAGTTGCAACAATTCAAAAGAATATTTAAAAAACTGTTTGAGGTGTCAACTCAACTGACCCAGACATAATTTTAAATTTTTTATTTTTTGGGGATGAAATGACGTTAATACAAGATTAATGCCGAGCGTTAAATATATTTATTAGTAATTCTAATCATAATTTAAGATATTGAATAGACTGACAAAGCTGCACCGTGACTATCTTGACTTTTTAATTTGATCAGATTGATTTCTTGTTTTCTTTCTTCAGTATTAATAAATGAACTTTTTCCTGCAGATCCGAAAAGGAAATGTGTTTTAAATAGAGATAGCTGATTTTAAGTCATTTCAATACGTAAAATGAATGTATTTAGTTTTTTTTAAATATATTTTATGTACAAATATACATAGTTTCATCTATTTACTAATTTTCTCTCATAGCATAAGAATGTATTTCATATTCTATTTCTTCAAACATACAAATATTTCCTACAATTATTCCGTTTTAATTGGACCAGCTTTCAACAGAGTCGACCTCAGGTTTGTGTCCTTGTTCTAAAATTTCTTGATGGTATAAATTCTTGTTCTGTTATTAAATTGAGCGACAAAAATGTTTGCATTTATATATTAAAATTCAAGTAGAATTTTGTTCAAATGAAATATAAAGGGATCTACATTTCACACAACACTCACATTTAGCAGGCACATAACAGACAAAAATGACAAAGTCACATATTCTAGGTTAAACTCTGTAAAATGGATGACCTACTACGGGTATTTTTGATGAGTGGACAGAATTTTTCCTTTTGAGAAAGTAAATTGGAAAAATATGACAGGACAGAACAAAGGGGAAAAAGATCAGATTAACTAAAATGCTGCTTTTTTGACAGACAGCTTCCTAGCATGTGCATTTTTCCCCAGCCAGGTTCTGTTTCCTACATTTTCATAGCATGAATGGGCAGGTTTTTTGTCTTTTCTTCAGTTAATTTTGAACTGATATGGCATAAAGCGTTTGAAAGTATCAGCAAAATGATTGCACAGCCAATGTTGTTTACATTGCTCCCTCAAATCAGCCAAATACCTAGGGGGATGATTTTAGTAGATAAAAAAAATCTGATCATAAAAAAACATTTTCGGTGAAGTTATGTGTATGTGTTGACATAGAAAATCTTTTAAATCATTGATCTACTATTGTTAGAGATTGTTATGTAAACTATTTTAGTATCAAAATAATGGAAACATATTTTTGAATAGTAGATAGCTAAAGATATAGTTTAGGTACATTTTTATACAAAACCAACTGGTTATTTTGTGCCATTACAGCTGAAAACTTTATTTTTAAATAAACACAGAGAGGAAGACTTTGTCATGTAGTTCAAGTGTTGCAAGAACATAGCTGGAGGAGCGAAGCAGAACTTCTTGGATCATCACTGCACCCGATTTCTTACTGCTTAAAAGGAAAACTGCTTATTTGGTTTATTCGTTTGCTTTTAAAACTGTTGAAACTTGTTTGTTGGACTGTTACTTTCACTTTCACTTGAAAGGATTTGATTCAGCTGAATGTGACCCAGCTTCTATTTTAACACAAAAAAAGCTAAAGCAAAACCAAACGTCATTCTAAAACTAGTCCAAAAGTGTTGAGCAAAAGCAGATTTGATCAAATTCTTTTGACATGTTGACCTTGATATTGTCCTCTTTTGTTTGAAACTCACTTTTCTGATCCAAAGACTCTAAGCAGAATAATCTGATGTGATAAGTTGTTATGTTTAACACTAAATGGTTTGGTTAATTGACAATGTGTGCTTAAAGACTAAAAACCAATAGAGAGGAATGTATAATGAAGTGAACTGATGGACTGACGGGCCTATCGGCTCTCACTTATTGACAGCTTCTGGTAATGACAGCAATGACCGCCTCAAGGGCTGTGCAGCAGAGTGACAGACACATTTCAGAGTTGATATATCTTTGACCCATTATGTCACCATAAAACAAAGCCAGAATCTTGTAAAGCAATCAAGGATTTGACCTTTGCTCGCCGCCACTGGCATGAGACCTTTCAGTCATGCCTAAGGTTGTGTTTTCATTCATGGAAAGGACACAGATTTCTAAACATTTCCTTACAATAACTAAGTGTATTTGACTCCACATAAAGGGAACGTTATTGTAAAATCTTTTTTTTTTTTTTTAGAAAACTTAAGATCCGCCTTACCTTTAAAAGCAGTTAACAAATCTTTTTTTCTCTCTATGTACTCTGTCTAATCTGTGATGGTTCTTGTGTCACAACATAACTAGTGGGTTTGTGAAGCGCACAGATGAATCACCACATCTGCCTCTGGAGTGTTATGAACCATGTACATCCACTCAGGGGAGGAGCCCAGACCTGTTCAGTGGCAGAAGTAGTGTCTCATTTGTGTGGATCACGGAAAAAAGTAGTCAAACTCCAAACAGAAGAAGCTTTAAAAGTGCTGCTTTGTTCTCATGAAAATGCAAGTGTATGGAAAAGTACGTTTTCTTTTGCAAAAGTATGACCCAACGTTTCATACTTTGACCCGAGAATTTTGACTTTAATCTGACTTTCACAAAAAAAAAAACACTCCATAAAATAACATTTCAATGCCGAACATGTTTCTCGCAGTGGGCTGTGAGTAACTCCTTGCCTCAGTGGAAGTGAGTTGGAATAATACAGAGTTCTTGTGTAACTATTAATCTCCTTAGTGTACTTATTCATCATCTTGCAAAATACCAGAAAAGTACAATGAAGCTGTGTTAAAGAGATTTTTTTGCCTGTAGAGCAAATTTCACTTTATATTTTTGAATCAGGTGTCAGACACACGTGCACATTTACGTAAACTCAGCAGTTGTTTAAAAAAATGTTAGATTGACTGTTTGCTGTCAATGTTCAGGAGTTTTTTTCTGTTTACAAAAATAGGTTTTCTGCTGCTGTTGTAACCATTTTATTTGAGCAAAACGTGTCTGTAATTTGCTCAGAACTTGCTGGCTCGACTCATAAATTGTTAGAAAGTCAAAATATAAATTGTAGGATATGCTTTTGTAATTTAGCTTTCATCTCTCATTGATTTTCCTTAAATTCTTCACATAAAGCCTTATGTATAATAGAAAACGAGCTGAGGTCATCCCCAGGTCTCAGGGTTTTCAGGTGCTCTTCTAACCTGCACTATGAACCGTGGCAACAGCTGAAGAACTACATGGACTCTAACTGAACTCGGTTTTCTATGTTCATAAAAATAAAAAACAAAGGTTGTCTAATTAGGCAGAGCCACAATTACAGTAGGAGGCCAAGATAGTGGAAAGGAAAGTGCCTTTGTGTATCTATTGTCAAGGGGGTTTGAATGGAAAATGGGGTGTAAATTAGTCACTACTGTAAAAATTGTTTACATGGAAGCATGAGAGTGTAAGTGTTTCTAATTTATTTTGTTCAGAGTTTAATTAAATAAAGGATTATGTCACACCCTTTCCGTTTCTCATTTAGTTGTGTTAAAAAAACTCCTTCTACTTATAGGTTAAATAACAATTTTTGTATTTCCAAGTAAATATAGAAGGTTAAAAATATAAAAGTACATGCAAAACAAGTTTTTACCAGATAAATGTATGTGGTTTTCGTTTTTATAACGACTAAAGGACTAAACTACTGAGCTTTGTTCTCTTGACTCCCCAAGATAAAGTTAAGTTGCTTTTTGACGCCAGGGGGCAGGCGTGAGCCGATCAAAAAGTCAGTGGAGATCACTGGGTCTTTGAAATCTACTTTTATTGTGTAATTGCACTAGAGTCGTGATTTTTTTTCCACATCTGATCAGTTTTAGTAACGTATAATATATATATTAATTATTAGTACTGATACAGTCTAAAAATAGCGAGAAAATGTCACTTGGTCTTAAGCTGTTCTGTTCGTAATATTTGGAATGTTAAAATGTATCGGGAATAACTGCAAAACTGTGACTTTTGGGGGGTTTGTTACTGTAGTGGGTGATCTTCAGAGAACAGTAGCTGGATTGCTAAAACTTTGAGGGCTCTGTGTCCCTCCGTGGGGCTCCGAATGCGCACAGAGAGGCTGATCTCGCGTGGTAAACATCTCTGACATCTGAGGCGCTCCAGGGATTTAGTGAGCATGCTCAGTGCGCTCCTCTCAGCAACAGTTGAAACCTCCGCCGCTGCATAGGAGTCATACCAAGCATAGCCTGCGTGTCAGTGCAGTCGACTTACAGCTGGCTGTGAGGAGAACTGTCGCTACTTTTATTTTCCCCCCTTTTATTTTCTGTTTTTATTATTTATTTTTTTTATCGCCGCTTTACATGAGCTTACAATTGAAGAAGTATCATTGAAACAACTACAAGACCACTTCCGGTGGGTTTTTATTTTGTATAGTCTTTCAGAAAACAAAGTTGGAGGCTGGGCCTTTAGCTTCTTTGACCGTCGCTTCGGAGAAGGAGAGAGAGAGAGAAAAAAAGAACACGGTTCTTGAAGTTCTTCACTTTCAATTTTTGGCCCCTTTAAAATCCAGCTCGATAAATGCTACTAACGAAGATGGACCTGTTGAACTACCAGTACCTGGACAAAATGAACAACAACATCGGCATACTGTGCTACGAAGGTAAACTGGACTTCTTTTGTGGACGTCATTACGATTTAAAAAAACAAAACAAAACTTCTACGTGACCGTTACACCGTCGGAGTTCTGACTTTATTATTTTTTTTAATCGAGTTGCCGCTTTAGCTAACAATTTTTCACTTGAGCTAGCTCCTTGGCTAAGAGTTTCTGTAGCTTAAATGTGTTCATAGTGTGAATATATTGATGCAAACTGTCGGTTGGTACCCCCCCACCTTCTTGTGTGTGTGTGTGTGTGTGTGTGTGTGTTTTAGATGGCCTTATCTTGCCTGTTATTGGCGGGTTGCTCAAAGAGCAAAGGCTAAAATAATACCGTCTAAACCGTGTATTAATATGCTTCCCAAAGCGGCCTCGCGGTCCTGTCTGCTCCGTGTTATGTTTATCTAAAGCTGCTGGTCTTAACGGCCCTTCGATAGCGGTAAAGTTGTGCCAATGGAAGAAAAGTATTTCATTTCATTTCATGCCACAAAATGCAAAGGAACTCTAGTGTTTCTCGTTTTCTCTGCATTCCTGGTTGTGTTCATAATCAGCCTGCAGGGTGCTAATAACACAAGTAGTAAACCGATGTAGTAATACTAATATTAATCACTTAAAATCCCAAATCTGCAGACAGTTTTCAGCACAAAAATCCATGTAAATAACTTTATTGAACAAGCTGTGTCTTTGGGAAAGTGACTTGATGGGACAATTTATATATTTATAAGTTTCTACAATTCAGTTTAATCTATAAAATTTATGGTATACAAATGAAAATAATGGGTTATTTTGTCTTTGTATATGACTTTTGCTGCTCTTGTTCCTAATAGTCACATCTGTTTTTAATCTTTCTGCTAGCTGCACTGTAAATATTTACAACTGACAGTTATAATTAATGTTAGTTAACATGAACATTTGAAACATTAGCTTGTTTGATGGCCTCAGGAATGGCAGTAGAATAGATTTGCTTTTGAATTTGATATAAACTGGCTTTATTTTTTTAATTGCTTCCTAATCAGAATTGCCATATTGTCCGTTTAAATGGCAGAAGACATGTGGAGCAAAGCAATTCTGATTTAAGAAAAAAGTGTAATAGTTTTCTTCTCTGAACAAAAAAGAGAAAATACTTGTCTGTCTCTTTTTATCCTTACTATGGTAGAGTAAAGACTGTTTTGCCGCTTTATAAAATGACGAATCTTTACTATTGCCGGCGTTTAGTTTTTGCTGGCTTTTGATTTAAAAAAAAAGTTTTATGTGATTGAAAAAAAATAGTTTAGTCTGAATACAGCCATTTGATTTTTATTTCATTAGAAAAAATACCTTGAGAACAATAGACTGATTGATCAACCAGTCCCAAACACAGTGTGACTAGTTGACACAGAGCAAAGCATTAAGGTTAAGTTGATGAATACCTAACAACAGCTTTGTTTTTTTTTGCTTTTAGACACACCTTCATGAGACTTCCCACATCTTATAGATGCCTGAGGCATGTTGGTTTTTATTTTTTATTATTTTGCTTATTTCCCCTTATTTTAATAAAATGGTTTGCCTGGAAGCCTTTTACAAAGTGGAACATGATGATTGCTAAAGTTATTATTAGAATTTCTTTTTACACGATTAGAAACCGGAACTTTTAGTTATAATTTTGAGTGAATTAATACACCACTTCAATGAAAATTGTGTTTTTGACATATCTTGTAGTATTTTTCTTATGATGGACGACTTATTAAAAAAAAGAAGATTTAAATTACATTTCTGAGTATTTCTTTATTGTTTCTTTATTATTGTCAGTTTGTTGTTTTGTTTTTATCCTGCATTGTTAAGCACTTTGGTCAGCTTCTGCTGTTTTAAAAGCGCTTTATAAATAAAGTTGACTTGACTTGACTATTGAAGTCACAATGAATCGGGAGCAAATGGAAAAAAATAATGTTTGAAAAAGCTTTCTTTTGTGAGCAACTGAAATGGGTGGGCCAACGCCTTCCTGCTCCGCTCCAGTTTGATCCATCCGCCATCGTATCTATTTGTCTGCGTATACAAATCTATTATTAACGTTTACATTTTCCTCATCAGAGCTGACATCTGGCTCTGATTTTGCTCGCCATTTTTGTTGCATCACTAATGTTAGTTTAGGGTTCTGAGGGGCTGTAAGGTAGTGGGAGAGAGTTTAAACATAGGGATGATGGGATATCAGGGGAGGCTTACTTCTGCGAATTTCAGATGAACTACTGCCGCTCTACAGAAATCCTGTCTTAGATAACGACACCATTTTTTAAAATTTGCCTAAAAACATCATAATCAGAATTAAATGAAAACAAATTTTTAATTCCCCATTTGTCTCTGGAAATACTTTTCTATATAAATAATCCATCTGACAAAACAAAAATCTGCTTTCATTTAAAGTAAAACGTAAACGCTAAATGGAAAGTAGCTTAGTAGTAGGAAAAGAAAGACAAGTTTGAGCATGTAAAGCCAAGAAAGGGTTGGGTAAAGCTTTGTGTTGATATGGGTGTCCTGGCTTGTTGTTCTATGCATGAGCACACCTACTCAAATACATTTCCTGGCAATTGCACCTGCATGCTCATACTGGTACTCTAACGTCCCAGCCTAAGGCCTGGTCTGAAGGCAGCACATTGTTGTCATTGGTCACACTCAATAGCAACTGCAGGTGTGACACTCATCTTAAGTGTCTGAAGAAGTGGGTTAGTGAAACATGTCTGCCTGTAAAATACATCAAATAATTAGTAAATGTACTGTAAAGATTTATGTCTTTGCACAAACCGGGCACTAAAGCTTGATTATGTATTGCATTGACGTTCATCCATTTCTTTTTTTTTTAAAGATGCAACTGAGGTGCTTGATTTCTGCACTATATTGAAAGCAAAGAAATTATTTGATTACATTATGAAAGAACTATTCTCACTTTTATTTGAGGCATAATGTTAATGTTTTCATTCATTTTCAATTTTTTTAGATTCAAATAGCCTAATAAGCAATATTATTAATTAATTCAATCCTTTATTCAGAAAATGATGTCATTTAGGGGTGCCAATATATGTTAAATAAGAGTTAAAAAATGTGACTTAGCTTGTATCAGTTCCACTCAAATGCAAACTATCTTAAAGTGTTGAATTTATGGCCCATTCATAAACGTCCTTTTTTTTTTTTTACTGTATGACCAAATTCTATGGCAGTTCAATTCCTCTTTTACGTATTGTAAATGCATTACATAATTCCCACACCGATCTCCATTTCTAGAAGAATCTGGAAACATCTTGAACATAACAAAACCACAAGTGAAAACAAAATGACTGGAAAATGACCCATAGACTTCTGTTTTTGGTGCCAAACAAGTTCTGTAAGCACACAGCTCACAAATTCCACTTTTTATTTTAACAGTTACCATTCTTTAGGTACAAACCCAGCATCTTTTCATTAGTAAAAGTGAAATATGAAAGGTAGAGTGCTGTAAAGTATGTTAGTGGTTTAGGCAGTAAGGCATTTAACCTCATTCCTTGACGTGGTACTAGTTTAGCTCCAGCTAAAAGGGAGTTGTTCTGAAGTGTAACCTAAAAGGTCAGCTCAACAACACCTGGGTAGTAATAATCTAAAGTGGAATACTCTTTCATCATCCAGTTAATACAATTTTCTTGGTTTTAAACTCCCAAAAGGGCAGCTGATTAAAATGCTAGACGCAGCCTTTTTCTGGACACAATAAATGAGGTAAACAGTGTAATAACTGTCATAAATAGGAAAGTTCTAATTTTCCGTTGCCAAACAATTCCCGGCTTTAGGTTGTATCCTGTAAATTGCAAACGGTTCCTTTTGTTGGTTATCTGTGTTGCTATCTTTTTGTCAACCTGCCATCAGTTGTGAACCTGGCAGTGAGAGGTGCAAGTAAATGCTGACCTGTTTTTATTCTTTTCCTTTTGTTGCTGAGCCGGAAAAAACAAAAAAGGCTTAAAACCACCTCAAAGCCATGCACTTCGGTCAACTTTTTGCTTTATTGGTTCTCAATGTTAAAAAGAAGAAAAAAAACATTTCAAATATGTATTTATCAGGCATAAAACCAACTAGACATTATCAGCTTAAACTCAAAGGCTTACACACAAGAATACGCTTGAATATACAATGTATATCCAGAAGACATTTGGTTGCACCTCTACCTAAAATAACTACTGTTTTGAAGCCAGAGAGGACATGTGGAGACTTATCTGCTTTTAAAAGCTGGAGAGGAAGAAAGACACGAGTGAGGGTAAAAGAAGGGAGACTGAAATGGAAAGAAAAACAGGTTCACTCTAGTTTGTAATGCAATCTCTTCCTTACTTGAAGCTGTTTGAAGTTCTATCAAAGGAAAATGACTTTGATCGTGTGGACCTAATGACCTGAGAGAGCAGAGAAGGGAAAAGCCAGAGTGGACATGCATCTTCATGCTAGCTCCTGCTTCAGTTCCCTGACACTTAAATACATAGCTTTTTGTTTCTAAGTAACTTGTTTTTTTAGAAAATCATTTTTGTGTGTGAAAATATATTTCTGTTATTTCTGTTAAGTAACTTGAAAAAATATGTAAAAATATTTTTTAATAGTTAACAATTATCTAGTAAAAATAGGTGATAACTAGTCATGTGAGAAAGTTTGGTGGCTGTAGCTCTAGGATCTTCAGAACTATTTGTCTTTTTTGATGAATTATGATCCATGTATACATGACAAATTCTTTAAAAACATTGACGTGATTTTAAGGTGATAGTAAGGTGATAATTGGTCATATCAGAAAGTTTAGTATCTTCAGAGCTATTGAACATTTTTGATCATATATATTTCATTTTCATCACACATAAAAAACAATTACTGTCTTTTAAAATCCTTTTTGTAGCATGAATCTAACAGGTTTTCATGACTAACTCAAGTCAGTGTAAATATGTATTTGTTTCTCTTTTTATTTTATTTTTTAAAGATTATGAATTTATTTTATCCTTTCTTTTTTTGATCACCTTTTCCCGGAGCCTGTACTTTGCAGCCGTCTCGTGCGGTTACCTGGACAAAAGTAATCGGATCATGTAAACACACCCTTCGGAATACTCTGCCGGTATAAGTACCGTAACCATTCAGCCTGCAACAACCATCCAGGGTCCTTCGACTAGTGCTGAAGTCACAGTATGTGATTGGCTGTCTGTTGGTCCGATGACGTGTCAGATAGTGATTGGTCTGGACAAATTACGATATTACCATAGAAGAAGATATTATGCGTTCCGTTTTTAAAAAAAAGAGCTCCGACACAGAGTGAGATTATCTTCTAAACGTGCATTTATTATTATGATTATTATTAAGTGCATTGCAGCCAAACGGACTGCAGTCTGAACCCTTCTCCACACTATAACCAAGCACCTTCCCTGCCTGCGAACACGAAGCAATGAGACTCCAGCTGCTTTGATTAGAGACATGGTTCGCTTGTGTGGAGCTGCCGGTTCATTCTAACAGCCACAGATCTTTTTAGAAAGTGGGTTGTGGCAAAGTCTCTCTATAAACACTACAAATAATAATGTCAGACACAACTTATGAAGGAAAAGAACTTTAGGTTACAAAAGGAAACGTGAAATGAAAATATGTAGAGCCCGAGCAGATCTCCGCGCTACGTAGTTTGTCCAAGTGGGGTTACTGTAGTGCAGTGCTTCTCAATTATTTTTTGCCAGGCCCCCCCTAGGAAAAGAAAATGTTTCGCGCCCCCCCTGACCCCCCCCCCCCCATAACCCCCCCCCACACACACACACACAGACACACTCGCGCGGTGACAATACATCAGGTCAGTATCTATAAAATTTGTATACCTAAAATTGTATCTTTTAACACTAACAAAAGAAAAAAGCAAAATAAATCCACTTTCAACAAATATTAACTTTATTTAGCCACAGAAACCCTGTTCTAGTCTAAAACAGAAAAGAAGCTGAAAGTACCTGAAATAAAAAAAATCTGTCATTCCTTATTTAAACTAGAAACATTTTGACCAACTGAACCATTTGATGCTGAAAAAAATAATTCAATCAATAAATAATATTAAATCTAAATTGATCTGAAACATTAACACAGCAGCACCAATATATTTAACGTTTTTAGTCTGAAGAAATAGGTAAAAACGTGCTGATTTTTTTTTTCTAAATGACGGATTGTTTATTTCTGATCTCATAAAAGTGCAGCTGTTTTCCTGCATTACCTGCTGTCTTTATGTCTGTCTGACACCAACTAAACCACAGGCAGACAAAGAAAACATGGATGGAAAATAAAGACACGTCATCAAAATGTCTACAATAGTTCATAAAGAATGACATTGTTAGCATGAGCTTAGGAATCTAAGGGCAGCGGTGATCTTGGGCAACAGGCAGCGGTAGCAGTGGTCCGCGTGCCCCGATTCCCCTGGCAGACAGGGCCCACACCACCCCTCCCCTTTCGTTCTCACTCGCGCAGCCGCGGACAGACAGAACAGACAATAGGAACCGAATAGTGGACCAGATTATTTTCCAAGCACTGAGCCGCTGTCACCGCTGCCCCCACGTTAAATTTGCGCACCGGACAAACCTGTGCCTAAAACCGCCACCACCGCGCGCCCCCCCTGGCATCGCTTCGTGCCCCCCCCTGGGGGCGCGCCCCACTATTTGAGAAGCACTGCTGTAGTGTGACATTATCCTCAGTCCAAAGGACCCCGAACGGTTATTGCAGGCCGAATGGTTACGGTACCTACACCGGCCGGCTGCTCAGCGCGAACGAGCCATGTCTCTGATCAGTCCAGCCGGACTTGTAACCTCGTGTTTGCGGGCAGGGGAGGGAGCTTTGTTACGGTGTGCGCCGTGTGCGCCCTGGAAGAGGTTTCGGACCACAGTCTGTCCGACTGATGTGTGTGAGCGACCTGCTCGAGCGACCTGCCTGAGCAGAGGAACGGCTTTGTGACAGTGTGTGAGCTGGCGGAGGCAGCTATTTATTGAATGCGGAAATGCCACTTCACGCAGTCCTTAGAAACCGTGTAAACAATCATGTGAATTTGTGTTGCCAGTAGAGTCCAGACAAAATAAAGACTGATGTTATTCCCACATTTTTACGTGCAGCCAAGATGCAGACTGCGGCATTGACAGCACAAATTTTAAGTTCATCCAATTCCGGGTCCGTGCGGCCAGGCACTTAGTAATAATCAGAATAAGAGCTAAAAGCATGCCTAGAAGATCATCTTGCACCATGATGCAGCTTGGTTTGTTTCCAACAGAAATAGCTATTTCTTCTTCTTTCTTTTAAATATGATTTATGCCGATGAAAAGTGTGGCGTATGTATAGGTTAGCTATCGGATGAGGTTTTTTCCGGGCCCATGTACACAGTTCAATTCTAATCCAATCTTTGATCCAATCAAAGACATTTTACATGTGTAACCGCAGCTACTTACCTTGCTCTCAGCAGCAGGAGAGCACAACTTTTTCATTTATAAGAAACACAAACCCGATCTATTTTTTTCTGTTGAAATGCCTTTGTAGGTCGTTTGCGTTAAGACAAACCAATAGAGACACTTGCTGTCTGTCTTCAGCATTTTTGAGCTCCGAAGTCCGAATCTTTGAATATCTTGCTAACTTTCCTGACTGTTTTTGTCCTGTCTTGCTCAAACTGGTATTCTGCTGCACTGTAGGCCGATAAAATGGCTTGATGCGTTCATGAAAAGCAGCCTTCTATTAGGGCATTTATTGGAAATAATAAGCTTGAAATATATAGTGCTGATCACAATAATACTAAAATAAATATCTAATAACTGACACAACATCCGATATTGATCGGGTCTGAAACTATGTGGTCGGGCTCGTGTTCCAATGACGTGATCGGATCAGGACATCCCCACGTATGCTGTT
The DNA here is from genome assembly GCF_053564925.1 of Oryzias latipes. Taxonomy (NCBI): domain Eukaryota; kingdom Metazoa; phylum Chordata; class Actinopteri; order Beloniformes; family Adrianichthyidae; genus Oryzias; species Oryzias latipes. The sequence continues at coordinate 11,058,446 of NC_136241.1, forward strand.
TACTAAACATCAAGGCAATAGTTATGTTTTGTTAGTAAAAGCAGCCATTGGGCGTTTATTTTACAGCAAACTCTTCAAAAGATACATTTTCAGTTTTTTTTAAACAATACATTTATATAACTGATATATTATTTCAGGTAAAGCAAATCCTGATCATTATAGTTTCATTTATATAAAGCTAAGGGCGTGCTAGACTCAGTTGATTCACTTCATTGGGATTGAAAACGGGAGTGCTTCCGTCCTGATGGGAATGCAGTCTTACTTCCAGAAGTTCAGACGTCTCTTGTTTGCAGTGAAATACTCGCAGATGTACTCTTTGTCGAACCCTCACCCACTGATAAGCTGTTGTCACTGCCAGATCTTGATTGGGCACAGTGCGGTCACAGTCCTCTTTCTTTTATTGCCACCCTTCTGCCCTGCCAAAAATATGATGTCATCCCTGTTGCTATGGTCACAGCGGGGCGAGCAGGAACATGCCAGGAGGGACGAGCTGCTGGAATGATCCAGAGGCCTTGCAAAAACTAAATATACACCAAAGAGTTGTGGAAAGTATAGACAATGCACCAATTTAGCCTTTTTCTCTATAACTGCAACATTATTTTGATACATTAAAGGATGGTCACTTTAAACATCCATAATCTATGAATGTCCCTTTGCTGAAGTTTGATGGAACAAGCAGTTCATGAAGGATTGTTTTTTTTTTTTTGTAATGCCATTTTGTGTAATGCTGCTTATTTTCTAAAGATTAATCAGTTCTTCAGCTTGATGATTTATGTAACACAGTTTAAACTAAAGCAGTTTAGGAGATAAGTCTATATTGTAATTAAATCATTTAGGCAGTTATGGGGTAAAATGTAGTTGAAATTGGCTATTTGGTTAAAAAATAATGCCTGGGAAAAAAAAAAAAACAAGACGGATGCGTGGGCCCAAAGCAGTGGAAAGTCCCCATGAGGAGACGGAGCCAGCAGTAGTTTTCCTGATTTTCTTTTGCTTGTACTCCCACTCACTCACAACTTTGTTGGGGCTCTGTACTAGAACAAGGCTGAAGAGGTGGTGGTGGTGGTGGGGGTGGTGGTGGTGGCGGGAGTGGGGGGCGTTCACACCACACACATGTATGTGGAATCCATCCACAACTATTCCTCTCAAAACATTCCTGACCAGATACTCCTCTGCCAAAAGTTTATGCCTTCCTCAGCAAATGGCATAAATCAACAAAGTCCAAAGTTTGAGCTGACACACAGCCTGGTTTCTTTAATTTACCTATTAATGGCATGATTGTTGGGTTTGTTAGTAAAGCATCCAAAGTAATAAAAACTTAATAAATAGGGTTTTAAATAGTTAAAATAACGGCATATTTTTCTATTTCTGCTTTGGAAATGCATTCTATTTAGTTTAACGCTTCACTATTCTCATTTGTATGTTATGATCACGTTTTAAAACCGTTAGATTTCACAAAATAACTGTATTAAACTCCTCTAACAACTCTTACTTTCCCTTAACAGGTGAAGCCGCTTTGAGGGGGGATCACAGAATCCAGTCTTTGTCCCTGTCTTCATCTTCCTCCTCATCCTCCTCATCTTCCTCGTCTTCCTCAATCTCCAGCCACAGGACTGGCCCTCCTCCTATCAGCCCCACCAAGAGGAAGCTGAGTGGGGACCAGGTAGACAGTGACATGGACGACAATGAGCACGTGGCAAAGATGAGCCGACTGTTCGCTGCAAAACTGTGAGTGGACAAACACGCAAATGTGATTTGAAGAATGGGCTTGAGATTCTTTGATTGGCTGGTCTAGGTGACTCACAATGCTAAAACTTTCCCATGGAATTCCAGCAATACATGAAGTTATGATCATTGGGGAAAGACTAGCGGTGGGAGCACCAGACCATGATATTTTTTAAACTGTTTCATGAAATGCTCTTCTCTGAATTGGAACATCATTAATGTAACATTACTCCCTTTTTGGTCACATCTGCTCTATGGTCCAGTTATTTCTTAGTCAGCGTGTGATCACACTAAAGACTAAAGGTCCTTTGCAAGTAAATTGCGATCCACCTTGTGGAATGAACCAGGGTTTGCTTTACACTAGAATCTATGTTATCTTTTACATTTAGCAAAAGAAGTGGATCAACCTGAGGGAACTAGTTCTGATTTGGTTCAAACAAAGAGCAAATGTGTTGGTGGGAATCTGCCCTTACTTAGTCTTATGCAACTAGGACTGGTATAACAGTAGAGAGTCTTGTTTATTTTCAAATGAAAGCAGTCATGTTGTTTTGTGTCTACAAATCCATTAGCTGTTGGCAAATTAGTATCCCCCTCCACAGTAAGAAATCTATTTTCCACTGTGGGTGTTATTCTGTTGTGTCAGAGATTTTTTTTTATAGTGCCAAATATTATAACTAAACATGTCCATGCATGCATAACCAAATGCTACCACATGTCACGAGTTGACATGAGTTCATTAGAAATTTTTGTTTGGACAAAGGTAATTTGTTTCACACCTTAAAAAAATAGCATTAAAAAGGTTAGTGGTGTTTGAGCTTCTCTTTGTATTAAGATTATTTCTTTGACATAAACCATAATCCTCTGTTTGATCCACATTTGGATTATAACCCTAAAGACATTTAACTGGTGGTGCTGTGTTTATCTGTGACTTTTTAAAAGCAGGTTGCGTTTAGGATATTGACACTAACATTTTGTCTAAAGTTTGTTTTGTTAAAGAACAATTTCTCAGTAATTTAACAAAGTCATATCATGTTGTTTGGTACAGATGTTTTTGGTTTAAAAAGATAACATCTATGTAAATTTTTTACGGATTAAAGTGATTCAAAAATGTTACTTTTGGATAGTTTAAGGTGATTTGGCGCTGTCTGGATATAATGACCATGTGACCGTAACTGAACCTCTGACTATGGGATGGTTGTTTTTAAATAGACTTACTGTTAAAGATGGGACACAAGATTCTCTAAATCCATGAACATTTGTAAAATTATAAAAAGAGTGAGGCGAAACCTATTTTCTTGAATACAGAAGCACAGCCTGCTGTTTTAGAACATTCTGCATAGGAAAACGTGACTATTGTTATTTGTTGTGGAACTGTTGCGTGGTTCATAAAGTTAGTCAGAATGATCTGGAAGATAAAGTTGACCCTTAACAACTGCAGCCTGGTTAACAACAAAAATAGAATATATTTGTTTATGTTTATTCTAAAGTCGATTAAAAACACCTAAAGGAAGCCCACTGGTTTATTTATGTATGTATGAAAACAGTTGTGCAGCTTGTTACAGCTGTAGTGGTATTACGTTTATGCAGTACAACAGACAGACTTATGGATTCCATCAGGAGAATCATGAGGTGATCCGTCTTCCTCAGATGTTCAATTTAAGACAGTTAGTGGGAGTAACTGTTACAAAAAGGTTTCTTGTTGTCCTGCTTTGACTTTAATTTTTTTGTGTGTGTAAGCGGAGTCTTCTTGACTCAAAAATTAGACTGTGAGGAAACAGAAAGGAGGGCATTCAGGTTTCCTCCATTAGAGGATTGAAGCACCTTATATCTTTCACATGTCGGAGTTAAAAGGAATACATTGAGGTGAAGGTGTGTATTTAACTTTTTTTGGAGCAGAATGCATGTAATATAGTTTTATTTGATTCTTAGTATTGAAAAAAAAGACAACATTTATAATGCAGTGTATAAATATAATGTATGTCTTCATTTGCTTCCATAAGTTTGTACATGTGCTGTGTCTGCCGGTCACAGGTGCTTTTCTATCTGTGCTCAACTGTATGTCTGCTTGTATGTGTCTGTGTGGGGTGAGGTCCGGCTGCAGGGATCACTCTTTTTTTTTTAAAGTAGGAGGAGTCTTCAACAAAGAAGCCTTATCCTGTCCACTGGAGCCTGCAGGCTAGAAGCCTACTCCACTCTTGTTTTTTGTGTCCCATTTCCCAGTTGTACAACTAGCAGTCTGAAAGTCCTGTTATATCACTTCTTCATATACCTAATAGACAATAAACTTAAAGCAATTTTTGGAAAGGGAAAACAAACTAAATTCAACTTTGTAAATGTTGGTTGTATGACAAATCTGACTGTCTTTTCTCAGATTTGTCTGCATTCTTTTGTTTTGGTGTTCATCTAGAACAATGACTTTAATCTTTCTACTCAGAGTGACATTTTTATCAGGTGCTGGTTTGGAGCAAATGTTTATATTTAAGTCTTTGTTGGAGTTTTGAGTTTTGATTTGTATCAGTACCGGACAATGCTAAGTTAATCATATTTTAAAAATAAAACTAAAAAGAACCTGAGAATACTAAGTGAATATTGTACCTTAAATCCAGTTTTAGGGTCTATTTTCTTTGATACTGCAGCTGCTTTGTACTGGGAACTCCTCGGCTACATTGTTCTCATGGAAGTTTCTCCAGAGGCCAAATGGGGAGAAAATAAGAATGGAACAGTTGGTGTGTGTGTGCATGTGTGCTCAGGGCTGGGGAAGTCATTGTTACTCTACCATTAACCTGGGATGAATCCAGATATATGTATGCAATGAGTAACTGAGGAAAGAGGAAGGGTTTGGTTTCTGTTTTTTTTCTTTTAGTATGTGTAATTTTAATGTGTTACAATCGTCCCTCCCTTTTCTTGTAAAAGGTTTAATGTAATGTAAAACTGTCTGTAGAAGTAAAAATCTGGTTCTCACTGACTCAAGATTTCTATTCAGAAGTGCATGATTTCGGTCAGATTTTTGAATCGACACATCTGATCAGTCATTGATCCATTTTCCAGTTTCCATTTCATGACCTAATAAAAGTTGCCCATGAAAATTGAAACGCAAAGTATTTCTAACTTTTAGGTTTAAAAAAAAAACTCAGGAGACTAAAGGTTTTAATGTTTTACCATCTTTTAGTTTTTCCAAAGGGAATTCTGGGATTGCTCGGGCCTTGGGGGTCCTTATAAAGTTTTTTTATTGATGGTTGAAGTATTTCACTTAATTCTGGTTCCCTTCTAAAGACACACATAAATCAATGGTCATCTATTGATGTGGCTACTCAATACTTTACTACCTTGAATGATATTGTTAGTTGCTAAAGACCAAACTGAATAATTATATGTAATAGAAAAGTAGGGTTTTCATTATGCTGTATATTGTGTGGTTTTCTGCATTTTCTTCAGAACCTGGGTCTGGTTGTAACCTGTGGTTGGGCCTTCATCCTTTTTTTTCTGTCTTGGTCTTCTTCTTTTGAGATCCTAATTCTTTCCAGATGTTTCCTGTGTGGAGCTTTTTTTTCCCCCGTCTTTCACTTTTTGACATTTTATTTCTGGAAGCAGCAGGATATGAACCTGTGCCCAACCAAAGATTTACAGAGAGGATATCTCTGAAGACTTTTAATGTGCAACTGTGGGAAAAAGGTTTAGCGTTTATCCGCTTTCTCCCATGGCTGATGCAGACCTACACACTGTTTTCCTTGTTTATGTTTTCTATATTTACTTTGACATTGTTAAACATAGACCCTTGACAAAGATTCCCCCCTTAAGTCATTCAGGCTTATGATCATGTCTTAAACCTGAGGTTAACTTGATGACAGGATGTCATTCAAATAGTTACTAAAAGGCTATATTTAATGAATAATCTAAGTTTAAGATGGTTCACATTGTAGAATATCCATTTATATATTGAGTGTTTTGACTCGCTTGGTTTCTCAATGAAGGGGGCCTACAGTAAGTCACCGCCACAGTTACTACCACTAATTCTCGGGTGCACAAAAACCCGGACGCTTGTGAAACAGACTCCAACGGATATCTATAGTCTGTTTCTTTGTGCTACGGAATTCATTTTGACACCCAGACCCAAAAAAAACTCGTGGGATAGTCACTTCTGGAAGGATTTTCTCACCATAAAGAAGAAGGCTGTCAAAATGATTGTAATGGAGGTCATCTGATCTAACAAATGGTTGGTTTATGTCCACAGTGGATTATGGGATCTTGGGCTTTGTCATGATGAAATGTGAAAACCCTTTTGTTTGTCATGTTCTTTTTTTACATTCTGTTCTACCTCTCATCCACTTTAAACTTAACCCGTGTGGTTTAGTTTCTGAATTACTGTCCCTCTCATCAAGTCAGTCTATTATCTGCACTCACATGCACAACATGTCTTTGATCGGATCACAGATCGGGTTGGAATAGAACTGGGAACAGAGGCCCAGAAAAACGTTATCTGATTATAACAAACACTTTCCATCGGAATAAATCCTTTTGACATGCGCAAAACTATCCAAAATACCAGAAATGGCCGTAGAAGAAGAAATGGCCAATTTTGTTGTAAACAAACAAAGCTGCGGCATAGAGCCAGGTGATCTTTACGAGCTTTTATTGTTTTTATTATTCTTAAGTGCCTGTTTGTGCTTTACTCTTAGCCGCATGGATCCAGAGGAAGGGTTAGGTTAATACGTGCCAACAGCAACATTTAGCCTTGGATGCTCCAAAAACCGTGGCCTCCTCTGGAGCGCACACTGTAACAAAGCGCCCTCCATGAAGCTACAAGTCCGTCTGTTCTGATCAGAGACACGGTTTGGTCGTGTGGAGCAGCCGGCCAGTCCGGTTCGCCCTCCAAAGCCTTCTCTGGAGCGCCACACCATCTATGCATGACGTAAAAGCCAGAGCAGTAGTGACCCACAATCGGAATTGACTGTTTATACGCACCATCATCGGATCAACAGTCTGGATAACCCACCTGTCTTGATCGGAAGGCACTTTTGATCCGAATGAGTCCGATCGGGTCAGAGTATTCTGACTGTTTACATGAAGCAATATCTTAGAGTTTTGGAAGCTCTGTCCTTTACGTGAAATGTGGTTTGTCTGACAGTCAAATGTCAGCAAGGCAGAGAGGTAATGGTTGATTGGGACACTAAAATGTGTCAACGTACGTATGTTGTCGACTGCGTTGTCCGGCCCCCTGGGAGGCTGTGTGTTGTGCGAGGGTGTAGGCAGGCCTTCTGCTTGGCAGCCAGGACAGTTTGGATTCTCCACAGTTGAGTGGAAATCCCAGCTGCTCAAAGCAGATGAGAGATCTTTGTTATCTGCCTGCCCCCTCCCCCTTAGGAATCACCAGCAATTGGAAATAGTGAAGCTGGAATAACTTTAATTGAACACTTGTCAAAAAAGAAAACACACACACAACAGTTCGGCATTGATTTTATTGTGAAAGGTGTGGGTTTTAGGAGGATGAAGACATCTTCAGAGTAGATGAGTGAGACCGCTGGTTGGTGGAATAAAAACATGAAAGCCTATTGGAGAGCTGTGGGCCAAGGCTCATGCAAAGGCTGCCAAGTCTCTCCCTCTGTTAACCCTCAGGAAGTTTGCAGTCGATCGTGACTAAAAGGGCCAAAGAAAAAAGGCAATCAGGAAAATGAGGACAAGGGTGGGGTGGGGGTGGGGGGGTCCCCTGTTAGTGTAAGCTCTTGGCACAAATGAAGGAAACCACCAACCTGACTCTTTCAGGAATTAAAGGTCCAAAGCATTTACATGCAGCTCCCCTCTCCCATCCTCTTCCTCTTTGCCTTTCTGTGTCCTGCGTTATTTGTAGGAGTTGTTGCTGCGACTCCAGATGCTTTACACAGTAGTCAGGTTGCCTGGTCACATGGATTTATCCCCGTTTGACTTTGTTGTTCGCATCTAAACTAAACTCTTTTTAGTTCCGACTAGTGAGGACAACTCCCAACAAATCAACGCGTCCATGAATCCAGTGCCTGTAATTTCCATTGCCTGGTAGATGCTACATGTTTGTTTAGGAAGCAGGAAGCTGGAGCTGGTGTTTTGATTTGTGGTCGGTTCAGTCGTGTTTGTAGAGTCGTAGAGAAAAGAAGGGCTGGAGGCACGCACACCGAGGCCCTGCCCCCCTTCCCCACACACTGGGGGGGTGGGGTGGGGGGGTGGGGGGCACATGCACACGCACACGCGCAGAACCCAGCAGCACAGACCACATATGACGCACTTACCATAATAATCACCACTTGTCAAACTGCAAGCAAGTCTGCGCAGCATCAGGCATAAACTCTGCATCAAACATATCAAAGCCATTATCATCAGAGCAAGAAAACAAAACTAAACTGTGCATGGTGTTCAACTGTTGATTCTCTTATCATAATCTCTGTTTTTGAGCGATTACAGCATGATCTCAGAGTTTGGAGAAAACTGTGGGATTTTATTGTGGTGGGAACTTTTTATGGTTAGCTTGGCTTTCATTGTCTGAAAAAGATAAAACCTGTTTCCGTGCCTTATTTTGAATAAATAGTCATATTGTCTTACTGTTTATAGTAAACCTGATAAATATATAATGTAACCCAGTCTTTGTATTCATCCCCCCCAGAAATCCTAATGGAGATTACCGGAACTCCTCTGTTACCAGGGATCCTAGTCGGAGCCCCACAATGCCCAACGCTCTGGGAGTCCATGGCAACCACCTGTATAGCCACACCCACTACCACCACCTGGCGAGCTTGGGCGGCATGGACCAGCCCCTGGCACTTACAAAAAACAGCATGGTGGAGCCGGCGCGCAGCAGCACAGCAGCAGCGAGCGCAGTGGCGCATTCGGTCAGCGCCGTGGAGCGCCAGCAGGTAACCAGTCGCATCGTATTTTGCTATTTTGTTGGCAAAAATATCTGCTGTAATTAGTCTTGCTGCCTGGTTTGTGAAAACCCCCCTGATGTGTTATTAGTATAGCTTGACATTTTCCTGGTTTCATCCGTCATGTTTCAGAATCGGCCCTCGGTGATCACATGTGCTCCAGCCAACAATCGCAACTGCAACCTGTCACATTGTCCAGGCACCTACAACAAATGCTCCAACCTCACAAACAACTACAGAAGACAAAACAGTGAGTGACGCATGCATTTCCAGCTTCAAGAGATTCTTCTCAGAAGTTAAATCCCTTTGATCACGTCCATCATTTGAATGCTAAGCTATGAACACACCGGGCATCTGATGCGTGTTCAAGAACGCCCGTTGTGTTCACACTGGACAAGCAGGGAGGGGCTTCTTCTTCTTTTTTTTACCAGCTCATGTTCACCACCTGCAGTTGGAAGAGGGTTGGTGTGAAATGTTGAAGCGATGCAAATCCTGCGAATTGGGCACAAAACGACTTGGTCCATGGCTGGTGTCCTTATAATAAATAGCAGATATGGATTACCATCATGTCAGTAGAGTGGCCTTTTGGTTGATCTTCTTTTTGTAAAATAAACGCAAACGTCGTCAGGCTTGTTATTTCTGTGTTCACCAGATAAACCAGCTACGCTCTGGATTTGCTAGTGACGCGGTAAAGCTCGCCCAATCCACAGTCCCTGGTTAGGCAAGATTAGACAAAACCACAGGCCTGCGGGTTTTGTGCATAGAGTTAAACCAGCTGAACTCTGCCCAATCAGGATTTGGTTGGGACGTACGATGGCGTCCTAGAGATTTGGATCACTTTTCACATTTCACACCAAGCGTCTTCCAGCTGTGCGTACATCCGCTAGTATCCGATAACAACAGCGCATGCTAGAAGCGCGTTCAAGTATCTGCGTGCAGCACGTTCTTGAATGTGCATCACATGCCCTGTGTGGAACAAGAGGGTAATGGTTAATGACGCTCCCGAGGGAACTCACCGGTTCATGTTCCTCACGTCGAGACTCGGTCACAGTTTCTACCAAATCTGATGTTCGCAAGTCTCAACAGTTCTGATTAACTGTAGTCTCAAAGTCCCTGTAGTCCTCTCTGTGTGTTTGCTCCAATTCCAATCCACTCTTTTATAACTCCAGTGAAATCTTAATAACCTCATTGAGGTTACCAGTAAAAATGAAAGCTGGGATTAGAAATAAAACAGTAAAAAGCTGGGAAAAGGGGAGTAAATGTTTCCAGTGACCTAAAAACTGTTGCTGTGAATACACTTCTTTTTTTTTATTTTGGTGTCAGAATAGTAACTCCAACTTTTGTCTCGCTTTAGCCAACACAGCCTGTGACCCCGTGATTGAGGAGCACTTCCGTCGCAGCCTCGGGAAGAACTACAAGGAACCGGAACCCACCGCCACCAACACGGTGTCCATCACGGGCTCGGTGGACGACCATTTTGCCAAGGCGCTCGGCGAAACCTGGCTACAGATCAAAAACAAGGGGAGCCCTTCATCGACCAGCAGCAGCCCAAACTCCTCCCCTGATAGCCGCATGGTCAACCACAACCACTCGCCTTCTCTCGTCTCGTGAAGGGGCGCTGGACTTTTCCCACAATTCCCCCAGCACACACACCATCACACCCGCTCCATCATCCGCAGCGCTTCCTCTGGCCTGCTGTGACACCAGAGGGAACGCCGGCCTGCTGGTCTGCTGGACGCGGCCCCAAATCCTTCAACCTGCTCGCTCGCTGTGGACTCACCGACGATCAGTCAAGCAATAAAGACACGCCTTCCTGGACTGAACCGAACCATCATCTTCCGCCTTCCAGTCACTCACCACCCCTGCATGTGGAGCTCGAAGCTGACCAGGAGTCTGTAGTTATTTGTACATACGCAGAGAGAGGGAAGACGGTGTCTCACCTGTCCGCTTTTTCACCTTTTTTCTTTTCTTTACTTTGAGGTTTTACTGTAGCTGTAGTTCTGTGTACTGACCTGAGCATTTGGGGCTACAGCCGACATTTGAGAGAAACAGTTCCTAGAAAACAATCCCAAACCACCTAACCGTGCTACCAAAGAAACATCACCCGCTTCAAACACACTAACAGCACAAAGCCATTCGTTAGCCTCCTTTCAGCCCCCATTCCTGTCCCGTGGAACCGCCCATGTCGCCATCGTCTGTTGGAGAGCGACTCGGCCCCATTTGCACTATTGCTGAAGAACTTCTGAACACACTGGTTCTGATGATCCAATCAGATACCGAGTCCTTTCTAGTTTATTCCCCATGAGCCTTCCTTCAATGGACTTGGAGGAATATGTGGCCCCAGCTCAGGTACCATGTCTTTCCATAATTTATTATAAACATTTTAGAAAAACATTCACACTTTCGAGAATAGACTATTATGATTTCCTTTTTTTTTTTTGGAGTATGACATATTTAGTCACCTGCTATAAAACAATCGAAACAATCGCAGCAGAGACACTTATGGGCTGTTTAAAGAGGAAGAAATAAAACTCACTTTTCCACATGAAAATAGAAATATTTTGGGAATAACAGCGGCAAAATAAAAGCCTCTGCTGCCCAAGGCTTTAGTCATATGTGAGAAAAATCCAGTCAGCAGTTTGGAGATGGTTCTTCTTCAGCTTCTAAACAGCAAAACATGTGGCACTGGAAGAAGTGACCCAAGGGTTATCGGGTTAAAACATTTCATGCTGGAATAAGGACAGGATGAAGGTCTGATTCCAGGGGAAAGGAGATTATTCAGAGCTCTTAAAAGCCTTTTTTTTGGTTGTTTTTGTGACGACTCCTTTAACACTATTTGACCCCCCCCCCCAAAAAAAAACAAAACAAGAAAAGGTATGAAAGATTTCTACAAGGGTTTTAAGGGTAAATTAATGCTTTTATAAACGCATGTTGTTTTTCTTTAATAGCTGGTATCTATTAGCATTTTTAGCATTTCAAACGTATTAGCCTTTTTATTCAGATGTTAATTTCTCTTCTCAGTAACAGATGTAGAAACTATACACTCACTGCTGGGTCAGTTGTACTCAATATTATTAATGGTATTGCTATTATTCCAGTTTTGTACCTTTTTATTATTTTCTATTAATATCCGTGTATTACCAAGCGTGTGTCGATGGCACAGCCTCTGGACAGGCTCTGTTTCATGATGTCAGCGGGGTGACAGGTTCCACGCTACGAGATGTTGATCCATCAGAGGTACAGGCCGCTCCAGCACGCCGCACGACTGAGCTGAGACGCCGAGATGACGCCCATTTGTCGCTTGGCCTATTTTTTTATTGTTATTTTTCAACAACACCGCCGCTACCCGAACTAGATGTAGCCTGTTGGCTTTTCCTTTAGTACCGACAGCCTAAAACTATCAGACAATCTTGCAGGCGAGGAGTCTTTTGGGGAGGGTTAGGTGTTGTTAGGCAAAGGAGGAAGTCTACATCGCATCGTCAGGCATCTTGACAACGATTTGACAGTGTCTTAAAATTGTCCAGAAAAAGGAGGGGCTTAGGTCTGTTGGCAGAGGGGATGCGGTGGGGTCAAATCAGGATCAGCTAAACGTACGAAAAAGCAGATTGTAAAGTTCGAAACGGGGAAAGTCCACATTGGAAACAATTGAGATTCGATCAGTAAAATAGTAAATCTGAAAGGAAAAATATTTTAAACTTGAAAGAAATATAGAAAAATTGAAGTAGAAAAAAAACTCAACCTGAGCCGATCCTGATTTGACGCTAGCAGACTAGAAGGTAGACGGATTATTAGTCGTAAATTCATGTCCCAGCTCTGTCGGCTTTGGTGTCTAGACCATATTTTCTTCATTTCAAAAGAACGCACTCCGCAGTTCAAACCAATCACTGCTTTATCCCTTACTACCTTGTGGGGTCTAGATGACCCCCCCCTTACATTGACGTGTTATCCCTACCATGACAAAGGTGAAGAGGATCTCATGTAATCCATAGACACCAGTGAAGATCACAAATCATTGAATAATAAAAGGTTCAGCGCACTGTCTAGTGGGGTCATCTGGACCCCACAAGATAGCACAAGGGTTAGTGCACAAACACCTACAGGGTGCCACACATTCCGTCAGAGGGGGACTATGACAGATCCGGATGAGAAGGGCTAACGCTGTTTGTTCCCGAGTTTCCTCTCAGAAGTGTGTGCGAGCCGGTTTCATGGAACATTCTGGCAAAACCTGCATAGGAACAGTTTAGTCACACGCCGAGTCTCGTTTGTTTAAGAGCAAGCCTTCTAGCAGCAGCGGTGCGTATCTAAGGACACTGGGCTCAAGCCTAACATTTGACGAGGTTTTTGTTGATTTTGGGTGTTTTAATCAAGTGTTGTGAGCCAGCAGAGTTTATTACATAGAAAGTGTTTTCAGTTTAAAAAAATTAAAAAAAGAAGAAAAGTTCACACATTCCATCATCAGCTCACTCAGAAGTCACAGAACTGGAAAGCGTCAGAGGGGACAAAAGTCCCCTAAAAAGAAAAGAAAACCTCTTCAGTTGTAGAGGAAGAAATCGAGGCGTGGCGTTTTAGGGTGGAGCGGCTGAGCTGTGAGTCTTCTAGGTAGTCTTACTTCCAGCTGTGGCTTCCCAACGCAGCAGGTCCAAAACGTCAAGCTTCAAATGAGGATGTTTCCATTTCACCTCCACCCTAAAGGTAGCAGGCAGGCAGGCAGGCAGGCAGGCAGGCAGGCAGGCAGGCAGGCAGGCAGGCAGGCGCTCTCTCTGCTTCGGCACACACTGTAGGAAAATCACTTCAGAAAAATCAAGGTTTTCTTTTTCTAATAGGTAACTATAAGACCATCATTACGCTGTGCGTAATGAGTGTACAAAGGAAAAAATAATGTAGGTATTTTTTGAGGATTGGTTAATTTGTTAATGATATGTAGCTATTTAATTGTTGTTGTTCCTCCCCCTCCCCCCTGTCCTATTTTAATCATTGTATTTTCTTTTGTGGAAAAAAAAAAAAAAGTTGATCTTTTTGTTGTAGTTTATTAGTTTCAAGTGCAGGAACACGGTAAATGTTTGAAACCACAACCAGCGACAGGGGGGGATGGGGGGGGGGGGGTTCTGTGACGTCTGCCACTTTCCCTGAATCCTCCTCGCTCTGTCGGCCGATCAAACTCCGAACAAAAGAGCCTCCTGAGCAACGGGAACGGTTCACACCGGCGTAACAATTTCCGCATGGAAAGATAATCCGATCAAAACCAGCGTTTGCCATGGACTACGTGGAAACTTGTGCCCTGCAAGTAGGCAGCGGTAATCGACATGTAGCTTAATCGAAGCAGCAGAGAACCTGCTGCTTCAGTTTTATCTGGAATGGAGCTGAACAGATAATCAAAGAGGAGTTGATCTTTACTCTGACAGCGACACGTTCTCCACTTTCGTATGGAAGTTTGTAGGGCACTAAGACTAAACTGTAAGGATGTATTTAATCAAGAAACTGCAGTTTTTGTTTTTCGGTTTTTCTTTTTTGGCTCTGTGTCTCCTAAAAGGGTTTTGGCAGGCCACCTTTTTTTTGTACTTAAAGTAGCCTTGATGAACAATAAAGTGCTTTTAAATCACTGTGACTGTGTGAGCCTCCGTCTGTAAACCTTTGCTGTGGTTGAGGCGTCTCTATAGACCCTTGTGCTATCTTGTGGGGTCCAGATGACCCCGGGGTCATCTGGACCCCACAAGATAGCACAAAGGTCTATAGAGACGTTTCAGAAAAAAACATTTCTTTATAGCATGGTTTAAATCTCTCTTTACTGTTGCTTCTGCATATAAACACTGAGAAATGGACACGCCATTACACGGTAAACCTTAAACAAGAACATTGAAAAGACACAAACCATCCAACGCACTAAAGTTCATGAATTCCAATTCGGTACAAATGGTTTTACAGGAATGATCGCAGATAGAATTCCACATACATAACAGTCTGCAGGAAACTTTCTGATGACAAACTCTTATTGTGAGGGCACAACATCTTCAACACAAGTATTTTTGGGAGATTTGGACCCAAAAGTCTCGTGAGTGAACTCTGCTAAAGTATGGAAGGGTTACGACTCATTTTTTTTTTTTACATTAAAGTGGCTGATAGAGCAACTCATGTAAAGAAGAACTTTATTAGTAAAAAATAAAAGACATTCATTCAGGAAAAATAGCAAAAAAGTGAAGTGGAGATCCTCTGGTTGATGTTTTCACACCGCCGTCCGTCAGATGCTCTCATCGTCGCTCATATCCCAAATCTGTTGAGGCACAAAAAAAACAAACCGTTTCAGGATAAAAGTCGTTCAGGTTACTACTTTGTTTTCACATCATTTCTGCCTTAAATGGCTAAATGTCCATTCATGGATCAACCTTAAAAACTTTCAGCTTAGTTCCTAGAAAACAGAAGGGAATACACCTAAAACACTAAATGATCACAAACTAAAAGTTCACTTTAGACAAGCCCACAAATCTATCAGAGGTGTGATTCCGCCTCCCACCTGTTTCTACACACAGGAAAACTAAAGTTTGTCGCCCATTTGACCTCAGGAGGACTCCACCCTCTGACTGGAGATGACGGAAATGTTTAAGGAAGTGACACAGCAGACAGACTGCAGGCTGTCAGGAGTGTTGTGCAACATCCTCTTGCTTTGTCCCTGACTGTTTCATCTGATGAATGACCTCTTCCAGGCGTTTGTGACGTAGAAAGGTCTCAATAAAGGTTGAGGAAACGGGTGAAGCGGCTCTAAAACTGAAAGGCTGGCTTTGGTAAAGTCCACGCCGGGGATGGAGGCCATCTCCGTTGGCTCAGAGCTGAATGCAGACGTTTGAAACTCGCCCCTCTTAGTCCTCTGTGGGCAGAAATGATGATGCTGATGTCTCATAACCATCATGTGACTTTTTGGGCACGGCGCCCGCCCTTTTAACAACAGGCCCACACACTCACTTGTCTTCAGAGCCACTTAGGATCCGTTTGTCAAGTTCTGAACTCGGAGGGAGCTGAAGTCTCTGTCGTGTGGTATTTTGTTTACAAAAAGCAACAAAACAAAAAAAAACAATGTGATTTTGAAACCGGAACGTTGGCATTCTTCAATCTTTAGTCGACATGTTACATAAGGACAGAAATCGCTCTGTGGAGACCAGCAGGTAAAATAATGTAGAAACAGATCGGCTGAAAAAAGTGAAGGTCACTGCTTGTGTGACACTTCAAAATCATGAAAATAAAAAGGTTTTGTTTCAGGAAGTGATGCAAACACACACACACACACACACAAAGTAGCCTCTTTTGTAGCAGTGTGTTAACAAACAGTGGCCTTCTCCTGGCAGCAGATTCCCCACATTCTGCCTGTGAGACGCGGTTCACATACCTCTGACACTGTCTGGAATGCCACACACACACGGAATTCCACAACATGCTCAACTTTACAGACCCGCCCCATTGAAAAGTGTGTTTTTAACCTGTTCTTGTGGCATTTTGCCGATGATGGAGGATGTGTATGGAGAAAATGAAGCGTAAAATTGCGTTTAAGTATTTCTTTATTCAAATTGTTGTGAATCAGGAGCAGACGGAAAAAAAATGCCTCTGAAAAAAGATTGTAAGTGTGACATAAGAGCTACAATCGACAGGCCACAAGCTTCCTGCTCCGCTCCATTCTGATGCATCCACTTGCAGACAAATAGATCCATGAATGTCGTCGTTTTCCTCGTCCAAGTTAGTATCTGGATCCTAACTGTACGGCTGGATAGCTCCAACATTGCTCGCCATTTTTGTTGCGTCGGCAATACTGGGTTGGGGATGCGAGGGGCTTTAGCAGTAGACAGAGCTCTAAGCAGTTTTTGATCGTTTTTATTTGATTGGAAATGGTTTATTTCAAGCAATCAAATAAGAATAATACACAAAAACAATACAATCATCCGTTTTACATTCATACAATGACGTATCAAATTTAGGATTATGAAACATAAAATTAAATATTGCTTGAAAGTGTGAGGAAGGAACAATGAGTGGGGGGAGGGGGGAGGGCGCTCTGCAGAAAATGTGTCCTAACGACAGGAGTTGTTTTTTTTTAATTTTGGCTAAGAACGGCATAATCGTAATTGAAAGACCGCTGGGAACGCTTTCCCGATAGATCAAAAGATGATCGGAGTGGGACTTGAAAGGCCAGAGGAAACTCAAAAATCCTCTCCTCAGTAATCCCAAAACCTGAAAGATTTCCTGAAGCCAAAAGAACAAACTTCTGCTTCCTTTGCATCTTCAAGCATGGAGACATTACAGGCTCCGCTCTGCTTGAGTGCAGATGTCTGAGGACTTAGCAGGTTCACACTGATTTACCGAAGATTAGCATCAGTTTAATGAAAAACATGAACTTTTAGTACATCTGACTCATTCTTAAACTGTGCGGAAAGAATTTCTAAAAGCAAAGCCCCAAGCTCAGATTCAAACAGCACAACAAAGCAACTGTTCACTTCCAGCCTCGTCCTGCAGCTGCATATATGACAGAAAGGCACCCCAAAATGTTGCTCTGAAGTTCCTGTTCAACACCTTAAATCAAAACTTGGAAGATGCTCAAAAGCTTTTATCTACATCTGTGATGTTGTTCCCTTTCAGACGGTTATTTCTCAGTCCCGAGCCTTGGATTGACAGACATCCTGACAACAGATGTGTGTGCTGGCATGACGGCGCCAAACCTGGCAACTTCACAGTGAAACTGGATACCGGGCATGTCATGTCTGACTTGTGAATGAAGCTAGTGAGCACGTGGATTTAGCACTGGAGTGAGGGAGGAATAGGCTGGTGTGGGGCTCCTAATATTTCTTACAGATTTTCTTTCTTTCCTCTCAGTCATGAGCTTGAAGCAGATTTTTTGTCTTAGACAGAGACATACTTTTAGAATGAGTTGAAGTGGGTCACAGAGGAAACCATGGCTCTGATTTCTTCATTGAATAATACATGTTACAGGGGGAGGGACCCCATGTGCCTAACCTTTCTGCACCAGGACACCGCTGTGTTCTCCTTGGTTTGACTTGAATTGTCCTGAATTAACAGAGAGGCACTTAGTAAGACTTATGGGTCCTCAGGAAGCCCAGAGACATCGGTGCCAGCAGCCAACACAAAAAGTTATCTAACCCGCCGAGTTACCGGTTTCAATGCAGTAGATGAAATGTTTTGCTAGCCACTTTTCCCAAAAAAAAAAAAAAAAAAAATTTGCAGGGCAGCGTGAAGAATCAGAGACAAATTCATATCAAAGCTGGACGCTTTGCACTTCTGCTCCACTGCTGCTGGGGAGCCGTCATCAGAAAAGACAAGAAAGGAGCTCTTTGAAAGCTGAGCGATGCTGGAGGCCCTCTCTGGATGGCTTCCATGCCCTGCCAGTGTGTGTGGGTGGGTGTGGGTGTGACAGAGCCGGCTTGAAATC
The DNA here is from genome assembly GCF_053564925.1 of Oryzias latipes. Lineage (NCBI taxonomy): Eukaryota > Metazoa > Chordata > Actinopteri > Beloniformes > Adrianichthyidae > Oryzias > Oryzias latipes. Next base: position 11,076,479 of record NC_136241.1, read on the forward strand.
TTTTGTGCATGTGGACGGGGACAAGAAGAGGGCCATTATGCAACATGAATAGCTTGTGCAAACCAAAGCCAACAACGTTACAACGAGAACTGCTGAAAAAAGCCGCTGCCATGTTTCTTAATATTTTTGCTTTCGCTGCAGTGATCCATCCGGAAGCAGATTCCTGAGAGGCTGAAAGCACGCCTGCACACATGACTGATCTGACTCTTTTATTAGATAACAAAGACAGTGTGTAGGAATGTAATGCTGCAAAAATGGAACCCTTTTTTCCAAGGACTCGGCGAAAACGAAGGAGTTATTGAGCTTTGCTTTGACTCATTGATCTGTTCATTTCTAGGTCATATTATTTTCTACCTTTATGAGCAGCTTCTTTAAGGTGAAACTTGGAATATTCTATGTCATATTCATGTTCATGTTGCCCACAGAAACTTTTAAAACACACAAAACAGAAACTAAAGCTATAAATTGCTAGAGATATATTAACACTACGATCACCTTTTGATCTATTTTAAAAGAATTTATGATTATGCAGTTTTTGGGCAAAAAAAAACAAACCTGTTGTTCTCTAAGACATAGTTTCTGCAGAGCGGCAGGAATTCATTAGAAATTCATCTCTGAGTTGAGCTGTTATCCATTTGTTAACACTCTCTCCCGCTAGCTTACAGCCCCTCACACCCCTAACCTAATATTACAGGTGCAGGAAAAAAATGGTGAGTAATATTGGAGCTATCCAGCCGTACAGTTTGATCCAGATTCCAGCTCAGTCGAAGAAATTAAAACCACATGGATCTATTTGGCTGCAAGTGGATGCATTGGAATGGAGCGGAGCAGGAAGCTTATGTCTTGCTGTAGTAGCTTCTACGTCAGAGCTACAAGCTTTTTCCAACGGCATTTTTGCTTCTGTTCCTGATTTACAATGATTTGAATGAAGAAATACTCAGAAAAGCAGTTTTAATTCCTGTGCTAGCTTGTGGAATCTCCTGGATTCACCGCAGCAAAGTCTGCTTAATTTGATCTGGATCGAGTCCTGAACCTTCCATTTGCTCTGTGTTCAGACCAAAACAATCTTTCAGTCGGACGTTTGTGTTTAACATTGGGATTTGGGTCATCTGGACCCCACTAGACAGTGCGCTGAACCTTTTTTCTTCAATATTTGTGATCTTCACTGGTGTCCATGGATTACATGAAATCTTTCCACCTTTATCCACCTTTGTCATGGTAGGGAGAACATGTCAATGTAAGGGTGGGGTCATCTGGACCCCATAGGATAGCACAAGGGTTAAATCTTAGTTTTATTTATATATGTCCTCCATCATGAGAAGAGAGCCACAAGAACATGTTAAAAACATGTTACAGAGTTGCCCCAGTTGTCCTGCAACTAAGTGGAGCTTTGGGGCAGTTCAATAAGGAAGATCTACCTCACTTCCAGGTCTCCTGGGTTGTTATGTCCTTCTGCACACCTCCATCAACTAGGCCTTCACTTTAAACCAACAACTAAATAGCCCCACCTTTCTTCTCAGCCAATCACAACCATTCTTTTGCTTTTCAATTCATGAATGGCGGTCTCTCTCGGCATTCGAGACAGTCCGCTGTCCCTCCTCCATGCTGTTCTCCACCTGGAGCAATGCTTTGGAATTGTCAGCCCTCTAACCACCACCAGCGTCCAGGGCAGGGGTGTCAGACTCCAGGTCTCAAGGGGCAGTGTTCCACATGTTTTTCCTTATTGGCTAAACACACCTGATCCAGGTGATCAGCAGCAGACAAGGCAGGATTTCTGGGAAAAACCAGCAGGAGGCTGGAGTTTGACATCCCTGGTCCAGGGTCTATAATCAAGAGTTCATCGCAATTACGCAAGACGTCTTCGGCCCAGAACCTAACCACAAAAGATCATGGACCCATTTCATGCACATTTTTCTGTGACATAAACAAATCTTTACTTTCATTCCTCAAATCTCTCCTTATTGAAGTGTTTGATAAGAAATATTTATATGGTATTTTTAACACGACTGAGGAATTTAAGGCCTAAAGTGACGATCAGTCTCAGAACATCTGTGTGTTGCTTTACAGTTGATTATTACAGGCGTAGAGATGCTGTATTCGTCAGAATGTCAAATTCACATTAAGCTGTTTGGTCCACACCACATTTGGTTTCCTCACATGGTCTAACCCAGTGTTTTTTAACCTTTTTTGAGCCACGGCACACTTTAACCTTGACAAAAATCCCGCAGCACACCAGAATCCAAAAAAAAAAAAAAAAAGGTATTGAACTACAGTCCCTCTGCAATCTCACATGCATTTTTGTGATAATTGTGGCAGAAAAAGCTGGAAGTTGCAGCTGTTTTTTTCTAAAAGATGTAATAAAAGTTAAGTTAGAAGATTTAAAAAACTGTTTGATGTGTGTTCGATGTGGTTTCAAGACGTTTAACAACAAAGATTCATCGTGCGCTGAGACGCTGTCACTTTAACCCAATGCATCATGGGAGATGTAGTGCTAACAGCCGCCGAACGCAGATAGACTCGCTTCTCTGAGCTTCATGGTTTTGTTTAATTGTTTCACGGTCTGACACGGGATTCTGTGGAAAGCTACATCGCTAAAGACGAGCTTTAGCTGGTAAATTTGTTAGAACTGAGCGACTTTATGAGCAAAATCAGAACAAGGAAGTAAAAACTTTAACCACTTCTGATTGGTCAGACTGATGACGTGTGATCAAGCCTCCAAGAATGATTGGTGGAGACAGTTAAAAGGGCGAGACTTTTCTGAAAACGTCGGAAGCTGCGGCTAGATCATGGTACAGTCATTCTTATCAAAATGTCTTTAATAGAATCAAATAAACACAAAGAAAAAGTATTTTATGATCTTTCATATTCCTAACTACTCATGGCCTATTTGGATGAACAAAGAGCTGATATCCTGGAGATGGTAAATGTTTTTAGATCAGTTAATGAGGGCAATTTCCCACGGCCCACCTGACCATCTCCCACGGCACACTAGTGTAACGCGGCACACTGGTTGAAAAACACTGGTCTAACCCATGATGGTGTAAAAGTCAAAGGTTTTGGATGAGGGAAAATGTGAAAAAAAATCAAATAAAGGTGATGATCTGAGACGCTTGTTTTGATTTTTCTTAAGTCAAATATTTAGAGAACTTCGATTTTAACGAGTGCACACTAGTGACACTGGCAGATAAACACACATTTGCTTTGAGTCTTCCTTATTATCCAAGCGCCACGGAAAATGTGTTGGATGTTCCACATGTGTAAGCTCCGTGTTATCGCGGTGTGAATGTGATCGCAATCAGCTGGACTCCAGTTGATTCGACAAGTTTAATCCAGGTTTGGAGTGGAAATGGAGCCGGGATGGGATCAGATAGAGGAGCTTTTTAGCTGGAAGCTGAGGCTGGAAGAATCTCAGCCAACCTTCTGCTGCAGCTGATTACCACTCCAGCAAAAAAGCAGCAAAAGCCTGAGCATGACAGCTCTTAAAACTCTGCAGGCTGTCACAGACGACGTTTTTAAAGAAAGGAAAAAAACTACAACTCGCATCATTTGCAGTTTACCGTCAGAGGCATCGTTTCACTGCAATTTCACTGCTGCTTCAGACAGAAGTCAAAGATTCCCCCCCCCCCCCCCCCCCTTTTTTTAAATGAGCTGCTTCAACACACTAAGCCTTAAGTGCGGGTGGCCTCAGTGGGAATCCAGCCTCTAAAACCATTGAACTCGGAAAAAGCAGTGCAATTGCTGATGGGCTTTGCTTCTAAACACACATCTGGTTCATATATCAGAGACAACAGCGAAGCGTTAGCGCAAAAATCAGGCTTTCATCATGAAGACTGGCTCCATCTGATATGCAATTAAAGGACCACACAAAGTGATGTGGTTTAGGGCCTCTGGATGCAGCAGTGAGTGCTGCTGGTTAGCAAAGACAAAGTTAGGAAATCCGCTCAACCCATTTTCTTTTCCCTATGCTTTGTCTTTGCCTGACATACAGAGACTAATTGAGAAAGAGTTTTGACAACGCTAAACTAAAGTTTTATCTATCTGTTGTTAGAGGATGCAACACAAAACCATTTTGATCCATTTGGCCCAGTTGTTAGTTCCTGAAGATTTCACCCAATCATTGTTTCTTAAAGAGACAGAAACGGCCCAAAAATAACAGAAAATTGTATTAACTCACTCTATAAAATATATGAAATATTTCTGGGGATTTGATAAAGACAAAAAAATAAAAAGATCGGGAATGCATAGTTTTTTTTATTTTTTTGCCAATCATCTTTTCAGTGGATGCAGATCCATCCTGGTTTTTCCTAAAATGATCTGGATCCACCTGCAGAACCAAAGCTGGGTTTCTGGCATTGTGTTGCTTCATTTTAGGGGGAGCAGGCGTTCATTAAATTATCTTAACCTTGAATTATTACTGCTGGAGCAAAGACTAATCAACCTCTGAAATGAAGCATTTTTGGTGTGAAAGAATTTGACCAAACAACTATTATTGTGAAATGTTCCCATAAGCAAAATACAAAGGCAGGTTGTTTTCATAAAAGAAAAAACATTATTATTGGAATGACGAGAGATAATGCAGTCACCAGTCTGCAACACAAAGCCATTTAGACTAAAGCACACTCTGGATTCTCCTGCTTTTTTTTCCACCGCAGCCGAGTCTGCTCAATTTGATCCGGATCGAGTCCTGAACCTTGCTGTATTAAGACCAAACCAACCTTTCAGTCGGACGTTTGTGTTCCAAACCAAAGCTTGTAGCACTTGTGCTATCTGGTGGGGTCCAGATGACCCCACTCCCAACGTAACGTTGGATCTCTTCAGTCATTGGCCAGGAATTCCAAGGGCGGGGCAAAGCGACTAGAGGCAGAAATTACGGAAGTCCTGCGCTTTGCATCTCTTGTCAAGATAGTTCATTTATTCAAGCTTTATATTTCGCTTTCAAATTCTAAATGTCAGGTACAAGACTTTTTCCTTGCTGCTTTGGTTACTGAGGAGGAGACGGCTAAGAAGGCACACTGATAAGCGTTCATGACATGTAGGCTCTGTCCGAATTCCCACCCTAACCCCTAACTACTAAAAAACTATAAAGTGCAGCACTATGTAGTGCCCTGAATTTTAAAAGCAATTAAGACACCATGGTGAGTACTTTTTTTTTCTTCTTAACGGCAGATATGACGTCATCGATTTAACAAAATTAAAATCTATTTAATATGAGTGTTTGGGCATTATTGCGATTATTTGTGTGTTCATTGTCTCCTGAAGATAAAAACATTTAAATACATTTTTTGGGCAAAAATGGTTCTGACAGAATGCATTGTGGTCTCTATTCGCCAATTCAGTGAGCATCGAAGCAAACTGGTTTTTCGCAGATGCTTTTGGGAAATTCCTAGGGCACTTGATTTTGGAATGCACTATATTGTGCAACATGTAGTGAGTAGTGAAGGTATTCGGACACAACCGTGTCAGGTAAACCGTTCAAGAAGCAACCTGTATCACGTTTAAAATTGTTTTGATGAGCTTGCATTCATCCGACCACATTTTAAAGAGTTGCTGTTCCATCGCTGCTCCATTTTTGTCTGCAGCGCTCCGTTTTACATCACCTAATGGAGGCCGTTTGGTTCAGTTGTTTTGTTCCGAGCACAAAGCCTATTCAGACTGAGGAAACTCAGAAGGAACCGAAGTTCAGTCCAAGTGGAAGCGACTCAAGACCACCATGAAAGATGGGTCCAAAAGCGTTCTGGATTGTCGAGGGAAATGAATTCTGGTTTATTTTAATTGAACCAAATGTGTCCAGTCTGACTCTATCCTTAGATCTAACTGCATGAGAAGGTGCATTTTGCTTTTGAACAATTATTATTGCTAGAAAGCGCTGAAACAATCATCAACTTTAGCAAACTTATGAGCACTCAGGAAATTCTGTTCATTCAAAACCGAGGGAACTTTCAGATTACTGTGAAAGTTTTCTTTCTTTCTTATTGTCACCTGTATTTCAGATCTGTCCTCACTATCTGACCACAAGCCATCCAAAATGGCTACGGGAACAATATCAGAGGAACAGATTTAAAGCAGCCTAAACATTCACAACAATAGCACGGGTGAGTGTTTTAACCTCACAGAGGGCCCCGATACAACGCTCTGAACTCACTCAAACAAATGAGCTGTGGCTTTGGGCTGGAGGATGGAGATAAATAATGCACTTTTGGGTGTGGCCTTCCTGAAAATGGAGTTTCCTGTGGAGAACGATCTACGGTGACACAGCAGCACTTTGAAGTCGACCAGATGTGGAGGGTTTGCAAGCACTTTTAACAGTTTTATATAGACAAAAAGTTGATATTAATTAAACCAAAACAGATTTGTCTTTGTTTTTTAAATGAAAACTATTGCTTTGAGTTCAAAAATATAGTGGAAAAACCTGCTTCACTCATATAGAGCTCCATGGTAAGGAGCCAAACTGCTAAAGATTTGTCTTGCCGTACTAAATACACCACTAAATATTTTTAGCACTCTTTTATTTTTAAAATGCAAATCTGGGTATGACTTGTGCTTTTCGTCTGTACTGCGTTTATTCAGATATTCTGAAATGGCCGCACAGATTTCCTTCATGCTGTTAAGTTAATTATGGCAAAGAACTGGACAAGTCCACATAGCAGACCTGCCAAACATGTTCTGCATACTGCAACAGCATTTCCAGCTGAGGCAGCACCTGTCACTGGGTAGGAAGCGCTCTGTGTTATTTGGAGTAACCCTTCAGTCGCAGATCCCAGCCCTGAGAGGAGCTCTGTGACCTTACTCTGCTTTGCACTCTGCAACATGTCAAATTTTACTTAAAAAAACACAAAATGTATGTATGTCATTTATCTATACCTTATAGCAAACTAGGTGTGCAACCAATAGATTCCAATTTTTCAATAGGTAACACAACAATTTTACATTTTACAGAAATAAGAGAACTTTTCTAAATAATAAAGTTAAGGAAAACAGAAAAATCTACTTGGAAAAGTCAAAACAAAACAAAACTGTGTAATCACAGAAGGTCTTCAAACCCTATAGATGTGAAGATCAAGAAATCGACACGTACCAAAAATAGAACAAACACACAAACAAATGGGCAAAATGTCACACATTAAAGAAGATGTTAACAAAAGAAGGAAAAATTTACCTACAAGGATATGTAAAAAAGTGTGTGAAATGTCACAACGATGAATGGAAAAGCTGGCCAAAAATACAACCCATAAAAACCCTAACAGTCTAAAAGAAAACAGAGAAACGATTTCCGTCTAGAAATAGAGGTGGAATCGTTTTCCTCCTGCAGGGTGCCAAACAGGTCCGTCGCCGGCGTCCAATAACCCCCGTTTCCGACGCAGGTCCAGAAGACATTGCGGAACGGAATTTGACTAAGAAAACAGGTCACATGGTTTTAGAAAAAAGGGAGCCATGCAACAAACACACGTGTGGGTGCGCACCATGATCTCATTCAGCCCTACGTAACGCTGTTGGAGCAGCACCTTAGACATTCCTACACAACAACGATGAAAAAAAACGGAAAAGTAGTTTACAAAATGCTTGAAAAGTAAAATCTTCTATGTAAGTAAACCAATATTTATCCACAAAAAGAATGAAAAGCCTAAAAAAATGAATGATAATGAATAATGTTTTCCAACAATTGCCAGCTGATGTGATTATTGTTGTGGGAAACATTGAAAAAATCTTTCCAGAACATGAAGCCTGAAGAACACCAATCTGTTTTTCTTCATCCTTCCAAATATACTGGTGGCGATCTTTCAACAGGTTCAAGCTTCTCAGAAATCCCCTTCAGGAAGCTGCTAACATACCAGGTTTATATGTGCTTCTTAAATGAAACACCCGGCTGTAAAGGTTTATTGAGTTTTTATTTTATTTATTCATTTTTTTGTATCAAACCTCTCCAGGAAAAGTCCAAACAGTTAGTCTAACCATATATGTCTTTTCTTTTTTGTGTTTACTTCCATGAAATTGGGTCACGCATTAAAATTCTATGCAAAATAATAGGGGTGTAACAATGAAGCGATGAATTGATTTCTATTCTTATGATTCAAAAAAATGAAATACATTGAAAATTAAAGGAAAAAAATAGAAAAAAGTCCAGCAAAGATTGTTTTGACACTTAGATTAAGTCTTTTGCTGTGTCGTTGTAACCTACTTTCACTGTTTTTGTGTGTTTTAACCAGTATATTCTGTCCTTTTTTTTTCTTTTCTTTTTTACAATGTCCCCCTCCAAAATCAACCAAGAACTTGAACATATTCGTAGTGTTCAACATTCCCACAGTGACACATGTGTGAGGGCTTGTCACCGTTTGGTGTTCGTTGTGTCTTTTCAGCGTTGTGACCACTTTAATCTCCCCAAAGCCAATGAAAACCCAAAACGGGAGAACTTCTAAACTTAAAAATGCCTCTACTTTAATAAAATACCGTCTCCAGGCAGTAAAAGTAAGTCAGCACAATAAGCCTAGCTTTGATTAATATTGCTTGGCAGTAAAAGTTCTTCTTTGACTAAGCAATTCCAGATGTGTCTGCCTATAAGAAATTTGGACAGCGGGATCCAGATCTAGAGTGTAGTGTGTGTCGTCTGGATGTTTAGTAGAAATGAGAAGGAAAACTAAAGCAAAAACGTCAATAGCTACTGTCACCAAATAATACAGATTTTCTTTATCTCTGTAAGCAACAGCTAAAATCCTATTAAATGTTCCGACTACTCCAATCAATGGCACATGTTGAGTCTCTGCAGACTTTATCTGTCTGGTTCAAAAGTCCTAATGCGTGTCCCCCTCTGGACCGTGGAAAAAGAAAAAAAACAATGACACTCAACGGGTTTTACTGTACATATTTTGATTGACCCTCTGAACAGTCTATGATTCCAAAAATGAAATTTAATCTAACCTGGAAGGGGAGGTGTGTGTCTCTCCAGTGACCTTTTTGACATTTATTCCACAAAACTAACATAATTATGGCCTGCATCAGTCAAAGACTACAAGGACCAAATTGTGACCGCAATGTTCCTTTTCCTCTTTAATTATTTCTGACTGAGTGTTAGGGCGTCCGTATCTTCCTCGCCACATACTCGATAACTTACTAAAACTGCCACACACCTAGCTCCCAGTGAAAATAAGTTTAGGATATGAATGAATGACCCAATCTGAAAAATTAGAAAAAAAAGGGGTAAATAAAACCAAAACAGATGTGTTGGGGATATCCAGGGCAGTTTCAAAATTGGCGATTTTCCCCTTCTCGCACAATATGGTAAAATACATTTTGGTCGAGTTCTTCTTCTAAAATTTCACACACATAGCGCAAGGTTAGATCTACAACCAAAGCCAAAATGTTGTTGACTTTTGACCTTGGGAAGAGGCCACCATCTTGAATTTTCCCAAAACAGCACTTTCAGTGCCTTATACAATTTAAACTTCCCCTAGGAGTTTTCATTTATTCCCTCATTGCTCCTCAATCATCACTGAGTAGCAACGTGGAAACATTTTTCTTTCCTTTCGTTTTTTTCATTCCCAAAACATCTAAGCCGTTTGTGTAGTGGGCTCGCAAATATGGCGTAACCACTACATACTGTATATCCCATATATTTTTAGAGCACTCTGGACCTGATGTTTTTTTTTGTTTTGTTTTTTTTCTTAATTGTTCAACATTGAAAAAGAAATCCCCCTTGCTGGATTTAAAAGTATAGTTTGAAAGTCTGTTACGGTTTAAACAAATACATAAAGTCTTTTTTGTTGTTGCTGTAATTAGTTTTTCAATGTCAGGAATTTTAATGAAAATATCTCAAAATGAGGCTTCTTACAGCAGCTATTAGGTTGAAATAATTGCAATAAAGAATGTATTAATTAGATCAATTAATTAATCATACAAAAAATGTATACCGTATGACAGCACTAAGTAAAACATTTATATATGCACCTCTTTTTTTCCATTCCCTCTTTATGTTTCAGGCCTTTACCTCTTTATGGGAATAGAGAAAACGGTGTGTCTCTGCATGACAGCACACTCTAATCAATGAAGCTGGAGACAGGAAGAGGACAAGGCGAAACAGGAAAAGGAGGAGAGCCGACAACTTAACCTGCACATGTCCTGTTCACTGGGTTAAATAAACAGGAACAGTTGGAACAACAGCTATGCCCCAATAAGACTCACTGGAATCCAGTGAAGACATTTGGGTGGCTTTTAAACTAAACCAAATATTTTTTTTCAAGCTTAACAAATGAAGGTTAAAGTTTAACACAAACTGAAATTTGACTCAGCAGATACATTGAAGTCAGTGGGAGTTGAAACAAACTACCACAAAAAACTAGGTGACTCTCGTAAATATTTGATGTTGAAGCAAAGTTTTGTTTTAGTTTAGTTTAGATTGAGCTCTGTGACAAAAACCAAGCATGAGAAGGGAGGGAGCGGCAATTCATCACTGATAAGTTTACTTTTTCCCTGCAAGGCTTCAAACCAAGGGTCATTGCTTCAGGCAATTTTCCAGACTTCACAGAGTTTTCTTCACGTCCAGAAAGGTTTACATCAAGTTTTCACACGTGCTGCAGCGCTTCCAGAGCCACTAAAACGGCTTCCGACCAGTGAAGTCCACGGAGGAATCAACAGCTCTGTCTTTGTCAAGCGTTGGAGTTTTAAGAACCATGTCGAACTTAAGTGAAACTACTTCAATGTGCAGATTCACCACGGTACACCAGGCGAAACAGCTTCACGGGGTGTGTACCGGTTTGCACTTTCACAAATTCACCACAAGAAGAAGAATATACGCGTCAGACCTGACAGCAGCCTCCTAAAGTTTAAGGTAAAACAAATGATTTCATAAGAACAAAGTCAGAAGCCCAAAGTCAGGTCTCTCAAGTAATCTGTCAAATCTCAAGTTCAAGTCTCTGAGTTCATTAGTCCAAAGACCTTTAGCTAAAAAAACCTAAAAAACAAAACAAACAGAATAGTTTGTTTATGAAACGTTGAAATAAATATCATGTTAATTTTAAAAGCAATGATGCAGATGACTTGTTATTTTTTGTGCTATAAAAGAACAGAGAAAAAAAAAAAAAAAACATAAAATGACATCAGGGTCTTGAAGGACGCATAACCGGTGAACATTGAGGAAGAGGGGAAACGCGGGATGACAGATAACAGAGGTGACGCCTGAAAAGGAAAGGAACACCAGAGGGAGAGTGGAGGATAACATGGCTGGGAGCGAGCGTGCTCTGACAACAACCAGGGAGGGAAAAGACGGGGTTTAGAGGAGCTTTGGTGGGAACGGCCTCTACGTTCAGGTCCCAGCTGAGGTCACGTCCCCTGGCCTGTGTTTTCATAAACTTGTAAGTCTTAGGGTAACCAAACAAAGCGTGGGGATTCACAGCTTTAGGAACAGAAAACAAATGCAAGGAAAGCGACAAACCGGGAGGGAAAAATGAATCTTGATTCCCTTATGTCATTTCACATTAACAGGGAGGAACGTCCTCCTCTTTTATGTTCACAATTTCTTTACTTTTTATATTTTTTTATTTCAAACCCTCCCCCACAACACGTGCACCCTCCTCTATGAAAGTTGTAAAGGCCAGCTACAACAACAATCTGACTTTTTCTCTGCTGGGTGTGGTGGCCTGTGGAGCAGCAGCTGGGTCCTGTTGTTTATGTGAGAGGCATCCTTCAGCCTCTTTTCCAACCCTTTCAACATAGATATATTTCATATATTTTGTCTTTTTTTCAATCCACCTTTCAAGGAATTTGTACGGTGGCCGACAGGGCTCACACTAAATACAAAAGAAACCACGCAACAGCATTACCCGAAGCACAATGGCATTAACCGGAGCACGTAATTTCTTACAAATTATATATATTACGAATATCACTTGTTGTAGTGTATCGAAATTAGGCATTAGAACTGCATTACCCAGCATGCATGATTACCCAGCATGCTAGGCGGGTAGTCACGGGTTAGTGCACTGCGCAGAGCTAGGAAGCTGATGAGAGATTGCCATTCGCGGTGTAGTACTTGGAAAGAGACTGTTCAATAAAAAAAAGTCTGATTAACACACTACAGCACCTTTCTATGCTTACTTAAAGATAAGCAAGACAACACACTTGTCAACTGCAACTCTTGATTATAAGAGGCTAAACTGTCCTCAACTAGCGGACTGAACGGGGCGAGCTAAATGAGCTTAGCTACCTACCAAACGCAACTTTATCCAGTGTTAGACAAAAAGCGTTAGATACATATGTCACTTTGCGGAGAGCTGGGTCAATTTATATTTTTAGACATACGTATATTTGTAAGAACTTACGTTATGTAGTAAGAAAACACCCTAATCTAGTACAAATATCATGTAGCTCTCAGGAGCGCCAAATAGTTTGAAACTGAATTAATTTTTTCCCGCCGGTAGGAAAAAAAAGTCCTCATTTCCTCATTTTCCGTCATTTCCTTTGTGCTGTGGTTTATGCCTTTATGCTTCTGGTAATGCCGTTGTGCTTCAGGTAAAGCCGTTGTGCTTCAGGCAATGCTGAATTTGAGCCTCGTCGGCCACCGTAAATTTATGCTTTCCAAGAAAAATGCTTATCTGCTTTATCGGAAATGTTTGCAGCCATTCTTAGAACAGCAACCCCCCCATGTTTGGGTGCAGCAGGTGAGTGTTTTTGAAAGTCAAACGAGTGACTCATTCCCCACAACTCTTTGATTTGGAATGTCTTATGTTGCACACCTTTTTGTTGTAGGCCTCACAAACTAGTCCTGACCTTTCGCTTCCCTTCCCCCGCCAAAGCACACCAGCCTCCCTGGAGGCTATGCTTTCCTCTGACTCATTTCCTGTACAGTACAGGTTATCAACACTTCAAGTCACACAGGTATACCGTTAGACCCCCTGTGAACCACACTGTGTAAAAAAGAATCTAGCTGGGAAAATAGGAGTTACCATTTAGGTTTTTCAACAACTTTAATCATGTTTTTTATTTTCTAATTACATTCAAATTACAGTTCGTCTTTGGGACAGCGACAAGCAGTCCATAAAACCTAAACGCCGATTTTAATATCTGCTGTGTCTTTTGAGGTATTTGTGTGTGTAGCCCCCTAAAGACTCACCTAATGAAGTGCTTTAGTGTGCAAAAAACCCCAAATGACAATACAAGGTCAGTGCCAAGCTTGTTTGTTTATGTGACTTGTTCGCTACCTTATTAGAACTAATGCTGCATACACACCAGGCACGTGATGTGCGTTCAGCAACACACTGAACGCGGGTTCTTGAACGCGCTTCTAGCATATGGTGTTCACACTGAATTGTCGCTATCCAATACCAGCGCATGTACTCACAGCTGGAAGAGGCTTGAAATGTCGAAGCAGTGGAAATCTCGTAAATTTTGCCCCAAGCTTTTAGTTTAACAGCTCTACTCCGATACATGAAAGACTTGGTGTTATAGAATTCCCGGCGGACACAAACTGCACTTATTTATTTCTCCTCCATAATCAATCTTCAAATGGTTGGCACTTCTGTGAATTAAAAAGGATGCTACCAGTACGTCACTACCAAATCCAAGTCCCTGATTGGTCAAAGTTCAATTGGTTCAACTTTTGATGAGAGTTAAATGACCACACGTTTTGTATATACAGCCCAAAAACAGACTTAAACACTTGTATAACAGCGTGAACGCAAGCGCTTTTGAACGCAGAAGCCAAAAACGCACATATACTCGCGTTTATAGACTTTTTATTAGAAGTGGTTGCTTGAAAGCATGTTGCAGACGCCGGTGTAAACGTAGCAAAAGAATCAACAATGGCGGAAAAACCTTAAAACTGAGGCCCAATGGGGAAACACAAAGACCTGAATCCCCCCATAGTTAACAGACCCCAACATAAACGATGATCTTTCAGAAAATAAAAGCCAAAAAATCAGAACTTTTTCTGTTTTTGTCTTTGTTCTTTCGAATATTTCGATTCTAAAAGGGAGAGCAAGCAATGCTCAAAATAATCAGTCTTCAAAAAAAGAACACACACACACTCTTGCACTAACAAGAACACACAGAGATCAGAAGAGAAAAGGCGGCAAAGAGCCTAGTAAACCACAGAGGAGGCAATCTTTTGATGTGGTCCTAAGCCCACTACACAGTCACAGTCTTTCATTATAAAGATCTCATCACTCTGCAAATCACTCAGTCAATACTTTTTTATTTTCCAGATGAAATAACACGTTTTAATACTGTCCTTCATCAAACAGGATAGAAAAAACTTTAAAAAAATTACATTTTGATTGATCAGAAGAACCCAAACATGTTTCTGCCATTTAAAGAGGAAACCGGGCCTTTGGACTGCTTACTTGTTAGTTCAGACCTGAACTAAGTGGGGTTCATGGAACACCACGGTCCTGATGTGAGGCATGAGGTTCACGCTGTGCAGATAATAGCACAGTTTGACCTGCATCTCTTTTTCCACAGCTGTCACACAGGCCATTTGCAGCTGAAATCAAGCTTTCCAACTGCTTTCTGACTGCCTGATTCGAAAAGGCGTTTTGGAGATAAATCCCTCTCCACTCGCTAAAGGTTTTTATTTTCCTGCTACAAGCTGTCATTACCACAGTCCCCATTAAGCACTCAATCGGAGCCAAAGCCCAATCTGAAAGAAAAGCTCGATGATATCACTTTCTAACATGTGCTGGGCAGAGGAGCACCGTGAGGAAAGATAAGAGGAGCTATTTTAGCTAACGGCACAAATGTGTACATGTGTTTGTTGACGTGAGCGCTTGTGTCCGCAGGAGAAAGTGGGCTTTGTATGGAGCCAAGGCCCATGGGTAGATTATTTGTGGCCAGCAAGGCAGGACATAATCAGTCTACATCGGATTCAGATATGTAAGCACCGGCCAAAGAAAACCTGCCCGCCAACAAGGACGTATATACGCTGAGAGGATCAAACCATATCTGTCTCTGATGCAACGGGAGGTCATTTATGTTAGCTTAACAAGGACAGAAAGTACAGAGTTAACTTTAAAGAAAGTAACATCTTTAGCGTATTCTAGGGAGACATTTCAGTTCACACACATTTCAAAGTGCCTCAGATATAAAAGTATTTCTAAGCAAAGGGGTAGTGAATGCTGGAACTGAAGAGTGGAGCTTTGGCTGTTGTTTATTGCCCACGTCTGCACAGATGATTGTCTTGAATACACCACAAGTGATAGTTTATCTGCACAGCATCAAAAAATCTGCAGAGCATCAAACAATAAGGTGTTTCCGTGCTCCATCTGTGTCTCGCACGCTGATAACATTTAGTTGATATGGTCTTAGTGAAAGGATTTATCACTTCACAGACTGTATGTGGGACAAAACTGATGACAAGCTTGTCCTCTGTCAGACAGCAAATAATGCTGACATCTTTGTATTTAGCAACTGCTTCCTGTTTTTTTATATGTATTTTACTAGAATATTCATTTTAAAAGATGATGTCTACCGCAAGTTTTTGCCAGACAAAAGTCTGTTCTACCGTAAAGTCCCACTCCGATCATCTTTTGGTCTACTGTAAAAGTATTTCCAGGTGTCTTTTAATTACGATTATGCTGTTTTAGCAACACAAAAAAAAAAACCCTATCTAGAGCTTGAAATAGGGAACTTGTGGTCTGCCCAGCGTATTCTTTACATCACAAATATGTTCTTTTTCAAACAGCATGTTTTGTCCACTTCTGATTCAAAACAATTTTATAGAAATACACAGAAAAGCTATTTTGAGGGTAACCATTTTCAAATATGTCCTCCATCATCAGAAATATGCCAAAAGAACATGTTAAAAAGACCAAAAACACGATTTTAATTGGAGTGGTTTTTATGGAGGCCTAAAGCTCAGCTCAAGTCATTTCTAAAAACTGACATTTAAGTTCTTTGGACAGTCAATAATAATTTAAATATAAAGTTCAGTTTAAAGGTAGGCATGCATGCTTCTTTTTTGCTTGTAAATTGATCCTTATGCATTGCAAGAAAATGTATATGTTTGGTTCCACTGGAGGAGAGAGTCAACTCTAAGTGCCACTGTGTCCTAGATCAAGAAATAACAGCTAAAAAAGCTACCGCACAGGAAGAAGAGTGGGAGCTAAATAGGGACGGCTTGACAACTCAGTCTTTTGCAAGCCAGTCATCTGTCTGTTTGTCCATGTGAGCAGCCAGATGCCAGGCTGTAAGAAGGTTCCCCTCTGGACCGACTGGCGCCGGAGGAGAGCTGCCATGTAAAGAAGCTTGAAGCCTGGTAGTTTTCGCCGTGTTGTAAAGAAACAAACTGATAAAACAGTCGGAGCTAAAGACAGCTGGCCTAAGTGGCATGCATCCCTCCGTGCCCCCCCCCCAACAGCAGGAGCCAGACAGCTTCAGGCAAACAGAATTCAGGGACTGCACTGACTAAACTCCTGGACATCTGTCTCAAAGAATGTGTGCTGGTTCAGGAGAACTTTGTAGCGACTAAGCTTTCTGTAACTCGATATGTCAAACTTAATGGAAGTAAATGTGAAGTCATCATGTGACATAATGAAACATTTTAAAAACTAGGTCTTCCAACAAAAAAACAATCAAACAGTCATAAGAATGAGTAAGGGTCCAGACCTGAACCAAATTGAAACGCTGAGTAAATAATGTTTGAAAATGCATTAGAACCTCAATAAGGTGAAACAATGTGACTGAGAATGAGCTAAGAGACAGAAAAAGTCATGCAAATAACACAAACTTTAAGCTAAAGTTGCTTTATAAAACTTTAAAGCAGCTTGTCGCATTAGCTCACGTTTCTTTTCTTTAAAAACCCCCTCCAATAAAAAACATGTTTAACATGTTCTTGTGGCATTTTTCTAATTATGGAGGACATTTTTAAAGTAAATTAAGAATGAAATTGCATTTCTAAGAATTTCTTAATTCAAATCGTTGTGAATCAGTAGTAAATAAAAAAATGCTGTTGGAAAAAGATTCTCATTCAAATGAATGGGAAGGTGTGTCCAAACTTTTGGTCTGTACTGTTGTTGTGAAGTCACAAAATGGGTGAGCCACAAGCTGGAGACAAATAATGTTGTTTCCCTCCTCTGAGATGGCATCTGACTCAAAACTGTAACGCTGGATTGCACCAATATTGTTCGCCATTTTTGTTTCACCTGTAAACAGATTGGGGGTGTGAAGAGCTGTAACCTAACAAGAGAGCTTGTAAACAGAGAGCTCAGCTATGGGTGTCGGGAAGAGGAGGTGGGGTGGCTACACACTAACAGTCCCACCCACAACTCAGTTAGAGGTATATTTCTAACAAACTACTATGTCCTTAAAAACAACGCAGGTTTTTTGATTTGGGCTAAAAACTAAAAATAGTTACAGCACGTTCCAAATTATTATGCAAATAAAAATTGTCTATGATTTTTCTAAATACTCAATGCAAATGACAGTCAGCATATTTTTTAAGTCACTAGCCATTAGAATATATAATAAATGTTATTGAACAAACCTCCAAAAGATAACAGCATTTTTTTCAAAAATTTTTAAAACTATTTTGATCAAAAACATCTTAATTGTTCATGTTACAATTGAAAATAGAATCCCTTATTTTGTAGCAGCTTCATAATTCTTGCATAATCCTTCGATTGAACTTGTCAATTTTTGGAGAGTTTTTGCTTGAATCATTTTGCAAGATGTCAGAATAGCCTCTCAGAGCTGCTTTTTGAACGTAAACTGCATCCCACCATTATAGATATTCCGTTTCAGGATGCTCCAAAGGTTCTCAAAAGGGTTGAGGTCAGGGGAGGATGGGGGCCACACCATCAGTTTATCTTGTTCTATACCCATAGCAGCCAATGCAGAGATATTCCTTGCAGCATGAGATTGTGCATTATCATGCATGAAGTTGATTTTGTTACGGAAAGCACTGTTCTTTTCTTTGATCATTATCAGTGGTCTCTATATCTTCCATTTCCTAAGAACTGCTCCAACAGTTGATTTCTTCACACCAATGTGCTTACCTGTTGCAGATTCAGTCTTTGTAGGCGAGCAAATACATATTTTCCACTATAATTAAAGAATCAATTCTTTAAAAAAAATCAGACAATGTAATTTTATGGATTTTTTTTCTCATTTTGTCTCTCATAGTTGAGGTAAAGCTATGATGAAAATTACAGGCGTCTCTCATCTTTTTAAGTTGAGAACTTGCACAAGTAGTGGCTGACTCAAAAAACTCAAAGCTGTGTCATGGGGCTATAAAAAAAAGGCAAACAGAAAAGAAAAAAAACAGTCACACTGGGACCATTGCTTCCATTTAATTTGGAATACAGAATAATAATTACTTTTATTCAGCGCAGTGAGGGTGAACATTGTACTAATGAAAAGGCAGGTCTAATATGATTTTCCCCGAGTCCATCTGGTAATAATTGAAGCATGTAGCAACCGAAGCAGTGTTTGGATAAAGCTCTGACATCCATGAGGCCCTCTGACGCTCGCAGAGTAAATGTGCGTGTGTGTTTATGCGGGGGCGAAAGACAAAGAACGAAAGAAAAAAAACTCATGTGACTGGGGAGAGTAGGGAGTACATATTATTAAAGAGTCCATGCCCGTTCTCACAGTTGTGTTTCTTCCAAGCTGTTGGGTTGCTGGCCAATATAACTAAATCCTTTTTATTGTCAGCACACTGTTTTACGTAGAGCAGAAAAGCTCAGGGCTGGAATTGGCCAGCTGAACCTGTTCTTTTTTTTGGCACCAGTGACTAATAACTTGGTGATGATTAGTGCTACATGTATATGAGCGACTAAACACCTGTATAAATAATTATTTTCTACATTCATTGCAGGGTTTAACACCAACACTCACACTCAAACCTTTTAGAGTCAACAATCAACCGATAATGGAGATATCTCACAAATGCACAGGTAGAAAATACAAACTCTACACAGAAATAATGCTTTCTCCCTGTGAGGGGAAGGGGCCAACCACCCTGCCACCGTACAGGAAGGAGTGGCCGCATCTCAATGGGAGCCCAGGTGTGTCTTACAGTTCCCTTGAGGCCTTCCCTTGTCTGTCCACCTCAACGGACGCCGTGAAAATAGAACATCTGATTGTTGTGTGTGTGGTCTCAGAAAGTATTTATAAGGCTAAAAGAAGTTGCGCGAACTCGTGATGTACAGATGATGCTGTTGGACGGTGCCCTTACACCACACTGTACTTGTGAGTAATAAGGTGCGAGTACCTGCCCTATGGTGACCTCGCACGGATACTGCACGCACAGGGTGTGCATTGATGACCGAAGTGGCAATTGGACACCCACATAAACTACACTCTGATTGTCTAATTTCTTTCTTTCTAACAGTCAGGCTGCATGCAAGGAGTGCCCACTTATCTTATGAACGGCACTCGCAGGCTCCTTGCACAATTCGTATGATCTGGGGGGGGGGGTCCAAAAATGAAAAACACATATGTTGTGCCTGCATCTAACCTACTTTACTCTTACTTACTCTAGCGTGTTCTCTAAGTATTCGCTACAACCTGATGCTCACAGCTGTCCCGAAGACAGTAATCGGCATTTTCTAACCATTGGCACAGTTGTCTTCCACATAATCACTTCCCGTAAATACTCCTCCAAACCAGAAATACTGTTGCTTGATTTTTGATCAAACAATCTTTAAAACAACACATGAAGAAAAGTCTAAGGCCCTTAAACAAAGACCCCTACTTTCAAGGAAACTTAGAAACTTAAGTTATGTCACATCTTTTATGTAGGGATTGGGGGAATAATTTACATGAAAATGTAATGAGGCTTTTCTCCGCCCAGTAAAAACTACATTAATCCATCTATTCATCCATCTTTTAAACATGCAACATTGCTGTTTGGTGCCATGAGGCTGCTGTAGCCTACCCAGTTACATGACACTTTGTCAGTTGCTTCCAGGATAACACAGAGACAAACAACCTCACAGATTCACAATTTGTAAGGAACAAATTCAAACCACAAAGTAAGCCCTGAAGCATTTTTTTTGGACTGCTTTTAAATGTTTTTATATTAAATCCAGTGGGTCAAATCCCAGACAGAGATCTGTTGGTCTATATCTGTAAACAATTGGGATTTTGCCATAAACTTTTAAAAATAGCTATTAGTTATTACAATCTAAGCCATTTTTAAAAAGTATAGTAGGGCTTTGGATGCTTTGAAAATCATGTGCTGTGTTGATCAATAGATAGATTAGTAGTCCTTTTTTTATTTGTTATATAATGTAATGCCAATTCAACACTATTGATATTCAGGTATTTCATCTTTAAATTAAATGGGTGGCAATAAAATAAATCAACTGTAATATAAAAAGTCTTTGTTTTTTGTCTCTGTTTTTTTTAAACATGATTTTAATTGATACAAAATTCAGGCTTTAGTACAGTATATTGATATATTCTAAAGGTGAAGCCTTTCATTTTAATCAATGTAACAGTCAATAAGAGAACTTCTCAGTTATGTACAGACTGTAAACATCCACCACAGAAATGGTTCAAAACATTTTGCGTGGGGCATTTTTTTCGATAATAGCAAATAAAAAAGACACAAAGACAGTTGTTTCTGTTCTGTGAATCACTGGGCCTTTAGTATGAACATGCCTTTGTGTTCAGAGGATTGCACATCACATTTTCAGCTGCACAGATTAAACTGTGTGGGAACAGAGTCACACAGACTTACCGGAAATGCTAATATGAATACATCATTTAAAGAATGACCAAGAATCATGCGTTCCCTCCTATAATAAACATAAAACACTTGCAAAGATGTACTCAAGGTTTTTCCTTCTTTCAGAACTTGTATATGAAAGAGCCAAAGTGCATCAACTGGTCAGTGCTAAAAGAACTATATCACTATATGGACTATATGACTTTTTATGAAATATGAGTCATTTTCGCAGATCATTTTCCTACCCAGCAGTAAGACGACTCGATCTCTGAGGCCCCAGCTTTCGCTCCTTGTAGGTGCCGCCCATTTCATGACGTCAACCTAGGCCGCTTTGGCAGCAAACTAAACATCCAAAATTTGGAAAGCTGGACATGCATTATTACGCATATAAAATGAAAGTGTTTTGCCGATCACCACTAGGGTGTGTGTGTTAGCCTGGCAGAGCAGACACTTCCAGGAAGGGGCTGTTCCTCACTTTGTGACATCACAAAATGAAGACCCAGTCGTTTTCAAGGATTGGGAAGGGCTGGTGCTTCTTAGAAGAATGCTCAGAGATGTTTTAATGGATCAAAAGACCACTTTGGCGTAGTTTTGTAAGGAATTAACGTTATAATACACTTAAAAGCTAAAAAGAAATTTGATTTTGCATGATATAGGTCCTTTATGCCAAAAGCATTAAACATCTCAATTAAACTCAGGCTTTGTGTATATGAATTTAAAAAAGAGAAACCGGTTTCCAAATCTCTCAAAATGTTTACAAATATGCGAAAAAGCTTACTGAAAAAACAGAACATTTATACTATTATGAAAATAATAGGTTATGGGTCCATTAAATGTTTTTCATCTTGTCTTTGGGGCTTTTATTTGCATAAAAGAGATCACAATGTGAAAACTAAAAGTGACTTTACAGGAGCTTCATCAAATCTGCAACTTCTTGTTAGTATCAATTATCCATTTTCCAAACCAGCTGGTTCCAGGTTAGGGTAAAGTCTGCAGAAGGGACCAATAAGACACTGCTGCTGGTTTAACTAATTCCATGACCTTGATCCAGTCATCCACATGGAATCCTGAGCACTAGATACGTCTCCGTCTGTTGTACTATGACTAAAAACCTTTAGCACATTTTCTTTCATGACTTAGAAATTATCTACTGTTTACATAGCCAATGGCTGACAGAAGAACTCTGAGCAACAACAAATTTATTCATCAACATTTTTATGGCATGACTCTAGAAACAGCTGATAAGGGCTGTTAAAAAAGGACATTCTAAATAACTCCCAACATTTAGATGAGGTAAATTGTTTTGGATTACATACATATTAACACCGGAGATGTTGCCTGTGACATCTAAATATCACATGGTCTTGGAGATACCGTAACACTTTGACTGTTTACGTCAGGGGTGTCAAACTCATTTTCACCGAGGGTCACATCAGCATAGTGGCTGTCCTCAAAGGGCCAGATAGAACCTATACATGTAACTAAATGTAATGAAAAATAAATGTAACTACTCCTTAATGTTAAATAAACTCAATTATTTATTTATTTTAACTCTTTAAAGAGACAATTACAGTTGCATAGAAAACATGTTTGCTTGTTACTCTAGCATAAATCCTTTTACATTGGATTCTGTCAGGTTAGGTTATATGGACAGTGTTTAAGTCCTAATGTATAGTTAACCAATCCCATATTTCAAGTCCAATACCCCCTTGGATAAGAATAAATACACACCAATTTTTATTTTTAGAAAATAAAAAATTGTATGTTCTCGCAGGCCACTTAAAATGACATGGCGGGCCACATTTGGCCCACAGGCCTTGAGTTTGACACGAGGTTTACGTGAATCGGCTGATTTTGACGTGAAGAAAAGCTGATTTTAATATCGGGTTTGCACCGATATGAAACGCCTTACTAAGGTAAAGTGTTGCACAGTTGCACAGAGCCGCACGTTGGTTGCAGAAGCACTTCACGAGTGTAAAGTGTTGCATATCAGTGCAAGGCTGTTTTTCTCTACCTCAAAATCTGCAGAAATTACATTGATTCCGTAAATGCTTGAAGGGTTACAGTAGTTCAAAGAATCCAGTCTTAGAATGTTAAGCTAGTTACTGTTTGGTAAAAAAAAAAAAAAACAAGCATTCATGTAGTTGGACCAAAATTTCTCAAAAAATAGAATATGTAACAACATTTGTTTTCTGACATTACTTTGATGAATAATTTGTTTGCGTCTCTACTTTCTGCTCATCTAGACAGTAATGTTCAACCACAGACAGAGTAATACAGTCCAAGCATCCTGTTAGATTCAAAAGCAGGAAAACTGTTGGCTTTATTAAACCTAGAAATGGAAGGGTACCATTTTTATTTTTATTTTGTACAAAGTGTTGAGTTTCCAATCCAACCACTGAAAGTATGAGAAAGCTATTAGTTTTTGAAAGAAACAAAATGTAACACTCTTGCTTGTTATCAAAAATATCAGAGGATTACAGTGCAGAACATTTTGAATACACGAGAGTAGACACTGGTGTCTACTCTGACACCACGTAAATTTGTTCTTACGCTATGAAAATCTCCTCTTTCTAAGAAACCATTCCTATGTACTTTTCCACGGTTTGTGAAATCACTCATGCACAACTACAGACACACAATGACACATAGGCAAAGCCTCCAGGAACTATAAACCTTTTCAGAACTTAAACTTCAAAACTTTGAGGTTGCTACATAAAAAGTACTTCTCAAGTTACAAAATCTTCCTAAAATAGCCCAAAAGTACATAGGAGTTATTTCTGATGGCGTGCATTATAGTTTTTATAACTTACACAATATGTCAGACACACACACACATGCTTTACACTTGAAAAAAATAACTTAAACAGAAGATATTTTTTTTTAAAAACTGTATTTTTATATTAAAAAAGCAACAAGCCTTTTCCAAGTGGATTCTCATATAAAATCAAAACTATGCATCAACAAAGAAGAAATAAATTACTATCTCTTCCTGGAAATGGGGCGCGGGGGGGGGGGGGGGGGGGTTCCTTTTAGAACAGTGGTTTACAGAATAAGTAATTTGTGTGCAGGAAATGGGCTCTGAGTCTTCTGTTGCTAGTGGGCTGGGAAATCAAAACAATGTTGTGATTGGTCTGTTTTTTTCTGATTTAGGGGAAAAGGCCTGACGCCAGCCTCTTCATCATAGTTTGTTAGGAGGGGGAAGAGAAGAAACCAGTAAAAGACATTAGAAGAAAACTGAAAATAGGGTGGAAATAGTTAGCAATAAAGACGGAGTAAAGAAAGATCCTTTATTTCCTTTGTTTTCTTTTAGATTTTTTTTTTAGTCTACGTTTATCTGGCTCAAGAGTCTCCTCATTTCTGTCCAGCTTCCATGATTTTTTATTATGATTACATAAACATATCTATCTTAAGAAGCAGATCAGAGGGAAATCATGGGGATTTTCCCACAGCAGAACTGGAGCAGACCCATCCTCCTACACCCACGCGTTCTTTTTTTTTTTTGCTTCTCTTGTCAACTCCCTCTGTCTAATGTCACGGAGAAAAAACACACATCTTCCACGAGAAGGCCTAAATATATTTCTACCTTTTATAAAAGACACTATAGAGTTCCCAAATGCTTGAAATGTAAAACAACAAACGACGTATTAGTAAACTATTAACTGTGTAAAAAAATACAAATGTGAAATAACTACACTCAAATTTGTAAATGTTGTTACTGTTGGGGGATATACTTTAATTTAATTTAAAATGTGATAATCTTTAACGCTGTAATAAAATGTAAACACATTACAATAGTTAGAATTATTATGTATTGCTATTACCTTGAAAATTTTGTTTTTAGTTTCAATTCAAAAGCTACTTTTTAAATGCATAACTCTGTTTTTCATCATGCCTTTTTACAGTTGAACAACTGTCTGTCAATCATAGGAAGTGGGTGGAGCCTACATTTTCAGAGACTGACCTTTTTGTCTGGGCACCAATTACACCCTGAATTTTAGACGTTTCATCCCAATGACTCAAAATAGCATCTGCTGTGAGATGGTCTATGCTAGATCATCTAGGGGACCCAGCTGCACAAATGTTGCCGTGACGCTGTGCATTAAAAACCATAGAGGGAGTCCAAGACTCCACCCACTTCATGAAATTGACAGACAAAATAATTTGGCTGAAATAAGTAATTCTGACATAAACAATTAGAAAAAAAACTGTACTGAAAGAAAAATCTTTAAAAACTGATTTAAACAGTTTTGAAATGTCAGCTTCTAGAAATAAAACAAGATCAAAAAAAAGTTTTTAATGTATTTAGACTAATTAAAATGCTATTTTAGGGTAATCCTTTTAAGCAGAAGTAAATCTCTTTATAACTATATTAGATTTTTGTCAATTGGAAAAAAGGTAATCAAATCATCAACTTTTTATTTTTATTCTACCTTTTGAAGCTTTTGAAGTGTGTGTATATATATATATATATATATATATATATATATATATATATATATATATATATATATATATATATATATATATATATATACATACATACACACACACACACCGGGTACTCACAAAAAGTGAATGTGTGATACATTTGTAAATGTTTTCTTTTGTTTTTTGCAGATGAACACAAACATCTAGAAACGTGAATATTTACTACAGATGGGCTATTTTAGTACACTTCAAACATTTTTAAATAAAATTTCACATTCCATGCAAATCTGTTTTAATACTGAAGTCATACATGGTTCTTGCCCAATGACGGATTAAAGTATACAAATTAATATGCCACTGCATTAAAAACCACTCAAACTCCATTTACTGGTTAATTGTATACAGTTACTGGACAAGTGAAAAAACAGGATATGACATGTCTTAGGGTCAAAAGCAAATGAGATGTTTTAAATAGTAAACAAGTAAGTAAATAAGTAATGGAACCTCAGTTTATGCAGTTTATGTGGGGCATAAACATTGTGGTCACCAGTCACAGCACAAAAGTCCAAGGTGATCAACAAAATCACCAACATGTGGTAAAACACTAGAAAAACTCTATGTTCAAAAGATACTGCTTAGATGTGGTACCCTCTTTGCTTCTCTTTAATAAGTTCTAAGTTTGATGTAACTGAATACACCAGCAGCACACTAACAACACTCACAAACTGTGAGAATCACTGGTACCCTGCCCGCAGAAAACTGTCTTGTTTCTAAGCCTCAAGTCACATCACTAAATCAGCAGTGGGAGGATCAGGCGCAACACTTGGTTCAAGTGTATTTCCATTTAAAACATTGATTTTTTATAACCTTAAAACAAACGTTTATATTAACAACATTTTAACTACAGAAATATCCCAAGCCTTTGTTCCACCCATGAGTGCTGGTTTTATGTCTCTATTAGCTCAAGTATGTTATTACAAAAAAAGTTGATTCCAGATTTTTAAACAGATAAAACTAAAATTAAAGCAAAAGACTTGTTTGGAGAGGCAAAAAAGTACCACAGCAGGTTTTGTGTGTGTCTCCTGAGTGTTCACATGATGGTAGGACCTACCTCTGCAGCTTGTGTCTCTTGATGCAACAGAGTAAGGCCTGTCAAGTCTTCTAGAAACGAATGGGATGAATTAAAAACCTTGGACAGAAAGTCGAAACCTTCCTTCTCATAGTTGTCCAAGACCTAAAAAAAAAAAGAACACAGACAAAAACTTTAAATGAAATTGAATTTCCACTGCTGGGGTAAAACAATGGAGCCTTGAAGGGATCAGTTTAACGTCATAAGGTAAAAAGTTTAGTTTGAGTATCATATATAAACAGAGGTTGTTGTTTTTTTTGTTTTTTTGCCAGTACTTTACACTAGCCCCGCCTACACCCAACAGTAGCTGAGACAGGCTTCAATGACCCCGTGACCCTAAAAGGGATACAGCGGGTTAAGAAAATAGAAAATGGATGGATGGCGTTAACAAAAGACACATGATCTCTGACATTACCCATACGATTCTGATTGACAGAAATGGTACAAAACATTGACCAGAGTTTGCTTCAAACAGCTAAATAAGTTTCCAAAAATGGGAAACTTGGCAAAAAAAGAATTTTGTTGCCTCCCCCATGGGTTGACCCAACAAATTTAGGTTCTGATAAAAAGTAAAGTAAACAAAACACATATTTTTGAAAACAAACTATAAATACCATTTTTTTGGCATTCTCTTTGCACTGGAATTGATGATAACCTTGCTCACTTTTGCAACCAGCCTCCAGTGGTCATTTGAGGAAAAACAAAATGAGTTTTTACTCTATTTACATTGCAAAAGGTGGAAGTTTAATTTTTTTTAATGACCATTTATTTTTGTTGATCTTGACAGCAACTACTTGAGTTTTTCTGTTTTGCCTTTTGGCTTTTCTCTGCAGGGGGGCCAAAATTAAATCATCTGCCACCATCTAACCCTGTCCTCTGCATCTTTCCCACTCACACCTAGCAAAATTTCAAAGTACGGATAAAAATAGAGAATGCAGGTAATTACAGGAGATAAGACCGGATAATTCTGTCTCAGAAAACTAGAGAATTGGAATAAAAGGTTATGTTGAAAACAAATCAGCTATCTAACTCAAAGTACTTGAAAAGGGTTCCAGAGCTTTTAGGTGGTCTCTCAGTTTAGGTCAGTAGGCTATAATCATAGGGTAGACTGCTGACTCGATAGATGTCTAGACAACAGTCATCAACACCCTTCGCAAGCCAACAAAAGGTAGTCGTTGATAAGCTGGAGGTTCACAAAGTGCTGCATCTAAGCGCTTTATCACAACATGGGTTGGAAAGAGAGGTGTGGTAGAAAGAAGTGCACTAGCAACAGGGGTTGAAGGGAACTGCAGCCTTGAGAGGATTTTCAAGCAAAATCCATTTTAAGAATTTGGAGAAGTGTCACAAAGTCACAAAGACAATGAAAGACCATCACACACAGGTAAGTCTTTGATGTGGACTACAAATGTTGCAATCCTTATGTTAAGTCATTCACGAACTAGACACAACATGACATGTCTTACACACAGAGCCATAAACGCCTCCATGCCACAGTACATCTAAGTAGTAATTCATACAAAAACGCAAACCAAGTATTAAATGCATAGAAAAGAAAAAAGTGTTCACAAGTGTGACATTTGCGCTAAAAACATATTTTATGATGAGTCTGAGTCTGCTTTTCAGACAATATGAATTAAGGGTTTTCGTTACTTTTGATGCATAAATATTTTTTTTAAATAACAAAAATAAAAGTTTGAATAATGACAAAACATCTGTAGTGAAAACTACAAGTTTCACTTTTTAAAATGACTGAAAAAAAAAAATCACAATAAACCGATTTTATAATGTAATGCACTTTTTAATACTTGATCAGAAAACAAACCATAACCCCACCCAATCAACACCTGTTTGACCAAAATTCAGCACCTTTGAGGTCACACAACAGTTTTTGCCTTGATGTTAGATCAGTGCAAACTTCAAATAATTACAGTCACCCCAGAACAGGCTCATCCACACCCCTACACACTCATACATACACACACAAATCGAGTAGCCTCTTCACTACCTTTCTAAAGTTTGGCAGTCTATAATGAACGCCCCTAGGCCCTTCTCTACAGGTGTAGAATTACTAGTGTTTCAGACATCAGCACCCTCTGTGTGTGTGTATACAGACTAGTCTGGCGTCTATTCTTGCAGCCAAGATACGCCACACACAATGCACACTGATGTGTTCCTCATTCATCTTTTCAACCTCTTTCTTTCCTTCCTTTTTTACTTCTTTGATTCTCCACTTCCATCCACGGGTTCTGTTACGTGAGATGGCCAACGGTAAAATCCTACTTTGTTGAAATATAGCTGATTATGTCACAGAAAGCAACCTGATGACTGAGATGATCTTGTGATAAAGTCACTGCTCGCCACAGTGGCGCGCACGCACACACTCACACACACCCCCACACACACCCACACCCACACCCACACACACTCACACACACACACACAAATGCAAACAAAGGCCTGGGTCTAAAACCAACAAGAAATAAGAACGGATCTTAAACAAAAAACGATGTTAGTGAATGTGGGCTAAAGAGTTGAACTTAGATTAAAATAAAATTTAAAAAAAATCTTGGTTATTTTTATTTTAAAATGAACTTTCGTGGCTCTTTATTCAGAAAAAAGACAAACCTGTAGATCCAGCAGGGCTAGGTAAAACTTTCCAACACATAGTTACTGAAATGGGACAAAGTCATTTTCAAAGCTCAGTACAGAATAAAGACACATAGAGTCCCTTAACTTTCTCTCTTAAAGCATTTTTTATCTTTTCAAAAAAAAATCCCAGATACAAATTTGAAAGAGTTTTTATGATTGCTCCCAGAAACTACTCAAATAGTCAGTTTTTAGGTAAGTAAGATAAAATAGATAAGGATTCATTTTGTTAAAAGTATTTTTCTACAAAAGTGTTGATAAAAACGCATGAGCACTTTTTCATGTACATGTGAATTATTAAATACAGTTGGTCGTGAATCAGCTTCAACAGCAAAGTCCTTTTTAAAAAGTTAAATGCAACTGATATGCTATTGCAGCTTTATTTACTCAATTATAAATGTATCTGTTTTCTGCAACAACATATTTAATGAAAATGCTTCTTAGACATTTTACACAAAAAATGAATACTGATTCAACATTACATATGATTTGAAAGCCTATTTTAAAATACTGATGTTGTGCTCTGCAGCTAAACATAACTTTAAAGGACAAAGTAATTTTCCATAAATCATGCTCAAAATGAACTACCGAGGATTTGAGTAAGGTTACTTGGTGAATCAGTTTTGTCATCAAATCAAATTAGACACTGGCCTTTTACTTGAAAGTATTGCTTACTGAGTCATTAGGGTGTTTTTGGGTGTTGCAAAAGACAAAGAAAGGGCAAATTCTTGGAGCTAAATGTTTTCTGCCAATTGGAGTCCATTTTGAATTCAGACACCTAATAGCTTCGTATATGAATTTAGACAAAGACGTAAATTTTTACATGTTCATAATTAAAATTGCCTATTCATGCTATAAATGGGGACTTTAGCTTGGATATAGAAAGTGCACAACTAGAAACTTTAGAAAAGATAGAAACCAAGAAAATGCAAAAGCTGCATTAAGAAAAAAGTGGAGAAAAGTTAGCAGTCAGACAAAGGTGTAACAGTCACTATGGGAATAAAGACTGTACACTGTTTACTCTAAATTATTTGCTAATCTCCTTTAGATGCATTGCATTGCATTTACCGTAACTTATATGACTTCTAATTTGCAGGACTTTATTTATTGGCCTACGATTTGCAGCTATGACAGCTTCAATTATTTAGGAAGGAGTTAAAAGAAATGTTTAGGCCTGGTCTACAGCTTTCACTCTAATTCATCTTAAAGGTGTTCTATTGGGTTCCACACCAAACTCATTCCTCCATCTCCATGTGGACCTTGCTTTGTACACTAGTTGGCTGTCATGTCAAAACTGAAGGGGTCATCGACAAATTATTCTCACAAAGGTGTGAACAGGAAGCTCCTGAAAACCTAGGCCTCTCCGTAAAACGTCACACATGCCACAATGTTGTCAGACAAGTTTTGTTGTCGTGACAACGGCCAAACCCAGACTGGTCCATTAAAGTGATTCCTCACTACAAAGCATGCATTTCCACTGTAAGGGAGTCCAGTGGTAAATGTGGTTTACAACACAGTTTTACCCAAAATACACAACATACGACAATACTTTTGCTTTATGCTCTGCTGGATAGCTTGTTTACCGTCACACTACATCTTGAAGTTGAGTCATTGCATTTGTGCTTTTTGCCTTTTCCTTTTTAAATGTTTTGCCACTTATCCAAGTAGCTTAATCAGATGGAAAAAGATTATATCACCTGAATGAAGGAGAGCCTTCACAGACAGTCACACTGTAGTAAACCACATCAATATCCACTTGGAAGTCAACATTCTCAAGTGAATCAAAGCTCATTTGCTTAGTTCACAGTAGAGGTCAGAGGAGCTTTTACACAAACTAAAGTGAATGACCAGAAACAAACTCCAATGGGGATCAAACAGCCCAGAACAGGGGTCTGCAACCCTCACCACTTAAAGTGCCATTCAGGTCGATCTCTTACCAACTACAACCCGGTAGGAGCCATAAAGACTTACTTTACCCTTTAGAATAATAAAAGACTGAATTTTAGTTATGTTGTTGTTACTGTTATGATAAATATAAATAAACTTTTGGTCTTTTTGCATAAAAAACAAATAGAAAATAACTTTTTTTCAAAATATGCAATAGTTTGTAACTTTTGACAAAGGTTCACGTGACTTCCTTTCAAAATAAAAGACACCCAATATCAAATGGGATCATCTCAATACAGTATGTAGTGTAAAGTCAGCAGTGATTAAAAAAAATAAAAAAATACGTATGTACACAGTTTAATTTATCGTTGTTGGCATCACAGCCACACATTTTTAAAACTAACTACATTGTATTGAACTTAGCTAATTAAGAGAACCATACCTTATTCTTTGAACTAAAAGGTGCACTTAAAATCCTTGAATCCTTAAGTATCATTTTTGGTTGTGCTTACTGACCCCGAATTAATTTTCTGTGGTACTCAGTGCTCAAAAATCTGTCAGAATGTTTGACTTTGGTAAACTAAGTAACCAAACTGCATGATGAACCGCTTGGACCATTATAGATACTGTAGTAACACAGTTGCCTGCTGGGCTGATCTGACCTGTCCTTCAACTGTTTATGAATTAGTTGAATAATGTTTGACTTACCTGACTGTTTTGTTTGACTTGATGTGCAGCATAGTACAAAAAAGTATGTTAGTTTCTAAAATGAACCAGAGAGCCACAAACAAGGGTTCAAACAGCCACATGTGGCCACATGTGGCTCCGGAGGATCAGCTTGCAGACCACTGGCCTAGAGTTACCTTCGCTCAATGAGCAAAACAGTTCAAGATCCAACAAAGTCTCTTCAACTGCATTGGGTTGTTTCTTTAAAAGTACATGTGCGGGAATAAGAGGGTCCCCAACTGGAAGAGTGAGGTTACAGAGAGAAGAGATAAAGAAGGTGGAGGATTTGAAGTATCTAGGGTCAACAGTCCAGAGGAATGGAGAGAGTCGAAAAAAGAAGTGAAGAAGCGAGTGCAGGCAGGTTGGAATGGGTGGAGAAAAGTGTCAGGTGTGATGTGTGATAGAAGAGTTTCAGCTCAAATGAAAGAAAAGGTGTAGAAAAGGTGAGACCAGCCATGTTGTTTGGCCTAGACACAGTGGCACTGAGGAAAAGCCAGGAAGCAGAGCTGGACGTAGCAGAGATGGCCATTATGGATAGGATCAGGAATGAGTACATCAGAGCACATGTTAGAGGTTTTGGAGATTAAGGCTACGTTCACACTGCAGGCTGAAACGACCCAATTCCGAATTTTTTGCCCCTAAGCGGCCCAATTCCGATCTTTTCATGACAGTCTGAATGACACAGATCCGATCTTTTCAATTGCGACCCAGGCCCCGTGGGTTTGCCGTCCTGATTCCGAATTGTAACGGTTCTTTTCAATTGCGACCGCCGTCTGACCGGCCAGGCGACTTGATTCCGAACTGTACGTCATCGACACGCAACACGTTGTCATCGACGCGAAAAAAGTTATCGCGGTAAAGGTTCAACACCACGCTCTGCCATTTAGCTGGAATTTTTTTCAAAAACCGCCCAGTTGCGATAAGAGCCCTGGACGGTTTTTGAAAAAAATTCCAGATAAATGGCAGAGCGTGGTGTTGAACCTTTCCCGCGATAACTTTTTTTTTTCTCCCCTTTCCGACCGTGCTCAAGCGCGGGGGACCCGAGGCGATCCTCCTCCTCCTCCCTGTTCTGATCCTTAGATTCTCCGGAATGGGTTAATAAAGAGTCCATAGTATTTATTCTGGGGGAAACCTTCTTTTATTACCGTCATCCTTCCTCCGTAACACACAACATGAATGCGCGCCCACACTGCCCTCCCCCCCCCCCCCCCCCCCCCCCCTATTCTCTATCGCGGCATGCGCTTGCACACACACACACGCGGGGGCGCGGCCCCAACACATACACATTCCTCTTCCACTACAGTGGGTACAGACGATCCCGACTCCAATGCCTTCTTAAAATGAGAAGATTGTAATTGTGCTGCTCCTTCGTGAAAATAAATTTAATATTACAAAAAGAGCTCCGCTTTTGACAACACTGTTGTTGACATCCATTGTTAACGTTGGCTCCGCAAACAACAAGTGACGTCGTTCACCGTTGAGTATTCTTCTGGCTTCTGCGCATGCGGGTCTCGTTTGGGTCGTGTCACGGTCACACTGGAGATCACAAAAGTTCGGATTTACTTGGAAATGTGAACGGTCTAGCAAACAATTCGGATTTTTTCAAAAAATCCGAATTGAGCATTAAGCCCTGCAGTGTGAGTCAGAGAGGCCAGACTGAGATGGTTCAGACCTGTCCAGAGGAGAGATGGTGAATATATTGGTAGAAGGATGCTGAGGTAAAGAGGAGGTATATGATGCAGTGAACAAAGACATGAAGGTAGCTGGTGTTAGAGTAGAAGATGCAGGGCACAGGGTCAGATGGAGGAAGCTGATTCACTGTGGATGACTCCTGAATGGAAAAGCCAAAAGGAAAAGAAGGAGGATAGGGAATTGCTTTTTTCTGACACCAGTCTTCAAAATCATTTCAGAGATTGAAACATTTGATTCTTCAAGGTTTGTGTAAAATTTAGTAACAGAAGGAAAAGGCTTTATTTTTTTTTATCAAAACAAAACCCCATAAAAACTACTTTGTTGACACAGACTCTGTAAAGAAATCCTTGTACCAGAATTGAACTAACCAAACATTCTTTAACAGAATAATGAGTTGCAATATGAGTATAATTGAACAACTCATGCTTAATTTTTTCTATAAAAAGTTTCATTAAAAGTGGTGGGACATTATGCTTTGTGGTATCTAAGCAGCTGTAGTAAAATGTGTCTAGCGTGGTTTTAGACAACGCCACGTCAGCTGTGATTTACTCTTTGGCATGTCACTTTATTGGCTTGAAGCCCTCAAAGAAGTTAGGAAACACACACACAGACACACTGCACCACACGGTGAAAAGCTCCAACTCTACAGGAACCGCTCCAGCCCAGACAGGGGCTGAATTGTTTAGTTTCCAAGGCAACCTGGCAGCCCACAGCTGACTGCGGCAGAAATATATACACAGACAGACATGCACTCAGTCACACAGAGAAACACACATCCAAAAGTGAAGACAAACAAAAGGCACACACTGGCCATTAAAGAGGACACCATTACAAAAAGAAAAGAAAGAGGAAAACGTTAAGGGATTTTATTTTTAATTTTTTAAATTGAAAATTGGAGTTGTGTCCTAACGCCAAGTGCAATATAATGGTGTAAAGTGCAACATATATGATGTATATGTTTGTAGGTCAAAGACCTGAGTTACTTCATCAGGTTAACTTTAAGTGAAAGTAACTGTTTTTAATTTTCTGTGAGTCATTTGCTGTAAAAAGGTCTTTAACCTATTTGTTTCTTATAAATATGCAAATAGACTAAAGAATATTGTTGTCTCGGAAACCTTTTTTGTTGCAAAGTTCAGTGCTGGTGAAATTTCAATGCTCAAGATGTTACGGACCTGGAAAAACCTAAACAATGAGGTTTATTCATTATCTGATGATTGTAACCCCAAAAGGAGGTGGCAGCATGATAGTGTGCCATTGCCTGAATAGCATGATGATACAGCAGTCAACACTCACCATGACTCTTTAAAGCTGCGTTCACACCAAACAAGATTTGCGCAGCAGAGGTGGCCACTTTTAATGTCTAGGTAATGGTACAGACATTATCTTAGGTTCTGCGGCGCGATTTGAGCAGCAGGCGCAGAACCTAAGATAAGCGGCGCGAAGGTCCAGCAGCAGCGTGATTTGACGAGATTTCAAATATCTGAATTGTGGGTAGGTCGCCGCGTTGCATCTACCAATCAAGGACTAAGCTTTGGGATGTGACGTTTTCAGTGAATTGATCAGCGGGCATAATACACATTCAATGCCAGCGTTTTTGTCCTGAACCTCCATCTACTTTGTTAACCCACTGGGGCCGCAGGGTTGCCGGAGCTAATGTTGGATAGGTTTCCAGCTCACTGCGGGGAGGAGAAGGCAGCCTGCTTGGGCCCTCTGAACTTAGTAATATTTTCCTTATTTTCAAAGGTCCCCTAATTTTATTTTGTTTTTCTTTTCTCCTCTCGGGTTAATGCGGGACACTGAGGTTTCAAACTGAGAAACAGAAACCCCGCAGAAGCAGCTTTCATACAGACACAGCTCTCGAAGTGGGAGTGAAGGGAAGCTCCAGGTACCAGGAGAATCTATGAATGATCTCATGAACCCAGACATGGAGATGTGATTACCAGTGTTTTGTAGCGTTCTTTAAAATAGATAAACCTGATCTCTCAACATCATTTGTGTCTTCCATGCATTGTAAACGGCATGAATAGACACCGCTCCATATAGCGATCAGGTGAAAAACATTAGCTGGAAGCTCCTCCCACACGCGACCGTGTCGTCATGCTCAGGGACACATTTTTGGACAGGCGGCGAGCAAAGAATTTGCCGCTGTGAAAAAGAGGCAGCCAAAGCAAATTTGCACCATGAATCGTGTTCGGTGTGAACGCAGCTTTAGAGCAGAGATGAAAACATCTACTAGCTTCGAGGAACTAACATGATTGCATTTGCATTTACTGAGATTAGAAAGGCGCCATCTAAGCTACCTTAATGGTGAAGCCTCGGCAGACACAGAAGTTGAAAAAAATTGCTGATGCATGTGTCGAGTTGATTCAACTTTTGAACAGTAAATGTATCTCTTGTGTTTTGAGAAACCCTATGATGGAAGACAAGAACAGAGAATCATGAGGAACAATTACACCTGCAAGGAAATGAGGCATGTTATCAGACTGACTACCATCGCTAAAGAAGAGGAGAGTTGAGATGGTTGCTGTTTATATCATCAGGAGAGAGAATGCCATCAAACCCTATACAATGCGGGTTAGACATTGGGCAAAGGACTTCTTGTTGCTATGGTTTCTAAAGGAGTGCTTGAAAGTATTTAATCATTTAAAATACACATAACTCACAGGGAGACAAATAAAACGTTTTCTTAGTTTAAAGCTGCACTTTGTGTTTTTGTAGAAACAGAAAAAAACTATTCCAGTGAAAACTAAACTATGATGAGAGCCACACGGTCATACTGAGTCAAGGGTATGGAGCAGAGACATTAGTGATGCTGAAATAATTTGTTCTGAGTGTGAGATGTAGGACCAGCGTACAAAAGCATGCAGAAAAACATGGTGGAGTCATTATAAGACATTGTAACACAATGACTCCACTTGTAGACATAAAGACAAAATGGACAGAGTGAGAAGTATCTTAGATAATAGCTGGTAGGGTTCTGGAGCTGCATCAGCAGACTATGCCTTCAGGATTGAAGGTAGAGACATCCAAATTTAGTAGCAGAAAGGCTTCATAATAAATACTGGAAATACTTCCCATGTTAATAACAACGTTGCAAAGTTTGAGGGGTTTGTCAACATTTCCAATGCAAAGGTGTTGCACAGAAATGCAGGTATTTTCCTGCCAGGACTTTACTCTAAAGTCAACCACTTCGAGGGCAACAGTCACCTTAACACAAGTCAAGACATGTTAACCCAAAAAGATGGTACTAACTGCTTATTATTCATGAGAATGGCGATTATATTATCTAACTAGAGGGAAATTAGAAGAGTAACAACTGTCACAATTAACAAATGTGGCATAAAATATTGGATAATTACAACTTTAAAGATGGGCTAAGATTGAAAAACATTTTAAAGGATATGCAGAGTAAAGGAAAACCGAAAAAATTAAAACAAAAGTATGGTCAAGAGAGGCTGATTTTTTTTAAATGGGTAGATGCATGTTTATTGAAAATCAGCTGCCTAAAAACCTGTGAAGCTTTGCTGTCCAAACACATGCCACACTACAAAACAACACATTAAGAAGAAAACAAGGAAAAACCCTTACCAAATGCTGACAGTTAAAAAGCCTTATGGAAAAGTCTCCATATTATTTATTCAAACAAGGAAAAACTTGATTCTGAATGTCATTAAGAATGTTTTGTTGTTTACAATAACAAGCCTACCTATTTGGTTTATCCTCCTGACACAGAGAAGGTTCAAAAATTCAAAAATTTGTGGGCAAGTCAAGCATGAAATTGCAAACACAGACAGATGAGGTACACATGACAATGACATAAACAGCATGACAGGATTCAAGAGTATTCTGAGGAAGTGTTATGTTTAAGGCAGTCAGTGGACTTAATGGATGAGGAAATCAAGTAGTTAAAAAAAACACTTTTACATTAACTACTGTGCCAACGAGCAAGAGATCAGTGAAAGGATGGTGGATTCAGATTAGATTAAAGGTAATGATAAATATTAAGTTGACGCTGCTCACATTTCGGCTTATCCCTTCAGGGGTAAGCCACAGCAAATCAGCTTTCACTGAGTCACACAGGTGGTTCTGGCTGAGATTTTACACGCCGGATGCCCTTTCTCACATAACCCTGTATTCTCCCGGCACAGGTAGACCCAGTCTTGGATCTAAATCTAGAATGCTGTTGACACAGCAGAGACAGAATGACAAGTAAAGAAAGGCCTAAGATGTATCATTGAGATGCAAATATGTTCACCATTTCTGCCTTAGCAAATAATAATCTCTCCCTCAACTCATGTTGGGCAATATTCCTTTCAAACTAATGCAATCCTTTTCCACAGAACCATCTCTGTGGTAACACTGGCAAAAACCTGACACCTTTCACTGGGGTCGGATGCTGTACTTTTTTCCTCCCTCTACTCTTCCTGAAATGTAGGCGGGGAAAACTTTTAGTGAAGAAGCTTAGCAGCTTTTACCTCCCATCCCCTCCCCTCCCCTCCCGCCTCTTAGTTTCTCCCCCGTATTCACATGAAAGTGATAGAGCTGGAGCTTTATGACCTCTTTATCCACACAAAGAGAGCATTCAGATCGGGGGAGAATGAGGTGAACCAGCCCTCCGCTCATCACAGCTCCGCTTTTTTTAGCCCTGAACCTTCTGTACTTTTAACCTCACTACACATGCACATACACACCTACATCCACACACACACAATTTTCATTTTTTTCATTGTTTGTGTAACTTTTTCTTTCTTTCTTTTTTAAATTACCGCTCAGATTCTCCATCCGTCTTTCAACATAAGTCACATTTCTGGTCACAGCTGACCATTAATGGCAAGTCAGTATTAAGAAAAAAAAAAAACAACAACAACAAAAGAAAAGGTCATTTCTCCCACCCCGTTTGACTTATTTTAGATGCCTTCCACAACACATTTATGCACACAAACGGGCACATGCTCACATAAACACCAGCGGTGGGAGCTAATTCCACTCATACGACAGTTACTGACATCAGTGAGCAACTGCTGCCTGATCGTTACCAGATGGTTTCACCAGCTTTCCTGTGTGTGTCTCTTCAGTAATCCTGAAGGAATAACATTTCAACACAGCAACACTGACTTTACATTATGGAAACGGGAGGGCTGGGAATCCCCCAAATTCTGCTACGGTTGCAACTTGTGTTTCAGATCGTTGCTGTCACATAGTAGACGAATCTGATGATAAAATCAGAACTCTCTAAACATATTTATGGTTTTACTTTTTTGGTAACATTTCATAGGTCATTTTTTTTTTGATACTTCAACAAAAAGACCAAAAACAAATTGGGACATTATGGAACAAATATATTTTTAAAAAATTATTTTTTATATGTTTTTTTGGCACGCCACAACTATTCCTCCTCTTTAGAAATCCCCAAACTGTGGATTGTCCTGTAGAGCTAAAAATGAAGCCAATCAGGCAATTGATTGGCACCACATGTGGGCGTGGGCTCCACCACAGTGGTGAGGTGGTGGCTTTCCCGTAACTTATATTTCCAAATCCACAAAACCTTAAAATAAAGTCAATAGTGGAATAGGTTGCTGAAGGATCAACTGCCAAAAGGCATTACTAAAATCAATTAATATTTCTACCAAACACATTGAGCAACATCCACATTAACTACATCACAGAACTGTTGTGTTTTGGACTTGTAATCATTCAAATTGACACCATAAAAGAATTGGGTCACTTACGATGGGTGAGCAGGCGGTGCATTTGTCAAAGGCCAGGCTGGCAGGCAGGACATTGTCAAATCTTGAAAGAAAGCCTCGAATCTGTGGAGATGATTCAAGATTTCTCAAAGTGTGGCACATTTTTTGAAAGAAGACAACTATACAGACAGTTTGAAAATTGTAAAATGAACAAAACACTTTAATGACACAATACCCTGGGACATCCGTTTTGTAAGCAGAAAAGCAATAAAAAATAAACTGATGGGGAAAAAAAGTCAGCTCTCTGGTTTTCTTTTTGTTCAGGAGTAGACTGAGAGCTCCATCTGGTGGGAGGCAACGTCAACATGTTCTGCATGTCTGATCATAGTAATTGCATGCTTTTACTACAGTCTTTTTTGAAAAGTACTACAAATTAACAGCGCTTACAAGTAAAAAAATAATGAATAGCAAATTTTTGCTCCTCCTTTTATTAAAAAAAAGAGTAAATTCTTTTAACTATGTTTTAGGAAAACCCTTTTAACTCATTTGCAAACTGCAAACTGCAAAAGGGATTTCCATTGACATCAAAACTGTCTTTTCAAATGCAGACATATTCAAAGAATTGTAAAAATAAATGTCGAGAAATGTAGAGCAGGACTGTAAGGGGCCATGCAGATGTAACATTAATGCAAAGTGAGAGCTAGAGAAGCACTCATGCCCAGTGGTTGATCCAACAAATGTAACAGTGTGAGTGAAGAAGTGAGTCATCTTAAAGGGTGAGCGTGGGCAAGAGAGATGGAAAAGCTCAGAGTACCGGTCTTTTTAAAAACTGGACCGACAGCAGAAAGAGAAGCACTCAGAAAAGCTGCCTAGATAACAATGTGATCATGTGATCAAGTAATGGCTAAAAACCTTTGATTTTTTATTTTTTTGCATTTTTCATAAACAAAATTCAAATGTAAATAAATTAAGCAAACTAATTTTAAAATTGTTTTAATTCATACTGGATTTGTAAATCTCTAAATATTTTTGGTTCAGTATTAACTGGCATAATAATAAGAAGGAAGCTTAAGTTTCTAGCATTTCTACCAGCCTTAAAGCCTCCCTTCCTTTTTCAGCAATACTTAACTGCTTAAAAATGCATCTAAAAGCATGCTTTTCATGTTTTATCATAATCTTTGACCTCTACATGCTTTTTCTAGTTTAGTGGCATCAATTAAAGTGGAAGGAGGGTCATAAACATGCAGATCCCGGCCAGCAACGCTTTGTTTTCCTCCGAGTTACCACAAGCTGTCACTGTGGCTCCGCCAAAGAGACAGCCAGCAGCCTGAAAGCAACGTTTTCTACAAAAACAAGCTGCAACGAGCAATTCAGGTGTGATATTTCAAATGTTACATATCCACATTTCACTCCACAAGAACGTTGCACTCTTTGCAGTTTCATCTCTGGGATGACTGTCACATGCGCATAAACAGTGGCATCTTTCTGTGGGTTATTTGGATGGAATATTGTGAGCAGCAGAAGTGTCAAGCGAAAGGCACAGAGGGATTCATATTCTCAGGATGATGAATACTGATGATGATGATGCAAATGGAGGTGGTGAGACACAGCACACAGTTAGCCAAGAATACAGTTTTGGATGGCTATAAATCCTCTCATCTTTCTGCAGCAGGAGCTCCACCTCAACCCCAAGTCCTTTATTTATTAACCCAATAGATCTGTTATGTTTTTTACAGTTTTCCTGTGGAACAGAAAGTCGTTTCAACATTTTGACACATTTGAAGTAAAGATTTCTAGTTCTTTGATTTGAGTGATGATTTGGATTGGACTTTTTCTTATAATAAAAAAAAAAAAAAAACACTTGTTGACTGATTTTTTTTTGCGTGCATATTGACAATTTAAGCACTACTAATAAGCTTTTAAAAAAACGTTCAAGCTGACATTATTGCTATTATAAC
Organism: Oryzias latipes; assembly: GCF_053564925.1. Lineage (NCBI taxonomy): Eukaryota > Metazoa > Chordata > Actinopteri > Beloniformes > Adrianichthyidae > Oryzias > Oryzias latipes. The sequence continues at coordinate 11,117,288 of NC_136241.1, forward strand.
TAGTTGAGTTGCTAATATGCAAATGCGACTTCATGTATTTAATTGTGACTTTCTGCAACATTTCCAGCTCCGTCTTGTCTGACCTTAGCTTCTGTGTTTCTTGACCTCTGGAAGGTATTGTCTCTTCTGACGTGACAAAAGCTTTAGACTTGACCTGGTTCTGCTTTAGAGCTCAACTCATTAGTGCACATAATGCCAAAAAGGGAAGCATATCTGCAGCAAGAGCTTGTGTAATATGTCTCTAGTATTTTGGCCTAATGGGATTTTGAGCCATGATAAGACAGTTTTGAGGCACTTTGGTGTCCTCGCTAAAAAGTCTGAGATGAGTTTTATAAAAAATTAATATGAATATTAAAATGTATAAATGACAGTGTTTTCTTCGTTTAGCTTTAAAAACTTTTACTGCTCCAAATATAGAATACAAAGTAAAAGATAACCAAAACTTAAAAAATATATTTATGAATAAAATTACATAAAGAAGGCTCTTAAATGTCTCACTCTGATCATCTTTCGATATTTTTTAAAATGGTCCCCGCTGGTCTTTTAAATATGATTATGCTTGTGATTTTAGGCAAAAACCAAAAACTAGACATTTTTTGTAGCACATAGTTTCTGCAGAATGGCAGGAATTCATTCGCTTCTGTGTTGTGGGCGGGATCATTTGCTCAGAGTAAGCCTACCCTCACTTCCCGTCATCCCTTTGTGTACACTATCTCCTGCTAGCTTACAGCCCCTTACAACTCCAAGCTAACATTAGCGGTACAACAAAAATGGCGAGCAATATTGATGCCATCCAGCTGTACAGTTTTAAGTCAGATTCCAGCTCAGACGAGGAAAACAAAGAAATATTTGGATCTAGTCGTCTATAGGTAGATGCATCAGAAAGGAGCACAGCAGGGATCTTATGGCTCCTTGCATTTGCGACGTCACAAGTACAGCCCATTTTAAACTCCTGATTCACCACGATTTGAGTAAAGAAAATACTCTGAAATGCAATTTTAAACTTAATTTTCTTTATACTTGTCCTCCATCATGAGAACAATGCCAGAAGAACATGTTATAAACACCAGAAATCCAATTCTCATCTTTCATGCCTTCAAAAAAAAATCTAACATAGACTTGAACTTTGTTTTAGAAGAATTAGGTTACACAACTCTACATCCGCAGCCATTTAGCCCAGAGGATTATTAACAGACCTCAGGTAAAATATGAACTTGCTCAGCTTCATTCAGTCAATTTTGGAAGGAGTTACTTCAAGCCATTCTGGATTTAAAAAAAACTGAAGGTTTTTTTTAGGAAAAACATATTTTAACCTACTTTTGGGATTAAAAAAAAGACATTTTCTACAGATAGCTTGAAGTTTGAACCTAAACATAGAACATATCTTAATCATAATTCCAATAGATCCTGTAATGTTCTTAAAACAGTTTCACAAAAAAAAATCTCATATGTGTGTAAGAATATGTTTCTGTGACTCTGACCTGATGTGGCACCAGACCCAGCGATGTGGGAGGTTCATTCATTCGGTCATCACTGCTGCTGGCCACTGCATATCCCCTGGAGACAGAGAATGACAGAGACATACACATTTAACAAGATTACATTTTTACATAATGACATCAGTTATGCAGGTTTGGTGGTCTTCATGAAGCCATAATCACAAATGTTCTGCTGTGACACAAGCAGACATCTTTGAAAGTAAACTTCAACATTAAGGTCAGAAAATGATTTCTTTCCCTTCTTATTATTATTCTTTATTTTCATTATCACAAATTCCCATGCAAAGAAGTGACAGTGTGAAGGTTTTCAGAGGGTTAAGTAATTCACCTCTCTTTTCCCTCCAAATATGTCATCACTGATTCTAAACAAGCCCATACTTTTACTCATTTAATCTTTAATGCTGATAAAAAAAATGTCTTCTAATCTTACTGGTGTTTTCAGAGAATGATCAATGAAGTCAAGCCTCAACTGCATTTGCTGAAGTACAGCATCCCCAGAATGACCTTTTGTTCGAAAGAATAGGATTTCAGGGATCACTCTTCCTACCCATCCCTGTGAAGTGTTCTAATCTGAAAACATCAACTTTATCTTTTTTTTTATTGATTGCAGTCTTTTGGGGATTCAAAAGTAAACACTTTAATGGCATTTGCTTTAATTGATAATAGTTTAATGAGGTCAGATGATCCAAAACAGTTGTAAAATGAATCCCAACATGCCTCAGACTTTCTAGAGCTCAAATGCTGAAATTAAAATTCCATCAGAACACTGAAGAGAGATTCAAAGGGATACTGAGGAGTTAGGATTTAAAGGGAAGGAACACAGCAGAGAAACACACACACACGCACGCGCACACACACGCATGCGCGTACACACACACACACAGAAAAGCCAATGCAAGAAATTGAGACCTTTTTGTAAAGGAAAAAAAGATGAACAACATCTGAGCACATGGAAGCTCTCCCTCTCCTCTCCGCTCTATAAGCTTTCCATCAAGACAGAAAGAATAGCTGCGTAACAGCCTATCTTGAAAATAGCTGTCTTATCAGGCTCAGCAAGTGGTTACCTTAATATGACCTTCACTGAGAAGCATGCAGAGACAGACACACACTTACACAAAACGCTACTTTCAAAAAAGGCCTGCTGTGCACATGACTGCACACTTAACCGGCATGAAACATCTTTTTCAGGCTTTAAAGGAGGAGAAAGCAAATGTTGGAAATACAAACGAAATGCAGAGCTTTAAAGTTTACTCCACAGCAGTTTTGAGTCAAAGAAGATCAAAAAACAGGTAAAAAAAAAAAAAAAAAAAAAGTCTGCATGCTGCCAAAAACCCTCCAGTTCTCATTTGAGACAGACAAAAGCACTAGGGGCCCCTTCCTAAACTACAGGAGTATCTAACATCCATCCTATGGTGCATAGGTTTTGGAAGTTTTTACTTTCACTAAGAAATGTGTTTTTGTAAATTGTTTTAAAGGTTAACACCTTGTTTTACCTTTTTTTTTATTTTGTCTTGTTTTCTTATAGGATCTTGTCTAATTTGAAAGTCATACCTAAGCTGGGACAGGCACATAGACAGCAGTTTACAAACTCAGAAACAATTAGAAAATGAAAAGTGGGCGGGACTTAGTCTATTTTAAAAGCTCCGCTGGGTCAACTCACTTGCCAATCCAGAAACTATAATTCGTGAAACTTTGAGCCCTAATGAAAAATAAAGTCCCACAGATGTCATGACTAGAAAACAAAGCAATAAACATCAGACTACATGTGTCAAATCTTTGTAATGTGGCTGTTCATGAGAAGCTGCTCCCTTCTGACACCAGCCTCTAGTGGACTCTTGAGGTATTGCAACATTTGGAACTTGCTGGTGTTCATCTGTTTGAGCAAATGCAGCCTGAAACTAGTAACTTAGCTTCATTCCTTTGTCTTTATTTGTTTTTTATTTAAACTTTATGTATGTCATCTGGCGTTGGTTTGGTAGCCTTAAAGTACAAATTACATCAACAACTCAACATAAAAACATATTAAAGATCACAACACGTGTACGTGGGGGCCATGGGTCATGTGTTTTAACGGACGGGAGTGTAAAGGGTGAAGCGTGGGTTGGGTTTTTACTGTAATATTGCGTGTTTTCTGTTTTTAATGATAAAGCGCTTCGAGCTGCACAAAATGCATGAGAAGTGCTATTTTGTAAATAAAGTTTTATTTGATTTGATTTGAACAACAGTTACAAAGCAAAGCAATTATTAAAAAGGCAACATCAGATTTTAGAAATCTGAACACAAAAAAAAAAAGTTAAAAAAAATGTAAAAAAATAAGCAACCAATATAGGTTATAAAGAGGCATCACTGATTCGATGATGATGTTTGTTCACCTGTTTAACCGCAAGATATTTATTTAAGCTTCTGGCAGCAGCCACTCCAAAAATTTGGTGATTGCTCAAACAACTCTTTACTTTTTTTTTTCTTTCAACGTTTTGGTTTCCGGAGTTTTGTTTTAACTTCTGATATGTAACGTTTTGTTTTGTTTTGCTTTTTTAATTGTTGTGATCTTTAGTGTGCTTTTGCGTTGAGTTGACTTATTGATGTGGTGATGTGCACTTCAGGGCCCCCGTACAATTGGCCTTCTTGAAATTCAAGTAACTAAAACAAGGGCTGTGTAAATTCTTAAAAACTGCTCCAATAAAAATTGTGTTTTTAACATTTTTTGTGGTGTTTATCTAGTTATGGAGGACATATAAAAAGAAAATTAAACTTAAAATTGTATTTCTAAATGTTTCTTTATTCAAATCGTTGTAAAAAGAAATAGACGAAAAAAAGGGTGTTTTAAAAAAAAAGCTTGTAGTTTTGAAAACTCCAAGGCAAAGTTGTAATGAACCACTGCCACTCTACAGAAACTTCAATGTCCTAGAAAACAACAGTTTTATTTATTCTGGCTAAAAGCAGCATAATCATTATTTAAAGACCCCTAAGAATGCTTTTAAAATAGTTAAAAAAGGGTTAGAGTAGGACTTTAAACTATGCAATTTTTTCCCCTTTTAACTACAACTGTTGTTAGACCTTCTGCTTCTGCTTCACTCACATTTTGGTTTTTATTTAATTTTTGGGGTGTTTGGTTTGAATGCTGCTATGGTTTTCTTCGTCTCTGCAAAGCCTTTCCAGCAGCTTTTATTGCTCCCTGTTAACGAATGCATGTATAATTACATTAGTCCTTTTTCTTTTCTTTTTAATACCTCACACAATAGCACACTTACCCTTCACTGTGCTGTAACATGGACACCATGAGCTCCACAGCCAAAGCTCCAGCTATCATGGCCAGGCCTGGTCTGCTGACTGTGCACTGCTGATCCAGGGTTCGATCCCGAGTAGACTGTTGAAAAGAAAAAGAAAAAAATGGGGGACACTTTTGGCAGAAGACGCTTAATTTAAGGTTTTTGGAGCTTAAAATGTGAAACACATACTGAGTATGGTTGTAATTCTGCTTAGAAAGACCTTTTCTAACCCCTCATTTGGGCTCCATTATTAACTGCAGAGGTATTTATCAGTTGGGAACAGCTCCAGCCAACATGGATGGATATACCCATATAGCAAGTGGCTGAAAGGCTGGGCCATTAAAAAAACAACCCAAAAACACAGCACTTTATCTAATAGTGACTGCCAAATTAGGCTGTAAAGAGATTGATCAACAGCTCAGCCGAGGGGAAATTAAACCCATGAGATTAAATGAACAGGTTTCACCCATTTATAAAAACAGATCAATAAAACAAGACTTTAATCAGGAACAGAACGTGTGTACAATGTACTTATATTTCCATTACAATATTTATAGCTAATTATTAATTTATTCAACAAAATACTAATTTTAGCAGATTTGAGAGATCCAGACTGTATTTCTAACCTTTGGGATAATTTGTGACTGTGGGTGGGAAGCCAACGGCAGTCAAAGATGAAAGAAGCAAATGGCTCTGGCCTTTCACAGCTAATACGCAGCCTTCAAATCAAACTTTTGTTAATGGTACAAAGTGGAAACAAGACATAAAGGGTCAAATGAAGAATCTATGTGAGCACAGAGCATGTGGGTGGTGTGATTTTTCACAGGTGGACAGGCTGCTCTAGCCTACCCTCATCCGGAAATTATATTTAAACATAGAAATTTTTTTTTTAACCTTCAATTCTAAAATACGACGTAAACCCCTAAAAAAGAAACATCTGAAACTTTGTACAGTTTTTGGCTATACAAAACTAGAAACATGTCAGTGGTATTGAGCCTATGCCTAGAAGTTTTATAATATATGTTTAAGTTGTAATAAGTATTGTTTGTTGAATTTTTAAAGCAGAAGACATTTTGTAGCAATAATTTTACTGCAGACAACATCTTAATTTAGTTTATAAGAAAAAATAAACTTTAAAAGTCTGCCATCAGTACTTATAACTATTTTGAATCTCCATAACATCCGTTTTAGGATGCAAGAGTCGTCCTTACGTCTCCTGGTGCCACAACATCATTGCAGAAGTAACATCCCAGCTTGTCTCCTGGGATGTTGGAGAAGAGGGAGGAGCCTGGGACGCTGGGAGCTGAACCAGCTGGCGTGGACGGTGACGAAGAAGCAGACGAGCAGGAAGGGGAGGAGTCGACACCTCGACTGGCAGGAGGCTTCTTCAGACCGTGACGCATCACAACAAAAGTGTCAAAGCCCAGAGCAGCGTTCACCACCAGCTGATGAGAGAAACGGAACAATGAGAATATTACAAACAATTTTAATCCAGCTGGAGACGCTGATTGGTTCAAGCTGACATTAAATATGGATCCCTTTAGTTGATAAAATAAGCAGCAGAGAATTAAATGCTGACATTAAATGTTAGTGAAGTTTTCCCCTTATTGATGACCTCCAGTGATGAACTTCCTGTGCTGCCATCATGCTGGGTCTGACAGTTGGGGGTGTAAATCTTTTTTATGGATTTTTCTTTGTGTGGGTGTTTTCAGTTCATGTCTGCCAGTACTTTCCTTATCACACAGTCAGATTCCTTTGATGTAAACAATTGTCCAGTTAATATTTTCATCGACAGCTTATTTTCAAAGTTAATTGTTGAAAAAAAGGATTGGTGAACAACATCTATCCGGGGGGGTCGTAGAAATGAGAGAATCAGAATCTGACTGATTTTCATTGCCATCTACCATAATATTCACAGTACTAGAAATTTGCGTAGGAGCAAACCGGCACCACTGTAGGCTGCTAATGCCATAACTCCGTGTTAGCTTACGGTACTTGTTTTTGTGTTTTGGATTTGTTGCTCTCTTATCATTAACGTGTTTTGATAGATATGGACTTGTTTTTTACAAGTAATGAGTTCGGTGGCATGCCTGCTTCTTCTTTTTGGACTTTTTTCCACCACTTCGGGGTCGGGAGCGGTCTGCGGGTGGATTGTTTACATGATCAGCTGTTATCGCTTGGTAACATCAAAATGTCGCCTGAGATTGTGGAAGAGGCTGAGGAGACTGGGGTCTTTCAGAGTTTTCAGGACTCAGAAAAAGTGTTTTTTTGTTTTTTATTTTTTTATGATGGCTCTCTTCTACGACGAGGATCAACAAACTTGTGCAGAGATCTGGCTCTGTTCTGGGATGGCCCCTAGAGCAGGGGTGTCAAACATCCGGCCCGCGGGCCTTATCCGGCCCGCCAGGTGGTTTAATCCGCACATGAAGAGTAAAAATCATAAGGATGATTAAAAAAGAAAGCAAGTTTCTAGTCCATTCCTGTGGCGAGTTGTGATTTTTTTAAAGAAATAACCGAAATGTGCAATTCCGCCACTAGGGAGAGCAAAGGAAAGGAATAACAGTTGAAACAGCATATCTCTGCAAGTGCCAAAAGCGAAACATAACAGCTCTGCGTCTGGGTAGGATGCACCTTGGTTCCCTATGAGCCGTACCGCTGTTATCTTGCTATAAGGATGATCAGTAGCGACACCCTAATGACCTAAATGTTGTCAAACGTGAAGTGGAGTCAAGAGCCTTCCAGGAAAAATGGACAGAGTTTTTTCTTTCTTTCACGAAGCTGAATGCAAAACCAAAATGCTTTGTATGTCATCAACATCGCAGTGCTCAAAGAATGTGACATTCAGCACCACTAAGAGACTTACCTTAAAGAAAAGTTTCTGGATTGCTTTAGTGTCAGATGTAAAATATTCAGTCTGTATTAATTTGAATAGACCAACTTTTCTTTAATTGAAATTAATCTTATTTGAGATCCATTGGCCCCAAGTGATTAGGCTACTATGTTGATTGAGGCATTTTTTCCAACTGAGTAAAAAACTAAAACAAAGCTGTTATTTTGCTTTTATGTTACTGGTCCGGCCCACTTGAGATTAGACGGGTTAAATGTGGCCCCCCGAACCAAAATGAGTTTGACACCCCTGCCCTAGAGTCTGAGACCGTGGTAGCTGAGAGGAGGATGTAATGAAAACAGGAAAATATCATCATGGACTATCCTCTTCATCATCATCATCCTCTGCATGAAAGCATGGGTGCACTGAGGAGCTCCTTGAAAGACTTGTGCAACAAGGAGCATTTTCACAGATCTGTCCTTCTGTCAGCAATAAGCCTCTACAACACCTCGTAGACGCTGGACAATAACTATTGTTGTCATTAATTTTTAAGTGTATTTTTGGTGTTGTTTACTATCTATCTGCTGTTTTTAATGGAGCTATTGTAACAAGGTCATTTGAATTCCTTATTGGGATCAATAAATTTTTATTCGATTGTACAATCAGAACGCCCAAAGAGTCAATAAATCCAAGGAATAGTGTGGAGTTAAAATATAAAGTGACTGGATAGGTAAAGAAAAAAAAAGAACCCCGGGAAGATGTTTCCTAGCAACTATAAAAGAATTAACAAGTTTACAAAGCCTTGAAAAAGTATTCACCCCCTTGAATGTTTGTCCCTTCTGTTGCTTTCATAAATCACTCATGGTCAATACAATTTGTCTTTACTCAAACAAAAATTTACTAGAAAAAAACCTTCAATGTTGATGTGAAAACAGAATTCTAAAAAGTAATGTCAATGAAACAAAAATATAAAAAATGAAATAGAGTTCTTTGCATAATTATTTAACCCCTTCAAGTCTCGCTGGAAAATAAATCTCCTCCCGTTGTAGTCTTCTTGCAGACCGTAAGATATTGTCCACCAAGATTTCAGTGTATTTTGCAGCTTTCATTCTGCTCTCTATCATTACAAGCCTTCCAGAGCTTGCTGCTGTGAAACATCCCCACAGCATGATGCTGCCACCACCATGCTTCACAGTGGGGATGGTGTATTTTTGATGATGTATAGTGTTTGTTTTCCACCAAGCAAATCGTCTTGTCTGATGGCCAAAAAGCTAAATATTGCTCTCATCAGACCAAAGAATCTTCTTCCACTTGATCATGGAGTCTTCCACTAGTCCAGCTCTAATATGTAATTTCCTCAACAGTGGCTTTCTCTTTACCACTCTCCTAAAAAGCTTTGACCGGTGAAGAACCTGGGCAGCCGTTGCTACATGAACAGACTCTCCCGTCTCAGCAGCTGAAGCTTGTAACTCCTTCAAAGTAGTTGTAGGGTTCTTCGGTGGCTTCTCTCACAAGTCTCCTACTTGCACGGTCACTCAGTTTATGAGGGCAGCCTGATTTAAGCAGATTCACACATGTGCCATATTTCCTCCATTTCTTAATGATTGATTTCACTGAACTCCGGAGGATGTTCAATGCCTTAGACATTTTTTGGTATCCATGGTGTTTTATAACTCGGTCAATTGGGACACACCTACACCACTCAGATGATCTTCATTCTACTAATTGTGAGACTATTGGCACTAATGGGATGGATTTCTATAGAATTAGACCATTCAAATTAAAAGAGGGTTAATAATTATGCGAACACTATTTCATTTCATACTTTTTTTTCAATGACATGACTTTGTAGAAATCGTTTTGCACATAAACATTGTTTTTTTTTCTTGTAAATTTATGTGTGAGAAAAGACAAATTTCATTGACCATGAGTGATTTATGAAAGCAACAAAAAGGACAAACATCAAAGGAAGTGAATGCTTTTGCAAGGTACTGTAGATTGAAAGAAAACATTTACCGGTAAGTTAGTGCTACATTATCAGTATTAACACCCTGGACCCAAAGTGCAAGAATAAATATTTCTTTTACCTTTATTCCTTATTTCTCTTCTTTTATTGTTTTATTTAATTTAATCAATAATTGCTTTGAGCCAGAGTATTTCTAGAGACAACCCCAAGCTTTGCCAAACCAAACACGAAGCTATCCGATCTGATTTCCAGGCACACGACAGGACTTCGAAAAGAAGGCCTAGAGACAGGTATGACGAATGTTCACACCTGCAGTGAAACAGAACATGCAGATGGGCCCTGTGACCTGGAGATGCGACACCTTAACAGTCTAAAGTAATTTCTTTCCCCCTTGTTTCTTTTAAAGACTTCAGTGCCAATATATTCAAGATTTTCAAGAATAAAACTCACTCAGGTCAAAGGGGTCAGCCTTCGAACAATGCAAAGCCTCCTCAGAACTGAATTTTAATACCTTGTTTTCCTTTTAAAACTTTACCCTGCTGACTCTGAATGAGTTTTCTAAAGAATAAAATGTTGGATCGAACTTGATTTTTCTCCCCTCTAACCTTGAACTTCTGTTTATTTTTCAGGATGTGCTCTGTAGGGGTGAGCACAGGCACTCATATATGAATGTAATTTTTTTCTCAGAGCCCTTGAGGACACCTTTTATTCTACTTCCTGGTGGAACTAAAATTATTTTGTCAAAAAACAGGAAGTGGATCTTATTGATAAGCCTCAACTTCTAAATTGGTCATAGCCTCTTACTTTCAAATACCGATTTCAACATAAAAATGTATCAAAACTAGTGCAGCACTCAAAATTTCAAGGCTTAAGGATGTTTAGAGATCATTAAAGCCTGTGTTAGGACACAGTAAAAAGCTTTGATCGAATGTTTCTAGCTAAATAATGAGCTGATGTTTTTAGCGATGACTTCTCGTCTGTTTCGGTCTTCCTCCATTTCTGTGCTTGAAATTTAACTTGCCCCCTGATCCGTTGGTGCATCTGCTTTTCTGTGCTGGGCAGTGGATCAATCAGAGTTTTTTTTTGTTGCTGAAAACAGCTGCTTCCTGGGGATGCAGCATGGTGGCAGGTCAATGCCCGGCAAAACTCACAATACCAACTGATGAGCTAAAAGTAGCTAAAAACCCATTACAAAGCATTAGGGTAATTTGCCAGTCATACTTCATAGCAGGTGTCCACTTTTGAATTGCATGTCATTACGTCAGTAATCATTGGATTTAAATATCATAAGTGGAGCCCTAATTGGCCACAGCCCCCATCGTGAATGGCTGGTGTAGTCATTCTACGGCTCTTCTTCTTTTTTCTTCCTACCTTCCTCTTGCTGGCGGCGATCACTGTAGGCAGCCATCGGCTCTCCCTGGTGTCCATAAGCAAGAAAACTACATCATGCTCTGAAATGAGTTTCTCCAGCTGCTCCACATCCATTTGGGCCAGAGAAAGAGTGGCCTGTGAGAAATTCACTGGGTGGCCGGGCATCGGGATGCTCATATTGTAACCCTTTGCATTCTGCAAGTACAAGACAATAACAAACACTGTCAAAGAAAGCAGAGAGGATGAGACAATACAATATACTGCAAGTGTTAGATTTACCCTGCTACAATGGAGTATTAGGGCCACCATAAACATAAAATAAATATATATATATATGACATGACTTTGTAGAAATCTTTTTGCACATAAACATTGTTTTTTTTTCTTGTAAATTTATGTGTTGTTAAATTTAGACTTTTTTTCTCATACTTGTATGACTTTATTTTTGTAAAGCTTTGACTTTGTGATTGTTTTATATATATATATTGTTTTATATATATATATATATTGTTTTTATATATATATATATATATATATATATATATATATATATATATATATATATATATATATATATATATATATATATATATATATATATATATATATATATATATATATATATGTTATATATATGTTATATATATAACAATCACAAAGTCAAAGCTTTACAAAAATAAAGTCATACAAATATGAGAAAAAAAGTCTAAATTTAACAAGAACAAACGTATGGAATTATAAGTTAAAAAGTGGATATTTTACAATAATAACGTTATCATTTCTTTGGTTATACATTGAGAATTTATGAGAATAAAGTCATAAGTTTATGAGACAAAAGACTTCACCAAGAAAAATATTTAAAAAAAAACCAATCTGTTTCAGTTTGAGCGACGTAAAGCGCATCGTAGACGGCTACTTCAACATTGGTTTCACAAATGACGAATGGAGTCTTTTAATGAGTCAACATAATGTAATTGTAAGTATAAAGACATTGAAACAAATTTGCAGGAAACTGGGCCCCTTCAGTAAAAGGTTCTTGGTCCACAGGGACTGGATTTCTGACGGATGCACCGTTTACTCTGTCAGCAGTGTAGTTGAAGAAGTCCAAATGCATTATGGCCCATGGATTTCTATGGTAAACTGCAGCCTTGTGGCATCACCATAAATGGATGCATTTTGTCAGCACTTAATGTGGATGGAGGCTCACACAACCAGCTTTATTTTTGACAAAGCATGACTCCTTGTAAAATTAATACTCTTTTCTCATAGTTTTACAAGTCTATTCTTATAAACTTTTGACTTTTTACATACTTTTACGGCTTTATTCTCATAAATCATTTTTTTCCTGTCATGGTGGCAAACAAATCAGTCAATACATGATTTTACTAATTGTGCAGTTTTAAAATCACTTTTTTTTTCTCTTCAAGCAAACAATTCTGCCCTTTGTTATGATGATTAAACCCTTTTACATGTGTCCATTCTTCTTTGCAGTCTTTCAGGTTTGTTAGGGTGTTTGGAGATAAACACCAAATCATTGCCTTCCTTCTTCCAGATGAAATTACAATTAGTGGCACGCAGCATGTGATGCAACTTGCAAAAAACATTACTGCAGGTAATCAAAAACCTTCTAATGTTGCCGTTTCTATGTAATTTCTCACAATAACAATTCTGGACTAGCTGCATGAATAAAGGTTCAAAGAACTGAGCGACTGTAGATTTATATTGTTTCTACTCAATTACCAGTAAATAAAAAATGTTACAAATATTAACAGAAAGAAAAACTGAAAGGTTTCAGACCATAAAACATGTTTAGATTTAAAATATATTTCTACTGATCATAGTTATGAAAGGAAATACAAATTAAACAGAGATAATGTGAATTAAATAAAAAATAAAGTGATTTACTTTTCTTTGCAAATATTATTAAAACTATATTCATTTGCCTTTGATATTAGGAATACAACTATCACTTTCATCACCTATATAAGAGTGTAAGACACTTAAAGCAAAAATTAGGAATGGTATAAATAATTTAGAACTGATATGAATGTTAGTTAAGCAAAACACGGAACTTGTTTAGTGAATAGTTTCAGATTTCTGTTGGATTCAGACAAAAATGTCTGCAAAAATACGGGCCATGTCAGCCACAGCCTTCAGTACAAGAACACACCAATCTGCTAAAGCCCTTAACTTACCAGTTAAATTGAACGGTTAAAAGCCCTGACCAAATGCAAACGTCTGTCTGTGTAAAGGACTGGACATGTGAGTGAGGAAATGACTACGTCAAGAGTAATTTCAAGAGGAAGGACAGAAAAGGGCAAAGATGAAGAGTGAGATTTTAAATCGACAGTGGCTCTTTAACGGGAGTGGAGCATCTTTCTCCTTGGCTCTCTTTTTCAAGAGTGGGAGCTGCTAACCAACTCCTGAATTTACGTTTCACTTTGACGCAGTTGTTGCTAAGCAGTAAGGGGGCGGAATTCACACCGTCGAGATGGTAATAAAGCTACCAATTAGTAAAACAAACATCTGTGACCTGTAGCCTAAAAAGGGGAACCAAAAGATATTCTATTGTTCATTTTCAGGGAAGAAAAAACACATTTCATAATGATGCAGCACTGCCACTGACCTGCAAGCCCTTGAAGCTAAAGATTTTTCAAGAGAGTGAAAGAACCTGGTGCCAGAACTTCCCGCAACCCTATAAATGTCAGATGGCAGCACTTGTCCACAGACAAAATACGAAATATGCTGACCTTCTCAACTAAGCGACCTCTTCTGAACCGCATTCTCCGAGTTCAATTAATGCATTTCTGTGGTTTCACCACCTGATGCCCTTGTGTTAGTGGAAAAGCAGCAGGAAAAGGAACAGCAGGTGCACACCCACACTAAGAGAACGGAGAGAAGTGTGAGCAGCTGGAGCGTCTGGACATGTAATAACAGCAGCACACGACCTTCCACCAGTTTGAAACCTACGTTCTGTAACTTTCCATTTTCCTCCCAGAAGAATAAGGAAAAAGAGAAAAACAATGAGCAGCTACCAAATGAAAAATGGATATCAAGACATTTTCATCCCACCTATTTGTGTGTGCAACCGTGCATTGTGTGAAGCGTGTGACATTGTGTATTCTTGTCTTCCACACTTCAATCTAAATGCAACAATTCCCCTTAACAGAAGGGAGAGGAAAAAATGTATGGAAAAGACCAAGATACAAAAAAGGTTTGAAGTCAAAATCAGAGGAAAATAAAATCCAATGGTTGAGACAAGCGGTCAGAAAGTGATAGAAGAGACAACCGAGCAAAAAAAAGCTGCACAATGTACCGCAAATTTATGGTTATCGCAATATCCAGCTCTGCAAAATGCATATCGCAAAAGACGGTGAATATCGCAATAAATCATAAACCCAAAATGTGTTAAAACAATCTTATGGCAGCTTGAAGCATTTAACGCATCAAATAAATCCCTTTATGTTTTGACCAATCAGATGGACGCCTACCCATTGTTTACCAATCAGATGGAGGCCTATTATGTTAGACGATTGTCACCTATGTCGATGAGGGTCATTTGGAGTATAATTTTTAAACTGTTGCAATGAAATGGGAATTATGTTTTTGCTTATTTTTCTATTTGTTTATGTACCGCAAATTATATCGTTATTGCCATATTGATCACTTATATCGCATATCGCAAGTTTTCCTCATATCGTGCAGCCCTAGTTTGGATCATGCCTTTTTTATTCTAATGGTTGGGTCACATTGATATTAAAATATTATTCTACAATGCAACGTACTTCCTGGTTTTTACTTTACCTTTGATCCAACTGAGTAGCATTTAATAATAAATCTACATTTATTGAGGCTTATTCTGTTAAACTGTCAACATTCAACATCCAGATGTTTGAGATTCTTGCCTGTAAATGAAATGACGAGCAGAACAATAGAGGTTCACAATAAGTGTAAATGAAAACTGGACTGAGTGACCCCACCCCTGTCGCATTCCCAACAGGAAGTGCCTGCTGGCTCCAAGAAGCCAATAGCCATCACTGTCATTCTATTGGTCAGAATAACCATTCTTCCCCTTATAGCTTTTCTTTTAAATACGTTCTTACCAATTAGGAGGGTAATGATTTGTTTTTACAGCAATTCAATTTATATCATAGTCTATGGTTGACAATACAATTCATAGTGGATATTGGTTCATTTTGAACGATCTGATTCTCTGACTTCAAATCGATCCAGGACATCTTTGGCCAAAAGTTCAACCACTGTGACTCAGAAATAAATACCTGGGTACTGCGAGAAAAACTCGCGATTTACGATACTGCTGATCACTATTGCTATGACGATATAACTTGCGATCAATGCCAAGATAACAAAACAACCACAAAAATTTCCATTTGACTGCAAGAGTTTAAATTAAATAAGAGTCAACAAAGCTTACCGGTAAATTATACTGCAAATGACCCACGTTTACATAGGAGGCGAACATCTAACAAAAAAAGGGCTCCTTCTGATTGGTCAATGATGTAAAGGAGTCTACCTGAAATGATGACTTGATCATTTTTTGCTGCCATCTCGTGTGCTGTCTGCTGTCATGCACTTGGTTGTTTTTACATTTTAGTGAAATAACTTTACCATGTCTTAGTCCAAATGGTATTTTCCAAGATTGATTACAGATCAATTCATTTCTTTTTAAAAGGATTTGATAATGGTATAGGTCGATTCAACCTGCCTCAGACAGGGATGTCTGGTTGGAGTAAAAATCAACTCATTGACTAAGTTGATTCATCGTCTCACTCCTATTGCAAATCCTAATTAAGACCACAAGTTTTCTCACTTTTTCCACGTATATTTACATGACCAATTTTCATCTGTGCATCAATATGCGAAAATGTGGATATGTAGATAGTGGCTGTGTGACACGGCCTTTGCTGATGATGTCTGGCTCCAAGATGGCAGCATCTGTACATAAATAAATAGCGACTTCATTTGATTGGAGCTGGAATCTAAACTTAGCCGTTTTCTATTGGTGACGTGTCACTCACTCACTCCAGTTCTCTTATACAGTCAGTTCAAAGTTTAAAAATCACTGAGCTACCTAAAATAACTGTGAACTGTGTTTAACTGTAAAATGTGTTTACGCTAGAAATAAAACCTATCGGTAAACATTTTACTGGTTGACATGGAGGCTTCAGCCAGACAGAGTAACGATCAGTAAGCTTCAAATGTGCCGCTGTTTAAGTTTGATTGTATTTAAAAATGAAGACGTTTCCTTTTACTTGACATATTTAACTAAGCTAAACCATAAAAGTCCAATCTTGACCTCTGTTTACAGTAAGAAACCGAACATTCTTGTAGCAGAGGAGACAAACTAGTGAATGTCTCCTATTAATCCATAAACAAAAAGAAAATCGACCAACAGCCACTACCCCACATATCCTTAGTCTTTTGCTGCTGCAACCTATGAAGCTTCTACCTTAAAGAAATAGTCACAGGAGTCACGGACGGGTAACTAAAGCTACTGTAAGTGCCAGTTACTGCACCTGCAAGAGACTCAAAATAGCTCTGACTGGTTGTTTGCTCTGTGGCGTGATGGAACAAAAAAATGGGTCGAAAACATATTTTTCTGACAGTTCAAACCTTCCCCGGCTATTATTAGAGAGGTTGGAAGAAAAAAGGGAAATAAAGTGGAATATTCAGCACCAGTTGTGAGTTGGGAGAGGCTTCTATGATGAATCTACTCAGAAGAAAACACACAGGAGTTTTGAGAACCAGGATGCAGTAAAATAGCAACCTTTCCAGCAAATTCTCAGCCAGGAATACAGGATCCTACAGCAGACTCACATCTATGAATACTAAAAACGGCTCACAGGTGTAGTCCCATTAGTGTTATTAAAAATACGCACTCAGTCTACACATTTCCAAGTGGCCTAATAATGACTAAGCTTTATCGTAGAATATCTGAGCCCCGCTTTGAATGACTGGCTACTTTTTCAATTGCTAATATAACAAACTATCTTCTCCAGAGAATTTACTCATTAATTAGTAAAGTAATGAAACCAGCAGCATTAATATGCAGATAACAGATTCTCGTTTTCTCCCAGGCTTGGCTATCAAATTTCAAACATGAGCATTTGAATAGGAACAAAGCTTTCACTGATGGGGGATCAAGCCAAAAAGAGGTACAGTTTTTTAATGTTCCCTTTCTTTTTTTTTTAAAGGAGAAATATTGGCAAAACCCACAACTTTCACGACAAAATCAACTATTTCCCTTAGATTCAGTATTTTTTGGAAGCTTAATATGGAACTCACAACACCGGGAAAGATTTTGGAAAGACGCTCAGCTGCTGCGGTGGCTTTGGACTTTCCTCCTCCAAGACAATCCTCAAACTCGTACAGCGGCTGGCGGACAGGATTGGAGTAGGAGATCTTTGCGTTGTCCACAAATGTGATGTGTCTCACGCCCCATCCCTGCCGAGACAAAGGCAAAATCAGCCCAAGACGCCTTCAATTACTACGTTTTCTTTAGACACCAACTACAATTTGTAAGTCTGAACACAGATGTCAACATCATTGTGTGCAAAGTGTATAGAAAGAAACTGTAAACAATTTAAAGATCAAAAATTACATTTTTGGTGTTTTTAACTTGTTATTGTGGCATGTTTGATGATGGGGGACATATGTAAAGAAAATTAAACTAAAAAGTGCATTTCTGAGTATTTCTTGATAATGACGCAGAAAGTAAGCCAGGCAGGCCATAAGCTCTCTCCGCTCTGCAGAAACTATGTCCTAGGTTTTTGCTTTTTTTAGCCTAAAATGGCATTATTATAATTAAAAGACCACTGGAAGCTTTTGCAATAGATCAAACGATGATTTGAGTGGGACTTTAAGCATAATGCTAATATACCAATAATGATTCACACAGACCTAAAGTGAGTCTGAGTGTGTGCAAGTCAAATATTCTTCAGCTTTTCTTAGAAAACCACACTCTTTAAACCTTTTTCTTTGTGTTGGCAGAATCATCCAGACGTTTAGATGGGCTGCAGGTTGTTGATGCTGGAAATCATTTTATGAAACTGTAACACTTTTCAAAAACAATATTCTCCTGAAGTCTGAGTGTTTCCAAAAGGACCCCAATGTTAACAGTTCCATGAGTCTGGGTTGAATTGCAAGTAAGACAGCGAGCATAAACCTGCTTGTCTTGAGGAAGGAGCATAGAATTTCATCAGACTGTTGCTTAGCTGGATTTAAAATGGGTTTACATTTTTTATTTTTTTGTCATACCATCAGAGTGCGGGCTACATTGCAGCCCAATGTCCCAGCACCTAGAAGGAGACACTTGGTGCTGACCACTTTGTCCAGGTCCAGGGAAGGAACCAGCCTCCACCTCATCAGCTTCAGGTTCAGGTCCACTGATGACTCTGCAAGCCTGGAAACAGCAAATTCAAAAAGACAAACAGAGGATGGACAACTACTTCCTTTACAGCTGAGGTTTCCAATCCCAGTACAGACCGATACCAGTACGTACAACAGTTGGTACCAGGCCGTAGAGAAAAAGAAAAACAACTTTACTTTTTTCCATTTTATTATACAATCTGCTTCTGAAGGAAGTTTTATTTTGGGAAACTTATTCTTGACATATGTCAAGTTGCTCAGTCACATGTCGTAAATCCATCCGCTGCTACTTTCTTAAAGCAGCTGGACTGAAAAAGCTAAATTGAAAACCCCAGACTAGCAAACAGATTCAAATAGTTCATTTTCACAGAAAAGACTCACTGATGAAAAAAGAAGTAAACAAATAGAGTTGAAAGCAACTGCAGATATTTTACATGAAGGTAAACTTTACCCACTAAAGTTAAGCGAAACTGTATGCCTGATTCTGCCTCATTCAAGCTGGTCTGTGAAAATATTGTTGGACTTTGAACCGGTCCGTGGACTGAAAAATGTTTGAGACCACGGGGATAGACAACTCCCTTCTATAGAGAGTACATTAACCCTACTTCTAAATGTGTTTTACCTTTTGGGGTCCATGCACTCGCTCAGGTTGACCATCCTGGGTCCCATGGCTCCCTTTGCATTTTTTTCCCAACCAACACTTTTAGGACAACCTTAAAAAAAATAGTTGTGAGGTTGGTTAGTCATGTTTTTACAACTACAAATAATCTGAAACACATTAGTAGGTTGAAAGCAGTTAGGAATGTATCATATTTTTAAGGTTTACCAACCCCAAAGGCAAAAAAAAAAAAGATTTTTCTGCACCAAATGGTTTTAATGTTGCAGCAGACGCTGCTGCAACACTTAACTGGTCTCGATAATCTGGCGTTGGCAGCCACACACACACACAAACTGCAAAGAAGGCTGAACAAAAGGACATTTTTGATGGAGAAAATTACATAGAAATAAGTAAGTCCTCTTTGCTGGCATGTTAAAGTATCCACTTTTAGAGTTATGGCCATCACATCTGTCCACTTATGAATATAGAGCTTTGCTTTATGTGTTTTTTAATGTGACATTAGATGGGATTGATTAATCAATTTAAATATTGCCAAATCCATGAATGTAAACAGACTAGCTGTATAAATTTCTCTGCATGAATATATAACTTCTGTGAGTTAATTAAAAGCCATACTGCTGTGACGGGGAAGACTGAGGCAAACAAAGCCTGCCGATCTTTGTTCATCAAAAGCTTTCACAGATCACAGAGCGATCCGATTCTTTATTAAAATTCAAATAACTTCCTTTATTTTGCAGAATATAGGATAACAGGGGAGCAGAGCGGCTCAAAAAAAAGGAATGAAGTCCTTTTCAAGAAAAAGGCATAAGCAAAACTACTAATGCTTGAACAAGTGCAAAAACATCTACTATTGAGCCGTGCAACTGGTTGCAAAAACACGTAAAAATGGATCACCGGAATTGCTGGAGAGTCCAGGTAACTTGATCTGGAACACGACGCTGTGCTGAATGGAGCGGCTTCCCTGCAGGGTTCTGTCTCGGAAACACAGCACCTCTACCACGTCCAGCTTTGAACCCCTGATGAGGCACCCAAACACATTCAGGGTGAGAAGACGAAGCATTTTTCAGATCGAAAAATACACAAAAGGAAACCACTCAAACATAACAGTAAACTTTTTTGTCAACGTGAAAGATATACCAAATAAGAGAGAGACACCTTTCCTTTCAGATAGCTCAGATCACACATTGATTCTACTTTCTGCATCCAGCTGTGTGGAAAAACAAGTGATATGCACTAGACTGGTGAGGCTTAGAGAATGCCTGCTTCTAAATGCAAATATCAATTAAAATTAATACCTGTGACTGTGTGAGAAATAATAACCCATGCAGAAAAAGAACTCAGGAAAAAGCTGATTTTATGTTTCACCAAACATGGTGTGTAAAAAGGAAAACTGTTACAGTTGATAATAAGCTGTAATACGAAAGGATTTTCACACTTTGGTAGCTAGATGTGGTCTAGCCGTCAAAGTGCTGATGATGTCAGTTCCTCATTTTTAGGCCTACTACTTCATGTGTGACTCATTGGCTTTACTCCTCTGCAGCTTCCATAACTCTGTACATCTTCCGTCTTGAAAAACACTCCTCCGTTCCTCAGACATCCTCTCACTCTTCAAGATCTTGTAAAAAAAAAAAACAGTCAGAACCGTTGCTGCTCCCTCTCCAAAACTCTGCCATAATACCACAGGAGCAACTATATTTCAACTCTTCATCTTCAATATCTTCCTCACTTCATATATACCAATATTTGCTATTTTCTTCTCCTCTACACCCACCTCTTCTGTGTTCCCTAACATTTTCCAAACCACCAGATCTACAAAGTTCTCTCTCCGTCTTTCTATTACACTTGGGGAACAACATCCCCCTAACCTGCTGCACATCCTTCCGTCTGTTTCTTTGCTTTGTTACCACAAACACCTTGACCTTCTGCAGCATCTCACTGTCCCACTTTTTCGAAGCGTTTTTTTTCTTAACACACTCCTGAACTTCTTTATTCCGCTATCAAGTCTCCTTACCCTATCTGCTCTTCTCACTCCAGATGACACACCTAGTACCGTCCTCCCCGTCTCCCTGAACACTTTAGCTCTTGTCCAGTCATCTGGAAGAACCTCCTGATCTCCGAAAGCCTTTTTCAAGTCACCCCTAAAAGCCACACTCTTCCTTTTGCAGCTTCCTGCATTCCTGTCCTAAACACCTAACTTCCCCGTCACCTTCTCGTCACCTCCTTTTTTTTTCTCACCCGCCTGTCTGTTAAAGTGTGCGCCCCCAACACCACTCTCTCCCCTCTAAGGATACCCTGGAGCATCTCCTTCCACAATTCTCCACTGGCTCACATTCTAACTGACCACCTTTAACTTCCACCTTCAGACTCGTCACCCTCTCTGACACTCTCTTCACCCATAGAATATTTTTAGCAAACTCCTCCTTCAGAATCACTCCTCCTCTGCTCCTCTTTCCATCCCCGCCATGTTAAACGGGTTGAATCATCCGATCAATTAGCCTTCCTCCTTCTCCATCTGGTCTCTTTAACACACAGTAGATCCACCTTTCTTCTTTCCATCATGTTCGACAACTCTCTAGTTTTCCTTGTCAAAGTCCAACTCTCTTTATCTTTCCTCTTCTCTCTATAAACATGTCTTCCTCCTCTCCATTTTCCATCAACAGTAGACCACCCTCTTGAAGACCGCA
The DNA here is from genome assembly GCF_053564925.1 of Oryzias latipes. Lineage (NCBI taxonomy): Eukaryota > Metazoa > Chordata > Actinopteri > Beloniformes > Adrianichthyidae > Oryzias > Oryzias latipes. The sequence goes on from NC_136241.1 coordinate 11,138,912, forward strand.
ACCACAGCCGCCAAACGTTCATACAATTCTTTAATTAAGCAAAAAACTCTGCCAATGGGGTAAGAAAATGGTCTTCAAAGAATTCTCATAATAAGAAAAACATTGTAGTCACTAAGACCTGATTTATCAAACCAAGTTTTTTTTTTCTTACTGAAAACTTCTTGCAAGACAGAAAATAAGAGATTTTTTCTCCTAGATGTGGGACCGGGACAACAGCACTGGACTTTATTTCCTTGCTGCGTCCCTATGTTTATGGTTCAGAAAAACCATTTTCAATGTTGACATTTAACATAAACATTTGAAACAAAGATGAAAACAAGAAGTTTTACAACTTTTTAAGTTGTTTACTGTTTTTAGGTAAACAGGATATTCAAAAAAATGCATATTACACTTCGTAACCCTTGTGCTATCCTAGGCACTTTAACGTTGGGAGTTGGGTCATCTAGACCAGTGTTTTTCAACCTTTTTTGAGCCACAGCACACTTTAACCTTGACAAAAATCCCGCGGCACACCAGCATCCCAAAAAAAAAAAAAAAGCAGAAACTCATAGTCTGTTTTGATCTACAGCCCCCCCCCCCCCCCCCCCCCCGGGCAATCTGACGTGCATTTTTGTGATAATTGTGGCAGAAAAAGCAGGAAGTTGCAGATGTTTTTTCTAAAAGACGTAATAAAAGTTAAGTTACATACAAACTGTATGTTCGTTGTGGTTTCAATCCGTGTAACAAGGACGACTCATTGTACGCTGAGGCGCTGTCCCTTTAAGCCAATGCATCATGATAGATGTAGTGTGAATACTGCGAAAAACGGCACAAAGACTCGAGTCTCTGAGCTTCATTGTTTTGTTCACTTGTTCCACGGTCTGATACCGGATTCTGTGGAAAGCTACACCGCTAAAGACGAGCTTTAGCTGGTATTATTGTTGGAACTGAGTGACTTATGAGCTAAATTGGAACAAGGAAGTGAAGACTTTTAACACTTCTGATTGGTCAGACTGATGACATGTGATTAAGCCTTCAAGAATGATTGGTGGAGTCGTGGAGACAGTAAAAGCTGCGGGACTTTTCAGAAAACAGTTATAGCTGCAGGTAAATCGCGGTGCCGTCATTCTTATCAAAATGTCTTTAATAGAATCAATTAAACACAAAGAAAAAAGTATTTTATGATCGTTTATATTCCTAACTACTCAGTGTTTTATCAGGACCTGTTTGGATGAACAAAAAGCTGATTTCCTGGAGATGGTTAATGTTTTTAGATCAGTTAATGAGGGCAATTTTCCACGGCAAACTTGACCATCTCCCATGGCACACTAGTGTGCCGCGGCACACTGGTTGAAAAACACTGATCTAGACCCACTAGACAGTGCGCTGAACCTTTTTTCTTCAATGATTTGTGATCTTCACTGGTGTCCATGGATTACATGAAATCTTTCCACCTTTATCCACCTTTGTCATGGTAGGGAGAACACGTCAATGTAAGGGTGGGGTCGTCTAAGATAGCACAAGGGTTAATGTTGTGTTAAACGTTACCCTTTCTCCTTCATCAAATGCCAAAATTAGATGTGGAGCGGAAACGCTGGCGAGAACTTTGCGGCTCTCTGAGTAATTAAGAGGGAGCAGCCGTATGTTGTCAACCCACTGATTAAGTGTTTCCCTGGAGGTTTGCAGACCTCTATTAAAGAGCAGGTTTTTGTCACTTCCCTGAGAAGCAGCAATCAGGTGTTGGTTGACACAGCAGTTAGGTAAGCATGTTAAAGCTTGTGATTAGGATTTCTCAGATATGAAACTGATGAATATATAGAATCACTTAAAGGGTAAAAGCAGAGCAGCATCTGTTCAGGAACTTCACTTGAAGCTGGTAATTAACTTTTTTATTAGATGTGCCTTTTTGACAGCAAGAAAAAACATACTGATCCTTTCTCTTGTGTGGCTTAAATTGATTTACAAAATGTCATATAGACTAAAGGAGAGCAGCTCTGACCCTTCAGTTCAGAATAGGAAGTTTTTAACAGCTTTTGAATAATCGCTGTGACCCACAGTTAAATAAGGGAAAACGGCCGACAAAGTGTGCATTGTCAGAAATTAAACCACTGAACCCTGAACCGCGAAGTGCGTTAATTTCTGATAATGCATACTTTGAAGGCCATTATCCCACTTATACCATGGTCGCTTCAAAATAAATAAATATACAATCCGTTTTTAGTACTTTGCTCTATTAATTTTTTTTTTGGATTAGATTGCTTTTTTTCACAAAAAGTGGACTGTTTGTTCTGAGGTGCTCGCCGCTTAGCCCAACTACCCTGGCTGCAGGGTGCAGACCGAGGCGCGGCTCAATGTGGGCGGGGTTACACACGTTTAACCTCGCCCACTGTATGTGATTCTTCTTTTTACCACAATTGCGTTTATAAGTTTCCACTTGACGGATTCAGGAGTGTATGCTGAGGTATTTATATTAAGGCTCACCATGTAAAAAAATTTTTTCATCCAGTAAAAGTTTAGTTGTTTGATTTTAGGATATATTCACTTCTGCTTTAAGAGGTTTTTTTTTAGTTTTTTTTTAGAAAAAACAGCCTTTTTTATTGATGGCTACAGGAAGAAGAAAGGCAGACTGAAAAAAATGGCTCTTATCTCATAAAAATATATCTTATATTTTTCATTAGACTACAGAATGCATTTTGCTTCTTTTTTTCCGCCTCTGTATTCACTGCTTCTGCTCAGTGGACGAACACAACACCCTCCTCTTCCTCAGCGTGTTCACAGACGCAGCAAGTGAATGAGCAGGATGTCGTTCATGTTATAAATAAACCCTGGAGACCTACGACTTGTTTAAAAAGTATAAATGTCGCTCAGAAGTTCATCAGAGTTCTGGCGGACAGTCGTCGGAAACTCCAAACAAGCTAAACGCATGATTGTGGATACGACCGGTGCGACGACCGATTTAAAGCAAACGACGACAACGGCTTCTTCCTAGAAACCATTTTTTTTTAACTGTCCTTCACTCTTTTTGACTTCATTATTGGTCGATATGTTGTTGAGCTGAGCTGAGCAGAGGAGAGGGGGTGGAAGGTAGCGAAAGGTTGTTACTTTCTCGTGAATTGAATAGAGCACCAGGTGCAACAAGAAGACTAAGACAACTTCAACACAAAAATGTACAGAAATGAGTGACTCTGGAAAAAAACAAAATCCAGAACCACTTCACTTTAGTTGATAATAGGAAAAGAAAGAAGAAGAGTCTGCAGGAAAACAATTCCATGATCTAGAAATAGCTCCACAACCGACCAGCGCCTGAAAACTGAGATAATCTTCTCCTTAACAGAGCAGATCATTAATGACTGCAGAAACCAGATCAGCGTCTCAAAGCTGAGACACTTAGTATTTTAGAATGCCAACTATTACTGCGATGAAAAATCACATACAGTGGGCGCACCTTAACCTGTTTAAGTCTGCCCATGTTCAGGCATGCCTCAGTCTGCAGACCGCAGCCAGGCACTGACCTGGACCGCAGCGGCAAAGGAAAGCACTATCTATGCTGATCGCCACGATGGTTTGAATAAAGCATCATTAGTTCAGAGAGAAAGTGCACCTCTTACCGTTTGTTTTAGTCCAGATGATGAAGCTAAAGTTTGTTTTAAAGAAGCCAGCGCATTTAAGCTATGTGACCGGAACTTCTTTTTTAGGCGTGGGGTTTTCACTGTGGGTTATAACTTTTAAATGCACACCCAGCAACCAATCAGAATTGAGTATTCACCCGGACCATGGTATAAACATAATTTAACAAGTCTGAATGAACAACAGAGAAGGAGAATCAATGATCTGCATAAACAAAAAAAAGAGACTGTTTTATTACTGTTTCATGGCAGTGATAAGATGTTTCAGGTCAACCACACATTTGCTGTGTCTACATCATTTACTCAGTGATAAGCAGACTTCACAGCATTACCATCTGCTGTTACCAATGAGGTCCAACACAACAAAAAGGTGACCCAAAAGGCAACATTCATATTATCTTTCATTTGAAACAATAATTGAGCAAAATCTAGCTCTTTAAATGATTTATATGCTTTTGGAGTTTTTATTTATAAGAACAAAACTAAAAGCTGCCAATTTTCTGAACAATTTGCAGTTTTGTTTTTTTTATAAGACAGTCCACTCTTGAGTACTACACCCTTGAGCTTTATGTAAATATTTAAACTGTCCCTTCCAACAGATTAAACATTAGGTTTTAAATGGGCAATTCTGCATGAGAACATGTATTTATTAATAAAACCCTGAATATTTCGGATTTTTTTCTGCAAAAACAAAGACTATTTTTCAAATTACTGGCCAATCAACTTGAATATTATTACAAATTTTATTAGAAATTAGGGAAAAATACAGTGGTAACAGCAAATGAAAGTTTAATATACAACTTTGAGGAGTGTTAACGTTGGTTGTGTGGGCTTACAGCGTGAACAGGCTTGCTGCAAAAGCCCAGTTGAAAAAGTCTGTTTCTAAATCCGCAGGTACAAAGATCTGAGAGCTAAAGCAATAGAATAAAAGAGAGTGAGGAGAGATTTCTTCTCCTTGAGGAAAATCAATAAGATGTTACTACAAGAAGATGACAACCAATTCCACTGCAGTATGGACTTTAGCTTTTTAGCACCTAAAACCATTCCTGTGCTATCTAATGTCAGGTAAAAATGCATTTGTCTAATTTAAAATATAAAAATGATATTTATTTTTCAGCACATTCCACTGTGTAAAACTCAACATTTGAAATATATTTTATTTTATTTTGTACTCACGCAGCCTGTCTGAGCTCTCACACCTGAAGGAATTAACAAGTTTGTGTGTCACCTGTATAAAATTGTCTGTTATAAAAGAAAATCAACATATAAGTGAGAAGATTGTTGAAAAAAGAAAAAGGCTTGTAAATAGACCCTTGAATGTTTCTCTGAATCCAAGAATGACATAATAAAAATATGGTTATGTATCATGTCGGAAATTACTTTTGAGATGCAGCATTAAAAATAAATTGTTAAAGGCAATCTACGTCTTATAGAGAAAACAGGAAGTACCGGTACATTTTCTAAGAGGCTGAGTCATATGTGATGTATTTTCCAGAACACAGAAACATAGAAATACAAGTGTCGTTTACCATTGGTTAGCCAAGAGAGCCAACAGATTCCTCAGAGGCCAGCCAGGATGTTGAGACAGAGTACACGGATCATAGAAGCCCACAGTAACCTACAAAACCAAACAAAGTTTGTTTACCGTACCAGAGGGATGTGTGCTCATACTTATTTAAAAAAGACTTTATTAGATTAGATAATCATTTAATAGTTTGTTATAAGTTCTGCTGCAAGAGAGGTGGTAAAATAATTTCACCTTACAAGGAAGAAAAAAAAAATGTGGACCAACTGTGCTAAAAGCTAAATTCATATGCAGTTGTCATGTGCACAAGGTTGGCACTTCTCTGCTTATAATTTGAAGTTTGGGACACAAAAAAACGAATATATTACTACTACTCGTTACATTGTTTTTGAATTATAAATATGAATTATATAAATTATATAAAGACTCACTTTCTTTTATTAAGCTGGAAAAAAATCAGACATTCTTTTAATGACTCTGAATCAAAATTCTTTGAAATCTGGTTACCTTTCTTAGACCATGTCATGTCCTTGACTTTAGAAAATGTCCCAGTAAATTCTTGAACATGTTAGTAGGTATGAGGTGTTCAATCTCAATCTCTTTGCTTGACATAGATTGGTAGCATGGTATATTGTTTGTATAATTATTTTATTTTGCTTTATTTATTGATCTTTTTGATCTAAGTTTTTTTTCTGTCGAATATTTTGTTCTCTTTGTTATTGTGTTTTTGAATTCTCTCTTTGAAAGTTCTTCCCCCCACCCCCCCTATTTAAAAATTAAGGAAAACTATCTTTTTTTTTAATGTGAAATCATTTTTGATCTTTTACAGACAGAAGCTTGTATGACTTCCTTTCAAAATAAAAGACTTGGGATTTTCCCAGTGCAGCTAATTTACTACTTATTATTATTAATGTTATTCCTTTCTAGTCACTACTGCTTTTAACCTGAACATAAACATAAATTCATTCGTTTCTGATCCAGTATATAAAGAGGAAGTGCTTAATATGTGCTTAAATCTCATAAAATTTACTGAGAAATCCAAAAAAAAAAATAAGACTTTTTACCTAACTTTTGCTTTGAATTTGAAATCTATTCATTCTGGAGAAAGCGTAGAGTGAAAAAGGCCTCTTGATGTCAGCAGGACGTAAAAAACCTTGACCTATTTTTTTTTACCTCTAGGTGCACCTCAGCCATCCATTTATAACCGTAACTGATCTAAATTAAAAACAATGCTAATTTAGAAACCTTTACTTTTAAAATTGCTATTATTTAATTTTTCTTCAAACACAGAGCCACTATAGAGGTGTAAAAATGCAGTATGTGGCTCTGGAGCCTGAGCTTGCAGACCTCCTGCACTTTACCAATAAAACAAATAAAAGTTGCTACCTTCTTCGTCATAGTGAAAAAGCTCTCCCAGTCTTCAAGTGGAGCCATCTGAACAGTGTGATCAGTGTACTTTATCAGGAAATATGGAACCGCAGTATTGCCTTTAGTGACACACAGGTCATCATAGGCCTCCTGCAGTGCTATAACCTGAAACACATATGATTTATTTGTAAGATCGCATAATAAAAGCTTTAAAGATGTTCATAATCAAGTGACTGAAAACAAAGTTTTGATCACGATCAAAGATCTATATAGATTTGGCAAATTGAATACATTCTGTGCAGAAAACAGTACTGTTTAAAAAAAGGGAAAAAAAAGCACCTTTTTTAATTAATATGCTGTAGACTGATCTTAATTACACTTTATAGATAATTGAGGTAGCAAGTCATAATCTTCAAAGAACGTTATCATTTTTGCTTAGTTTAATGTATACAGAAACAAATTTTCCTAAAAAAATATTATTCTGGAGAGGTAAAAACAAATAGTTTAACGTTCAGTGGTTGAAAAAGAAATTTTCTATTTAAGAGAAACAATAAAAAATGTCTGTCATGTCTATTCTTTAAAAAAAATGTTTGAACTTGCAGCAAAACATTGTTAACTAAACCTGTTTTGGTGAGAACACGGCCTCCAGGAGGGAAGGTTGCTGGATTATCTTTATTCCCTCGGGGAAACAAAGAGCAGGGAAGCAGAACCAGTAGTAAAAATGATATTTTTTCAGGTCCTGAAAACAGATTAAGCACACAGTTAAAAAGCAGCAAAAAAATAAGATGAAGTAATTTTACCTGTAAACTCATAAAAATATGGAAATTAGACATTTGAGTAATAAAGTATTCGCACCGCAAAGGTCAGTAAAATAAATCTGCTGAGGAGAGATTGTTCCTTTAATGCAGCTCCAGAACATATAGCGTTCCACATCTACAAAGACAAAGAAAGAAATTATTTTAACACCTGTAGGAATATTTGCTCACTGTGTCCGAGCTTTGAGGGTTTTTAAGGCAGTCCTTATGTGCGTGTATATGAGTACATATATTTGTAATGTTTCTTAAACCCTTTTACCTCTTTTGCCTCTTTCTCCAGCAGAGCTCTCTTATCGATGTTTTTAAAGGCATCAAGTGTGTTGGTGTTGTACAGAGTCCCAACAGCTGGACAGCAGCGAGCTGGTGTTACAGCATCACTGCAAACAGAAAATGTTTTATGTCAGAACACAGGAAGAGAATTTAGACAACTATATCTGTTCCAACAAGCCGGCCATGTGACAGATAAATACTTCCTTAAACACAATTGATGAATTATTAGGGTAAAAATGAATGACGACTTTCTTTCAGGTTTCACATTTCTTCACGGAACTCAACCTTTTTTTAAAGATGGTTTTTAATGATCTTTACTGTAGATTTGGGTTATTCAGCTCTTCCGGTTCTGTGCAAGTGAACCAGGCACGTGCAAGTGAGCACTTTGAAAAGTCTATATAAATGTGTAAACACGTGTTTACGACTTCTGCGTTCAAAACGCTTATGTTCACTCGTAGCTACGCAAGTTTCTAAGACCATTTTTGAGCTCCAAGTACAAAACGTGTGGCCATTGAACGCACGTTGAAAGGTAAATCAGATCGAACTTTGACCAATCAGGGACTCAGATTTGGTAGTGCCGTATGGATGGCGCCCCTTTTAATTTACAGAAGTGCCAATTGATTGAAAATTGATCATGAAGGAGAAACTAATAGTTACCGTTTGTGCCCGGACAGATATGACACAAAGTTTTTCCTATATTGGAAAAGAGCTTTAAAAAGAGAGACGCACTGTGTTTAGCTCCTTCAGGCTCTATCTCTATTAGAACCTTTTCACTCATTCTTGATTAATGCACTTCAACAGTAGTGCCTCAGGGTTCTGTGTTGGATCCCATATTGCTTTCTCTCTACTTGTGGTTTAAAAAGCATGGTGCTGCTGGTTTGCTGGCAATATTTAAATTTACATTCCTCTAAAAGCTGGTAGTGACTGCTTCAAAACTGACAGGATTTCAAAATTTGGATCAGACTAAGACTGAAATCAGTGAGTTTGAGAAAACTAAGTAGTTAAAAGGTATTGACAATGCTATTGATTCTCTAAGCTCGTTGAATAAATCCTCTGAAAAAAATCCTGTGGGAGTAATCACAGAAGGTTCTTTTAAAGCAGAGAAGCTTTACTTATAAAAGCACATTTTACTATCAGAGACTTCTTGGTAAAATAAACCTTGCCTACCAGAAAAAAAGACTCTGAGAAAGTGATCCGTTTACTCATTATGTCTGGATTGGACAATTAAAAATCACTTTTATTTTGGTGATCTTCCATTCGCTGCATGCAGCTTGCACAAAATACAGCTTTGTGCGTGCGATAAATAAAATCTAAACACATCTCTCCTGTACTTGCCATTTTGCAGTGAATGCAGTTCTTTTCAAATACAATTTAAGCTTTTAGGATTCAATTTTAAGGCTCTTAATGGTTTCTCCTTCAGCTTGAAAAGTGCAAACCTTACCAGCTTGCTCCGGCTTTTACTTTCCTTTTTTAAATGTATTCAATTATTTTACGTTATAGTTTAAATTGCCACTTTATATTTTCATTCTGATCTGCTTTTTTATATTACTTTTAAAAGCAAAAACAACATTTACTTTAAAGACAGCCTCTCTGTCTCTTATGTGACCTAACTACACAGCAATTGGTCATCTGCCCTCCAAACAAATGACTACCAAGACATTCTACAGAAGATGACCACACTGGAGATGAAAGTTAATTGCATAGCAGTTGAAAGTAACTTTTCGTTCGTAATTTTCTAAATTCGTGGGGTCAGTGCTGAAAAAAATTTTCCTAGCTGTATGGAGCCAGAGGAAAGGTTAGGGTTAGGTTTAACCAAAAAAATGGTTCCTGAGCGCGGCTGTGTCTACAGCTCACCGCGTCCCCAAGGGATGGGTAAACTGCGGAGAACACATTTCCACATCACCAGGGTGCGTGAAAGCTAATGGGACTTTAACTTTAAATAAGTGCGACCAACAACAGCATTTAGCATTAGACGCACTTAAAATACCCACTCTATTACCAAAAGTATTGGCTCACCTGGATGTACTTACATATGAACTTAAGTACCATCCCATTCCTAACCGATAGAGTTCAATATGATGTCGGTCCAACTTTTAAAGCTTCAACTCTTCTGGGACAGCTGTCCATAAGGTTTAGGAGTGTGTTCATAGCAAGTTTTGACCATTCTTCTAAAAGCGCATTGGTGAGGTCACACACTGATGTTGGTAGAGAAGGCCTGGCTCTCAGTCTCCACTCTCATTTGTTCTATCTGGTTCAGGTTAGGACTCTGTGGCCAGTCAAGTTCATCCACACCAGACTCTGTCCTCCATGTCTTCATGGACCTTGCTTCGTGCACTGGTGCTCAGTTTAGGGCTTTGTAGGAATTGACTGTGCAGAAAGACGGGGAACTCTTTGCAATATGCACTTCAGCATCAGCTGATCCCTCTCTGTCAGTTTATGTGGCCTACCACTTGGTGGCTGAGTTGATGTTCAACTCAATTCAATTCAATTTTATTTATTTAGCCTAATATTACAACAATAGTCATCTCAATGGGCTTCAAACCAGTAGCTTTGTGATAAACATGAATCATAAAGGACATAAAAACATGTAATTCAAAAGGTAATGGCTAAACTAAACTGAAAAGACTAAACTTAACTGTCATCCCTGCCCTTACTGTTGTTCCCAAATTCTTCCATTTTGTTATGATAGAGCTGACAGTTGACTGTGGAATATTTAGGAGTGAGGAAATTTCACGACTGTATTTGTTGCAGAGGTTTCATCCTATGACAGTTCCACACTGGAATTCACTGAGCTCATGAGAGCGGCCCATTCTTTCACAAATGTTTGTAAAAACAGTCTGCATGCCTGAGTGCTTGATTTTTACACCTGTGGCCAGGCCAAGTGATTAGGACACCTGATTCTGATCTTTTGGATGGGTGAGCCAATAGTTTGGGTAATATTGTGTACGTGTGAGCAATGCAGCAATGTGCATCTTGGCTGCACGTATTACATGTGGACATCATGAATTTCCTTCCCTTTTTGTGCTTGGTTGCACATAAATGCCTGCAAATAACATCAGCCAAAAATACAACAACATGCCATTCATCCAGATCAGCAGAGATGAGCAAGCTTAAAAACAGCTAAAAGGCACAGATAACAAAACAGCATCTGTGAATTCCAATAAATCGAGTGATAATCCTCCCCAGAACTGTTTTGGTCCAAAGCCAAAAGGTAAATCATGTTTTCTGAAAACGGGAGGATGTGTTGTAAGCTGAAGACTGTGATGAGACAGACTGGCTTCTAGATTCAGAACCACTTTTACCTCTGTTATTGGGGGGGGACAAAGGACAGGAAAAATGATGATGGTGATAATGATGATATTCTATTTCGGACATATAGATGTATACAAAATAAAAAACAGTTTAAAAAAAATACAACAAATAACTGGGAGACTGAGAGAGAAGTAAAAGCTCCATAAGTTCTCACCCTCATACCTTACATCAAATGAAGATACAAATAATAACATGCCTAGCAACAAACCTCCATAACAACAGAATCTGAAGCTACAGAAGAGATTTGCTCTGCTGTTGAAGGAACCTGGATAGTATCTGATGACCTTCCATCCCAAGAAGGCAGTGTCAAGACATAAAAAACTCAATAGGCTACTGAAAACACATATCTGGGCCTGGAACTCTGCTGCAGGTGACTCTTTGCTAAAAGATGTACATATGTTGTGTGGAAAAATAAAAATAATAAAAATTAAAACTATAACTAAACCAAGATTACTGATCATATCAGTCCTGTCCCCAGATCTCTGCGCTGGCTTCCAGTTGCTGAGAATTGAATGTAAAACTTGTGTTCTAGTCTCTCTATAGACTCCAAAGTGCATCTCTGATCAGGGAAGAATTTCAGGGTCAGGCCTTCAGCTGGTGCCCAAAGTGAGAACTAAACACAGTGAAGCAGTGTTTCAGCTTTATGCAGCTAAAATCTGGAACAGGCTTCCTGATGATATTAAACAGGTTTCTACTTTGACAAAATTTAAGTTCAGACAGGAAATATTCTATGTTGTATGAAAAATCTATATATTTTAAAAGCATTACTCTCTTCTGATCTTGTTTTACAATCATTTTTAACTAAAATATATAATTGTACTGTTGTAAAAGTATTTGTACTGCTTTTCATGTGTTTTTTCAGGATTTAACTGTTCTAATTTGAATTTTTGTCTCTTTGGCTTCATTTGTCATTGTCTCCAAAGCACTTTGAATTACTTGGAATAGGAATTGCACGATATCAATAAACGTGTCTTTCCTGCTTATGAGAGCCTCTCAGATTTAATTTGACCCTGCATTTGTCAGAGTCCTTCATACACAGCAAACTGGGAAGACTAAATTATAGGGAGCTGCATTTGTATGGACATCCTCCTCTCTTTGTCTCGACAGTCCACACTTGTGACGGGTTATAGGTGAGCTTTTTGTCTAACTGACAGTGATGGTCTTCCTGCATGTGGAAGCTATATTACACACAGACACACACTTGTTTTAGTCCCATTCCCTTTTGTGCTACTTAAATGCCAGCTTCCTCAAGGTTTTCCTGTCTCCCTCTTCAACCTGTCACTCAATCTATTCTTCTGCACTTTTATCATGTTAAACCTCTTCTTTAGTCATACTAATTTTTAAAGAACTTTTATTTTTTAGATTATACATGGATCTATTTGTTTGCAAGTGGATGCATCAGAAGGGAGCAGAGCAGGGAGCTTGTGGCTTGCTGTTGCAGCGTCTACGTCACACCTACAAGCCTTTTCCACAGCAATTGTTTTGCCTGCTCCTGATTTACAACAATTTGAATAAAGAAATGCTCAAAAATGCTATTTTAACCTTAATTTTTCTTTACATGTATATCGTCCGCCATGAGCCAGAAAAACAAGTTAAAAACACCAAAAACACTATTTTCGTTGGAGTGGGTCTTTAAAACATATATAGAAGCACTAATTAAATAGGTTTTAGTACCGATTGGCTCTTTAAGACATAACATTAACATTAGTTGTGTCCTCATCCACTTCCTTTTCTTGTTAAGTCAAAGCTAGACTCAAATTCGGTGTCAGTTCTTAGATTTATTCTTGTATGAATACAACAGAGGGGTAAACTCATTTTACATTTCAAAAATGTAAACTGCTGATGTATTTTTATGCTGTAAAGACGTTCGTCCAAAGATGATTCCAAGCATTTTTTTTCAGAGACTAAAAGGAGAAAAAAATCTGTCCTTGGCCCCATGGGAGGAGAAGAGATGATGCATCCCTCACTTCGCATGAATCCTCTCAAAATGCCTGGCATGACTGCTGATAGGCTCAGCTGGGTCCATAGTAAAGAGGTGGAAGCGAGACAGAGAGAGCTAAAATAGGAGGAACTCCACCTGCTGCTGTGAGCTCCAGAGATGCAACACAGGAACTCCTTCCTCCATGATGAAACAGAGTTGATTTATCTGCTGTACTTTATGGAATGGATGGTAACTGATCTCACTATAATGACAAAAAGCTTCGTAACAGACTAAATTGAGAATACACAGGTGGATTTTGAGGAGCAGAAGGTCTTGCATATCAAATTAATTCTGTACAAACTATTCACTTAATGTGCAGTTTGAATTTATTTGCTTACCCAAAACAACAATCAACATTTAAAATGAAAATGTTCCACTATGATTATTGTCTTTCTGCACAGACCGATGCAGTTAGCTTTCTTGTTGTACAACAGTCATTGCAATAGTCAACTCCTGCAGGTCTAAAAAGAATAAATGAACCGTTTGATTGACTTTTTGACACATTGCTGAAACTGCCGAATGAGGTTCAAAGCAGCCTTTTAAAAAAGTTGAAAATGACCCGGGAAGCCGTCATCTTCACTTCAGGAACCGTGGCCACCAAATATATCTGAATGATTATGATTAAAGGCTCATTTAAAGCTCTTAAAAGTCTTTTCAAAGAAAAAGTAATAACAGAATTCACAGCAGCCTTTCATAATAAAGTACATCTGATGCACATCAGAATTGAATATACTGAAGGGAACAACAGCGAACCCTTAGGAAATCCACACCTCGAGATAGCTTGGAAATATACTTTAGATTTAGTATTTTTATATGATTGTAATAAAAAGAAAGGACATTTTAAATGCACGTTATTCTCAAAAGCTTACGCCTAACAAAACACAGGAGGGTGTGACGGCTGGGGGCCTTTATCAAGACTGAATTATTACTATAGGCTTTAAACTGTGTTTCATGTTTTGCTTGTAAACTGTAAAACAACTACTTGCAATCATGTTTGTGTTAACAGCATGCTGCACTTACACATCAAACGCGCTGAACTCCAGAGTCAAGCGAGTGGGTAAGCCAACAGGGTCACCTGTCAAATAAAAGTGGAACATTTTACATGAATAAAGATGAAATAATTCAAAGCCGCCATTGCACCTACAAGGGTTTATTATAGTGACACCACCTGATCAAGCCACTCACCGTTATAGTAATATCCTTTGATGCATTTAGGGCTTTCATCCAATTTGTAGTCATTAAGTTTCTTTTGAGTGAGCTGATGCCAGAAGCCGGCCTCCAAAGCGCTGCTGAAGGGTGCAAACTGCAGCTTGAGATCTGCAGCGGATGGTGGCGCTCCACTGATGTCTGACGTCATGGTAACTTCAATCACTCAGCAAAAAAAGAAACAAGCTCTGAAAACACAAAGTATAACAAAAAAGTGGAAAAGTTAAGTTTTTTTTCTTTGGATGATAATTTTCTATACATTGCTCGCCATTTACAGTGGGGCAAAAAAGTATTTAGTCAGCCACCAATTGTGCAAGTTCTCCCACTTAAAAAGATGAGAGACCTGTAATTTTCATCATAGGTTTACCTCAACTATAAGAGACACAATGACAACAAAAATCCAGAAAATTCCATTATCGGATTTTTAAATAATTGATTTGTAAATTATGGTGAAACATTAAATATTTGGTCAATAACAAAAGTTCAACTCAATACTTTGTTATATAACCTTTGTTGGAAATGACAACAGTCAAACATTTTCTATAAGTCTTTACAAGGTTTTCCCAAACACAAACTTCTATTCCTCCATGCAGATCTCCTCTAGAGCAGTGATGTTTTGGGGCTGTCACTGGGAAACATGAACCTTTAACTCCCTCCAAAGATTTTCTACGGACTTGAGATCTGGAGACTGGCTAGGTCACTCCAGGACCTTGAAATGCTTTGTACAAAGCCACTCCTTCAATGCTCGGGCAGTGTGTTTGGGATCCTTGTCATGCTGAAAGACCCAGCCAGGTTTCATCTTTAATGCCTTTTAGTGGTGGAAGGAGATTTTCTCCCAAAATCTGACCATACATGGCCCCATTCCTTCTTTCCTTTACATGGATCAGTCGTCCTGATTCCTTTGCTGAAAAAAAGCCCCAAAGCATGATGTTTCCACCCCCATGCTTTACAGTAGTTAAGGTGTTCTTTAGCTGCAACTCAGCATTCTTTCTCATCCAAACACGAGTAGAGTTCTTACCAAAAATTTATTTTTGGGTTTCATCTGACCATAGGACATTCTCCCAATCCTCTTCTGGATCATCCAAATGCTCTCTAGCAAACTTTAGACGGGCCTGCACATGTACTGGGTTTAGCAGGGGGACACGTCTGGCACTGCAGGATTTGAGTCTCTGGCAGCGTAGTGTGTTACTGATGGCAGCCTTTGTCACTTTGGTCCCAGCTCTCTGCAGGTCATCCACTAGGTCCCCCCATGTGGTTCTGGGATTTCTGCTCATTGTTCTTGTGATCATTTTGACCCAATGAGTGAGTTCTTGCAGGGAACCCCAGATTGAGGGAGATCATCAGTGGTCTTGTATGTCTTCCATTTCAGAATAATTGCTCCCACAGTTGATTTATTCACACCAAACTGCTTAACTATCGCAGATTCAGTTTTCCCAGGCTGGTGCAGGTCAACCATTTTGATTTTGGTGTCCTTAGACAGCTCTTTGGTCTTGGCAATAGAGGAGTTTGTAGTGTGACTGTTTGAGGTTGTGGACAGGTGTCTTTTATATAGATAACCAGTTCAAACAGGCGCCATTAAAACAGGTAACAAGTGGAGGACAGAGGATCCTCTTACAGAAGAAGTTACAGGTCTGTGAGAACCAGAAATCCTGCTTTTTTATAGGTGACCAAATACTTACTTATTTCCACCATAATCTACAAATAAATTATTTAAAAATCAGACAATGTGATCAGATTTTCTGGGGGGGGGGGTTTTCACTTTCATTTTGTCTCTCATAGTTGAGGTTAACCTATAATGAAAAATTACAGGGCTCTCTCATCTTTTTAAATAGAAGAAAATCCACAATTGGTGTCTGATAAAATTATTTTTTCCCCACTGTATCTATTCCTACCAACTCAGTGTAGAGCTACCAAACACTTAAATACTGTTTGAAAGCAACTTGGCTTTAATAGCTTTCAGTATAAAAACTTCAATGAAAATCATCAGCCCTTAAAAAGTGAATTATCTCATCTTATTGTATTAAAGCATTAAAGCGTATGCCTCACTGACAGTCTTGTTTAGATTAAGTACAGTAAATAATTACCCTTTGAGGAGACAGAGTGATCTTGGAAGTCTGGTACATTTCAATTTACCAGCAGATCAAGAGGAGAAACATCCCAGACCTCCAGTGTTTAGCCTTGGGCCATTCATCGTTTATTTCTCAAAACATAAACAATTACACCGGCTGTCCTGGATTACCCAACACTTAAAAAAACCATTATCAAATGCAAGTTTGTAAAAAAAGAAAAGCATTATGACAACATGGATTTCATGTTTCATCCCCCAAGATGATGAAAGACTAACAGAGATGATTAACATTTAAAAAATGAACAAATATATTGCAAATAAAAGTTCAACTTTATGAAGTCCTACTTGATTTATTGAGTTTGGGGGGGGGGGGGGGGGGGACTCAACTATTTCTATTTTTTTCCCCCAACTACAGTAAGGATGTGGACATTTTCACTGAAGTTACTTTAAAGAACTTAACACTTGCATAAGCAGAGAAACGTCTTGTAAATCAGCGTTTTGATAAGAATAGTTGTATTTTTGAATACAGATTAAAGAGATTCTTCTTTTTGTTTTGTTTTTTAACATTTCAGGTTGGTGGTGTACCTTGTGAAAAAAAGTGCAACTTGGCTGAAAAATGTCTGAAAAAACAGGAGAATATATATTACAGAGTCCCTTGCAAAAGTGTTCACCCCCTTGAATATTTGTTGAATCACTCGTGGTCAATACAATTTGTCTTTCCTCAAACAAATATTTACAAGAAAAAAACCTTCAAAGTCAATGTGAAAACAGATTTCTACAAAGTAATGTAAATGAAACAAAAAAATGAATGAAATATAACAGTTTGCATAATTGTTCAACCCATTTAAATCAGTATTGAGTGCATCCACCTTTGGCTGCAATCACAGCACTGAGTCTGTGTGGATAAGTCTCAATCAGTCCTGTACATCTGCACACTGAAGTTCTGCTTCATTCATCTATGCAAAACCGCCACTCCAGAACATTTATCTTTTTCTTTTTAAACTTCTCGTGTAGCTTTTGCAGTATCATTTGGATCATTGTCTTGCTGAAAAAAAAATCTCCTCCCAAGCAGTAGTCCTCTTGCAGACCGTAAGATATTGTCCACCAAGATTTCAGTGTATTTTGCAGCACTCCCACAGTGCTGCAAAATACACACAAAATCCCCACAGCATGATGCTGCCACCACCATGCTTCACAGTGGTGATAATGTATTTTTGATGATGTGCAGTACTTGGTTTCCGCCAAACAAATCTTCTTGTCTGATGGCCAAAAACTCACTAATTGTGAGACTATTGGCACTAATTTAATAAACCTCTATTGAATTAGACCCTTAAATTTCAAAGCGGGTTGACAATTATGCAAACAATTATATTTCATTTAATATTTTTGTTTCATGTACATTACTTTGTATAAATCTTTTTGCACATTGACACTGAAGGTTTTTTTTGTAGTAAATTTTTGTGAGGAAAGAAAAATGTGTGGATATATATTTATATATATTTAAAAAAAAAAAAAAGCCCCTCTCACCCTCCGCGGGTGGTTTCTCCTCCAAGCTCGGGTCCTCTACCAGAGGCCTGGGAGCTTGAGGGTCCTGCAGTATCTTAGCTGTTCCTATCACTGCGCTTTCCTGGACTGAGAGGTCTGAGGTCTTTCCAGGTATCTGTTGTAGCCACTCCTCCAGCTTGGGGGTTACTGCCCCGAGTGCTCCAATTACCACAGGCACCACTGTCACCTTCACTTTCCAGGCTTTCTCCAGTTTTTCTCTGAGTCCCTGTTATTTCTCCAGTTTCTCATGTTCCTTCTTCCTGATGTTCCCATCGCTTGGCACTGCCACATCCACCACAACGGCTTTCCTCTGTTCTTTATCCACCACTACAATGTCTGGTTGGTTCGCCATTACTATCCTATCAGTCTGGATCTGGAAGTCCTACAGGATCTTTGCCCTCTCATTCTCTACCACCTTCGGAGGTGTTTCCCATTTTGACTTTGGGGTTTCCAGTTCATGAACTGAAGAGTTGATGAACTGGAGAGGGGCGTTTTATTTATTTTTATTTATATATATATATATATATATATATATACAAACACAGAACAAAAAAATAATTAAAAAAAAAGAAGAAATGAAAGAATCCCACTGTCTCTGCTGCCCCAGCAGATCCAATGACATTTCTCAGAACCCATCTTGCCTTATTAGATTTATTTATTTCATTTTAATGTATCTCCACCACCATTTTAAAACACAATGTACATGTAGTCAGGGGAAATAAAAGGATTAGTTAGTGTAGATTTTGGCAATTCAAAAGAAGCCCCACTGTAATCAGAAAACGGCGCTTTAACAAGTTGAACTTTTAATCACGAGGAACCTTCTGGGGAAAAAAAGACCGAAGGGAGGACGAGTAACAACAAGAACAAACACACAACACAAGTTAAACCAGACAGAAAGGAATTACTGAACGAGACTCACCCTCAACGGCTACTTCCTGGTGGAGTTGATCATGTGATCGTGGAAATTGTCAACAGAGCAAAGGATTGTGGGAAGGTAGCATACCCCCTTTTAGCTTAGCATTAATCTTTTTACGGCGCCCGCATCATAGAGTAAAACACGAAAGACCAGAACAAAAACAAAAAAGCGCAAACGATGAAACAGGAGAACACGGACAGAAACCTGTACGCGCCGTTTCTTTTCATTTCGGTTAAATAAAGGCTCTAAGGAAGCGGATCATGAATGCAAACCACACGCAGAATACTCCGTCTTTCCTCCTCCTAGGGTTAAAGATTTTAGATATATTTATTAAAAATAACACACTAAGTTTTACGGCTGCACGTCCACAGTTTCTAACTTTTAAAGCAGATATTTGATTATTTTTTTAAGTATGTATATAATTATTTTCCAAAGTGGTCGCAGGACAGTAAAGACAAAAATCATTCCATGTAGACGCGGAATGGAAGGAATCCCGCACCGGGGGAGAGGGGTGGAGTGGTTACGTGTGTGCTGCAACGTTCCTTGTTCGATCACCTTTTTTATTTGCTGAACATGGAGCAGTTGACACTTCTTTGCATTTAAATTATATCCTTTCTGATATAGGGCTGACAGTTATGGTTGACTTTTTTATTTATTTATTTTTTTACAATAAATCTATATCCTTGATATAAGAGCATGTTCAGCCTTGCCAGTAATGCAGAAAGTCAATTTAAATAGTCAGTCACAAATGTGTACTAATAAGGTACAATATTGTGCTGAAGTGAAATAATATAATTCATCTTATTTTGGAGTACTAGTGATTTACAATAACAAAGAAAAAATATATCTCTACCATGCAAAATCTTTACAAATTCAGTATTAAAACCCCTGTGGATTTGACTGGTTAACTGCCTTTAGCATTTAGGAAAAGTAGTCTGTTTAATTTAAAATACAAGTATACCTTGTCAATACTAAAAGTGAGGCAGGATACTTGAAGTTCACTTTTTATATGCTATCTCTTTATTGTAAACTTAAAAATTTCACATTTAATCTGAAGAAATCTTTAGATAGTACTTTCTACACTACATGTACATGATCCATAGAACACTTGCAATATTTATACTAAAGTATACCTAATAAAATAAACTTCAAGTGTAAGACTCTCTGACCAAATACATTTACTAGTTTTCAAGTGATCCAAAAACCCATTTTTTTGTGGTAAATGTTTTTTACATTTTACTTGTTATCAAATGAAAAAAAAATCTCGTAGTCAGCTAGTGTGCAATATGGTGCACATTTTAATGTTTACTAGTACACTAACACTGCTATATATGCATTATTGTGAGCTATGGGCATTTGTAATTTTACTTTCCTAGAAAATGATGTAAGACATTGTCAGCATGTAATTAGCTTATTACTTATCCAGATATCAAGTGCATCAAATATAGCTAATTGTTAACACATTTTTTGGTGCAAATTTTTGCATAAGTAAATGTTTACAATAAAAGAAAATAATACACTTATAGTTACTTGACTAGAATACATTTTGGACCTACTTGGGAAGCAGTTAGGAAAAGAACAACTTACCTTTGTTCCCAAGAAGGATTTTTATCTTTCAAAAGTGGACTAGTTTAAAGTAAGGTATACAAGGATCTTCAATCCTGAACTCATAGAAATAATGCATTGAATTTTACTTGTAGTGGGACATGACGAGAAATCATGGATGTTAGAAAAAATATCACTGGTGTTTTTGTGCTTTGTTAGTAAACTGGTGAGCCTAAATAGGAAGAACTAGTCTACAGTTTAAAAAAATTACTAGTTCACATCTTTTGACTGTGGTTAGTGAACTAGTTAGACTCTCTGCATTATCAACAATGATACCAATGGTCTTGGATATGGATGCAACAGTAAAACAAAATATTTTACTGTTGTAAGAAAATACCTATAAGGAATACTAATTTGTTTTTTTGTTGCAATTAAACCTCACAGATCACTATTTGCAAAATGCAGGTTACAGAGTCTGCAAAATGCAGGTTACAGAGTCTGCAAAATGCATGTTACAGAGTCTGCTTAATGCATGTTACAGAGTCTGCTTAAAGCATGTTACAGAGTCCCTGCAAGATGTTAAAACGTACATTTGCAATTGCAATCAATCCCTGAACAATTACGGAAGAAAACAGCAACCATCTACGATAAAAAATGGGTTTGAGCTCAACAACTGATTTTTTAATATGGCCTTTTCCATGCAAAATAATTTTTCATAGCTTTTAAGTGTATTATAAGGTTCCTTCCACACAAAAACAAACCCCAAAAAAGTATTTTGATCCATTCACGCATTTCTGAGTATGCCTCTAAAAACCTGTGGTCTGCGCACCAGCCCCTCCCGACCTACAAAAATTAGCAGGTTCTCACGAGCTGACATTGACCAGGGAGAACAGCCCCTTCCAGGAAGAGTCTGCACTGCCCACCCCCAAGCTAACACACCCACTCACTTTCTCCACGGAGCTAGTGGTGACCGAATAATATGCTTTTATTTTATATCCACATCCATCTTTACAAAGGTTTAGGTCTGATCGGCTGTTTTGACCCTGCTACTGAGCGTACACTGAGCGTACGACCTGAATGTCTCAGACAATGGAAAGCAGAGGATGCAGTGCTGGAGGACATATCCTCATGGGAAAAACCCCTGCATGGGATGTACCACTGAACCATAACTAAAGTGACTGATATCAAGAAGTCCTACCAATGGCTAAAAAGGGCTGGCCTACAGGACAGCACTGAAGCACTCATCCTGGCAGCTCAGGAACAAGCCCTGAGCACCAGAGCAATAGAGGGTCAGATCTACCACACCAGACAAGACCCAAGGTGTGGGCTGTGAAAAGAGGCGCCTGAAACAATCCAGCACATAACTGCAGGATGTAAGATGCTGGCAGGGAAAGCATTCATGGATAACCACAACCAAGTGGCTGGAATAATATACAGGAACATGTGTGCAGAATATGAACTGGAAACCCCAAAGTCAAAATGGGAAACACCTCCGAAGGTGGTAGAGAATGAGAGGGCAAAGATCCTGTGGGACTTCCAGATCCAGACTGATAGGATAGCAATGGCGAACCAACCAGAAATTGTAATGGTGGATAAAGAACAGAGGAAAGCCATTGTGGTGGATATGGCAGTGCCAAGCGATGGGAACATCAGGAAGAAGGAACATGTGAAACTGGAGAAATACCAGGGACTCAGAGAAAAACTGGAGAAAACATGGAAAGTGAAGGTGACAGTGGTGCCTGTGGTAATTGGAGCACTCGGGGCAGTAACCCCCAAGTGATCGGATCAACGGTCGGATTAGAATTTAATTGTGTACATGGGCCCAGAAAAACCTTTTCCAATTATCACAAACGTTCACATGGGTCACATTTTCGGTTGGTATAAATCATTCGCACATACTCAGTAGTGTTTGAAATACCGGAAGAGAAAATGAGTTACGCTGAGAGGCTACATACATAGATATCCGGCAGCTCCACAATATACTAGATGATCTTCTAAACGTGCTTTTATCAATGTTACGGTTATTATGAAGCGCCTGTTTGCTCATCATTTTCTTTTTAACCCGTGTGTTCTGTGCTTTTTCTGTTGAAGAACGGAGCTGGAAGAAGGGCTAACAACATTAGCCTTTGATGAATATAAAATCCATGCGGGAAGCGCTGCAATCTGCATCTTGGCTGCACGTAAATATGTGGGAATAACATCAGCCTTTATTTTGTCGGGACACGACTGGAAACACAAATCCAGATGATTGTTTGAACAGTTTCTAAGGACTCAGCGACATTTCTGCTTTGAAAAGCTCACACACCGCCCCAAAGCAGCTGTGTGAGCTGACGGTCCGAGCTCTTCCCGGACACACACATTTACCGGGAGACCCGGTTCTCCTGAGTTCGGTGGCTCGTTCACCTAGAGCTGCGGGACGGATCGCAGTCCGAAGTCTCCCACCCATAGCGCACATGTAACAAAGCATCCTCCCTTTCCCTCAAACACAAAGTTGTAAGTCGGTCTGCTCTACTCAGAGACACGCGTGCTCGTTCCACCGGTCCACTTGCCTAATCAAGTACAGGACTACTTCTTTTCTATTTTGTTGTTTATTTATTTATTTATTTATTTATTTATTTATTTATTTATTTATTTATTTATTTATTTATTTATTTATTGTTAAAGCCACTTCCCTCAGTTTATACTGGATCATCGCGGATTAGTCATTAGTTGGGAAATAAAATAAATGAAGTAGTAAAGTAAAATAATGAACAATAATTATAAAATAACGCAAAATTAAAAACACCACCCCGACGATATCATCGTCCATCCCGACGGTTTACTGCAAACATCGTCAACTGCCAATTTAAGGGACATCGCCCAACCCTATGTATAACACATATTGTTTATTATAAAAGCCTTCAGAATTGCATGCAAGAGGCCCTGTAAGATAACAAATTATGGCACGTTTTCTCGTGAAAACGAATGATTAAGTAATGATCTCTAAAAAACACACTTTTTTAGAGACCAGTAAAAAAAACAACAGCACGCTCCAGGTGTGAGCCAAAATGGCAAACATATGATCATCACCATTTAACTTTCTTATTGTTGCAAAACATTATCAGAGTATTTCAGCCTGGGACTAACTTAAATTGTGCTACATTTGTTGGTCAGAAACAAATTCTAATACTAGCTATCATCAATTGAGAAGATAATCAACATTAAATGATCTCCAAGGAAATTCTTTTTTTTTTTCTTATTTGAGATAAGTCTATTTAAGCCTTGATCTCGAGATGAGCTTAATCTGTTGCATTATCTTAAGGAAAACAGTGAGCATTTCCCAATAATGAGTTTTAGGTTGTTATCTTGAGAAAACAACCAAACAAACATAAACACATTTTAGCACTTATGGTCATAGTCATCTTCCATAAAACTTTATTTCAAAAGGTATATTTTTGATTTATGTTTGCAAGCATTGTAGAGGAAAACATGTTTGAGCTTGACATCTTTGCAGTTAAAATAGGCTGTGAAATGGCTGTTAAATTCTGTTTTAGAGTGGCTTAAAAAGGTCTAAAAACGTTTAGTATGTTTATACGATTTAACCAGTAAAACTGCATTGTTGATAGTAAAAGCAAGTTAACCTACCTATCATCCAATGAAAGTTAGAAACACTTTTTCCACTTTGAAAAGATACGTAGAAAAAAAGGTTTATTGTTGACTCATAAAACTAAGCTGTTCATCCTCCTTCCCAATTTTTTGTATTTCAAAGTTCATAAAAACGTGCTGCCAAGTAATACTTTACAAAGCCTTTGTTTCTTAGCAGTACAAAACAGCTTGTGACTAACAGGATTAATATTAGTAACTACAGCACAGCACGGCAGTGGTATCTCACAACATGAAGAAGATCCCATATGGGATGATTCTGTCAGAATTGATTTTTTTCCCCCACAGCCTGCTTGCGTTTTCTCTGGGTAATTCAACCTTCTCCCAGGGTCCACAAACAGACCAGTTAAATAAATGTTCAAATCTAATTTAAAAAGCTTCCAATGCCCTGTATTTGTGAATACATGGCTGAATGGGACTGTGATGCTTTGGCATTCTGCCCAGAGGGAAAAAAGAAAAACCAGCCAACTTTAAAGCACGGCGTTTGTTTGTGATGCCAGCCTCGGAATTTATGTTTTTCACTCCTTTCTTTCCATTCAACTAGTATTTATTTCCAATTCTACTGTCAATAGGGTTTAACAGTGTCTGGTAAATGTTAGGGGAAAAAGCACTGCTCGTTAAAAACATCATTGATTAACATAAAACTGCACTGTAAAATATATTTTATCACGATAAGATGTACAAAACAAATTCATGTCACCATGGGGGTTCAACCTGTGGCTATTATTTTATAAGACCCCAGCATCTTTTATGTCCAGAACAGATGCTTCAAGGGCTCTTTTATAACAAATTCACTCGAGAATTTGCAGAAATAAAGGCCACCTGCAGTGCTTGCTTTATTTACCGGGGTTTTGGAAATAAATGCGGGCTCTTGCAGATTTAGAAAACAATATGTCTGGACAATCTACATCTGTTATAGAAAATGTAATTACAAATAAATCCATAAAATAAAAACAATAGTTGTATGAAGGTCCTTCCTTTTTTGGCCTTTAGTGTCTGGCATGATTTTTGCTCAGAAATGCTATAAGCCATCTCGGACTCAAATATGCGCAGACATGCTGAATTGCATGTAACACTTAGTGGGATCGGACGAGCTAGATTATGCAGAAAAGACACATTTGCCAGTGTTGCTGGTTGACAGCTTTGACTGTGTATGGCCTGTGAGTGATGAGAATCCATCTGGTTCCCCTCCAAACACGTGTTGAATTTGACGTGAGAGTGTGTTGCTTCAATCCAACGGCTCTCTTCTTAGTGAACTTCAGGATCTCTTCCAAAGGAATACGGAATTTTGGGATAGACCAGAGTAGATTAAAGTATCCTGTCGTTCGGTACAAGAGTTTGAAATGGATATGTTGTGTACGAATTTCTCAAAATAATTAAGCGACCAATAGATATTATTATTCAATCATTCTGTATAAAAAGAGCTCAACAAAAGACATTTCTGAGGCTATTCATTTTTTAAAGGCATAGTGGTAAAGAAGAAATATATATATATATATATATATATATATATATATGTTGTATGTATATATGTATATGTTGAATTCCTCCCCTTATTTCTTAGATGACTTTAATAGAAAAAACGCTTTGTTTGCTATTTTTTATTTGCCTTTTCTTGATTTAAGCATGAATTTTGGATTGAAAAAAGTAATGTAACATATAACATGTTAATAAATAATAGTTTTAGTGGATGGATTTTAAGATGTTAAAAACTATAGTTGTGAGAATTTGATTACATTTCTGAACTCTCAAATACTGTAGATAACATGTTCAGGCAGAAAAGATTCTGCAGCTTAAAATAATCGAGATTTTTGGGGGAAAACTGTTGTAGGCAGATACATATGGAAGTTAAAAGACCTCAGTTGGTCTTCATGCGGTATCAGAGCCACGTTTTTAGTCAGGTTCAGGAAGATACCCTTGGATGACTCATGCATCTACCTGTATTTTAGTTATTTTAATATATTTTTACAAGCGTCACCACTCTGTTGAAGTGCTGTAGCTTTTGTCTCAGGCAGGCATGTTGGACTTTTCTGTTGTTGCAACTTCAGTTCCGTACTTATTCCTGAGGGGCCCAATAAACAAAGTGTAACAGTACAAAGACTGTTTTGGAGATTTTAGTCACGTGAGACTAATTTCATGGGGGGAAACAAAAGATTTGCACATTTAACAAATCTGGTGAATTAAATTAGCCTATTGCTAAAGCAGAAACTAACTTTGTAGTTTTTTTTGTTTGCTTGCTGTCTTTCTAGAGGATTTTATTTTGGTGTTTTGATCAAGTTTAAATCGTATTTAATTATTGTGTACTAAAGTCAGAATTAAGAGATCACACCCACAAATCCCAAACCAGAGACATGATGTTTGTTAACGACATGCAGCACGTTTTAAATTTACTTTCAACAAGATTCAAGCTTTCACTTTTACTAATTACGCACTCCTTCTTTAGTGTTCCAAAACTTTTTTTTTTTAATTATTGTGGAATTGATGGGATTTGGTCTTAACAACAGATTTACCATTGTTTTCTATTTCTTAAAAAACGAATTTAAGTATGAATGTGTGTCCATCAAACTGCCTAAAAAAACTAAAGTCCGTCATTTACAATTGCAGATATTTCTTTGTAATTTGTTTTTGTTTGTTTCTTTGGTGTAAAAAAAACAAATTGATTATTTTGGGTGGAGCTGACAGGTCTGACAACCTTTTTATAGGATTTACAGTAATTAATCTTTGGATTCCTTTGCTCCCTGTTTCCACTGATAACACCCTAAGGACATTAAATTCATTTGACTTTATTGTAGAAGTGCACAAATAAAATGATAAATAAACACATGTATCAACTTACAAACACAATCTGTGAGGAGAACAACCAGCATTGACCCCTTTGTTGAACATTTGTCTGTCTTGTTTAACACTTAACAGAAAATACGAACGATAAAAATCCCAAACAGAATTGTTTTTTCACAACAGGTTATGTGCACTTATATGTAAACTGTTTATATAATCTCTACTTTATGGTCAGTTTCAGCCCCCAACTTGCTTTTTTCAGCAGAGCCGTGACTCATCCAGGCCTTTACAGGGCAGATTTGGCGAATGCCTTGTTCAGACTAGACACTGTGGGCATCTTTGCCACTCAGTTCTAATTTAGACACCATATTGAAAGAAGAAAAAGAAAAGATATCCAGAATTACATTTTAAAAATACATGGAAAAAAAATATCCACACAGGTTCTTTTTTTTAAATTCAGAAACATTCCTTTTCTAAACCCGTTTTGTCCCTTTCGGGGTCACAGGGCTGCTGGAGCCTATCCCAGCGAAGGCAGGTGACATCCTGGACAGGTCGTCAATCTGTCGCAGGGCCACAAATCACACACCCATGCACACTCGCATACACATCTCTGAATTTTTCTGTACGGTGGGAGACAACCCACGCATGGGGGAGAACATGCAAACCCCACACAGAAAGATCCCCCATTGGTGTTCTGTTTCCGGTCCCCAGCCGGGACTTGAGGCAAGAGTGCTAAGCACTGCGCCACCGTATTTTTTTCTTTTTTCCACCTTTAGCTTTCTTTGGTCACCAAACACTTTGATGCTGAGATGTTTTTGTCTTTAAGCAGTGGTATGTCTCTTACAAATCCTGTAATAAAAATACAGTACAGAAATCTCATGCTTATGATGACTGTTCCACAGCACCATGGAAGGATTTCTGCTACGCTTAGGCTAATGAAACAAGAACAGATGCTACATGGCATTTTACTGGAGTTGAGTCATAAACCTTTTTTTCAATTTGATAGTTGTTCATTTTGCTTGCCTAGTTGATGACAAATGAGATAAGCATAACCTGCTAAAATCCCTTAAGGTGTCCTTATTGATTTTTTAAATGAAATAGTTTATTGTAATTACAGTGATACTGATTTGTCCCCATGCCATTTTTCCAGGGTTAAGGAATATATACAGTAATATAGTCTGTTGCCTAGCCAACAGACATAATTGCAATTGAAAATATATTTCTAATCACCCTGATTTCTTTTTAGAAATGAAGTGGGATTAGAAAAAGTATTTCTTAATACTTGAGAACCCCGGAAATGTTAAAAAAAAAACGTTTTGACCTTATTTTTAATCTGAGACCAAGTCAAACTATGGAATACTAAACAGAAATATGGACAAATCAACTGATAATCAATATATATATTTGGTTGGGATTGCATTCCTTTAAACTTGTGCTTATATGACTCTTTTGTGGAGGTTTACATAGTTAAAAATGAATCTTCATTATATTTTTAAAGACTCGTTTAAAATTGCCATTGCAGAGCGGGTAAATAAATGGGTTTAGAGTAGAGTTGAAGTACCCTAACCATATGGTAAACATGTGAAGATCGTGATGCACACACTGTTTGCAAAACGCCATGACCATGAAAGCGATGAAGTAGGGGATCCAGCACAGTAAGAAAGCAGCAATGATAAAGCCTAACTGCTTTGCTGCTTTGTGCTCCTTATGAATCCTCAGGCTCTGAATGCGGTGACGGGATTGGTCGATAAACCTGTGCCAGGCCTGTCTTAGAGTCACCCCGTTCTCTGGGTCTATTTTGGCATCGTCAACACCTTCCTCCGGCCAGGGAAGAGCTTGACTGGGGTCAAAACTGTTGTAGAGAACATCTGAGTATCTCTGCATGTCTGACACCTGACTTATGTCACAAACTCTGCTCACAGAGTTGGGTACAGTGACATGACATTCATTTAAGGAGGTTTGAAGTTTGCTCTCAGGATTTCCACCTGAGCAAGTCCCATCCTGAGGCGCTGACGGAGGACTGAGGGAGGTTTCAGCGCATGGATGCCTCTCTTCTAGAGGCCTCTTGTCCTTATGTACCATTCGGAGTCGTTTTGTTGTCATAGAGAGAAGTGACGTCTGCTGGCACTTGACACCAATTTTCCTGGGAGCTCTAAAAGGAGCAGCTTTGGTTTTATCTGAATCTTCAAGAGAATAAGTCTGTTCAATAGTGTTCTGGTCTAGCAGTTTCTCTCTTTTTAATCGTTTTATTGAATCTTCAATGTCTGTCTTGGGTGATTTGGATTTCTGTCCCTCAGGGCAAGGAACATTTTCCCCATTCTCAATTTCCCCAAAGGAATCAGTGGGATGGATGATTCTCTCTCTGTCTCTGAGATGCTGCCGTACTGCCAAGTAGATGTGCGTGTAAAACCACACCATCATAATGGACGGTACATAGAAATTGAAAACTGCAGTGATGACCTTAAACCATGTGACGAAACGAAAGTCTGTGTCGCACCTGCTCTCTTCCTCAGGTTTGAGGTCTACATGTGTGAAAGACCTCCATCCCAAAATAGGAATAATCCACGTCATTGACAGCAGCCAGGCTCCACATATCATCACACTTGCTTTTCCCCGTGTCCGATACTTCAGGTACTTCAAAGGCTGTCTGACTGAGCGGTACCGATCCAAACACAAGATAAATAGGCTGAAGATGGATGCCGTGCTGGCTACATAATCCATAATCAGCCAAAACTGGCACACAGTTCGACCTAGCCTCCATTCATCCTCTAGCAGATACACCAAGTTCAGAGGCATTACTGTTGCACCGACGATCAGATCTGCCACCGACAGGCTAACGATGTACAGGTTCCCCACAGTGTGGAGGCTCTTCTCCTTTTTCACAGCATAGAGCACCAGCAGGTTCATTATAACGGTTAGGAGAGACAGAAGCCCCAGGAAGACTCCCAGGAGGGCGTTATGGAGGTGGTCATGAAGGGTCAGGGTGTGATTGTGTCGCAGAGTGTCACCATGTGGGAGGCCCCTCCAGGTGTTGCTGTAATTGACACAGCTGTTGGTGTTGAAATGTAAAAGGTCTGCAGAAGGTGACAGACCAGAATCCATCGTGCTAGGTGAGATGGAAAGCTTTACGTCCCAAACAGCTGCTGGCCAGTGTGTCGACACAATGGTACGATCCGGCTTCTCAAAGAAATGAGGATACTCTTGGCAGAAGATGGACAGACCTTTGTGTTGCAAAAATCTGTCCCTCTTGCATGCTGATTCTTTAGTCTGTGGTACATTGTGTTGGAAATCCAAACATCTGGAAAAGAAGAAAAATATTGACAAGTCACATTTTTTTAAATCCGTTTTTGTCTCACTTTATCCTACAAAAAATAAATAAATAATAAGAATGAAAACTCATACAAAGCATTTAAAGTACCTATCTGATCATCTTTTGATCTATTGTTAAAAAAAAGGGGGGGTCCCAGTGGCCTTTTCATTCTGATTCTGGCAAAATTAAAACAACTGTGTCATTTTCTGGGACATAGTTTCTGCAGAACAGCTCGAGTTCATTGGAAATTCACCACTGAGTTGTGGGCAGGACTGTTGGTGGAAAGTAAGCCTACATCAATTTCCCAGTATCCCAGTGGCTAACATTAGAATAATGGCAAGCAATTTTGGAGCTATCCAGTCGTACAGTTTTGAGCCAGATGCCAGCTCAAACGAAGAAAATTAAGACGTACATAGATTTATATATTAGCAAGTGGATGCATAGGAATGAAGCAGAGCAGGGAGCTTGTTGCCTGCCAATTGTAGTTTGTACGTAACAACTCCAAACTTTTTCAAATGGCAGTTTTTTCATCTATTCCTGATTCATAACGATTTTAATAAAAAAAATCATCAGATTTGCAGTTTTAAATATTAATATTCTTTATAAATGTCTTCCATCACGTGAAAAATGCCACAAGAAAATGTTAAAACACCAAAAAAAACTATTTTTGTTGGAGTGGGTATTTAAAACATGTACAGAAGTACTAATTAAATAGTCTTTAGTAAGTCTTTTTTTATAAAAAAGACAAGTACAAATGTCTCTATTTTTAATTTCTTGCCACCATGTTTTAGACTCAATCATTTAAATGGCCTTAGAACTGTATTCTTGACTCACTTTCACTGTCCAGATGGCTTTCTTTAACACTTACTCATGGGGAAGGCAGTGTAACTCAACAACGCAGCAATAGAAAAACTGTATCACTGACAAAGGAGAGCCTAGGCTGTACTGTAGGATGAAACTCAAGCCCTTCCATTTTTAATCGCAGAACTCAATTTGAATGTAAAAAGCACAGCAGGATATCTGTTTAAGAGTAGATATGTCACTGTGAGACTAAAAAAGCTTTTATCTTGACAGTTGGGGTATCGATTTTTTATGAGAGCTAACTGGAATGAGGCTGTTGCCATGGGTGCAAGTGACCATTCTGCACCTTGGCTTTCTGTGCACTTTTAATTTTTATTTTTTTGTTGTTACCATTTTTACATCTATTTTGTTACTGGTTTATATATTTCCATTAATTTTGTAAATGAGCATCTTACTATAATCAATTTGTTTCCTCATTGAGTAATCCATACCAGAACCGAAAGTGCGTTACCAACTGTGCAAATGCATAAAAATATGGAGAGATCTTTGCATTGAAATAAAAGATTAGACAAATAACATCAAAATTCGATTTGTCTGCTTGTCTTTTTATCTGTTGAAGAGTGTTCCTGCTTACTCATAGATGACACACTCAAGATGGGTGGAAGAATAGAAAATCATTGAATTAATATTTGGTGAGAAAAATAAAAAACAGAAGAGGAGACCAGGTTTTAGTGGCACATCCTCAGAAAAGTGACTCACTCTTTCGTCACGGTTTCACATTAAATTGAGTTAGCATGGGAGAATAAAAGCCCACTTGTTCCATGCAGACCCCCATGTTTGCATTTGGAACACAGCAGAAGAAGCAGGTATTGGGGTCAGTTATGAATGGATGCTGTAAGGTGGGCAGTTTCCATGGAGATTGATGGAGTTTTATCTCAGCATGCCAGCTTTAGCACTGTGGTCATCATGGTTCAAGGGAGGATGGTATAAAGGTTACATTCCAGCAGCTTCAAAAAGTACTTTTAATTTAGAGAGAAATTTAGAAAAATGAAAAAACAGCCCCCAGTAACGCTGTCTCTCCTACTTTGAGCTTCTTATAAAATGCTTTACCCTGTGAAGATATCAGACTTAAACATTACTCAAGCTCCCAATGAAAATTCAATTTTACTTCAAATCAGAGTCCATAAAGTGAATGTGAAATTGTTTAATGTTGCTTTGCTTTAATTCACACTATTTTAACTCGGCAATATGAACATTGAGTACCACGGATCGGTAGGTAAGGAGGTTTGGATGTGGAAAATATCCATGGCTCCGTGCGCATCGGCGCGCCAGAGAAAAACAGAACTGAGCCTTTACTGTCGCTCCAACACGATTATCCGTAATCACCATTGCCTGCTGATTTCATTACAAAGGAAGCGAAAATTCTTAATAACTTTTGGCCCGCCGTGACCTCAAAAATGGAATTTGTTTGAGGGGAAAAAAAAGACTTGCTTTTGCGTAAAATCGAAGAAAGGCGCGCGTGAACCACCTGTTGCACTAAACATGAACCGGGAACTTTCCGCACGTTTTAAATCAAGCATTGAAACAGTCTAAAACAGTAGTTTGATTTTGCAATATTTAATGCTAAACAAGAGGAACCTACCATGGATGATGGAGATGACGAGGAGGAAAGCTCTTTCGACTCCAGGCTGCATCTCGGGCGCAAATCAGAAAATGAGTGAGCGACACAGGTCGGAATGCAAAGAGAGCCTCTTCATCCCTCCCTCCTCCCTTACCTCACTCCATCCGCCTCTCTCTTCCTATCTTGGCCAAACTTTGGAGTTTATGATAAACTGTTGCTGACACTGGATCTTGTCGGGGTTCCTCTGCTGTGCTCTTTGCAGAGCACTTACTCAGAGGATGATTCACCACATGTTGGATAAAATGTGCCCATTTATTTAGCTGTCAGTTAGCCAAACTAACTGACATGTGGATTTAAGCAAAACTCTGGAGATCAGCAGTTTAGTGGTAAATCATCATTCTGAGTCTGCTCTTTATGTTGCACATGACAAAAGTGCCACACACCTGTCTTTTTCAATTCAGACTAAACAAAATTGTGCGCAATGAGAAAAAAAGTCACAAATTCATCTTTAAATTACATTATTTTAATTTAGCATGCCATACTGGACCCGATACACTATCAATTCTGTAGTTGGGACTTTGAGGAAACTTGGAGGGAAGGGGTGAGGGTGCGGCAGCTGGAAGATAAAAAAAAAACAAGAAAAAATGAAACTAAGTAAGTATTGTGTGAGGATTGAGCAGAAGTTAGCCAAAAAATGAAAGTTTTAATTTTTCTCAAAAAATGTAAAAAAGAATAACATAGGTCAACAGAAACATCAACTCGGGCAACAAACTTAGCTTTAACTTAAGCAACTGAACAGACCAAGTAACAGGAACAAACTGACCTCCAAAGACACAACAGGGAACATATATAGTGGCTGATCAGACCACCTGAGAAACACGGGGGGAAACTAAACTAGACTACACATACATTTAAAAAAGACGAAAAAGACAAGACTAAACACAAAACTTTGCCTCTTAGTTGAAAAGAAAAACATCACAAATAGAACAAAAATGAATAATAACCATCAGAAGCAAAACAAATGAACATTAAATAAGTCCATTGGTTTCTCCCCTTGGAGGCTTCGGTAGATGGCGCCTGCCCAATTGCCTGACTGGGGTATTTAAAGGCTGTGAAGACTTCCTCTTTTGCCAGTCCTCACAGCACAGCTCCAGGAGCAGAATCTCAGCCACACCTGTAGCGACCAGTAGCACCCTCAGCACTGGCAACTCAAAAACACGTGACATTAATTAAACCAACCAAAATCTTCTTTCTCTTTCGGCTTTTCCCATCAGGGGTCGCCACAGCGAATCATCCTTTTCCACCTCACTCTATCATGGACATCTTCTACCCTAACATTAGCCAACTTCATGTCCTCTGTTAAGACATCCATGTATCTCCTCTTTGGCCGTCCTCTTGCCCTCCTGCCAGGCAGCTCCATCTCCAACATCCTTTTACCAATATATCCACTATCCCTCCTCTGAACATGTCCAAACCATCTCAGTCTGGCTTCTCTGACTTTGTCGCTAACACAGGCAACATGAGCCGTCCCTCTGATGTACTCGTTCCTTATCCTGTCTAACCTGGTCACTCCTAAGGAGAACCTCAACATCTTCATCTCCGCTACCTCCATCTCAGCCTCTTGTCTCTGTCTCACTGCTACCGTCTCTAACCCATAGAGCAGAGCTGGTCTCACCACTGTCTTGTACACCTTTCCTTTGAGTCTTGCTGGCACTCTTCTGTCACACAACACTCCTGACACTTTCCTCCAACCGCTCCAACCTGCCTGCACTCGCCTCTTCACCTCTTTTCCACACTCCCCATCACACTGAACTGTTGACCCCAAGTACTTAAACTCCTGCACCTTCTTCACCTCAGCCCCCTGTAACCTAACGCTTCTACCTTGATCCCTCTCGTTCAGACACATGTATTCTGTCTTACTACGACTGACCTTCATGCCTCTTCTTTCCAGAGCAAACCTCCACCTCTCTAGCTGTTCCTCCACCTGCTCTCTACTCTCACTGCAAATTACAATGTCATCCGCAAACATCATTGTCCAGGGAGATTCCTGTCTTACCTCGTCTGTCAGCCTGTCCATCAGCATAGCAAACAAAAAAGGACTCAAAGCTGATCCTTGGTGTAGTCCCACCTCCACCTTGAACTCCTCTGTCTGACCTACAGCACATCTCACCACCGTCATACTTCTCTCATACATGTCCTGAACTACTCTGACATACTTCTCTGCCACTCCAGACGACCTCATACAGTACCACAGCTCCTCCCTCGGCACCCTGTCATACGCCTTCTCTAAATCTACGAACACACAATGCAGCTCCTTCTGACCTTCTCTGTACTTTTCCATCAACATTCTCAAAGCAAAAATGGCATCAGTGGTGCTCTTACGGGGCATGAAACCATACTGCTGCTCACAGATCTCCACCTTCTTCCTAAGCCTGGCTTCCACTACTCTTTCCCACAGCTTCATTGTGTGGCTCATCAACTTTATTCCTCTATAGTTGCTGCAGTTCTGCGTGTCACCCTTGTTCTTAAAGATCGGAACCAGAACGCTTCTCCTCCATTCCTCAGGCATCTTCTCACTCTCTAAAATCCTATTGAACAACCTTGTTAGAAATTCCACTGCTGCCTCTCCTAAGCACTTCCATACCTCCACAGGAACGTCATCAGGACCAACGGCCTTTCCGCTCTTCATCCTTTTCAGAGCCTTCCTAACCTCATCCTTTCCAATCTCTGCTACTTCCTGCTCCACAACAACCACATCTTCCTCCCTTCTTTCCCTGTCATTTTCCACGTTCATCAGCTCCTCAAAATACTCCTTCCATCTTTTCTGTACACTCTCCTGGGTTGTTAGCACCTTTCCATCTCTGTCCTTAATCACCCTTATCTGTTGCACGTCCTTCCCATCTCTGTCTCTCTGTCTGGCTAGCCTGTACAAGTCCTTCTCTCCTTCCTTTGTGTCTAACCTGTCATATAGCTCATCGTAAGCCTTCTGTTTGGCCTTTGCCACCTCTCTCTTCACTCTACGCTGCGCTTCCTTGTACTCCTGTCTACCTTCCTCAGTCCTTTCTACATCCCACTTCTTTTTAGCCAACCTCTTCCTCTGGACGCATTCCTGTACTTCCTCATTCCACCACCAAGTCTCTTTACCGTCTTTCCTCTTTCCAGATGACACACCTAGCACCTTCCTACCTGTTTCCCTGATAATTTCTGCTGTAGTTTCCCAGTCATCTGGAAGCTCATCCTGACCACCCAGGACCTGTCTCAACTTCTGCCTAAATTCCTCACAAGTTTCTTCATTCTGTAGCTTCCACCACTTGGTCTTCTTTTCTGTTTTCCCTCTCTTCTTCTTCCTGACCTCCAGAGTCATCTTACACACCACCATGCGGTGCTGTCTGGCTACACTCTCTCCTACCACCACTTTGCAGTCAATAACCTCTCTCAAATGGCCTCGTCTACATAGGATGTAGTCCACCTGGGTACTCCTACCTCCACTTCTGTATGTCACTCTATGTTCCTCTCTCTTCTGGAAGTAAGTGTTGACTACAGCCATTTCCATCCTCTTCGCAAAGTCCACCACCATCTGTCCCTCCAGATTCCTTTCCTTCACACCAAACCTGCCCATCACCTCCTCATCACCTCTATTGCCCTCACCAACATGCCCATTAAAGTCTGCTCCAATAACAACTCTCTCTCCTCTGGGGAAACTCTGTATGACCTCATCCAACTCACTCCAGAATCTCTCCTTCACTTCTAACTCACAGCCAACCTGTGGCGCATACCCACTGACTACATTCACCATCACCCCTTCGATTTCTAACTTTAAGCTCATCATCCTGTCTGAGACTCTTTTCACCTCTAGAACACTGTTTACAAACTCCCCCTTCAGAATCACTCCTACCCCGTTTCTCTTCCTATCAACACCATGATAGAACAGTTTGTATCCTCCTCCAATACTACGTGCCTTGCTGCCCTTCCACCTTGTCTCCTGCACACACAGTACATCTACCTTCCTTCTCTCCATCATGTCTGCCAGCTCTCTGCCTTTCCCTGTCATTGTGCCAACGTTAAGAGTCCCTATTCTCAAACCTATGTTCCTGCCTTTTCCCTTCTCTCTCTGGCCACGGGCCCTTCTGCCTCCCCTCCTTCTTCGACCAACAGTAGTCAAATTTCCACCGACACCCTGTAGGTTAACAGCATCGGTGGCGGTCGTTGTTAACCCGGGCCTCGACCGATCCGGTATGTCTAAAGTGTTGTGGATGATTCGCATGGTTATTTTGGCAATTTTTACGCCGGATGCCCTTCCTGACGCAACCCTCTCTATTTATCCGGGCTTGGGACCGGCACAGAGGCAACTGGCTTGCAACCCCTGTGGCTAGATTAATTAAACCAACCAAAATAAGTACCGTAAACTAAACATATGTACATGCATTTTGTACAAACAAATACTGAAGACAAAGAATAAATGTATATTTTAACTCAACGTAATGTGTGCATTTATTTAAGAAGAAAGAATCTGAAATAATGAAATTAAAAAGAAAGTGTGCAGTGCTGGGGGGGGAGGTTACCACCATTTTGTTATGGGTGTGGCAGCGACTGCCATCACATATTGGTTCATCAACTTATTAAAGTTTAGCAACATCCTTAAAAAACAGCTCCATTGAAAATCTTTTTTTGTTTTGCTTTTTTAAAAACATTTTTAGCATTTTTCTCATGTAATGGAAGATTAAGCTTAAAACTTCATTTCTGAATATTTCTTTATTCAAACCGTTTTGAATCAGGAGAAGACCAAGAGATGCAGCTGGAAAAAGCTTGTAGTTGTGATGTAGGTGCTACAACAGGTGGGCCACAAGCTCCCCGCTCCACTCCATTTGGATGCATCCACTCGCAGACAAACAGATCTGTGTATGTTTTTGTTTTCATTGTCTGAGCTGGAATCTGGCTAGAAATTGTATGGCTGGATAGCTCCTAAATTGCTTGCCATTATTGTTGCACTGGTAATGTTAGGTTGTGCTTGTGAGGGGCTTTATGATGTTGAAAGAGCACATAGGATGTCAGGAAGCAGGGGCGGGCTAACTCTGTGCCAACACTCCCACCCACAATTCAGAGGCAAATGTCTAATAAACTACTGCCGCTCTGCAGAAACTTTGTCTTACAAAATTGATTTTTTTTCTTAATTTTGCCTTAAAACTGCATAACCATCATTAAAAGACAACTGGGAACACTTTTACAACAAAGATGATCTGAGTGGGAATACAAAAAGCACTATCTTTTGTTCATTCACATCACAAATATTTGCAATTGATTACTTTCATTTTGCCTAAAAGCTTGTGTTCTGAGTCGCCTAATGACTTTTGTCCCATGTTCGTTAGACTGCTGTATTTTCCCTCTCAAACACCACATTTCTGATTTTCAGATGACATTATCTGCCCAGTAAATCAGTGTATGCGTAAATGTTGATGCTCCCCTTAAAGTTGTGATTCTCAGGGACTCCTGGGAAATATCAGGTAATGCAAACATTGAGCATTCCTTGTATGTGTAAATTGTTGTGAACATGAGCTGTGAAGTCCATTTTTTTTTGCTGATCTTTTCAAGTTTCATGGGATAAACCGCTTAGAGAAGGATTTTTAATTGGACATGTCCTCATTTACAAATACTCCCAAGAGCCTTGAGGCTTTTGTCCCAACTGGTGCTGGCACAGTGGATGAAAAGTGTCTCACTATCCTTATTTGTTTCACCTTCAGCTCTTGCTTTAGTTTGAAGTCACCAAAGCACAACATCAACAGATAAGCCAAATATTTATTTTCCAGTTGGTCAGCATTTACTTGTACATCTGCGTCTTGTGTTGATTATAGGAAAGATAGACTCTCATGGAACATCTTCTACATCCCAAAAAATGCTCACAATCTTTGTGGAGGCCATTATGTTAGGGTATCCAATTGAAGCCTCATGGATAAAAGCACTATTCTCTTAGAGTATGTCTGTGCTGCCTAAAAAAAAGTCAATTGTGGCTTAGTCTTGCCTAAATCTCATAGGGAGCAAAATCTGAGTCACTGTATCCACTACTTTACGTTCACTGAATAATCTGGATTTCTCACACAACACGTTTCCATTTCTCTATTTTTTAAGTCCCCCGTCAAATGAAAGATAATCAGCCTCTTTTCTATATTTAAATCCGATGTTGATGTTCTTTGGCTTGAATGCCCCAGATATTAAAGTGGTTTGCTTTTATTGTCATTGGGTATTTATAGGCATCCAACTTCCTCCCACAGACCAAAAACAGGTATCATTGGTCAATTCTTGTCTCCGAATTGCCGTTTAGGTTTGTACGTGAGAGTGTGTGTGGTAGTACACCTCTGAGTTGCCCTGCAGTGGACTTGCAAACCATCCAGGGTGTACCCTGCCTTTGCTTATAGTGCCTTGGATAGGCTCCAGCAACCATAAGATCCCAAAATCCCAAAAGAGATTAAACAGGTTCTGAAACTGGATAGATGGATGTTTTTATTGTGAGCTCATCTCCTCCTTGAAGTAATTAGCTCACAATAGTTTCCCCCACAGATATTTTTAACCCTTGACACCTGGCTTTATTTCAAGTTGTGGAAGAAAAGTCGTGAATGTTTTGCCTTTAAGTAGATGCTAAACAAAGTAAGTTTGGAGCAGAAGTGATTTGATGTGTATTTGCATCAATTGGTATAAAAGGGGTAAAAATTTGAAGTATGGCAAAAAAATAAAAAATAAAAAAAACGCACAGATGGAGAAAGTTAGAAAAAAAGACATTGGTAGATGGTGGATGTAGCATCAGTCAGTGGGAAGTCGGGGCTCAAGGAGGAGTCAGGAGAATCTGATGTTCTCTCCCAAATCATACAATCGTACTAAGTATTTTTGTCTAGTTTCTAGTTTAAATAGCATTTTACACTTCATACAAGACCAAATAAACTTCCCAGTAACTTTTCAATAAGATCTACATTTTTGTTTTAAGACAGTGAATCTTAATGGAAGTTACAAGTATTTGTGATTGTGTTTGCTTGATGTAGTACTTGACCACCTTAAAACATCGTAATGTCTTTTCAATCCCCACAGGAAGTGTCTTCAGACCTGTGTTCTGGGAAATAAAAATGCCTCAATGATTCTTTCAGCCATTCTGCAATCTTGATAATGCACATCAGCAGGGGAAAAAAAGACTATCAGCTAATAAAGAGGCATGATCATATCTATTCTTTTCCCTAAATTGATCACTGATCTGTTACCATGGGGAACTCTCCTGGACAATGTGTGAACTCAAAATGGTGCTTTGTCAGATTCTAGCTCCAGAATGTCTCGTGTTTTTTTTTTTTTCTGATGTTGCTACAATCACAACTCAGTCCATTTTAAAAACAGGTTTAGATTACATGCATGTTGCTGTCAAAGCAACCCTACAGTCTGAATAGCCTTTTTAGTATGCAGACACCTTGGTGGTTGGAAAATAATGTTGTCAGAATTCTCATTAGGGCATAGATGTGCTTTCACATCTGTTTCAGGACAGATGATTTATAAGCGGGATGCTCACTTTTGAGCACATTTGTTCTTACTCATGACATCTGCCAGCCAAAAAAAACAAAAGTTCACAACATCTTCCGTTGTCTTTGAGGACAGAGTCAGGATGTCAGTGATGGAGCCATCATTCATGTAAAGATCATGACCTTTTGGAAAACTGAAAATGTATTTTCTGTTTTGCTGCTTAAAAGTGTTTTTTTCATTTTTCTTTTTTTTTTTAAAATCCCTGTTTTTTCACAAGGTTTCCATGATGTAGCGCAGGCCTCATTCATTGAATGAAGCAGTTGTTGTGAAAACAAATGCCCACAGACAGAAGTATTGTGTTAGCTAATTTGACATTTGCCTACAACATTTTTATTTTTTAATGATCTGATGTCCTGGAGGCTCTGACTTGCACACTAAAATAGAACAGACAGAAATATCAAGCATAGTTAATAACATTCAGCTCCTTGTTGAGCAGCAGGGTGGTGAGGCTGCTAATCACCTCACTAATGCGATGATTCCAAGAATTAGCCTGGGATTCATCTCTGACTCCTCCGGGTTTCGAAATGATAACCCAGACAAAGGGAAGTCTAATGTGTGTGTATGTGGGTGTCAGACAGAGGCAGACCCGGTGGCAGTATGATGAAAGTTCATTAAGTCAGACAATAATGAATGGATTCTTTGTTGATGGAAGTTCTTCAAATACTGTGTAGAATATTTGAATATTTATCCATTTAAGACCTGATACAACACATAGGTGTTGCAGTTCTATTAGAAGGCTGCTTCAGGCTTGAATGGGTTAAGATAAGGAGGTGCATATTTCAAAACTTAATTATAAACTTGCCAAAACAACAGGAGTCAAATAATTGTTTGTAAAAGATGTTGCAATTTATCTGAGTGTCAGTCTAGAGGTGTAATGGGTATGACACATTTTTGCTGATTTTTTCTCTCTCAGAATATTTGTTTTGTATACAAATGTTTGAAAGGGCACAGAATTTAGCAGAGGAGGTATTTTATAAAAAACAAACTTAAAATGAAGTTGTGGAAAGCTGCAATGAGTCTGAGCATATTATCATTATTGCAAAAAGCTGTACAGTTTGTTTGTTTTTGATTTCTAAATGTTCTTTAATTGCTCATTGCTGTTTGCAAGGTGAATTAAACAAAAAATGTCACAGCAAATAGTAAAAAAAAAAACAAAAAAAAAATTGCCAAATCCTGTTGGTCTGAGATCAAACTCAGATTTTCTGTGTTTTTTAGATAGTAAATATGAAAAGTAGTGAGCCAAATTCAGTTGAAGCGATTGGTATAAACAGGTGATTTGCTCTCAGAATTAGGGGTTCCGTGTGCACTTTGCTTGTTCCCTGGATTCCTGCAGCTGTTGTGGTTTCCTCCCACTGCGCAAAGGCATGCATGTTAGCTTCAATGCATGACTCTGCTTTGGTCGCAGGTGTGAGGATGCATGGTTGTCAGCTTGATCCATTTTCATTGGTTAAAAAAAAATTTTTGGTGAGGATGCTGTCGCAAAGTTCTGACTCAGAAAAAAGTAAATTTCAACACCATGTAATGTGATTGCATGGCACGGTTGTTAGCTTGATGAGACGTCCATATAACATAGCTTTCCACCAATAAGTCAGCGCGTTTTGATTGGTCTGCTTAAAAAAAAAACTGTGACACACAGTACAGACCAAGAGTTTGGACAGACCTTCTCATTCAAATGAATGTACTGTACCTGCAACATACCTGTGATTTTATTAACTTTTGAACTAAATGTATTTTCCTTTGTACAATATCTGCTGCAAAGTGGTGCAGAGCTGTGGTTTGCAACTTTTCTGCAACAATGTGAAAACACACCTCTTAACCTGATAAAGGCACCTTTATTTTATTTTTTTCCTTTTTATATATGGAACCAATTTAAGGAGCTCAAAATAAATAAATAAATAAAAAATAAGGCATTAGACATAACAGCAATAAAATGTCAAACTACAGTGAAAATCGTCAAATAGA
This sequence comes from Oryzias latipes, assembly GCF_053564925.1. Lineage (NCBI taxonomy): Eukaryota > Metazoa > Chordata > Actinopteri > Beloniformes > Adrianichthyidae > Oryzias > Oryzias latipes. The sequence goes on from NC_136241.1 coordinate 11,180,733, forward strand.
TTCAATAAAAAAGTAGCCACAATGACAGTGAAAGCAGTTTTCGTTGGGAAAGAAATTGCCAACCATAAAGCAAAAGATTGTAGCAATGTGTGCCTATGCAAACATTTCTCATTTAAAGGTATTCTGTTGAACATCTTGAATATATTTTATCCTTAACACAGATAATGTTGGATTGGGGTATTTGGACAGTTGAAAGGAATAAAGAAAAAAAAACTGAACTACTAAATAAAAAAAAAGTTTCTGAACTTATTTTGGGGATAAATTCCTAAAGAATTATTTCAACGATCATCTTTTAATCTATTTTCAAAGTGTTCCCAGTGGTCTCTAAATTACTATAATGCCATTTTTAGCCAAAGTTTAAAAACCTGTGTCGTTTTCTAGGGCATAGTTCCTGCAGAGTGGCAGTAGTTCATTAAAAATTCACCCCTGAGTTGTGGGTGGGACTGTTGGTGCTAGCTCAGATGAGAAAAAGGATGACGTACATGGATCTATTTGTCTACAGGTGGATGCATCAGAATAACGCAGAGCATGGAGCTTGGGGCATGTTTGCTCCAGATTCCAAACAATTTAAATATAGGAATACTCAGAACTTGAGTTTTAATCTTAATTATCTTTATTAATGCCATTCATCATGAGAAAACAGGCTACAAGAACATGTTAAAAACACAATTTTCATTGGCATGGGTCTTTAAAGCTCTGTTTTTGTTTGTTTTATTTAACATCCCCTGGAGTGCCTGCAGTGTTACCAGAGGCAGCCATGCTTACCAGCCTATCCTGGTGTAGAGGATAACACTTTAGCACAGCATGCAAGTTTCAGGGAGCGTGAGCTTGCACGGTGGTGTCCATGTCCCAGTGTGACGGACTGATGACCTGTCCAGTCTGCACCTCATGCCCGATGACAGCTGAGATACGCTGCTGCTCTCTGAGGAAAAAAAAAACAACACACTGGTCAACAATAAGACAACTGCTATCATAAAGCCAACACTGTCATGCTCATTTTGCTAGACATTTGTCAGTTAGAGACAGCTCATTCATAATGTCTGGAGTTTGATGCACTCTGCAAACTCTTGCTTCTGTCAGTTTGGCCTGAAAGGTGAGCAAAAACCAGGTGCAGCAGCTTTGCCCAACACAGATCCTACAAAAGCAGCTGGAGTTGAGACACAGAAACATTGATAATGAAAACAAACTAAAACACAACTAAATAAAAATGTTGTCACTGTTTGAGCACATTATTGGTTAATTGTGAACTGATAGATTCCTTTTTTAGATCACAGAAATTGTAAATTTGTTGTCATGCGATACAATATTTGGGGTGAAAAACACACGGGATGTGTATGTGTTTCATATCAATCTTTGTCCATTAGCTCTAACTGTGTTCGTTGATTTACTAGATTTGTTTGCACTGGCATTTTTCTTATGAAGACATCTTTCATTCATTTCTTTGTTTCTTTGCCTCTGCAGTGTCTAGTTTGGGGATTTTAAAGAAGTGAAAGGTGAGCCTTTCTCCACCTGAAAATGATGAGTGAGTTTGGGTTTTATACCTTTAACCATAACGGTCTTCAGTTATTTACAGACAGAATTTTGTGTAACTACAAAATAAAAAAAAGAGACATAAACACATGCTTTGACAGGCATTTGACGTGCATCCAAAGATGCAGTTAGAGTCAGCATGAGGATTTAGGCTGACAAGCTGACAGACAAATACATATAGGTATAACCTTTTCTTTGCCTTCCTCCAGATGAGGAAGGCAAAGAAAGAAGTCTCTGGTTTTGCCTGTCCATTCAGGCACATTATAGGGGTGGACAGATCCATTCAATCATTTCCTCCTCCTGTCACATGGACCTGTTGGATCATATCTGTACTGGGAAAGAGCAATAGGCAGGGAACACTCCAGAGATTTGGATTCCAATTTCCATGTGTAAATGATTTCTGATCTTCTTGATTCTCTTGTCATCAGAGTACAGTCTGAGGTTGTTGATAGTAACAGAAGCTTGTTTTCTTTTGTCAAAACTGTACGTTTTCGCCAGACACCCAAATCAAAGCTTATCTTTTAGACTCCAGGCTTATCATTTTTACAGTTATTTTGTCAGTAAATCATAGATACTTTTTAATCTTATTTTCCCTTGAACAGCAAAACCCCCATGACATGACATATTTTTTATTTTGAAAGGACATGGCGTCTTGCATTTTAGTAATAATGTGTTCTTATAAAAAAGTAAATGTTTGTTCCTCTCATTTTTGAACACACTGTTTTATCATATTTTATTGAGTTCTGTGTTGGAAATGAATGAATGTGGCTGTTTTTCGTAGTTCAACAGTGACATCTGCTGGCCACTTCTGTAACTGCAGAAGTCCATACCCATGGCAACATTGTATTATTTTGGGGCATCTCAATTAGACAAATCCATTTTACCACTGGGCCTTTATGACTTTAATTAATTAATGACAATTTAGAGAGAAAACAAATGAGATTGAATATGGACTAATCCTCGAGCACGTGTTTTTTTTCTCTCCTGTCTTCTTCCAAAACCACCTTTGCAGAAACACATCAAATTCAAAATGGCAGCCTTAAAAACAAACGAGAGGCAAACATCAGACAGCCAATCATCCTGCTCACTCAGAGGAGCTGTTTAATCTTCTGCAGGTGTGCAAGTGTGTCTGACCTTCAATTAATCCACTGATTTCTTCATTTCCTCTCACCCTGCACTGTAAGATTTTGGCCCATAGCCTTTTCTGCTATTTTCTCTTGTCATTTCAACTTTTCTCATCTTTTGTCTCAGCCATGTGCTGAGAAGAGACTGGGTGTGAGCAATTTATCTTTCTTCTTTGCCTACAGTGAACTGCAAATATTAGATCAAGATAAACATAGGGACTACATTTTGTATAACGTTTAAGATTTCCGTACTTTAAATATTCTTAGTTCAAAAACAGGGAAATATCTTTGCAGAAACTAACTCCATGAATACTTTAAAAGAGATAATTAAATATCTTATCTGTAATGAACACAAAACACCCACAAAGTAGAATACATATAGCACACTGATTAACTATTTATACAGTCGAAATTATGAAGACTAAAGCATCTTGTAAAATATCAGATAATATCAATTAAAGCATATGACTACTCATTACCAAATAATATCCAGGATTGTTTTTATAGATTAAGAAAATTTCCACAATATGAGAGGAACAGGAAAATTCAAATTGCAAATAGTATGAACAAACTGTAGGGGGTTTGTGTGTCTGTGTAAGCAAAATAAATATGGAATAGTGGGGTTTGAACAAAAACACTGTAAAATATTGTAAAGTTTAAAAACAGTTACATGCATATTGGACGGGCACAATACAAAAAATACTAGCATGTACAGATCCCTATTAGGACATAAAACAACGATTTATAATAAACTTGGGTAGTCATATATATAAAAAATATTATTGCTATTATTATTAATGGGAATTGATGATATGGAACACATTTATGATTATTAGATTATAATTATTCCATTATTATCTTGAAAGCTAAATTATAAACACTTTTAAGAGCCAGATTTTAATAAGCTAAGCCTCTGCCTGTTCCTCTTTTGCATTGTTAGATTTATTATATTATTGTTGTTGCTATGACTATTATTATTTAATAATAGTAATTCTAATTATTAGCATGGTTGAAACAAAATTAATGAAACAATACATTATTCACAGAAATTAAAAGCAAAAATTTCATTCAGCAAAAATCAGCAAAAACAAGTGTTTCTTTGTTCTTTCTTGTTCTTTCCTGTTTTTTGTAAGTCTTCCACAATGAAGCACTTTAAAAAAAGTTATATATCTAAACATGTAAAAGAAACGTATGGGATTCCTGATGTACCGGTAGTTAAAATGCATGTTACTTCAACTAAATTATTTCAACAAAATGACATTTTGGATCATCTGGTTCTCTGCAGTATCTCACTGACCTCTTAAAACCCAAGCTTATATCTGAGATATCCCTTTACACAATTAGTCACAGGGCCCTAGTTAAGCAGAACTAACTACTGTGATAGTATATAAACCTACAATGTGATGGCTACGCATGTGGACGCCAGGTCCTAAGAGATTAAGGACTTTTTCAGGTCAAACACTTTTTAAGCTTTTTAATGTGGTCAAGGCAAGACGTTTTGAGTTATAAACTATGTATGTTTGTAAAAACATTGACAAAACTGGCAACAGAAAATGATTACCCTTTAAAAAACTAGTTACTATATCATTTTAGATCAAAACTTTGTCCTAGCACTTGAAATCAAAAAGCAATTCCTGAAATGACCTAAATTGACATTTGTCCACAAACAGTATTTTAAGAGAGAATCCAGTGCATACCTCAGTAGAGATGAGTTAATTTCTTAATCATCACAAAAACTATGCCTAATGCAAATGATACCTAAAGGTGCATTCATTATTTTCAGAGTCACAGTAAATTATTAATGTACAAAAATATAATTTCTAGGTATTTTTGTAAGATGTCTGCTTGCATAAAGACTAAAGGATACACTATCAGCAAAAGGATAAAATATTTCTAAAATGATTATATTTCCTCATTCCTTCTCATTGTGAGGCGCCGGCTCACAGGGAGAAGGCTCTGGTTCAAATCCCAGCAGGACATTTCTGTGTGGAGTTTTCATGTTCTCCTCGTGTTTAAGGGCCTTTTTCTCCAGGAACTCTGGCTTCCTTCCATGTTCCAAAAACATGGTTCATAGGTTAATTGAAGATTCTAAATTTTTCTAAGGTGTAAATGTGTGTTTGTGATCCAGCAACCCTGTGACCCCGAAATGGATTCAGCAGAATCAGACAATAGATGGATGGAGGGTAAACATAGCTAAACATGTGCTCTAAAATTAAGTGTACTTTCCTAGTAAAAGTATAACGGCAAAGGAGTGAATTGAAAGTGCTTTAAATGATTAAAAATGGAACCTAAGTTCCACTGCTCTACAGGAAATGAGAAAAACTCTTCTTCTCAGTTATTCTGAAAAGAGTCACATAATCTCTTAAAACTGTAGTGATTAGGATTTTTGACATCTGCGCTCGGAGATTTGATTTTTATCCCTAACCGAGCTATCCACGTCTAAATTTGCAAAACCGTATTTGATTTAATCAACGTCACAAGAAAAGTCACCAATCCCTTTTAAACCCAAAAAGCACAAATTAACTGTAAAAAAAAGAAAATGACACATTAGTAAACATATTTACATCAGACAAAGGGTTTGATGAAGGTCAGAAGCTGCCCCCAGCTGGACGATTTGCCTGCATGTCAGCGTTTTCTTGAAGAGACGCTGCATCAGATAAGAGCCTTTGGGAGGTGGCATCACTGAGCCTCTTCAGAAACAGTCTTTCTGCTGCTGCCGTTCAGGGGGAGGCGGCTGGCATTAACTGGAGTGACAGAGGCCTACTTCATTCGCCCTCTACATCATCTTCACTTTCCTTTTTATAAACCTCTCATCAGCCCCTCTCTCCAAACCCCCCCCCCCTTTTTTCCACTCAATTTTCTCCAATTTACTCTGCCCCCCCCCCCCCCCCCACACCTCTCTTCTCCCTCATCTCCCTCCATTCCCCAGTCTTTTGGGCATTTTCTAGTCACATAGTCAGGCATGTGAAGAGAAGGACTTATGTAATATGCCTTCTATACACAATCACCCCTCTTTGTCTCTTCTGGTCCGTCTTTCTTTGTCTTTCTCCTCACAGTGTACCAATTTGACGATGAAATAGAGGCTACAAAAGTCAAATGAATCTTCCGTCTGTAGGGAGAAATTGTATTGTCAGTGTTCCGACTTTCATGCTCCTGCTGTGGTGGTAAATGGGAACAATTTTTCACCCACCGTTAAAAAAGCACTCATTTACTTTCACATTGTATTCATAATAATTAAGTTTTTCTCTCTTTTACAAACAGTGAATAATTTCCTATCATCTCAAAATTATATCTTTTTATTGGGGGGGCTGTAAACACAATATTGTATACCTTCACAAATAAATTCATGCTGCATGCAGACTGTACAGTGAAGCTTATGCTTTTTATTGCTAAAAATTACATTTAATCTTTATTTATTTATTTTTTTAAGTCCCAACAAACCAGGAGCTTTATAGTCCTGAGTAAGCATGATGGATAATTGCTTCTGACAAACAGTCAGAATTGTGGAGGTGGGCAGGATTGAGCCAAATCCGCTTTAGAGATAGCAAAGGTGCTCATCGTGCAGGTCTGTTCATTCTAAAATGCAATTTATATTTCCCCATATTTACAAAAAATAAATAAATAAATAAAAAGGTTGGCTTCAAATGACCTTCTAAATATTTGCTGATCCTTTCTGTTGCGTCCATATGATATTCTGAGTTGCCAATCAAGAAGAAAGGACATTTATCTGTGTTTTCGAAAAATTCAAAAACTGATGAACGAGAAACCTTTGTTGTTTATTGGAATTTTCAGCAATTTTTCATTTTTTTTATTGTGCACCAAAGTGTCTGGTGTTTCCAATAGGGGCAATCATGTATGTTACAAAATCATGTCTGCATTCATGCAGAGGAAAGATTTAGCTTCGCTGACTAAGGTGCAGCTCCATCATGCTAATTTCCACTGTGATTCATTCCTCTTTGTCTCAGACAGACATGGCGCATAATTTGAAGACTGAGGGTGGGTGGTGGGAATGGTGAATTGACACGAACCCAGGGGCAGTCATGAAACAGAGTCACTCATCTGTTTCCAACGGAGAATAATGCACTACACTGAGCACGTGCAGCAGCCGAACCTCCTTGCATACATCCTCAAACGTACAATGACATAGATTTTACAGAAACGCATGCTCCTGTCGCACCACAGCCACATTCAGAGTCTCATTGGTGTATGAAGTCACACGAAGCCTTTTACTGCATTCAGAGGGCACATATAACTAGATGCAACACATCCCCAGAATATTTCTTTCTATTATAAAACTGAACAAAACCCATATCCAGTCCTTTCTCATCAGTAATGTATGAGACATTAGACAGAAAACAAGGGTTTCATTGTGGCCCAGTTTGAAAACAGATTCCTTGCAAGCAAAAGAATGGGACAGAAACTCATCATTAAGAATAGCAACAATTCTGCCACAGTATTCCAAAAGATTCAAGTCTTTCTGTGGAAAATTTTCCTTAGGAAAAAAAAAGTATTTTTTTAATTAAAAGTTTCATAAATGCCTTTGACTGCGCGTTCAATCCAGGAGCAGGTAATTGTATACTTTTTTGTCAGCTATAAATCCCCTTTATTTTATATCAGTCCTTAAAAGGTGTCAAAAGAGATTTTAGCTTTGAAGATAAAATCTTCCAAAATGACAACAAAAATATTTATTGGTCAATTTCCTTATTTAATGTGATCAAACTATTGCAACGTATATTATTTTGCGTACAGCTTGCTTAAATATAAAAAAATTCTTTTAGTTTTGAAGGAAATCTTAGTCTCTGGTTAGCTTGAATATAAAATTATGACGTATGTTAAAAACTATCAACTCATTTTGATGATCACATCAAGTGTTAAGTGTCAACTTTAAGCTAATGGTATTTGACTTTTTTCATATAAAAAAAAAGGCATTCAGTGCCATTTGGACATTTTTGCTGCATTTAAGTAGAACCTTTTTCCTTTAAAAAAAAAACAAACGAAAGAAAGAATGAAATCTACAACTGCATTAACTGCTTCAAAAATACAGATAGTACAGAACCGGAATATATTTTTGAAGTTCTAAAATGCAAAGTCTGAACTTGACTGAAAACAGAGTTGGCACATTAATCTCTTGTCCCTGAAATAAAGACTCAACTATAATGATTTAGACGGCAAAAGAAAATGGAAAAAATACAGGAAGATTAGCAGCTTCCTGCGACAGATGTGTGGTCACGCGACTAACTTAGTGATTGTCACAGCTAATTTCACTGGCGATAAAAGAAATGAAGTTGATTAGGCATGGCAAGACTCTGCAGAGGGGTTTTTAGCCAAACAATACAGCTAACTGGTTAAACAAGCTCATGTTGAGGGGAAAAGGCAGGTTTAGAGGAAAATTCTATTGCTATAATCAACATTTAGAAGTAGGGTCTTTTAAATTTCTTAAAGTATTTTATTTTGATCTTTCTCTGTGGTGATGCTTCACCCAGGCTTGCTGTTGCTGACCCTTACTTTACATGGTTTCTTTTACGCTTCTCCACATGCAGTGTTGTTCCACAGTGTGGTTGGAGCACACACAGTCAGTTATGTGTTACAGTGTGTTATGATGCTTCATTTCCTCTCTTGATCTGCATCTTTTCCTTCTTAATTTTCATGAGCACCATAAGCTCGATGCAGGAACTCACTTAGCATCAGTGCAGTGTGTTACTCAACAGCTTCATCAACGACCTTCAGCACTCCATGGTGCGCTTTTTATCAGCCACACAATTCGATAGGGTACAAGCAGGATAGGAGCTTGAAGTTCTGGTTGGGTTAAGGACACGGCTGGAGATGTGGTTAGGTCAATTTTAGGGTGAAGATTTGGGTTAGACTGCAATGATAAAAAAGTCCAAAGCTGCACAAATGTGTGTGTTTGTGCACATCCCAGTGCCAATGTGTTAGAGCGGCAGGCAGACATTATCTTTGCAATTCCAAGCCCCGTCCATCATGTGGCAGTGTGCAGCTTCTTAGCAGCTGATGTCACAATGGATGAGAGCCAGTCAAAGTCAGCGTAATCCCTTTAACACGCATTCGCATATGCAAACATGCACACTGTGCATGCACACACAGATGTGTCTGGTCTTTATCTCTGTGTGCAGCTTGAAGCTTACAGCCCGCCTCCCCCCCAGTATTCTCCTGCTCTTCTCTTTTCTTTTTTTTTATGTCTCTTTGGAAACACAAGGCCTGCTAATGGAGACAAGGAAAAGGCTTCTGACTACACTGACATCCATGTTAATTTATTACAGTAACGTTTAAAAAAAGGAAATGGAATGGATTTTCTGTCTGCTTGTCTGTGCATTATCAACATTATTAAATATTTGAATGGTGTAGTCATGCAGTTGTTAAATTCTGTAAAACAATATTTTTTATGCTTTTATTTATTTATCTAGAAAAAAAAAGGTTTAACCTAATAGGCAAAGACTGCATCATGTTACTGATGCTACAACACATTAATTACTAAATTGCACAAAGGAAATGTTGAATGAGTGTAGAGTAATTATGTTTTAGTACAATATTTGCTTGTTTGGATCAAAAAGTATCAAAAGGTATTATTATTTTATTCTGTGATGCCAAAGAAAGAACTGTCATTATTAAGTATTTTATATTCAACACTGAAGTTGATGTGAAATTTGTTTTAGATTGTGGTTTCCCATTATGCATTCCCATCAGAAAATACGCTAATATTGTTGAAGAGTCAGTCTGGGAGCCGGTTTAGCTCGTGCTGGTTTGCAGCACCTTCCAACTGTGAAACCAGGGTTCGACTCCGGGCTGCTCCCTGTTCCCTTCTCTACTTCTGTGCCGGTCCCAAGCCCGGTTGCTTTGAGAGGGTTGCGTCAGGAAGGGCATCCGGCGTAAAACATTGCCAAGTTTACCATGCGGCGACCCCTGATGGGAAAAGCCGAAAGGGAAACAACAACATTGTTGAAGAGTCAGTCTCCATCTTTTCAGGAGCTACACATGGCTGAAATTCACGCTGCAAATTCATTTATAACCCTGCATCTTTTTTCTTAGGTTTCAAATGTCACAACCTACGTTTCCTTGACAGAATGACTATTTGATTTATGGCACAAATCTTGGCTTTTTTTAAAGGAAAGGAACCTTTGCTTCACAATATTTCAAGACATTTATTTAATCTCAGAAACAGTCAAGCCATCCAGAAATACACCTTTGCTCCCTTCAGTGCAAATTGTACTACTTAATGTTTTGAGAGGACAGTTGATGACTAAGGAAAAATATAGGAATTTTGCTTGAGGGTGGGTCTCCTGCTTCACATCCAGGTAATAAGCGGGGCTGACGCTGAACGTTCACAGCCTTCATTGCTAATGTCACTGGCGACTTAGAATGCAGGTTGAATTATGTTATTTTTAAAGTGGGAGTGATGAGATAAGCTCTCTGCAGGCAGATTTCTGTTCCGTGAGGGTAGTTGGAAGTGACAGCTGTCTTGCAAGTTTGAGAGGACGTGGACAAAAATATGTCCTGAGTGTTGTTTTCAAGATGACTTGTTGGCTTCGCTTAAGGTCAGTAAGTGAGCAACAGAACAAGGTGATGTTCTCAAATGCTGACCTTGACTCACATGCATTTGGAAAGTTGACTGAATCCTCTTTTAAACCAAATTACTTGGGAAAAATTAAATACTTTCTGAAATTCTGAGCCGCCATATTGTTGAATTAAAAGCCCTCCATAAATGCTTAAGAAAGAAATATACATGGAGGTGAATAAAGAAAACTAGTCTGTAAAAAAATTTCACAACTTGATAAAGTTTTGGAGTACATTGGATTTTTTTTAAAAAAAATTTAACCTTCGGGGAGTGCAGGTATAAGCTGAAAATTAAAGACCCACTCTGACCATCTCCTAATCTATTTTAGAAGCATTCACAGTGGTATTTTAATAATGATTATGGCGTTTTTTGCTAAAACAAAAAATAATTCTGTCATTTTCTAGGACATAGTTTCTTCAGAAGCAGTAGTATTCTAGAAATTGACCTATGAGTTGTGGGCGAGACCATTGGTGTGGAGTAAGCCCACCTCTACTTCCGATCATCCATCTGTTTACACTCTCTCCCACAAGCTTACAGCCCCTCACACTCCAATCAATTCCTTGTCCCCTCACCGCCCGGTGCAACAAAAAATGGCCAGCAATATTGGAGCAAATTCAGCCGTAGAGTTTGGAGCCAGATGTCAGATTGTGACGTACATAGATCTATTTATCAACAAGTGGATGCATCAGAATGGAGCGGAGCAGGCCCCCCATTGCGGCCCACCATTACTACAAGTTTTTTCCGACTGCGTTTTTGTCTACTCCTGAATCACCAAGATTTGAATAAAAAAATACTCAGAAATGCACTCATTCATTCATCATCTAAGCCGTTTTTTTCCCTTTCAAGGTCACGGAGTTGCTGGAGCCTATCCCAGCCACTTGTGGGCAAAGGCAGGGGACATTCTGCAGAGGTTGCCAGTCTGTCGCAGGGCTAAGAAATTCAGTTTTAAGCTGAATTTTCTTGTATGTTTGTCTTCCACCATCAGAAAATTCCACAAAAAATATGCTAAAAACACAAAAAATACAATTTATATCAGACTGGGTCTCCAAATAGAATTTAAAAAAAAACTTCCTCCCCCTGCTTTTTTTCCTCTGCAACATTACGCATATATTTGTAATCATATTAGAATATACTACTAAATATTCAGAAAAAAGTGCTCTTGTCACAGGCGCTGTTTGAAACTGCAATCAGAAAAATCAGCTGCTATGGTGTGGGCTGTTGCCTGAGTCTGAAACCAGGAGAGTCTTCAGCCTCAATCACATATGAATGAACACCCTTGGAATTGTGTGTGGGTGTCTGCTTTTTTTAAACTTTAATCACTGGGTTCATAGTTCTTGGTAGTCGCCTATGGTCTGATCAGGTACAGCAGTAACTCACATAATAAGACTTGAAAGTAAAACAATCATTACATTTTGAATCTGGCCAACACTTTATGATTATCAAAACAGATGATTTATCATGCACTATTTTAAATAAAAATGTCTATTATTTCTAAATCATAAAAAAACATAATTAAGCAACCCAGTAACAACAATGTAGTTTGATTCAGTAAGTCCAGTCTTACTGGAAAATGTTTCAGCATTTGATTCTCAAGTATTGCATCAGTCCCCTGAATTATCCTTGCTAAACCCATTAAATTACAGAATTGACAGAAAATTCTTTTTTTTTTTTTTTTTATTAAGATGCTTTTTTAAAGCCCTTTTATGTAATCCACAAAAAACTGTTAAAATATCATTTTTTAATGAGATACAGGATATAGATAATATCAATTATGATGTAATAAGTGATTTGCAAAAATATAGACATGAGCGTTTTGGACAAAATGACCTTACTCACCCAGTGTTTCACATCATATAGTTAAACTAGGGTGTAACTGTATAATAAAGAATTATCAATAAAAAATGTTGCATTCTTTCAATAAAGCAAATAGTCATTGAATAACAACAATAACAATAAATGTGTTATTTTCATTGTAAAGCTTTGAATATTAGTAAAACTTTTCTTGCCAAAAGAGATATTGAAGTGAGCAGAAAAAAAAGCCCTTTTACTGCCCCTAGTGGAAGGATATGTCACTACAGGACCAAAAACATGGACCACGTTATATTCATAGAGTTTCTAAGGAAAGTTTTGATCATGCTGATGAGATAGGGGTCTCAGAAATGTGTGTATCAAATGTGATACTATATATATGGTTAAAATGTCTTATCAATAAAATTGAGGTTAGGTTGAGGCAGAAATTATGTCACATTTCAGTTTTTGTCACATCTAAAGTTAGCGAATGTGACTTTAAAATAGTATTCTTTGTGAAACAAACATGTGCTGTAGTATTTCTCATTGGATTGACTATTCACGTTTAAAGAATTCTGAGATTAAGGGAGCTGAAAAACGTTTTGTGGGACATTGTGGTTCCAAAAAACTGCCATTTAATACTACATGAGTGTACAGTCATACCCATTTTAACACATCTCATTCAGTGAACACATAGAGCCTTTGTGCTTTCTGTGAAAAAAAGCTTGTTTCATCATGCAAACTTCCTTTTACGTGATGACACATTTGTGGTATCTCTTGAGAGGCATTCAGGGGTATAATTGCCTTTGTACGAAACAAAAAAAAAGACAGAGATAAATTTCCTCCTGTCCCCCACCATTGGCCCTCAAATGAAAAATGAAGAAATTCTAGTCTATTAATAAACTATTCGAACATGCTTAATATTTCCAGAATTACATCTCCTTTTCCACAGAAGGGTAGAAATTTAGTCCCATAATGTCCTAACAATGCCGTCATTGGTGACCCACATTAGGGGGGGAAACCATAAATCATAGCTTGAGAGGTGAGCAGCAATGGCTACAAACCAAAGAAAGCAATTCAGCCATAGCACCAGGGGAGTGCCTATCTCCCTTTGCAACACTGAGTTAAGTTATGAAATGCAGAGGTTGCATAAAGTAACCTTACCACCCAAAGTGTGTGTGCATGTGTATACGCTTGCTTTGTTGGTATTTTGTGTTCACTCACCGGCCTTTATGATATACAAATGACTGTTTTGAAAGTGACAGATTAATTGCTGGTTTCATCTCACCCTTGAATGGACTAGTGTGTCTGCCCATGGGTGGTGGAAATCACATGTTCCACATTAATCAAAAGTGAACTGAGAAAGCAGGCTAGCCAAAAACCATCTGTTGAGACCTGAATTTAATAAAGGCAGAGCTAAAATGCGCTGGAACAAATGTCTCTAGGTACCATGGCTCTCCGGTCAGTCTTCAAAGTTCATTGATTTTCTGGGAAAACTGCGTTTATGCCAATAAAACAAGACATTCCTGCTTTGCCTTTTTTTGCAACAATTATCTCTATAATATTTACAAATATTGACTAATAAGTTTAATTTCTATGTTCATCATATAGAATTTTTCTATTCAAAGAGAATGAAAAAGCTGCAATAGAAAATAAACCATTTCCCTGTGTTTGTGGATTCATGCAAGCCTACCTTAAATTATTACAAGGTATTTGCCATTTGTTATGATGATTTAAATTCTAGCTACCATCTTTGGTTTCGTGTACATTAGCATCTTGCCCTTCCCAAATATAGACCCTGACAGTGACGTCACGCGAGTGCTGTCGTCCGCCATTTTCGGGAGTCAAGCTTTAACTGTTTTGGTACGTTTGACGGGTAAAATAGGCGGCTCTGTTGCAAGAGAAAATGAGAAATAGCCACCAAATCTCATCATGGTGCTCATGTGTAGGTTGTTACATCAGAAAAACACCACTTTCAAAGGTCTCATTTTACCGAATTCCACGTGATGAAACCAGAAAACGATGGATGGGAAAGGTGGCAGCCAACAGATGCCAGCAGACTCTGCTGGCACATTTTGTACCATGTATGCCTATGTTTACATATAATATTTGTCCTAAAAGTGATTAATATTTATGGATTGGCACCGTTTGACTGTTTTCTGATACTGGTCCCAATTAGTTACCTTTGAAATGGGGCCAACAAGGCAGATACAAGGCAGACAATTGAATAGATATGACAAAAATTGACACCACAAAGATCCACGACAGTAACACTCTCTGTTTGACTCCCAAATAGCGTGGAGGGGCTCATGTGCAAGAGGTCTAACTATGTTGCTTTAAGTCTTGACAGACCAGAGTCTTAACGGCACACCATGTTGGCCTATGTCTTAATCTACAATGCTCAGGTGAAAATGGTTGTTTTCAAATGCTAGGTTAGGAAGATGCTGAGATTCTCTTTGGAAAGTGATCAGGATGGATAGGATCAGAAATGAGTACATCAGAGGCTTGGAAGATGAAGTCAGAGAGGCCAGACTGAGATTGTTCAGACGTGTCCAGAGGGGAGACAGTGAATGCTGAGTCTAGACCTTCCAGGCAAGAAGTTAAGAGGAAGACCAAAGAGGAGGTGTATGAATGCATTCAACAAAGACATAAAGGTAGCTGGTGTTAGAATAGAGGATGCAGAAGGATTAGATGGAGGAAGCTAATTCACTTTGGCGACCCCTAAAGGAGAATGCCGAAAGGAAAAGAAAGTTTGTCATTTCGTTTTCTTTAAGAAAAAATAATTTTTGATGCAATGTTCACAGTGGCCAACCCCTAGCAAAAATCGCACAGAATTTACAGAATTAATGGATAAAAAATAACAATTCCATAAATGAAAGCCAAAGGAAAAAAGAAAAATGTAATAAGCAAACTCTTTATTCATTATTAAGAAATAATTTGATCTTAATCTCCCTTCATATAAACATTTTTTTGGGATCTCAGGAAAAGAATAATAAGTTAATGTAAAACAAACTTCATTATACCCTCCAACCAGAACCACTTAACAGCAGGGACCCATAGTCCTCATAACCACTCACCCATGGTTTGTCATTACAGATTAATGAACCCACTGTCAAGCAGCACTTCATTTAATTTTCCCCTTGGTAAATTGATCTTCATATTAATTGATAAACAAACAGCAGAACATGTTTTACTTCACTGCTTGCATGGCAGTGAAGTAGATTGTGCTTTCCTCCAAAGGGTAATGCATTTTTTAAAGTGTGTGCTTCTATATTCCTGTCTGAAAATGCCATGTTGTGTCCCTTAGTTTCATCAAATTGTTTTATTTAATCATCTGACTTTGTTGTAACACTAGTGCAAATGGTGAAATTAATTGTCTAGGTTTGGCCCTGAATTGACTGGAAACGCTACATTAATATGGAAATTTCTTACTTGGACTTAACACTTAAGAGACTAATACATCTACAGAATGTTGTTCATGAAATGCCGTCTTTTATGCAAAACTATTCAAAAAAATGCAAATTATTATTTATTCTCTAGTTGTAATCAAGTAGAGGTTTTTTAACCGCTTTTTACTAAAGTTTTGTGCAAATCTGTCTGTGTGATTTGTGCTTTCCATCAAATCCTATTTTGAAGAAAAAACCTAAAGGAGACAGGACATCTGTCTACATTGTTTGGCATTTGTTGCATGCGCTACATACAGAAAACTGTCACGGTGTATCAGGATGACCCAGATGCAGGACGAGACTACAAGGTTGAGGGAAGATCCAGAGTTCTTTTATTAACAGAAAACACCACTTTGGGTGGGAAAAACTCCACAAACATAACAGGACTCGAAAACAGCATGACTCAGGTAAGGAAACCAGGACAAACAGAGTGAACTAAAAGAGCACTCCGACAGAGCAGAAATGGACACACTTAAATAGAGCTCAAATGAACCTAAAGTGCAGGCAGCTGTGCGCCACTCATGAAGAGCCAAAGGAGAGGAGGCGGAACCCTCCAGGAGAACCAACAGTCAACCTGCATACAAGACACAACAGATTAAACAAAACAGAACTGAAGTTTTTGACAGAGCCCCCCTCCTTACATCCGGCTATGCCAGACAGACGACACAGCTTGTCCAGGATGATCCCGGTGGAACAGGGAGATCAATTCTTTGTCCAAGATGCGTCGTTCTGGAACCCAATGACAATCAGCCAGACCATAACCCTCCCAATCCACCAGGTACTGGGTGCCCTGGCCTACCCTCTGAGAAGCGAGAAGAGTCTTGACAGTGTATACTGCGGTCCCATCCATGAGACAGGGAGGAGGGAGATCCTCCGATGCTACATGGAGAGGACTCACTCTCTCAGACTTCAGCTTGATCACATGGAACACTGGGTGTACTGTCAAGGTGGACATGAGGTACAGCTTCACAGCCACAGAGTTGATGATCCTGCTGATGGTGAAGG
This sequence comes from Oryzias latipes, assembly GCF_053564925.1. Classification (NCBI taxonomy): domain Eukaryota; kingdom Metazoa; phylum Chordata; class Actinopteri; order Beloniformes; family Adrianichthyidae; genus Oryzias; species Oryzias latipes. The sequence continues at coordinate 11,197,196 of NC_136241.1, forward strand.
GGCCGATGAAGCGAGGAGCTACCCTTGAGAGGGATGTCCATGGAGTCCAGCCGGACCCTGTCCCCCACCTTATACTCAGGAGAAGTCCTGACACATATTGCGTTCAAATAGATAAACGTCCTTTTTCGGAGGACATAGAAGGCCACCAAAATTGCTGTGCCCCCGAAAATGTCGTCCACGTAATGCCAGGGTGGGCCACCAGCCGAGAAGAGTGTCCCTATTTCAGCACATGGGGAAAAAGACTGGATGGAACAAACAGACAGCAAACAGGACATCCAGCAAGAACAGCAGTCATCTCTCATCAAAGCCTTAACCTTGCATTCCAGGGCCCAACGTGTTGTGCCCAACACCATAGATTGTGGATTTAATGGCGCCACTAGCTCTGTCCACCACCTTCTCCTCCTGGTTTGGACGAGAGAGTGCGTCTGGCTTAAGGTTAAAGACAAGGTGAACTTGAACCTGTTAAAAAACGGGGACCATCTTGCCTGCCGGGAGTTGAGTCTTTTAGCACCGCTCTAGGTTCTTGTGGTCGGTCCAAACAAGGAGGGGATGCTCAGACCCCTCTAGCCAATTGCGCCACTCCTCGAGAGCCATTTTTAGCGCTAGTATTTCTCTGCTCCCTATATCGTAGTTTCTCTCCGCAGGAGTAAGCTTGTGGGAGAAGGATGTGCAGGGATAGATTTTATTATCGGACACTCTTTGTGATAACACAGCTCCCAAACCGGAGTCAGACGCATCCACCTCCACAATGAATTGTTTGGAGATGTCAGGCTGAACCTGAATGGGAGCCTCAGAGAAGCATCTCTTAAGTTTTGTAAACGCTTTTTTGGCTCCCTCATCACAGACCAAATGTACCTTTTTGGAAGACAGTCCATGGAGAAGTGCAGCCACGCCACTAAAGACCCTACTGAGTCACCTGTAGAAGTTGGCAAAAGCCAGGAAGTGTTAAAGTTGATGTGACGGTGAGGCCAGGGGGAAAAACCCAGGAGCAGGAAGAAACGACACAGATCCAGTTCTCACTCGAATGGCTTTAATGCCAGAAGCTCAAACACAAACTGTCATACAGATAAACAAAAATGTACTTATTGATCATGTCTTTAAGCACATAATTGATTAGACTCTGAAAAACTGCAGGAGCGTTTGTTAAACCAAAGGGGAATGACAAGGTACTCAATGTGTCCAGTAGGGGTGTTGAAGGCTGTCTTCCACTTATATCTGTCTTGGATGCACACCAAATGATATGAGCTACGGAGATTCAGCTTGGAGAAAATGATGGCACCCCTAAATAAATCAAAAGTTGTGTTCAGCAATGGGAGGTGGTAAGTGTTGCGCTAAGTAAAACTGTTCAAATCTTGCTAGTCTATGCAGAGATGCAATCCACCACCACATTTGCCAACAAAGAAAAACTGCTTCAGATGGAGAAGAGAAAGGTCAGATGATGCCGGCCTAGAAACTCTCCTGTAGGTACTCCTCCATTGCCTCCCACTCAGCGGAGGATAGAGGACATATATGTCCTCTAGGTGGTTGTGTCCCTGGGAGAAGGTCAATAGAACAGTCATACAGGCGATGTGGTAGAAGAGATTTTGCCCTAGTCTAAAACACTTCTCAGATATCATGATACTCAGGGGGAACCCTGCTCAGGTTCGGAGGTGGATGCAGAGAGGGAGAAACAGAAGAACGAACTGGAGCAGCATTCAAACAGTAAACAAAAAGGGCTCCAGGATAGCACTCTTTCTGAGGACCAGACAATGTGAGGAGGGTGCTTACAAATCCATGGGAAACCTAAGATACTAGGATGTCTCATCGCTTCAACCACAAAAAGGACTTGAGTTCATTATGATTGCCAGATACATTTACAGTAACTGGTTCTGTCAGTGCTGAGACCTTGTGAATCATGGAGCCATTTGTAGGGTTTATCTGTAACGCAAGTGCAAGAGGTTCAACTGGGATTTTTAGTCTATTCACTCACCTGATCTGAACTCGATAGACAATCTATGGACTCTGTTCAAGAGGAAGATAAGACACTAGATCAACTACACAGATGACCAAGCTGATCGCCTCCAAGCTGTTGCAGCACACTGATGCAGAAATTCACACAAAAGGAGGCCCAACATAGCATCAAGTGCATGGACTTAAAAATAGTTTTGAAAGCATGACATTAATGCTAAAAATATATATTTTTCAATTGGTCTAATGTGACACTAGGATTCAGGTCCTCATTTCTATGGGTTTTAATCAGCAGAATTTCAAGAAATAAAGGCATGAAATATTTCAATCTGCTAAGATTCTACATACATTTTAGTTTTTGATATAACTTACAAACAATAAAAAATGATTTTAAAATTTTCTATTTTCTATTTTTTGTTGAATCCATAGTTCTATAAGTCAGATGCATTTTCCAAGGATCTTTTACAATAAAATAGAATGTTATTTTAACCATTTCATTCCCTTTATTTTGGAGAGTGTGATAAATATACTTTTTTTTTAACTTGTCCTGTCCAACAGCTGAGCTGACAGATGAGAGCTGAAAGCCTCTTGTGTTGAACATATTTTACTGTTAAAATAGGGGTTATGAATTGTTTGACACACTGGGTGTATATTTAAATAAACCCCTTTGGTAATTTAGGCTAAAGTTCATTCATCTTACTGATATCTGTAACAGTCTTTTGTTGGACCGGACGGAAAAGAACAGAAGGGAAGAAGAGAGAGGGATGCCAGAGGAGGGGGGGATAGGGGGTGGGGGTAGGGTAGGAGGGTGATCAAAGAAGAAGGGGGTAGAACCGTAAAGTAGCATAAAGCAACACGTTGCTGGATGTTTACAGTCATTACAGTCAGGTTTATAAGTAATATAAATCCAAAAGGGGGCTGGACCTGTCCACACACACCCAAATGCCACAAACATACCATTGGCTCCAACTATACTTTTTTTTAAGGGAAATCAAATTCTCCAATTTATGGATCTGTTTCCTACCAGAAGAATTCAGAGCAAAAAATTGAAATTAGAAAAAAAAGTAGGGTGTTATTAAGATTTGAGAAAAGAAAGATAATATTATCATTTTATTTGCAAAATATTTCACTTTTGTTAAGCAAATAAAACTACAACCATACATTTTCTCAGATAAAGTACTAATTCAACACATTTACAGCAATGATTTTCTATTTAGACCAAGATCCAAAGGTCTCCAAAGCCAGGCTTCCAGCTGAAAGACGCTATGATGGTAATATAAGTTAAACAGGCAGGTTAGAGTATCCTATTAGGAATGGATGGATGAGTGAGGAACGGATAAAGGGGACGTTTGAAATCTCCACTATAAATATCTATAAATATCAGACAGTCATTGCACATAAAGAAAAATCTGTCAAGGTTGATATCATAAAAAAGCATCAGTACAAATATTCTAAATGTATGCATGCAATAACTGCATACATGCATGCAACTCTAAATAATTCGAGCTGAGTGAGCTTGAATGATTATGTCACGTTCTGGTTTGTGCAGGCAAAATGACATAATTTGACCTTTATAGAGGTGTTACACAAGACATTTACCGTGTGAAAAAAAAAAACCATGTGAGGTGGAAAAACTGAAAAAATGCAAATATTTAAAAATATCTATATAAATAGGAAAAATCTATTTCAATAATTTTATTGTTCTCTAGTTTTACATGTTTTTGGGTACAGAAACATGCTTGCTGTCATCAACAATGTCCTCTAAAAGACTAGGATCAGAACGATTTCACAGATTTCTTAAAACAATATTTCTAAAAAGTACTTTAACACAGATAAAGTAATTGTAATCATTGTAATACAATTATTATATATCAATTATTATTTGTAAATGTAAATAAAAAAGATAACAATTTAGGGGTCAGCATGTATTTTTCCCAAACTTGTTTGTCTGCTGTTTCCCAAGGCATTTGATATTGTAATCAGTCGGTTTCAGTTTAGATGCTGTCCCCAAAGTGCCCTCCGTCCTTCTTCACAGACTAACTCAACAATCTGCAATACACCTTGGTGTGGGGTTACCTGGCAGTGCCCCCCCCCCCCCCCCCCACACACACACACACTTTGTTACCGCACAGCTTTGAGCCCCTTAAGACATGTAGGACCCGTTGCTGGGAGGGTGCTTGGACATCACTGTCATAGTTCTCATAGTGTCCTACCCACCAATTTTACTACACTTTTTATTACACACACTCATGATCCCACCACACTATACACTCCAAAACATACATACACACTTTATACAAGGGAAGTGGGGCCAGTGATCTTCTGTTCCCTTGTGGGTGGAACCCGGCCCTCAGCGGCGGTGGCTGTGTTTTTTGGGTACTGGCTTACTGGAGAAAGTGGTCCTCTCTCGATGCAGGTAGGGGATCCTTAAATTCTCCGGCTGGGCCATAACCTAGGGATCACATCACATCTGAGCTTGGAGGTCTCTGTGTCCCTGTGGTGCTGGTTCTGGTCCTTGCCTCAGAGTGTTGGGCCTCTTGATTGGCCCACGCTCGTTGGTGACCTCTCCAGCTCTCGGGTGTCCTCCTCTTGGACAGGGAGGAGTGGCCCCCGCCTCGCTCTCTGCTGGACTGCAGGACTAGTGGGTGGTTGCCTGCAGCTGGAAGGTGGGTCTTCCTTGGGGGTCCCTGGTTCGTTCCTGGGTTTTGGGTGGGGGATGCTCAGAGCTTGTGGCGGTTGTGGGCTGCTTGACCCAGGCTCTCTGGTGGATGAGAGCCTTGTTCTAGGCCCCGGGCACGGGGTATTGTTCTCTGGCTGGGCTGGGGCTTGTACTCTCCATGCTCCTGTGCCCCCTTGCCCTCTGCCCCTGGGGCCCCTTGTGGTGGTCCTTCTGGCCCTGGTGTGGGTGCCTGGTGATGGGTCACCCAAGGGGTGGTTTCCTTTGACCTGCTTTTCCGCATGGGTGTCTTAGGGGCCCCTGGCTACAACTACTGCTGTCCCTTTGGCAAAGGTCTTGGTGTGGGGTGACTGGGCACTTCTCCTCTTTCTATTTTTCCATTCTATCATCCACAGTAGAACACAAACTCACCTGAGCACAGGTACCGGCTCACCATTGCACAATAGTATGTGTGATACATACCATGAATGACAAATGCCTTACATGTGTTTGCATACATATTTATGTCCGTATGAGTTGTAGTTGTATTGTGTGTGTTGACATGTTTGTGTGTGAAGGTTTTTGGAGCCAATGGGTGTGTTTGTATTATTTGAGTGTGTCTATGGAGAGGCCCCGCCCTTTTGAAGATGTACCTTCAGCAACTTGATCCTTCTTTTTGCAATTCTACTCCCTCCAGAAATTAGGACACCCTCATTAAATAATCAGCTCTGTCTTAAAAAAATGCTCATACTGATACAACAATGTTCAACCCTTTTTTGAAAAATTAAAAAAACACATTACTAAATCCAGCTGCTCTGCTCAGACTCTGAGACAGCAGCACCCGACCCCGGACGCAGAGCTCGGGTGCTGGGTCACGGGGCACAAAGCGCTCCTCCCTGGCATCCCCCTCGAGGGGTGTAAGAGAGGGGAGATGCGAAGAGCCAGCAGGGCGAGAGCGGAGCGGCGCTTTGCACGGGGCCTCCGCAGGGCAGCTGGTCGGTCCCGTATGCGCTCCAAAGCTTTCTCTGGAGTGAAACACCGTCTATGCATGAGGTAAACAAGAGCAGTAGTGACACACGATCGGAATGAACTGTTTACATGCACAGCGATCGGATCAACAATCGGTATAACCCACCTATCTCGATCGGAAAGAAATTTAGATCCGAACGAGTCTGATCGTGGCAGACTATTCCGAACGGCGCGTTTACATGACACATTTTTCTTCCGATCAGGCATTCTTTCCGACTACTTTTGCCAATGTAAACGCAGCTACTGTTGCTTTAACATGTGTTGGATCTGGGTTTTGTTTTGTAAATTACTTGCTAGTAAACCTGACTCTTTTCCTTTTTCCTTACTATATGTTACATTAAAAAAAAAAATCTGTTTATTCTGCAATGTATACAGATAAAGGCACCATTTCCTGCTGCTTGCGTTAAAGCAAAGGTCACAGAACCTGTGCCAAAAAAGCCCAGAGAAAAATGCTGTTTGAAATCATTAAAATTCCTACTCCAACTCAGTGACTTACTGTGCTTCAGGCATTGGCAGATTACTTTTTGGAAAAAAATAAAAATAAATAAAAAATAAAATCAGATATTACATTGGAAAATGTAACAGGCAATTTTGATAGTTAATTTAGTAATTTATAATTTATGTTTTACCCTTTGGGTTCAAAAGTATCAGGTAAAATGGAAAGCAGCTGACTGATGCATGCAGTTCATTTAGAAACCAGCCCTGACTACCTCCTCCCATAAAAATAATTTCAATTTAGAGAAATACACCCAACATTTAGTAGATTTATTTATAAACACAGCTGCATTACTAAATGAAGCATTAAGATAAAAAAGTGTGTTGACATTAACAATTGATTACAGCAGATATTAAGAAATTTGGGGTCCAAGTTGATGGACTGTCAGTGTAAATGATGCATGTCTTGATTGTGCTTTGAACCCTGTCTGGGTGAAAACTGCGAACCAAATCATTTTATGATATCCCTTGAGGAACACATGAGTGTCAGTGATGATGATGGCAGCTTGTGTTGTCTCAAGTGAACAAGCCTAATGACATGGATGAGAAAGCACAGCAGTCTACTGGAGTTGTCATGTTTCAACAATTTTGCTACATGAAAAAAAACTAGAAAGTTGTTTTCTACCTTGGATTTTTTTGTTCTTAAGTGTAACGAAAAGCAACCTACATCTGAACTACCTGGAGTATGCTAGTTTTTCTAGTCTAATGAGTGGCCCAATTGGCCAGGTTGGACAAAACAGATTCTAGCTCAAGGTTTGACACAAGGTTACCTGAACCAACCAACTATAACTAAAACGTTTTTTTTTAAATGAACCTTTTACACTGAGCCGTAAAAAGGAACTATGCGAGGAGAGGAACCCGACACAGTCTGCTCTGTATTCTGGAGCCAGGGTTTTATATGCTGCAGACCATAACAATGGAATCCATATTTTCTTGGTGAAGTCCACAGGTGCATTTATACAAAAACAACCACCCCTTTTTCATCTAAATTTACTAAAAGCACTAAAAGCCTCTAAAAAACCCTGTGACAGACTGGTGACCTGTCCAGGGTGTCCCCTGCCTTCGCCCACAAGTGGCCAGGATAGGCTCTGGCAGCCCCGTGACCCCAAAAGGGAATAAATGGAAGAAGTGTTACACCCTCTTCTGTGTCTAGGGCAGGGGTGTCAAACTCACTTTGGTTCGGGGGCCGCATTCAAGGCGTCTGATTTTGCACGTTTCCAAGCCAAGGGAACTTCAGACGGGCTAAAAGAGAGATTTAAAAGAGTAGCCAAGGGAAAACAAAGCACATGGGAAGCAAGTTTAATAAACTTTGCTTCAATGCCATCTGGTCCATAGCTACTGGTGGAGGAGAGCTCATTTATGACCTGTTCCACATCAGTCGGATTGACCATTCTGAAGGAAAAGGTACTGCCACTGGACATGTCATCACAACGAAAAACGGAGTGAGAAGGAGATTGAATTAGAGGTGATTTTGAGAAATGCTGACAGAATGCCTCTGAGATAACAGCCGGATCATTTGTGCACACATTACGAATAAGCATATTAGTTGAAGCAGAATCTGTTTTTCCTAAGAAGTTGTTAATTTGCCTCCAGAATTGCTTTGGATTTTTAACATTGTTAGATAGACTATCTTTGTAATAGTTCAATCTAGAATTTCTAGTTCTTGTTGTACAGACATTTCTTAAATGTTTGTAAGCATCCCGATCAGCAGGATCTTGAGTACGATGGGATATCTCCCAGGCTTTATCCCTTTGTCTGAACAGACTAATCAGTTCTCCATTTACCCACGGCATCTGTTTACCTTTTACTCAGATCACAGTCAGTGGTGGATGTTTAGCAATAACATTCTGTAACTCAGTAGAAAAATAGTCCCAAGCTTCATTTATGAAAGGTATTTAGTTAAGTCTAGCCCAATTAATGTTAAGCAAATCCTCAATAAAGTTATCAGTATTTCATGTTTTTTTTGTCGATCTTCAACCAATTTTGGGGGAAGATGAGGAGTTTTAATTTTCCAAATGCAATATATGATACAGTGATCACTGAAGCAATCTGATAAGACGCCTGAGTCCTGGAATCTATCTGGACGTGTTACTAGAATCCAGTCAATAAGAGATTTAGAATTAGTGCAGATTCTTGTAGGTTATGTGATTAACTATGAAAAAATTAGAGCTAATAATAAGACTACGTTCAATAGCAGATGACAGACATAACCAATTTATGTTAAAGTCTCCCAACAGTAATATTTCACTTTTACAACCCAGAGATGTAGCAGTACATACAATATTTTTAACTGAGTCAGAGGGAGAATTAGGGGGTCTGTAAATATTACCAATTGTCAAATGTTTATTATCATGCAAGATTAATTTAATAAACAGACCTTCAAAACACAATGGTTCCACTTTGGGTAAACTGACATGTGACTGTATGTTTGAAGACACATATGTAGCTACTCCACCTCCTCTCGAGCTTCTATCTGCTCTTTACAAAGTGTAATTGTCCAGGCTAATACTATTTGAGATATTAGAGGAAAGCCATGTTTCAGATATAGTGATGACACTGGGTTTATTGTAGACAAGCCAGGTCCTTAGTTCATCTATTTTTGGTATGAGGCTCCTCACATTAACATGGATAATTTGAAGACCTTTAACCATAAGCCCGACAACAGGAAAAAATAAACTGCAATGAGCAGCACTGAATTAAGCAAATTCGACTAAAAATGAGTACTGAAGTAATTTCCAACAGCACAATAACAGTCACACAGCCTTTTCCCCTCGACGTGGACTCGAAGCGTTGCAGGATATTGCATAGCATATTCAATATCCAGGTTGCGGAACTTCTTTTTTACCGTAGGAAACAGACGGCGTTTCTCCATTAGACCAACGCTGAAATCAGGATAAAAATGCACTCGATTTCCTTTAAACAGAAGCTCCTTTTTGTCGCGGGAGAGGTGTTGAGCTTGTCCTGGAAGTGCAGGAACTTAACGAGGATCGGCCGTGGACCAGTTTTGGGATTGGGATTAGGTGTTCCAGGAGAGCGATGAGCTCTTTCGATGACCAGAGGAGAGGGAAGTTTATCCTGGCCAAAAAGTTGGATGAGAAGCTGACCAACGAAGCCGATCATGTCGCGGCCCTCAGAACCCTCTGGCACACGAAGAAGGCGAAGGTTAGAGGCTCTACTTCGGTTTTCTGCATCTTCAACTTTCTCCGCCAGGTAAGAGTTCTGTTTCTCCAGTTCTTTCATGCGTGTCTCCAGACGAGACAGCTCATCTTATTCACCCACTGTAACTTTCATTGAGTTAAGCGAATCTTGCAGTTGCCAAAATGAGATAGCATCTCATTCTTATATGGAGTTAATTCAGTCTCAATAATCAGAAATGCACACAACCGGTTTTACAAATGCACACGCTCCGATTCACAAATGTCATTTTATGCAAACGTGAAAAAATCAATTCGGAAATACACACCCTGTGTTTCACAAACACACAGATTGTGTTTCACAAATGCACACTAAATGTTTTACAAATGCACAATAAGTGTTTCTCACAAATGTGCACACTGTGTTTCACAAAAACATTTTAGAAATTCACAATAAATGTATCAGAAATGCACAGTAAGTGCTTCACAAACATGATTTTTAGGTACACATGTGATGTGAACTCACAGATCATTCGAACTGCAGACTGTGCATTCAAAATCCCGTTCTCGTTTGTGAATCTCCCCGTGTGTGTGAGAGATTTTTCTACGGTGAATATTGAGACTCATCTGACGGAGCAGGTCAACTAATCTCACCATTGGCTAGTGAATCTGTCAATCAAACTCATCGGCAAAGCAGGCGGGTTCGCTTTTAGCCAATCGAATGGCCCCTTACACTTTCTCTACGCTTTCTGCGGGTGGCAAAAGCCCCGCCCATATTTGATTCTGGACCAGTCGGTCGTTAGCGTGTTAGCCTTAGCATGGCTTGTCGGTTTATTGCCTTCGGTTGTCAAAAATTACTGGCTTGTGCAACTTTTCAGTGGACCTGGAAGCAAGGCAACAGTGGTTGAATGCAGTTGACATTGAATCCATCGAACTCTGTACTGGTCATGAGATTTAAAATGAATGTTTCACTCGGGATTGTTTGTACGTTATTCTCTTAGCTTTCATGCTAGCGTCATTTCAACACTCAGACACGGTTTTGATCATATGAAGGTGGAGGAGAAAAATCTTCAACTTCCACAGGTTTTGTGGAGAAACTGGCATCACTTTGCTCCGTACCACGCAGTGGGACTACATTACCTCAAGTTCATCTCACTGTCAATCACAGATACCCAATACACATCCCCTGCTCAGCCCGAAGTCACTTTGCTTGACCTTAATTTTATTTTTTTAATAACTCAAATGTCATTGATTTTATATTGTAACCATATACATATACACCTCTTGGCCAGGTCACCCTTGCAAAAAAGATCCTCATCTCTCTGGGTTTTATAGCTGGTTAAATACTACACAACAAAAGATGGTCATAGAACAACAAACTGCAAACATTCACCCTTTATTGCAGAGTAAAATTCAGTGAAAACATGGACAGATTAAAACATCAAAATTTAAGCAAATGTGGGATCTCTACTGATTTGAATTTTATTTAAACTGGAACTAATTTTCATAACTTCCTTACATACAATGAAGTCCCTTGAACAATACAGCAGTATTGATTTGAACTTTGTCTTCCTCCCCTCAGTCTCTCTTCTTCTGTATGAAATTATGTCGCCTAAATTAAGTTCTAAACAAACGGGACAGTAAAGATATAGGTCCACTCCCAAACGGTCTGAATTCCACAATGGATTGATGTCGTCTTGCAGTTCCAACATTTGTGGACCCAAAAGAGGACTGTCCCATACCGGGACATTGATCCCAGGATGAGGTTCAGTCATGGATCCACTCTCCTCCCATTCAATCTCTGGAACCAGCACACCCTGACAAAAAAAAAAGAAAAAAAAGATACTGTTTATGAACAGCACTGTTTTTTTGTGTTTTAGATTATGTAGGAACAGTGACCGACTAATAATAACTTATATTGTTGCTTGCAGGCAGACCTCATATCTCCATAACTGTTTATAATTTGCAAATAAGTGAGTCTTAACAAAGTAGTGACATTAGTACATCTGATGGCTCATAAGGCCATGCATTGTGATGCATTTTGAACTTGCAGATGTGCTATTCTTCCTACAAACAAACAATTTAGGGAAATTGTTTGCACCACACAACAATAATCCTTTTCATTCATTTTCGATGAAAATTCACTGTAGTCATTATGATTTCATGATACTCTTCTTGATACTTTCCACTTTAGTCGAACTGCACAGAAATCAGTTGTCCAGTACAGTGAGATTAAATAAAGCATTTACCCGGGGATCAGAAACAGGGTTTTGGGTCAAGCCCAACTGCCACAGCTGATTTGGTGTCATGCTTTGCTCCGTCCTGATTGGATGGCTGTCCCACGCGTCACTAAAGACATCCAAACTGGCCTGAATGCGTGGTAGGAAAATGTAATGGCAGCAGAATATGTGATGTGACTGATATTGAGAAAGTCTTGGTCCTCAGGAGAGTGCAGGATGTTGTAATATAAACCAGTAACACTCACGAAGACATCACACCAGAGGAGCTCAATCCTGTATTTGGAAAAAAGCAAAAAGAAATATTATATTGTCAGATTTATTTTTAATACATCATTCACTTTTATGTATCAGGGCTCCAGACTAACTTTTTCACTAGGAGCATAGTGGCCCCTAACTGAAAATTTTAGGGGCACAACCAGAAAATGTAGGGGCGCATACCGTAAATCAACATTCTAACCAAATCTACTAATTTCCACTGTATTACGAATAAATACTTTAATAATAGATGCAGAAATTACAATGTGCTGTTTCTAATTCAGTGTCATATTTTATTCTGCACTTTTGAAGATGCAACATGAAGGTAAACTGACAGCACCATCGCTGTCACGACAGTACAACTAAGTAAAAATAGTAAAAAAAATACCATACATTTAGAATAAAAAAAGTTTTTAGTAACAAGTGATTACCGTAGTAACCTTTCGTAATTTCACAGTTTCAAACAATACTTAAATGTATGTAAACATTAGGGGATGGAAATTCATGTTGGTGACACCAAATAGGTTTAGCCAAGATGCACAATAAGCGTGTTTGAGATCACCCAGATGGACCCAACACTGCACAGATCACCTGGTGTGAGATGTATGTTTTTGTTTTTGCTCCAACATCACCTGTCAATCAAAACAAAAATATCACGAGAAAGGGGTGAGAGCAAGACACCAATCAGAGCGAACGCAGCTGGAAATTTAGTATTGAACTGACTAAAAGCTGCCCTACAGACTACAAAATAATGCATTATGGGACATGCGTCCTGATGGGTTTTTTGTAGTTCACTGATCAATTAAAATAATTTAAAATACCAACTGATTAAAAAAAGGCTACATCCATTACAAAACATTAAAATAATTATAGAAGATGTAATATCACAGCTCATACTTAGGGGGAGAGGCATATTAAAACGAAATTGAATGTTAAGGACAACTCCTAATTCCTGGTCTCTTTCAGTCTCGCTGCAGCTTCGACTTCATGCGAGTTTGAGACCCCTGCTGTACACTCTGTCACTGGTACACTAGCTGCAGGTCGGAAGAACGAATCAATAGTTCGCTTGCTCATAGCTCAGACGCACATATCAGGTTGTGATGATATTTGTCTCCGTTTCCTTCCCACGGATGTTTACGCGCGCTCGATTATCTCTAGGCCCCGCCCCTCCACATATTTTAGCCACTTGCAGTGACTTTCCCTATTCTTCTCAGACGCATTGGCCGCCTCAGGCATCACTCAATGAAACGCGAGTGTGTGCTCGCGTGTGCTCCAGTCTCATGAGTATTCGCGCGAGTGTGTGTGTCTGCCTGCGTGCGTGTGCGCTCGCGTCTCATTGATGATTTCATCTCTCATTTCATCGATCACTGACGTGCTCCTTTCATGTTTAATGTATAAAAAATACGGAGGGTGGAGGAGGCAAATTTACTGGTCGCACATGTGCGACTGGGTGTAAAATTCAGTCGCACACTCTCAAATTTTGGTCGCAAAATGCGACCAAATGGACGCAGTCTGGAGCCCTGTGTATATATTAAAGCTTCTAAAACTAGGTTCAACTCACCGTTGATTGTGTGTACACTTTTCCCACAATGAAGCCGTTTGTGTCAGTTGTACGTACTGTGAGCATTAACTCGGCTATGCCCACATTTTCTCCTCCGTGATCTCCTCTCACCCTGACAATAACATGAAAATCATGTCTCAAACACATAATTACAAATGCATCGCCAATACGGTACACATCAGTTTAAAATGTAATGTTCTTATGTATGATGCCAATAAGTAGAATTTCTAGGTTAAAAAAATTCCAGGAGTGGGTTACATGTATCACTGGGGAAAAAATGAGGTGAGAGAGACTGTTAAGGGGGGGTAAAATGTTATTCATGAGGGGAAAGAGTTTTAGAGTTGCCTTTGTTTATGGAGAGGAGTCTAAAAAAAGTAATTTTATTTTTGTACAAATAACCAAGTACTTATACTGCCTGATATGTGAATAAAATATTTCTTTATGAATGACATGAATACCTCAGAGGAAAGCCATAAACGTTCACAGCGTCACTGAAGAAGGCCAAGTGGGTGTCTGCACAGTTGTTGTCTGCTATCTTCTCAGGTACAGGATACATGGAATACAAGTACAAATACTTTCAACTGACAGATGTTTACGGCGGCAAAAATGCTAAATTCCCAATTGACAGGTAAAACAGTAATACAACAGGATGATAAAATATGAAATAGAATAGAATAGAAGGGTATTTAATAATCCCTGAGGAAAATTTTTTAAAATGGCCATCTTAAAAAAACACATAAACACACATGCATTACAAATAGAAATATCACAAAATAAAAAGATTGATAAAAAAAGGTAAATAATTGGAAAATCAGTGGGTAAAATTAAAAGAAATTACTTGTAAGATGCCCTGCCAGAGAGTTGTATTGCCTGATGGCACAAGGAACAAAAGATTGTCACGCTGTCACGCTTCAGTAATTCCTAGAGAATAAATAAAAACACAACAAACATGGATTAGATCATTTAGCTGTCTGATCTTAAATTACATAATTTTCAAATATATGAAAGGGGAATTTTTTTAAAACACTCTTGCTATGATTACTTGAGCTTGTAGTAAAGAACACCTTTAAAAAAATCAGAGACAAGACGCTGATCACAGGAAGCCTGTGTGTAATACTTACAGTAACTTCTACTCTAATCACTTTGACAGCTGATTTCTCCCATCCACCCTTTCTGTGACTACTTATAGACTACAAAACAGCCTAAAAACATAATGTTTGGGATTCTTGTCATTACGTCATTGGAAGTAAAGATACGGGGATTTTAGTGGCTGTCACTCTGACACAATCTCACAGGGCTTTTCAGCACAATACGGGTTCTAACGTTAGAAACTTAATGAGGCTTCTTTCATTCAACAGTGGATTCATGTCTGTTATATTTAAAAAATGCCGTTTTCATGAATGTCATATGAATTAACTTTGTTGCACAGTCCACCCCGTCTTAAAGTCTGGGTTGTGAAAATGCTGTGTCTAACTTTAACCCGGATCGCGTTTACATAAAGGCAGCACACGGAACAACTAGCTAGTTAGCATAGCATAGCATCAGTGTTTAAACAAATCGCCGTCTCCAAATCAATACTTTTTATTAAACTTTCTTTGCTGCTGTAAATCCGGCATGCTTTTCCCCTTAGTTCCTTATGAATCATGTTAAGAACCTACAGATCATTGGCTATAGACGCTAGCTTGAACCGACACCGGCTTGAACTTCACTCACACTCACAGGCAGACACAACTTGCACAGGCTAAGCAAAACAAAGCTGAGCTAATTTGCGGTGGGGGTACTCTGCAAACGACTCGGCTGCAGTGTTCATAAAGCATTCACACATGTCACTTGGCAAAGGAGAACACTTCAACTTAGTATTCAATAACATTACAGGACGCACAACGAGGGAATGATCAAATAAATGCATTACTTACGGGCTGAGACTGATCCCGTTCAGAAGACCTCTCCGCCATGTTTGCCGCCCGCGTCCTTTCAACTGCTGTGCTGAACAGCTCCCTCCCTCGTCACTTTGAAAGTGAGAAGTGTAAGGGGCTATTCGATTGGTTAAAAGCGAACACGCCTGCTTTGCCGATGAGTTTGATTGACAGATTCACTAGCCAATGGTGACATTAGTCGACCCGCTCCGTCAGATGAGTCTCAATAGACCTTTTTCGCAAAAACCGGAAGTACGTCATCAACGTGTAAACCTAGTTCCGGTTTGTGCTTCGCTGGCGGAGGAATGGCAGAGCCTAGAGTGTTTTCGAAGAGCCTGAGCTGTGTTCCGAAGTTCACCAGCACCGATGTGATGAAGAGTGTGAAGATGCAATCGTCCACTAAAGGAAACAAATTGGACATGGGATATAAATTCGTCCACGAAGAGTTTATCCACCATTACCAAGGTAAGCTTCAGCTAGCTTTAGCCATAGCCGCATCACCGGTAACTCTGTGTGTTTACGTCAACTGTAAATCCTGGTGTTATTAATTTGTAATATAAGGCATCGCAGTGAATATGTTGTGTGTATGTTTAAGTGAAAAGGCATGAGATTAACATAACACCCAAAAATTTGGTGAAGCTGTAAATAAGAAATGTTAAGTTGCCCGTATGCGTGTTCATTTTGCTGCGGTTGCGGCACTTTCTTCACTTACTAGTATTATTTTTCTGAAAGTATGGTGAGCAGAAGTCCTCTTTTCCTGGACATGTCCTCTCTTTTGATACTTATATAATAAAATAACATTGAACATAGATGAAATGTAATTATATTTGCTTCATGTATGCAGCTCTGTACACCAATTACTCTCGATGAAATATCTCACAAACTCACTTCACTCCTCTTTTTTACAAACTCAAATCTGGTCACCCTATTGACAGTTATAGTTTCATGTCATTCTGAACATTGATGTAGCAACATAAGTATGTCCTAATTTTAACCTATATAATTTATTGTGTCTAGATATCACTGGACGCAGAAAGTGCCAACCTGAAAGCTTTCGTCTGCAGTTGTGTGGCTGCTAAAGGATTTTGCAATCACATAGTTGCCATCCTGTTCCAGACCGCACATTATTCACAGCTGGGTCTGCAGGCTGCTCCACCCCCCTGGCCTGCACGAGTGGCTTGCAAAGATGGCACAGGTGGGTTTGTGATCATATTGTCATTATTTTTTAAGAACGTATGTGTATCCATAACAACTCTAAATTATTATAAAAACACCCCAAGTAGTTACTACAGACTTTAATTGCTTTCTGCCTTTTACTTATAAGGGAATCCATCCTGAACCGGTTAGTGAGCTGATGGTGCAAAAACCCAAAACAGTTGGCAGGGACGGTCAGAGGTCCACACTGTACAAGGCATATACAGGTAATTAACTTTTTGTTGCTTTGTGAGCAAGTTAAGTTTTTTTTTTTTTTTAATCTTATGACTAACCAAATTATGGTTACAGCAGATATAATGAATTAAATTGAAATGTAGTTATGCACTTATGTCTAACTTTTGTGTGTTGTGTTTCTCTTGTGTAGGACCACAGCCAGATCCATATGATGGCATCTGGAAGCAGATTATGCCAGGTGCAGCCCCAACCTCTCATGGTTGTGTTGGATGGGTTTCTGAGATGGAATGAAAGAGAACTTGGATATATATTGTGGCAAATGCATGAATGCATACCTTAAATTACACTTATCTTGTCTTTAACAATCAGTTCAGCCTTCTGTCTTACTGTTGATCTGTAATGTTATTTTTTATTGTAAATGTTTGATGTTATTTGCATACCAAAAAATTAAACGAGGCACAATTTTGACCAAAATTGTTTTATTTGTTCATCTAATTTTTTTGTGTAGTCAGTCACATTTCAACAGAAAAACATTACGAATATAACAATTATATTTAATTAGATTTTAAGAATATGTGGAAACACTAAATTTTTCCATACTATTTGCACATTATACATTATTTACATACCAAACATTAATTCACTCTTCAAAACAAAAAAGTCCATGATAATTTGCCAAAACACGGCGGTTAAGCCAGATCTGATTCACACTGCCCATCAGTGTGAGCGGCACAGAGAGTTCCTGATGTGAAAGGACTTTATCCTACTGATCACTCTTTCCACCATAATTCTGAGGCGGGTGATGGCTGCGGTTTGTTCTGTTTCCTCCTTGCTGAATTGAGTTGAAAGCTTAAAAGGTGGAATGATGATCTTAGATCCAATGTCAGTTAGGAGGTCTTGAACGAGGAACTTTTGTCCGCCATGACATCGTCTCCTGGCTCCAGCAAAGGAACTTGGCTTCTAAGTCATGGATGTAATCCAAAGCCTCATCCAGAGCACCTGTGAAGATAAAGAAATTAAAAATCAGTCTTAATATATTAATGCTACCTTTCAACACAACACAGTAATCATGTTTTGAAAAGTATGTTAAGTATTTAATTACAAATACATTTCATTTATTTTTGTTAAGGAAATTACAAAATGACAAAATGCTCAAAAGTGATTAAATACATGTAATTAAAATAGGTGAGAGCATGAACATCTTTTATTATAAATATTAATTTGTTCAGGTAGAAATGCATGTATCCAATAACGGTACACATAGTTGACTAACGTTAACCAAACACATTATGAACAACCTTACCTGCAGGTGGGTGTGTCACGTAGTCGTGATCCATCTTTACTGTCTTAGCTTAGCCACCATGTCGCTAGTATCTTCACAGCTTAGCTGCATAGCCTGACGTTTGAAGTTCTGTCATATTCTGACTCCCTTCTCAAAGGATCAGTAAAGTTGTTCCAAGGGAAAATACTCGGGGCAACACCACTCTTCAGGCGACGAACGACGCAGCCGCACCACAATCCCGGAGCGAAGTTAGTAAGTGCCGGCAGCAGAGGGTGCTACCTGTGTTTACATTAAAACTATGCCCTTCATCTCTTCGGATCGCCTATATCCATTTGGGTTTCAGGTTTGGATCCACAGGAAAATAATGAAATGAAAGGTAAGGCTGTTTTTGGTTGGAAGACGAACAGCCTGGAACGCAACAGAGACTGCAACTCTTCGACTCTGCCATTCTTCATATCTGCTGCTACGCTAACAGGAAGTTGTTTTACACGTCATTGACGTATTTCCGGTCGAAAAATGCGGAAGTGTGAAAAAGGTCTATATTCACCGTAGAAAAATCTCTCACACACACGGGGAGATTCACAAACGAGAACGGGATTTTGAATGCACAGTCAGCAGTTCGAATGATCTGTGAGTTCACACCACATGTGTACCTAAAAATCATGTTTGTGAAGCACTTACTGTGCATTTCTGATACATTTATTGTGAATTTCTAAAATGTTTTTGTGAAATACAGTGTGCACATTTGTGAGAAACACTTATTGTGCATTTGTAAAACATTTAGTGTGCATGTGTGAAACACAATCTGTGTGTTTGTGAAACACAGGGTGTGTATTTCCGAATTTATTTTTCACGTTTGCATAAAATGACATTTGTGAATCGGAGCGTGTGCATTTGTAAAACCGGTTGTGTGCATTTCTGATTATTGAGACTGAATTAACTCCATAATCTTAAACTGCTGTAGAGTCTCAACCAAGGTTTTGTTTGTCACAGGTTGACCCATATCTGAGTCTGTGTGGTCAAAATGCGCAATGTCACAGCTTAATATATAAATTCCAATAGAACAATACAAAAAGAATCAGCCAAGCATATATGCAGCCAAGGTAAGGATTGAGCAGAATAGGAAATTATGAGCACCTGACTAAGATTTTATCGGAGCTCACGTCAGCCCTGCTGCACTGTCGGCCATCTTCAAAGAAACGTATGCTCTTTACAGACAAAACTAGTAGTTTTCCTCAACGTATGAATTTATGGAGACAGTTGTTTCCACATACCAAGTCGCTCTGCATAAAATGCGGCAACTGACTCTCGGATGTTTCACATAATCTTACAATAATAAAATTGCAGACACGATGGATTTACGTTTATATCATATTTCGAAAATACCAGTATTACGACAGTTTTGTCATTTTATTTTGCTTTATTTATCCATCACACCTTAAATATTGGAGCTTAGCACCGTTGTTAGCATCCACTTTGACGTTAAGGGGAAAATCTTCATCCCAAAGTGTGAGTTTAAATGAACTTACACTCAATATTTAGACACGTTTTTTTTTCTGGACCTTGACTTATACTTCAAGAAATATTTTTTCACTGGATGGATCTCTTTAAATTTTAGTTAAAGACACCTGATCTAGGTGGCTGGTAGGGTTTACCGGACTGAATAGCGAATTATCAGGGAGTATTTTTAGCACCAGAGTGGACAGCTTCTCTGCTGAGTTGAGCCTTTACCCTCTGCATGTACAGCAACAACAGATGAAGAGGGGAAAAGATGAACACCACAGTAGTCCAAACCAGTTTATCATTAAAGCATCATGGTTCATCAGTTCCCAACTAGGCTGAGCTGTGGTCCTGTCTTCTAGCAACACTTTGGGCATTTACTAACTTTATGAAAGGGGCCATGAATTAATTTTTCCAAGCCCCTCGGTGCTTGTTGCACTATGAAGAGCTATAAATGTTATAGAGTGGATACTACCAAAGCTCTCTTTTTAAATATTGCCTTAGATCCTATTGCTCTCTGCCTCAGCTCACACAAAGTCCCTACAGAAATGCAGAACACTGAAGCAGTCTGTGATGACTGTTGTGTATGAGATTTTAATACTGTCCAAAAGTCTAATATTGTTTATAAGAGAAAGTTTCAATATCAACTTCATCTTTGCCTTTCAGCCACTTCCTTTAGGGGTCACCACAGTGAATTATCCGCCTCTAATCCAATCCACAATACTCTCCTCTCACACAATAACCATTCCAACCCCCCTCATGTACTCCTGCACTTTATAAACTGATTTAAATCTATTTCAACTAGTGCTTGTTCAAAATTAACTGCACCTAATAATAAGCTCCCAACAAAAATAGATACAAAAAATAAACACGTGCATTTTACAAAATACAGAGAGTGATGTTTGTGCATTTATGTTCGCCACTGCACTGCTTATGGGTGGGGTCAGGGTTAGAACATACTTACCATGAGACGTTTTTTTCAACTGTGAAGACGTTTTGCTGTTTCAAAATATTAGCAGTGAAAACCAAAAACTGGCAGGCTAACACTAATGCACACGTCAAGGCGAAGGGGGCTCGAGAGCAGGTAGGACCCAGATGCAGAGACGGGAGGCAAACGGTTCCAAGACTAGAGGGTTTAATAGGACAAACAAAAGGCGCTGCAGAGCAGGATCACAAAACAAAACAAAACTCACTGTGGCGTGGCATGAAATATGGAAAAGACAGTCTGGGACGAAGAGGCATGAAGACGTTAATGGACCAGCACAAGAGGAAGGCAGAGACAAGACTTAAATACAGACAGGGCAGACAAGACACAGGTGAACACGATCAGGGCAGATGGGGACCAAGGAAGTACAACTCAAGACACGACAAGACAGGAACCCTTTCAAAATAAAACAGGAAACAGAACCAAACAAGACAGAACAAGAACTAAAGCAAAAACCAAGACAAAACAAACTCAAACCATGACAGCACATGCACAGCACAAATGCAAACCTGTCAACAATGACACTATGATTAGCCTCAAACAAATAAAAACTGAAGGATGGTCAATAAGAAAAAAAGAAATAAAATGGGCAACTAAATTTTGCACTTAAGCAAAACCTGAAAAGAGAAAATCCTGAATAATCAAAAAATAAAAATTGACACATTAGTTCTGAAGTCATGTTCCATCAGAAATGATTCTTTGTATTTGCTTTTGTGTTTGCAATATTCACCGACTGTTAACATTTGTCATCAAACTTGCAGTTACCCTCAGAAAGACAAGACAGAAAAGTAGCTCCCCGTTTGGAGAAGTGCAATGCAACATGGAAACAGAAGCAAAATTTGTGAACTGTTACTCCTTTACTTGGATAACCCTCACAGCTGACAGATTGCACCAACAGACAGACAGTCCACTCATGGGTACACTGTGAAATTGGTTGCTCTCAAAAATCAAGTCATTCAGTTTGTCATGACACTCAACTTTCTGTCACCTCTATGATTGGATCTTCACTATGAATCGCTCAAACCACGAAAATGTTGAGTTTTTGTTGCAATTCGTAGAGGAGGCAAAGAAGAGGGAGAGCTGTTTTGTAGAGGCAGGATGTGAGTCCCTGTTAACTTTTGTGCTGAGTCAGTGTACTTGTTTACTAGCCACAAGATGCTCATATAACCTACAGTTCATTTTAGCTGAAACTGACAGTGAGATGAATGAAACAGAGTATATACAAGGAATATACAGAATATGTAAATCTACTCCCTTTTTATTAGCTTCTACAGTAAGAACCATCTATTATCCAGGAGCCGTTTCATAGCAGGTCATTTTGTGTTTTTTAGAGACTCACTCCAATGGAAATTGTGTTTTTCGTGTTTTTAACATTTTTATGTGACATTTTTGTCATGATGGAGAACATATATAAATAAAATGACAATTAAAATGTGCTTTTCTTAGTATTGTTTTTTTTTCCAAATCGTGGTGAACCAGGGGCAGACGATAAAATGCCGTCTGAAAAAGCTTGTAGCAGTAATGTAGGTGCTACAATTGCTACTATCAGTGGGCCACAAACTCCCTGCTCTGCTCTATTCTGATGCATCAGCATGCAGACAAGTTCAACAAATTCTTCGTCTGAACTGGCATGAGGCTCAAAACTGTATCTTATATTGGCCACCATTTTTGTTGCAGTGGGGTTGTATGTTGGGGTTGTAAGAGTTCCGCCTACAACTCAGTGAATTTCTAATGAAATCTTGCAGCTCTGCAGAAACTATATTCTAGAAAAGGACACAGGTTTTTTGATTTGGGCCAAAAACATAATAGAAAGACCACTGGGGAAAGCTTTTACAGTAGATCAAAAGATGATTGGAGAGGGACTTTAAAGGGCCGACCTCGACAGCGGGTCTGTCCACGAAAACAAACAACAGCTAAACTTTTGCAAAGATGGATGTGCATATTGTGCATATAAAACGAAAGCATTTTGAAGATCACCACTAGCTCCAGAAAGTGGGTGTGTTTTTTAGCCTAGAGCCGGTGATGGCAGCACGGATTCTTCCTGAAAGGGGCTGTTCCTCACTTTGCTATGTCACAATGTGAGGGTCCAGTAATTTTTATGGATTGGGACAAGCTGGTGCACAGAGATCAGGATTTTAGGGCAATACTCAGAGATGTGTTAATGCATGAAAATACTGCTTTGGGGTTGTTTTTCAAGCTAAAAAAAGTTTATATCGCATGATAAAGGCCCTTTAAAGGTTTTTTTCTTTTTTGAACAGTTGCAGCAGTAATGTGCCCCAGCCCCCCTTTGGGTTGCGCATTGGCAGCTTGCTGTATGGGTAAAACATATAGACATAAATTAGTGGAAAAAGCTTTAGCGTTCACTCACCTTTATGCCCACCACTTAGATTGCTTTCTCTTTAAAAAAGAAAAAAAAAAAAATCAAACATTCCGCTAAATTAGCTAATGGCTTATCCAGGGTTTTCTGCTCTGTGCTTTATTTTTAAAGTATATCAAACTACATCTACACTAAAGGTCCCACTGGTAGGAGAAACAGTAATTTAACTAGAAAAATGTGCATTACCAACGATAATGAAAGTGTGACAGCTTTAGCATTGTCAGTGTTACGCCCCCTTTGTGTCTAGGGGTGCTAGGGGGGGCACAACATAAAAAAGTAACAGGTTTGGCTACTGAATTTAAGTTGACTGTAACAAAAACACCAAACGAATGTCTCCAAACAATATAAAACAAATTTATTTACAAATAAACAACCAACAAGAACTAAAAGTGAAGCTAAAAGGCTTCAGGGTGAACCCAGGCCAAAACAACAAAAAAAAACACCAACTAACTGCAACATGTAATCTTACCTGCAAATGAAAAGGGAAATCAAAGACAGAACGCTATAACCTCCCTAACCTCTACAAAAACAGGAGAGAACATGTACTAAACAAAATGGCGGTTCACCCCTACAGCTTCACTTAACATAACTATAAACCAAAAGACTAATCAGAGTGGGCACAGACAAAACTACGAAGGACTACAAATACAAAATACAAAAGTGCAACACATAACTAAACAAGAGGTGAAATCAAAAACAAAATGGAGACGAGGGCCAAGCTGCAGTGGAGATTTGTTGCAGCAAGGCTCCCTTCCCACCGACTGGATGTCCAAATGGTGCTTTTAAAGCTGCCTCCACCAGCTTGTCCAAATTGAGGCCACACCTTCATGCACCACACCTGCAAATAATCACAGACATACAAACAAAGACACAGAAAACACAAAACACAGAAGTCCCACTCTAATAAAGAAATACACAAAACACAGAACAAACAGAACAAACCAAAACCAAATACGACCACAGCCGTAACACCCCCCTACCCAAGATAAAACTTCTTCAAAAAGAAGTTTTTACCCTAAGTGGAGCACATAAATGAAGAGGTAGCTCTCACAGCGCACACCAAACAAACACAAGACACCACACAAGATGCACCACACAAACCAAAGGCGCTACACAAACTTACTGGCCACACAAAACGCATCACAGAAACTCAGGCAGCGCACCCCTCGAGGCACACGACCGTCCACTCAGGACGCGTACCCCGTAAGACACGCACCCGTCAACTCGGGGTGCGCGCCCCGCTAATTACTAACTGTGTTAAAGCTGTTTTCTTAATTTCCTGTTGGCCTTTGCTGAAAATCCTGAAGCTGTTTGCTGAAAATGTTAAAGCAATAGTCTTGATATTGAAATTGCTGGATAATTATATGTTTCCATGAGCAAATATGTTACATTGCTGAAAACGCTTGCATAAGATGTTGACGTTGTTAACTGAAATACAACAAAAGAGGAATGAGGAATGAGGGGATGACTTTGTGAACTGCCTTGTGGGTAAAATGTAACATCTTGTACCAAATGGGATACGTGATTGGGAGCCAGTGGAGTTGCTGGAGATCAGAAGTAGAGTGATGGGTGGGTGGAGGTCCTGATATGATGTGTGCAGCCGAGTTTGAAACAAGTGGAAGTTTGTGGAGCGTATTCTAGAGGAGACAAAACAGAATAGAGTTTTGGTAGTCAAGCAGGAGATGATAAGATTGTGAAGCAGAATGGCAGCAGATCTGGGGGGGCAGGGGAGGATCTCAGATAATTAATGTTACAGAGATGGAAGTAGGCGGACTTAGTGATGCTATTAATACATGAAGTGAAGAAAAGTGTGCTGTCAAGGATGACACCCAGACTCTTTACATGAGGGGAAGCAAGGATGGATGAACTATTAAAATGTACTGATAAAATGGGGGCTTTGGTCAGAGTAGATTTGGTGCAAGAAATTAATATTTTTGTTTTTACGTTATTTAATTTGAGAAAATTGTGTGAGAACCAAGATTTGATTTTAAGAAGGCAGCTACCAAGATGTAAGGGAGGAATGGCTGAGGTGTGCTAGATGGAGATGTCTAGAGCTGGGTGTCATTCCGATTCCCTACGGCCCGATTCCATACGGCAACCATGGGAGGGAGACCACTGCCAAGCAGCTCCCTTCCCTCAAGGTGCATCGCAGGCTGACCCCTTTTGAAAAAACATTTAACTTAAGCCAGGACTTTGTGTGAAAATGACAAATTATAAAAATAACTTTGTCAAGCAAAAAACTATACCAGTGCTTATCACTGCCTGTTTTCCTTTATGTTTGCCTTTAAAAAGAAATTAAAAGTGTTTCATGCTTTTGTTCAGCTCAAATCGCACTTGACTAATACTAAGATCTGATGCAAACCAATAGCTTTCAGTAGATATTTGTAAACTTTTCATCAAATAGTAAAAAGGACAGAAACATATTAAAATAACACTTGCTGTATCTCAATTCCATCAACTCCAATTAAGTTGAGTTGCTCAAAATGGCCCTTGCCACACACCCAGCATGGTAAATAAGTTTCGGATCATTACCCCTCTCAGTTAGCAATTTTTCAATTGTGACATATGACAATCCTAATAGGACCATGGGAAAAAAATGGTTCCCAATCCTTCTGCTCAGTTGTCACGGAACGTCTCGCAGTGTCTCCATTCCCAACGGCTCACTTCTTCCTCTCAAAGGCTGTCTCTATCGCTCAGTTTCCCTCCCCTGCCTTTTTTTTTTTTTAGTTTGCTCTTTTCTGTTTCTTGTCTTGCATGACATGAATAGGAGGTATTTAGCTTCAATGTGAGAGCACAGTTTTTCCTGCTCAGTAAAACTGCATTTGTCAATGCCACCGAGCTTTTTGCTTGGGGTAATTGTGTGTCATTGTCTTTCAAGGCAGCCTGGAGATATTCCTGCTGCAAAAAAAGAAAGCGAGGTTAGCGGGAGAGGGGAATTTTACAGCATGTGGAAACCGAAAGAACGTTTTGTATTTGAATGTGACAAGTGGTGGCCTGTATGATTAATTGCTCCATTAAGAGATACAAACGTTCACATACTATTTAGATAATCTTTTCATGCTGTTTTTCTTTTTTTCCTTCTGTTTTTTCCCATAGTTTTTGTGTGATTTATGGTTTCACACATTGAAAATCTCTTCTTTTTCAAAAAGGAACAAATGGTTGCACATAACCACAATAAAAGCATGTTCCTCAAGTGCCAATACCTAGATTAACAGTCAAATGTTTTAAAACACACCAATATTTTCAGGTTTTTATAAAAGAAAAATAAATAAATATATAAATGTATCATCTTTTTGCACTCTAAAATGAAAATATAGAACAGGCAAATGGAGTTAAAAAAAAATAAGTTTTGGAATTGGTTGTTTGATCAAAACTTTTAATTCATTGAAACAGCCTCCTTTTATAAATATAACAACACAGTCATAACATTATTTCTACGGCAAATGGAATACAGATGAATCTCACATGATGAACCGAATTTGCTTTAGGGGTAGGTTTGTTTTGCGTGATTAGTCTAATATGAAACACAATTTCTTAGAGTTTTCTAAGGTTAGGGGTAACTTATTCCATCCATTCCATGTTTCTGTGAAAAATCAGCAACAACAAAAAAATCTGCATGATACTACAATACAATTCAGGACCTCATGCTGGAAGTTAAACGTCTTTATGTGAAAATTGCAAGACACATCTGACTAGATTGAACCTTTTTTATAGAAAATTTGAAAACCTATTGTTTTTGCTTGTGAGATGTAAATTTGTTTTGCAAGACACTTGGAGATTTTGGACAGTGTTCATTACAGGAATCATTTGTTATCCATAGGCAGGTATCCCTGTATTCTATAGAAAGTTAATTCCAATTATTATGCAAAAGCTCCGATAAAAGCCTAGCAGATGTACTGTGGGTTGATTTGATACATGGTGGATTACAGTGATTTATTTGTGCTAGAGTTTCTAACAGAGAATGAATGGGCCTGGTCAGAAAGATCAGTTAGTTCTCAGAATATAATCCACTCCTTGACACAGGATAATGTATGCAATAGCGCCTAAGATAAAAATCTGTATTAACCGGAAATAATGAAGTTCATCGAAACTATGCACTTTGCCTCCTGATAGAAGAAAAATCTGTTTTGTTAAAAGCTGGATGGACTTTATGGTTGTCATTAAGGGTTGTGTTAGAAACCGTTCCACCACTGTAAAATCATCTTTAGAAATAAAGCCATCAAATTATATTTTAAACTAAATCTAACAGCGGCAGCCAAACCCCATTAAATTTAGCTGGAGGACTTGCTGCTGCACATGTCTGTTTCTGCATGTACATTTAGAGTTACACATTAGTCATGACAATAACAGTCAACTTTAGCTGCACAGCATGAGTCTGTCCTAAAACTTTGCTGATACACATTTGCTGGAGGGTGGGGGGACCCAGACAGTAGAGACCAGGCACCCTAGACAAACATACATGTGACACTGATAAAGTTAGAGGGAACATCCAAACAGGGTGCACAGTCAGATGCATTTTACAAAGCTGATTGTAGATTAAGTAAAAAAAAAAAAAAATAGAGTGCTGTGTGTGCTATGTGCGTACCTTTTGAAAGAAATGTTATCCATGAATTGTCTCAAAGTATAGGATTTATTATTGATGAAAGCTGTAAAAGGAATAAAAAGAAATAAAAGAATAACCAACATTATCCTCCATTTTTTAAATAAAATAAAAATTAAATATTAGGATTCAGTACAGATAACTTTTTATCACCTCCAAAGACAAGCTAGGATGTCTCTCAATTTAAGTGTTGTGTGTGTGTGTGTGTGTGTGCGTGTGTGTGTGTGTGAGTGTAGAAGGGGGGGGGGGGGGTGCATATTTCTACATTAAAACTAATTGCTTAGTTTTACACTTCTGGCTCTTCTCAAATAATAAAATTAAAAATTCCCTGAAAGGATTATGCTTTTAAAAACAACTTTTAACTCGACAAAGTAACAATGATAATGACAACGTTTTGTATGCTGTAAAACAATTATAAAGTAAATACTGTCATACAGGGTACACCTGTAAATGTTTTTCCTCTGATACACAGCATGCTGTTTTCTGTGAAGCAAATATTTAGACAAGCAGATGAAAACCAAAGTGAATTTAGGCCGTGAAACCTCCCTTTGTATCCACAGCTCACCACCTTCCCAAGCTTCTCAGTCATTCAAATGGTAAACCAGCAGAACCGACTACTAATTCATTGAGCAGCATTAACAGTCAAGTCCAGCTCTAGCACTCTAGCCTAACTCACAGCTTTCCAATTCTTTGTTCAAAAAGAATTAACAATTTACCATGAGAAAAAAGACAGAAAGAAGGGTTAGAGAGCTGGACGTGGCACGCTTAATCTCTAATTTATTTGCTGCATTTTTCTGTGAAGCATGGCCTGGTTACTGTTTTGGGGCTTTTGCGTGTCAGCCCAACTCTACCTCAAGGTAAAAGAAGAAAAAAACAACAACTAATCAGTAGTTAAAAAACACAAACACAAAACAGTAACTAGATATCATTATACAAAATCCTAACAATCCGAACCAATCAAAATTATGTGTACCGTTAGGCATCTTAGTTTTTGAGAAACCCATAGAGAGATAATCAGTCGTCATTAAAGCATGTTGGCTTTTAATGCTCTAGGCCACTTTGGGCTTACTTAAAAAAAAAACACACACACAATGAGAAGGGGAATTATGTTTTTTGAGGTACTTGTACATCAGTGTCTTGTTACTTCTCGCCGATGCTAATACTACAATAACCATCAGAATACTAATTGTAAGGGAAGGGACTTAAACTTTGGCAGTACGTTATTGCACAAGGACCTTTTTTGGGCTGAAGAACTGCTTTGGGTTAATAAGCAGTAGCCAATCAACAAACCTCCATTTTAACTGATTTAACTGCTAAGAAAACATCTCGATGACCCATACTTTTCAACATTCCACTGACCAGTCAATATGGCTCTAGTTTGAAAAATAATTTAGTGATCTACCATGTGGACCAGGATTTTCTGATGACCAAATTTTCATTGTCAGTTAGCCAGTTTTGTCACAAAATTCGAGAAAATAAACATATGCTCAATGTTAAATGAAGTACATTTTTAACTTACATATAGTTTTTGAAAGGAGATTCAATTTTAATTTGTCTCTCTTAAATTATTTTTTTATTCATCTTTCTTTGTGTGTTTGTTTTAACCTACGGAGGACTGTAAGTGCATTGAACTTAGCAAGAACTGAAAGAATTGCAGACAGAATCCTGTGATAAACTGCCCAATCATCCAGGGTGTACTTCTGGAACGACCACTGTTTGCTCAACAGTAGCCAGGATAGGCTCCAGCAACCTTGTGACACCCCAAAGGTTATGCAGCGGATAGGTCCTACTTGAAGGAAACCATAAAGCCAACTGTCAGTTAGAACATACAGCAACTGTTGCATAATTGTTGACTTATTATTTACCGAAATTCCGGATTATAAGCCACTACTTTTGTCACACACTTTCAACCCCTTCGGCCTATTCAATGATCTGGCTAATTTATGCATTTGTTTCTTACTTTTTTTTTCAAGCATTTTTTCTAATGACCTCTAGGGGCGCTCGAGCAGAAAGGGTAAGCGTGAGACAGGGGGAATACGGTATATGTGTCGAGGAAGACGCAAGTTTAATGTAAATTCCCGCTTTGTGGATGATTAGCACGAACAGACTCTTATCATGGAAAATGGAAGAAGAAATGCATATGACACAGCTTTTCAGTTACAAGCAATCGTTAAAAGCAGTGTGAATAAATCCACCATCACCAACGGGTTTGGAAAAGCCGGTCTGCTGCGTGAGCTCAGCTCAGAAGCTCAGAAGTGAATTTGCCTCAGGATGAGAGTGACACTGACAGCGACAATGAAGGAGAGACAGAGAGTGTGTGGTGAAGAATGTCTGACGCTATTCCAATCCGACACTGAGGAGGAACACTTCCATGGTTTCAGTGCACAGGAGGAAGATGAAGAAAGCTTTCAGTGAATTTTATGTCTATGTTTTTCAAAACAGCCCTGTTAGTGCTGTGTTACGGTGTGCCACTGTTATGGAAGAAAACCTCAGGCGGGGTCAACCGCCGATTGCCTCAGCGGAGACCCTGACCCATCAAGCCCCCAAGGTCCCGTACCGATAGTGCCCCCCCCAGACCCCGCAGCCCCAGCGGATGACACCCAGAGCGACTGGGGGTCCCAAGGGGGGTTGGCCCGCCCCGTCCCAGAGCCAGGGCCACACTTCAGCTGCACACGCTGTCCCCGCCTTCCGCTGCACGCGCTCCCTACTCTTTCTTACACACGCGCGGTTTCATTTCAGCACATACACATACTCATTCTACAACACGTTTCAATGTGGGCACATGCGACTCATAGACAGATGCGGCTTTTGTATGTAGAAAATGGTTTTTCCTTTAAAAATGTAATAGGTGCAGCTTATAATCAGGTGTGCTCTATAGTCCGGAAATTAAGCAAGCAATTTGTATGTTCACGAATAAATTCACTAGAAAAAATGTCTTAACATTAAAATTGGATTTAAGGCCTGCGGGAGACTAGCGCTTGACTTTCAACACCATGTTGAGTATTCAAACCCATGTTACCATCCTACTGTCTCCCAAACATTCATCTAATCCCATCCGGTTTTTCCCAGCATACCCCTCAGCAACTCCTACAAAGACAGATGCATGATAGTGTACATGCAATGTTTGTTTGGCTCGTGATGTAAACAATAAGGCAAAAGACCCAATGATAACGCTCTGATTAAAGAACCCTAGCTAAGCTTTCTGATCACTGTGATGTCTCCAGGAGTTCATGCAAATATTACTTGCCTGCTTTTCTCTACAGACACCAATTGAATATTACCAAATCTTTCAGTTTGTTTGTTGGGATTTTTTAAACTGGGTTGAATTGACTATTATTTCAAATAATCAATTGTCAAATTCATATTTACTTTAAATAACTTTAAATTCACATTGGAATATTTGGCTAAATTGGACAAAGGGTTATTAGATTCCAGACAAAAAATATTGCTCAAATGGAATCCTCAGTATTTGGTTTAAAACCTAACTTTCTTCCACTGAAATTCAACAAATGTGTTAATACAGTGCTTTATATTTTTCTTGTCTTTTGAAAATTACTGTAAGTCTGTACAAAGCAAATATAAAATACGAATGTTTCCATACATTTAACTTAAACAATATACAACACGGATAATAATTGCAAACATTGAAAACCATCCCCCTTTAACTATTAACCAAATTTCAGGGAGCTGTTTCATCACTCCTATAGTAACACCTTGCAGACAAAGGTGCAATAGAAAGTCACAAATGAAGAAACAACATTGAACTTTAGTTTTTCCCATTGCTTGTATAAAAGAGCTGGACTGAGTGACCCCTCCCCCCTTGCATTTCAAATACGAAATACCCCCTGGATCCAAGGAGCCAAAATCCTGTGGACTTTTTTTGAGAGATAAACGGCTATTGACTGGAGAAAGGTAGTTTGCTCCCTGTGGATGGAGTGCTCCCTCCCCAGGTGGAGGAGTTTAAATATCTTGGGGTCTTGTTTGTGAGTGAGGGAAGACCGGGGCGTGAGATGGACAGGCGGATTGGAACAGGGTTCGTAGTTATGTGGTCGCTGTATCAGTCCGTTGTGGTGAAGAGAGAGTTTAGCCATTTATCAGTCGATCTTCTTTCCAATACCCACCGATGATCATGAGCACTGGGTCATGACCGAAAGAATGATGTCCCCGCTACAAGCGGCTGAAATGAGCTTCCTCCATAGGGTGGCTGGGGGCTCTCTTAGAGATAGGGTGAGAAACTCGGTCACCCGCGGAGAGCTTGGAGTGGAACCGCTTCTCCTCCACACCGACAGGGGTGAGTTGAGGAGGCTCGGGCATCTAGTCCGGTTGACTCCTGGGGACCTCCCTGGAGAGGTGTTCCGTGCATGTCCCACTGGGCGAAAACCCCAGGGAAGATCCAGGACAAACTGGAGAGACTGCATCTCTCGGCTGGCCAGGGAACGTCTCCGAGGCCCCCCAGAGATGCTGGAGGAAGTGGCCGGGGTGAGGAAAGTCTGGGTATCTTTGCTTAGACTGCTGCCCTCACGACCCGGTCCCAGATGAGCGGAAGAAAATGGATGGATGCATGGATAAACAGTGTAGGAAAAGATCTGTCCACTGATAAAAAATAAGACATAAAACATGCATTTCTTTAACAGCTATTGCTCAGTCACCACATTTGTCAGAATAGCCACCCTGGCTCTTCTACCTACTTTTTAACATGTTCTTGCTAATTTTTTCCATTTTAATTTTTTCCTGTAGTGCAAGTTATTCAAGTTATAAACTGACTGTAGATGCCTCAATATAAGTATGTGGTCTAACATCCAATGCTTAAAACATTTGACAGATCTCCCAAACACGCATTTAAGTGGTAGAAGTGCGGATTTCCAACATGCTCACTCCTGATTGGCAAGAGTGGTTGCCATAGAAATGATGACTCAGGCTGGCTCAGATTAATCACTGCTTACTGACAATTTCTGGTTCCAACATGGCAACAAAAAAATGGCGACTAAATTGACTCCAAGTAAGTCATTTTCTGTGTGTGATGTCACACTCATTAGGTCCAATTCTCATATACAGTTCCCCCCCAGTGACACTTTCAATTCTGTTTTTTTTTTTACCTCTGTCTTGTGTGTTCTGTGGAGGTTGGTTGGGACTTCTCCTTGAGGGCTCAGCCCCCTCTCCTGTGGGTCTCCATGAATTGGTGCACATCTGCCTGCACTGTATGTTAATTAGTTTGAGTTGTATTTGAGTATTTCTTTTTCTGCACTCAGTATCGGAGTGTTGCTTGCCTGTTTGTCCAGTTCTCATTGCTCTGTTTAGTCATGTTGTTTTTGTGAGTTTGTTATGTTAGAGGACTTTTTCCACCAACAGTGGTGTTTTTGTCATTAAAGTATTTCAGATTTTTGATTTGATTTGAAATGGTTTATTTCAAGCAATCAAATAGAAATAAACAAAAACAATACAATCATCAGTTATACATTCATACAATAACTAATCAAACTTGGGATAATTAGACATATTAATAAATATTGCTTGAAAGGGAGTGGAAGGAAGCGAATTAATAATCCCACCCCTGTTCTACTGTAACCATTTTATTAGGTGATTTATCATTATCCGGTTTCTAGCTTTTATCAGACAGGATTAAGAATCTTGAAGTATCAATAAAGCACATGACAAAGAAAATGTCATGGTGCCTCTGTCAGACTCCTCCCCCTCCCCTCTCTGCTTGGCTCCTGACTCATCACAGCTGCGTCCACTCACCT
Organism: Oryzias latipes; assembly: GCF_053564925.1. NCBI lineage: Eukaryota > Metazoa > Chordata > Actinopteri > Beloniformes > Adrianichthyidae > Oryzias > Oryzias latipes. The sequence continues at coordinate 11,230,303 of NC_136241.1, forward strand.
CATCAGCCGCCTGCCTTCTTAAGGGGATCCAGGACCAGTCTCCAGTGCCAGATCGTTGCTCCTCTATGGTGCTTAGTATGGTCACCTCGCTCACAGCTACTGCTGTCAAGCTCTCGCCTAAGTCTCTGTTCTCCGTCTGTCCACAGGAATCCGTTACTACGAGTGGGCGCCCGAGTCATCTTCGCTTCTGGAACCAAGCCTCAGAATTCTCCCGGTCACACCAACGAGCCTCTGCCGACTCAAGCCGCACCAACCGCCGCCGATTCAAGCTAATCCACCAGTGACGCCACGGGCTGCAGACACATTCAATCATCTTCGTGGGAATCTCTCGGACGTGACTACTCCACCCAAACATCTACAAAACCTAGAACCGAACATTAAAACTCATAACCCATCATCTACTCGCCTGTGTATTCTTCCGGTTTCCAGCGTTTGGGTCTGTTTTTCCCGCTAGCCATGACAGAACGATCTGGCCAGACTCCTGACCCAGCTGATCCGGAAGGGTTGAGACTCGCCGTAACCCAACAGGGAATAATGCTCGGACGCCAAGCTGATGCCCTTTCGCAGATGGCTGCTGCTCAACAGGACCTTTTTCTTCGCCTGGACGGTATGGCACAAAAGCTTCATGAACTAACCGGACAATCTTCTCACACCACAGCCGCTACCCCCCATACCTCCGGCAACGGCCCGGAAACTTCCGCATCCGGGTCCTCCGCCGCTTCCGAGAACTTCCGTCTGCAACCGGAACCATTCTTGGGTGACGTCGAAGCTTGCGGAGGTTTTGTACTGCAATGTCAACTAATTTTTCAACAAGCTCCTAGATATTACCAATCTGACCTTAGTAAAATCACACTAGTAATTAACTCTCTTAGGAACAAAGCACTCCAATGGGCTCAAGCCTTTGTTTCATCTAACCCCATCTCGCATCTTACGTATGATAGATTCATTAATGAGTTCAGGCTTATTTTCGATCAGCCTCGTAAGCAGGAAGAAGCCACCCGTCGTCTGCTCAGTTTAAAACAAAACAATCGGTCAGTCAGTGACCATGTGATAGATTTTCGTATCTTAGCCGTCGAAGCAGGTTGGCCCGATCTCGCTTTTAAAGGCATCTTTTACCAGTCGCTAAATGAAAGAATCAAAGATCATCTCTGTTCACAACCAGAAGCACGTACTTTTGAGGAGCTGGTCACAGCGGCACTCCGTTCTGACCTCCGTTTGCATGAACGTCAACGAGAAAGACCCCCAACTACTCCTATTACAACCCACAATTCATTCATGATTCCCACGCCAGACTCATCTTTTCGTACGGAGAACACCATAACTCAAAAACCTCCCGAGGAGACTATGCAGATAGGCCATTCAAAACTCACTGAAGAGGAACGTCGTAAGCGCAGAGAGGAAGGTTCTTGCTTCTACTGCGGAAACCATGGGCATCTAGTCCACGCCTGTCCACGCCGTTTAAACTCCAAGACCCCCCGCTAAAAGCCAAATCGCAGGGGGATCCAAGCGGTAAAAACTCTGATGCCGTTTCTCTGTGTATACCTGTTAAACTCTGTTTACAAACCCAAGTATATGATTCACGTGCTTTAGTTGATTCTGGTGCCGAGCAGAGCCTCATAGATCAACAATTGGTTAACCAGCTATCCATACCCTCAGAACCTCTGGACGTACCCATTGAAGCTTCAGGCCTGGGTGGCCAACACCTTTCACGAATAACTCATCGCACCAAGCCACTATTACTCATTTCTTCAGGTAATCATAGAGAAACCATTCAACTTCTGATCACGCAATCTACTCATACTCCTATTGTGTTGGGGTACTCCTGGTTAAAACAACATAACCCACAGTTCAACTGGGCACGAAGAACCATTAACCACTGGAGCCCCTATTGCCTGGCCAATTGCCTACAGTCAGCCATTCCTACTACGGCTGTTTCTGCCCATGAAGACTCTTGTGAGATTGACCTTTCCAAGGTTCCGTCTTGTTACCACGACCTTAAAACTGTTTTTTGTAAGATCAAAGCTAGCGCGCTTCCACCCCACCGTCCCTATGATTGCGCAATAAATTTATTACCTGGTGCCACTCTCCCTAAAGGGCATTTATTTAACTTATCTGGTCCTGAAAGACTGGCCATGGAGAATTATGTTCAAGAAGCCCTTGCTTTGGGACACATTCGACCATCCTCCTCTCCTGTGGGGGCCGGATTCTTTTTTGTTGAAAAAAAAGATAAAACCCTCCGTCCCTGTATCGACTACCGTGAATTAAATCAAATCACCATAAAGGACAAGTACTCTCTACCGCTCATTTCGTCTGTTTTCGATTCGATCCAAGAAGCCCGGATTTTCACTAAATTGGATCTCAGAAACGCCTACCACTTAGTCAGAATTAAGGATGGAGATGAATGGAAGACGGCTTTCAACACGCCACTGGGGCACTACGAATATCTTGTGATGCCATTCGGCTTAACCAATGCTCCAGCCGTCTTCCAGCAGATGGTTAACGACGTCCTCCGGGACTTCCTCAACCGTTTTGTGTTCATCTACCTAGATGATATCTTGATCTATTACCACAACCAAGCCCAACACGAACTTCACGTCCGACAGGTTCTGGAACGGCTACTAGAAAATCAACTCTATGTCAAACATGAGAAATGTGAATTCCACGTCAACACAGTGCAATTTCTTGGCTACATTATTGAGGCAGGACGAATTCGCCCTGACCCCGCTAAAATTGAGGCCGTCACTAACTGGGAGCCATCCGAAAAACGCAAGAAATTGCAACAATTTCTCGGATTCGCAAATTTCTACTGGCGCTTTATAAGGAATTATAGCAGCATTGCAGCCCCCCTCACGCAGCTAACCTCTGTTAACCGTCCCTTTCAGTGGACCCCAGAAGCACAGCGAGCCTTTTCTAAACTCAAAGAACTCTTCGTCTCTGCACCTATACTTATTCAACCCGACCCTTCCCGGCAATTCATAGTGGAAGTTGATGCATCTGATTCAGGGGTAGGAGCGGTATTGTCACAGAAAGAAGAAGGTTCTGGAAAATTGAAACCATGTGCTTTTTTCTCCCGCAAGCTTTCTCCAGCCGAACAAAATTATGATGTTGGCAATCGGGAGTTATTGGCCATCAAGCTGGCTTTGGAAGAATGGCGTCACTGGTTGGAAGGAGCCGAACAACCATTCATCGTATGGACCGACCATAAGAACTTGGAATATCTCAGGACCGCCAAGAGACTAAACTCCAGGCAAGCTCGTTGGTGCCTCTTTTTTGACCAGTTCCAATTCACTATTACTTACAGGCCCGGCTCTCGAAATGTTAAACCCGATGCCCTCTCCCGGAAGTACAGCCCCATTGAACGCGAATCCACCACCATTCTTCCCCCCACATGTATCATTGGAAATCTCATCTGGGACGTGGAATCTAAAGTCATGCAAGCCCAAGGTGAGGAGCCTAACCCTCCTCCAGTCCCCAGGGGCACACTGTTTGTTCCCCCAACACTCCGTTCTGACGTCATCTCCTGGGGACACATTTCCCGTGTGGCCTGTCACGGAGGGGTCCACCGCACTCTCAAACTAATTAGGAGGAGGTTTTTCTGGCCCTCCATGGGCAAGGACGTCCGGGAATATGTAGCTGCATGTTCTACGTGTGCCCGTTCCAAAACCTCGTCTTCCGCTCCTGCTGGCCTCCTCCATCCTCTGCCCACACCTAAACGCCCTTGGTCCCACCTTGCAATTGACTTCGTCACTGGTTTGCCTCCTTCCCAAGGTAACACGGTCATATTCACCGTCATTGATCGATTTTCTAAGATGGCTCATTTTATCCCATTACCTCAACTGCCTACTGCCACTGAAACCGCTGATGTCATTGTCAACCATGTCTTCCGTCATCATGGGATTCCAACTGACATAGTCTCTGACCGTGGTCCTCAGTTCGTTTCTCAGGTCTGGAAGGCTTTTTGCTCTGCCTTGGGGGCCACGGTCAGTCTCTCATCCGGTTATCATCCTCAATCTAACGGCCAAGCAGAGAGAGCTAACCAGGAACTGGAGGCAGCCTTGCGCTGTCTGGCGGCACAGAACCAACAGGACTGGTCCCAGTATCTGGTTTGGATTGAGTATGCTCATAACACTCATCCCTCTTCCGCCACTGGGATTTCCCCGTTCGAAGCCGCCCTCGGGTACTCACCACCTCTGTTTCCATCACAGGAACTCGATCTGGCAGTGCCCTCAGTTCAACAGCACCTCCAGCGCTGTCAACGCGTTTGGGACCAGACTAGGGCAGCTCTCCTTCGCACTAAGGAGAGCAACTGCCGTCTCGCCGATCGACGCAGGGTGGTGGGACCCGACTACCAACCTGGTCAGAGGGTCTGGCTCTCGACTCGCAATATCCCCATTCAAGCCTCATCACGGAAACTGGCGCCACGATTCATTGGACCCTACGTCATTGACAAGATTGTCAACCCCACCTGTGTCCGTCTCCGTCTACCTAAGGCTCTCAAGGTACATCCTTCATTCCATATCTCCCAAGTCAAGCCCGTTTTGGAAAGTCCTCTGTGCCCGCCGTCCGCTTCCCCGCCACCCGCCCGTATCATCGACGGCGCCCCTGCCTTTACGGTCAGTTGGGTTTTGGATGTCCGGCGTAGGGGTCGCGGATTCCAGTTCCTGGTGGACTGGGTGGGTTACGGTCCGGAGGAGCGATCTTGGATCCCCCGCTCGCTCTTCTTGGGTCCTTCGCCTATTGAGGACTTTTACCGGGCCCACCCGGATCGTCGCCCTGGACCGCCTGGAGGCGGTCGTTGAGGGGGGGGTACTGTCATGGTGCCTCTGTCAGACTCCTCCCCCTCCCCTCTCTGCTTGGCTCCTGACTCATCACAGCTGCGTCCACTCACCTCATCAGCCGCCTGCCTTCTTAAGGGGATCCAGGACCAGTCTCCAGTGCCAGATCGTTGCTCCTCTATGGTGCTTAGTATGGTCACCTCGCTCACAGCTACTGCTGTCAAGCTCTCGCCTAAGTCTCTGTTCTCCGTCTGTCCACAGGAATCCGTTACTACGAGTGGGCGCCTGAGTCATCTTCGCTTCTGGAACCAAGCCTCAGAATTCTCCCGGTCACACCAACGAGCCTCTGCCGACTCAAGCCGCACCAACCGCCGCCGATTCAAGCTAATCCACCAGTGACGCCACGGGCTGCAGACACATTCAATCATCTTCGTGGGAATCTCTCGGACGTGACTACTCCACCCAAACATCTACAAAACCTAGAACCGAACATTAAAACTCATAACCCATCATCTACTCGCCTGTGTATTCTTCCGGTTTCCAGCGTTTGGGTCTGTTTTTCCCGCTAGCCATGACAGAAAATTACTTAAATTATCTTGTAAAAAATAATTTTTAGAAATCAAAATGTCAATGAAGTATCCAAAATATATGCAAATTATGTTACTTATAAAAGTCATTTTTATGATTAAAAAATAATGCTATATCAATAAAATAGACATAACACTGTTTCAGAAATTTCCATAGCAAAATTTAATCAAGTATCAAAAGTTAAAAATATGTGCAAAATTATGTTACATTAGGAAAAATCATAAATAAACTTATCAATTTTTTGGAGCAAGTGAAGTAGTATCATTAATCAATTTAACCATTTTCAATAATTGATTAATCTTTTTTTTTGTATCTTTTTATTTGTTTTTTATGATAAAATGCTGTAAGGGAAAATAAAAAGGGTCCATAATCTGTCGAATGACCAAGGTTGGTATTTCTTCTTTTGCTGATTAACAGCCGTTCTTCTGGGTTTAAACAGAGTTTATAGTTCTCTTCGATGTTATGTCTGCAGACATTAGATTAAGTTCCATAATCCTTCTTCAGCTGATATCAGCGACGAGGTCAAGTTGAGGTCAAGTTGTCTGCAGGTCAGAACGTTACTGAGAATCAGGGTCCTCCATACTTTTGGAGAAAGTGATGAATCCAGGCCTCATATTTCTGAAAATTATTTGGCTCTTTGATTTATTACTGCATGTTGTTTCAGACGTCCGTGATCAAACACTTCTCAAAGTCCTTCATGGTGTTGACAACCAAAACCTTGGACCAGTCCGGTGGACCGAGTGGTTTGACGTAAATCCTGCAGCCTTTAACCCAAGTGTTCTCAATCTGCTTACGCTTCCTGAGATGCCTGGCATGTTTGGCGATTTCAGCATTCCTTCTGATCAGATGGTCGTTCAGATAAGCAGCAGATCCCTTCAGATTCTTCCTTTGATTCATCAGAGCTAGCTTGTGTTTTTGATTCACAAACCTGATGAGGATCGCTAGTTTATCCGTCTCCTTTCTCCTGGGGAGCGGTTGGCAGGTCTCGATGGTGTTGAGATCCAGGGAAATCCCTTTAGACGTGAGAAATTATTCCACTTGGTGTTCCAGAGACTCTCCACCGCTCTCCGTTTCAGAGCTCCTAGCGCTATTAGCATAAGCAATGCTAACTCCAGCTGCATTTAGCTTTGTCCGAGGTTTGATCGGTACTCCAGTGAGAATGACATTATTCATCCTTACTTGTTGTTCCACATCATCCAGTCTTTTCTCCAGAATCTCGACCCGGTTTTCTCGTTGCTCGTTTTGAGCTCTGAATCTTCGGAAGTCCTCCATTAGCTCCAAGATCGGAGTTAGCTTAGCATTCACTTGTTCTATAAAAGGATACAACGCAGCTTGGATGTCATCAAGAGTCTTTGTAGTCAGGGTTTTTCTTAGGGGGCCATTGTCAGCTCTCTTTTTTTGGAGAAAATCAACTTTTTAAGTCATTTAAAGATAATTGTATAGCCGCCGTCAGCCACACGCGTCCGTGAGTTTTCAGTCAGTCTTGAGTCTAATCCTGCATCTGGGTCATCCTGATACATCTTGACACCCAGTCTTTTATTCCATCTCTTTTTATGTCATGATACAAACAACAAGTTTGCACATCAAAATGCATCAATAACAGTTTTTTGTTTTGACACATTTTTATTTCCATCATATTGCTGACATTGATTAATTTTTCTTCTGTAATCTGAAATGTGTAGGATTTCTCCTGTAATGTGAGAGTGGAACCAAACTTAATGGAGGAAGAAACTTAAGCACCATGAATTACAGATAGTGAAGAAAAAAACAATCCACAATTCAAATTTAAATAAATACAAACCACAAAAAAGTTTAAAATGAGAAAATGTGGTGCACTGAAATGATGCAGGTGGCCATTAATGCATGTTGGTCAAATGGTTAGCAGAACTACACAATTTTCTTCTTTGTAAAACTTTACATTTCCTTGTCGTTCATTGCCCCGAAATAAGCATTCAGAACTGTGGGAGGTCTGTACATTGGTATGGAAGTTGGCGCTCTTGCCTCACACTGAGAAGGCCCTGGTTCAAATCCCAGCTTGTATCTTGCCTGAGCATGTTTTTTTTTCCGGAACTTTGGCTTCCTCCCACAGTACAAAAATATGCATCATAGGACAGTTGAGTGCTCTAAATGTGAACATGACTGTGTGTGGTTGTCTGTCTTTATGTGGTCCTGCGATGAAGTGGTGATCCATCCAGGTTGTTCTCAGCATTTGCTGGAATGGGCTTCATCAGGTCTGTGACCCTGAAAGTGATTAAGCAAAAGAAGATGGACAGAAGCGCTTGATTTCTGTTCTTCAAGAAGTTTGATTTTTCTGACTGCACTTCTTAGTATGACTGCAACAATCGGTCTTCATGTCTGTTAATATTGTCAAAAGAGCTTTGTTGATTGTAGGCTGCACAGTGGCATAGAGGTTAGCGTTCTTGCCCTCATTCAAAACCCAGCTTGGACCTTTCTATGTGGAGTTTGTATGTTTTTTTCCAGTCACTTAGGATTCCTCCCACAGTCCAAAGATATGGTTGCTGTTTGTAATTTGTAATTTGTAATTCTAAACTGCCCCTTGGTCTAATATGTGTGATTATGTGGCCCTGCAACAGATTTCGGACCTGTTCAGGGTATACTCCACCTTCACACGACATTAGCTGGGTTGGCTCCAGCAACCCCATGACCCCGAAAGGAACCCAGCAGGCTCGGGAGATGGATGGATGGAAACCAAATCCACATAAGTTGCCAGTTTCAAAGAGTTCTTAATTTAGATTGCTCAAGTCAAGGCCAAACTGTAACTGACTGGAGACAAAACCCTGACACTGGATGTGAAACTGCCACACAAAACTCAGGCTGCACCACCAATGTTTGTGACAAATTTATTCAGGACATAATGAATTTAGTGAGTATTCTAGCATGGCAGAGAGTGAACAAGTTATCATTTCCAGTGTGTGTCTGCATGGTTTACCGGCGATTTGATTTCTGAGCTGTTGCTCCCTCTGATGCCTTCGCATTTATTTCTGTGTCATTTCAATTAACCTTTCCACTGACAGTGCTGTGCTCAGATTTATAAATCTGATCTATTTTTAATTGTATTTTGCTTTAGTTTGACCTTTAATTTAGAATGAAAAGATCGTATGTGCACTGCTAATGAAATTTTTTTTCTTTAGATATCAACCGAACATACCATGTTCAAATTTTTGTTAACTACTTGAACAAGAATGAACAACTACTTGTTCATTCTTGTAAAAAGCAATAGATGATACTCCTAAAATTAACATAATGTTCACATAAATATCTGTTCATAATATACTGCATAAAACAGATTGAAAGGATGGTAGCTGATCTCAGAAGGATGACCAGAGTTGGTCACTACTTCACAATGTTTGCTGCAAAAGACCCCTGATGTCTTTCCATTTGCCATGGTTGCTACAGAAAAGTGTCAAAATCCTGCCCTAGTGGTTGTAGACACTGCACCAATTCAACTCAATCTGCCCCAGTTTAACTGGATCATCCACAACTTGTGTTTAAATTAGGCAACCACGTTTCAGTTTAGGGTAGGAAAAAACATGAGCTGGTTGAGGAGAAAATGTAGGTATTTTTTTCCTCAGTTGGGACCTCTCCCTCTGGGTCGGCTGCTGTTCAGCCGCTGCAGCTCTAGGTGGGAAACTGCATCACCGCTTAGGTGTGGTAGGGCAGTCCCCGCCTGTGATGCTGCATTTGGCTGGTTATGCGGCTGTTCACAGAGAAGGAGGTTCCAATTATTAGCGTTTTCAACATCTTGTTTTTGTGCTCAGCCTATTTCTCATTGTCTTTCCCCATCAGTTAGGGGGTGGGAGGTGTGAAAGGAGTGGGGGGCTGTGTGTAGGTACGGCCTATTTTTTTAATTTTTGTGCTTGTTTTCAAATTTTTTTTTTTTTTATGTAAAGCACTTTGTGTTATGCTTTTATGTGAAAAGTGCTTTATAAGTAAAATTTTATTTGATTTGAGTGTCTCATATGGAACCAAAGTCTGTTTCATTTTATGTGACTTCTTTGACACATTTGACTAGTAAAGACAGTAAAGTTAAGGTGTTAGAAGATCATTTAAAAAGCTACTTTACTGTTACAATGCTAAAGATTTGTCATCAGATAATATACCCTTTGTCATACAAAGTACATACAGCAGGTGCAGATCATTGACTGTCTAAAGAGAAATTGACCGAGCAAGTGCACGTGACTGTTACATCCCTCTTCAGGGAGGATGGAGAAAAAAGGTAACAAAAAAAATTATGATAACCGGGCGTGATTAAAGTTAGCCACACAGCCGTTTCTTCTGTAACACACACAAAAATCAAAGGAAACTAAAGGAAACTAACCAAAAAACCCAAAGGTGGAATAAATGCATGAGACGCTGGTATAACTACGACAGAAATGAAAAACACAAAATTACTCAAAATGCAAACAAAGATTAAATTTAACAAAAGGACAAAGAAATAACTAAGAGGAAAACCAGAGGCATTCACAAGCTAAGGCCAGGCCGACAGACGGGGCAGGCTGAAGAAACAAATCTCTCCAAGGAATTCAGCCGACACTGGAGCAGAGGATCCTGGGAGCTTTTAAAGCTTCCCTCCCAGCCAGTCAATTGGAAGCAGCCTCAATCAGCTCTGCGGGGGGGGGGGGGGGGGGGGGGGGTTGTCACCAGCTGTGCAGAAGCTGACTACTGCTGGAGCTGAAACATGTGCAAACAACAGTCACCCATTGAAAATGAAATACTTCCGGCTCCAACCAAATTAAGTCAATTCAGTCTCCATTTTTTCTCCAATACAAATGCCAGCATTTGGAGCCAGACGTTGTCTATAACCCTTGTGCTATCATAGATGACCCCACCCCTCCATTGACGTGTTCTCCCTAACATGACAAAGGTGGATAAAGGTGGAAAGATTTCATGTAATCCATGGAAACCAGTGAAGATCACAAATCATTGAAGAAAAATTGTTCAGAGCACTGTCTAGTGGGTCTAGATGACCCAACTCCCAATGTTAAAATGCCTAGGATAGCACAAGGGTTACGCAGTGGTTTAGCCTTTGCAAGAAATATAAATTATGGCTGTCCTAATCACCAAAGTATATTTAACTAACTGCCGTTTAACCCTTGTGCTATCCTAGGCATTGCAGACAAATGCCTATACAGTCACTGAGGAAAGACAAAACAGTAGCAGCAGTGGATCTGATTCAAACCTCTGCTGTTAACTGGCAAGAACTTCAGAGTAGTTTTAGTAAGAATGCTCCTGAACAAACAGAAAAACCTTTAGTCGTGTATCAACATGTAACTCTACAACCAGCATCCTCTGTGGTTGTAAAGCTGGCTCCATTTTTCACTCACGTGCAGAATAAAATGTGTGGTACTTAATGAGTCATGCACAGCCTTTTCAGTTAATGATGGGTACATTGAACCCCATTAGATGCAAACAGAAGCCAATAAAAGAATGTCATCATTTCGAGAAATGGAACTGCACAACAAAACATTGTGTTGAGAGTTGGGTGATTGAGCAAATGACTGGAAATAATATGATCCTGACTTTATAATCTATAGATCTTTATTTATTTTGCAGATACCATATATAGCAATCATGCTTTTTCATATAACACCATCTACACATTTAATACATTTTTAAATAGAATATATTTTTTTACATTAGGCCCATATAACAGCTAAAAATATACAAAACAATATTCTCTGACTAAACTTTTCTATTACATTATATTTATTAGCATCTTTATTGTTACTCCATTCTGTTATAGAGATTTATGTGCCATCGTTTCTGGGATAGTATTATTGCAGAAAACAGCACATTTTATATTTTTTATTCAACATTTAAACAAAATAAAAATAAAAAGTCTCAGGTTGTACGGACATTCACAGATACATGTATTACACGTCTGAGTTTACAACATCATTCAAAGGAGAAATCGCTGAATGGTAATTTTATACAAAATGATTGGACCCATTTTGTCATTGCACATTTTAACTGGCACATATTTGAAAAGTGGAAATAAAACGGATTCAAGCTGATTCCTGTTGCTTGTAGCTGCCACAAAAACACAACTCTCATGGTCCTTCCTTATGGTGATATTTACTGTCTGGCCAAAGGTTAGCATTATTACATTAGTGTATGCGTCACTGAGAAACCTTTGTGTACCTAAACGAAGAGATTTTCATGTATCTTTGAAAATAGTGTCTCTACAGAGTGTGGACCTGTGTACCATTTGGCTATGTCACACTGTGCTATCACTTATTCTTTCTGAAGGGGTTCTCTCTGAAGCTGCACTTTCTATGACGAAGGGATGCACCATGGCTTTATCAAAAATAATATTAATAAAAGGCCACAACAGATGACTGGTCAGGAGTGCAAACAGGCAACATTTTGGATCATCTTTTAAAAATGCCCGAGTGCAAAAAAATGATTCTTAATATTGGGAAGCTTTCATGTTGTCCTTATGCTTCACATAGCATGCTGTCCTTATGTAGAGAAAAAAAAATTCACAGTTGCTTTTTTTTCTTAATTCTAATTTTTAAACTAGCCCTAGAAATGTTCTCGCTGTGTATTAGGGTAATATCTCAGACAATTTGGTAATGTCTACTTTTTTTTTCCTGAGGAGTGGGTTTCTAACTGTGTATAGCTATGTATATACAAGTAAACATCACTAGTCAAAGTAGTGGAAGCTATCATAAAAATCCAATGTTCTTTCTTTGAAATTATACAGCACCTGTGGCACATTGTTCCCTTAAAACCAAACATTAAATTGGTAAACTTTCCTTCCACTGAAGTCATACAAAAGTAGACTAAAGATTTCCCAAATAACTGCTTTCAGACAGAATTGTCGAGGACATTGTGCAAAAGTGGGCTTTACCTTTGTTGTTAAAGTGGTTGTCCTCAGAACCATCTTGTGCTTATAGACAGATGCTGCTTCTTCTATGATATTGCTCTGTTGTTTCTTAATAAACTCACATGTGGTTAACAGGCGATTACACTAACTGTTGAAAGAAGAGTGTCATTTTGGTCCTTCTTACTCTCACATATAGAAAAACATCTACAAATGATTCTAAAAAAACGAGTTAGACAACATACAAAGTTATTGTTCTTTAGAAAACAAAGGAACAGTTATAACAGTCTCTTGCTATGTGTCCTATATAAGATGTTTTTGCTCATCACAGGTTTCAGTCATGCCTAAAAAAGGTTGGATCTTTCAAAATTCAAAGTTGTGCTTTTTTTAAAATTGCCTAAGAGCCTTAGGAATGTTGCAGGATTCTGACAGGATGTGATAGTGTAGGGAAATAGTGAAGAATTCCTTTATTCACACATGCAGATTTAGCCTTTTGTTTTCTATATGCTCATAGTGTCAATGCTTGAAGTTGATCATGTTTCAACCTCAGCTATAAAATCACATATTGCTTTCTCTTCATTCACTGAATTTCATACAGTTTAGATTATTTAATTCATATAAAATAAAATATATTCATGGATATTGTTTTTGTACAATAATTTGAGTTTAGTCAATGTATTTTTTATCTTAAAAGCATAACTCTACAGAATTAATGTGGGCCTCCAGATTTACACATATTCAATATACAATAATATTCTAAGTCGCAAGTACTTATTTTCAAATAAGTCTATTTTTTTCCCTCTTTGCATAATGAAGTTCATAATATCACAACAACTTTGTAGGGTGGTTTCTTTTTTTTTTTTTCTTTACCTCTGTCTTATACAAAGAAACAATGAGAAAACCAAAAACGGAACAGAAAATAACAGTGTAATCAGGTTGGTTTCACGTGTCCCCAGGAGGTAGGTGAATAAAAGCAGACATAGAAGTCTAGTGGTTGTTTCCAACCTTGATTACGGTGGAGGGCCAATCCGGCCATTAGAGCGGAGACGCAGGCAAGACCTTTCAGATGTAGGCTTCCTCATTGGCAGGGTTCTGGCTCTGGTTTTCTGTCTGCGGGTCCGGACCATTTTCCTGAGATTTTAAGATTCCCAAAGGCTTAATCATTATTCGCAGACGCTGTGGAGACAACCAAAATGAACGATGAGAAATCTCACAGTGCTGCTGATTAAATTTCAGATGAATTTTCGTTATTTCTTCAAAAAACTAGAGTGTATAATGTCATCAGAGCAGAGATTTAAGGCATTTTTCAAAAATTAGAACCTAATTCTTAAGACTAAAGAATCCAGGCACTGCTAGCCATATTTTTGTAAAAAGCATCTGCCTGGGTGCAGAGCACTAATCAACTAGCTGATTGCTACAATTAGGACAATCAACCATCAGCTACTGCAGAATCTGACACCTGCATTTTGACCCTGATAGCCTCTGTCACACTGTCTGCAATTATGGTTCATTTATTCTGTCAGCGGTTGCTATATCTGTCACTAGGGACTTCAGCTAGATGAAGGCTTCTTATTCAAAGGGCTAAGGATGCCTGCAAATAAAACAGCTCTTCTGTAAAATAAAACCTTACCAGAATAGGTACTTTCTGCCTCTGATTTGGATTATCAATTTAATCAATATGCATTGCAATCTGGTGCTGCATACAAATGCATCTTGAGTAATTTACTGAGAACTCGGTGGCTTTAAAAGTAGAAAGTCACTGTTCTACTCCCCTAATTTCTATTTATTGTCTTTATCCAGCATGCTTATGTGTTTGCTCATTGCAGAACCACTGAATCGTGTTTCTTCAATACAGTTTAAGCTCAGAGGACAGATCAAAGTTAGCTAAGCTCCTTTTTTTTCTTTTAGCTTTATAATGACAAATTAAATTAATGTGTTTAACATTTCTTAATGAATCCATTGTAAATCTGGGTGCAGAATATATCGTATCCAATGGTATTGTGAACTGCCTTTGTGGTTAAAAGTTCACCCATGCTACTTCATGAAACTCTTTTTTTTTTCTCAACATCTCAGGGCTTTTGAATTCTCCTCCGATTTTATTTTAGAGTGTAATATTGAAGCTTTAGGAAAATAATTTGATGTGTCTTGCTGTAGTTCTATTCCCTCAACACAACCTAACTTCCATTGGACAAACATTTTGGGAAATTGTCAGAGTGGTTCTTGAAAAGTTTTGCCTTTTAGGAACCCCATTGTTTCTGATCAACATGCATTTAAAGTACAAAAACTTGTTGTGGATCTGTATGCATTTGGGACTGGAAAACCAGTTGTGATGAGCCGCTGTTTGAAAGTTTCATTTTTTATACTGGAAATATGCACATTGTAGTGTGATCCTACCTCCTTGTATGTGCCTTTAAGTGTGAGGAACAGGTATCCCATGTAGCCTGGGATGAGAGTCATGGAAGAAAGTGCCATCAACCAGCCGACTCCCTGACCCCATCCAGGAAACACATAATCGCCCATGGTAAGAGGAACCATCTGCACTGCACTGAACAGGAAAACTCCCTGAACAAAAAAGGGGCGAGAAGTTACAAAAATCTATAAACATGCTGATGATCCTAAAGAATCATTGCTATCATATTTGATACATGCATTTCTGAGATCACTATCTCATTAGAATGGTCTAAATGTTCCTTAAAAACTAGGGGTGTAACGGTTAATTTTACCAACGATTCGATTCAAATCATAACGTTTGATTGCCAATCCGAGTCATAGTCGATATTGGTTTATTTGGAACGATCCGCTTCAATCAGATTGACTGACCTAAAATGGATCCAGAGCATTATTAGACAAAAAATTCAACCAGTGTGACTCAGATAAATATCAAGGTACTGAACAGTGCAGGTGAAGTTTGCCAGCTTCCTTGTATGTCTTGCAAGATAAGTGTACATTTTTAAACATGTGTACAAACAAACAAGTAAACAAGAATTAATGCATTCACATTTTAGTTTCATTAAGTTCAGCCCACTGCTAATTTTCAACATCAAAATAATACAACAGGAACATTATTAGAACATTCTACCACACTGTATGGGCTGGAATAATGGACTGTAAAGGGCTGGAATAATGGACTGATCAGCTTTTGCTGTCATCACATGTGTGTTGTCTGCTTTGATGCACTTATTGTTGACAAATAAAAATAATGTGCCTCAATCCAAATGGGATTTTCAATGTATTTAATTTTAAAATGATTTCATAATGGTACAGATCAGTGTCATTCTATTTGATTAACAGCTTGCTTCAGACAGATCAATATAGATTGGGTAAATTGATTAATCGATTAATCGTTACACCCCTATTAAAAACCCATTGTATAGAACCATGTTTTCCGCCCTATAGTGCATTATCCTTCTTCTAGGGGCTTTTCCTGCTAATTTCAAAATGGCATTTTGCATGAACACAAAAACACTTTTGGCGGGAAATGTTTTGGTAATTTTCAAAAGTTTTTTGTGTGAATAACACATGTGTTGTTAAGTTTCTTTTTTAATGACTACTTCCTGCATTGAAAAATGCAAAATTTGTTGATGATAATTTTTTTTATGAAACAGTTACACCATGTTAAAAATGTTTCAAATTTGAGACAGTGGGTTAAAAAAGTGCTCATATCAATAATTGCATCCTAAACTAACATTGTTGGGAACAAAGACTCACCAAATCACTCAAAATACCATTATAGTTACTACCAATATCACATAGATAGCCCCATAATTCATGCTAGCTATATCTAAAAAAAAGTGATGTTCAATTTCTGTTGTGGATTTCATCAAAAGCTTTAAAAAACATTGTCATTCCAAACGATTTGACCTTTCTGTCAATTCTTTGATGTAATGGGCTATGCAGGGTTAACAAGCAGAACCATAACAACTTCTAAATTAAAGGTATTTGGGACATTAGTGGACATTAATCTGTACTGATATCATGCTGTTGGACTGGTACTGCACACTTACAGCGACAATCAGAGGAGTGAAAACAACCCAGCAGGCCTTCCACCACAGACATGGCTTGTATCCAATCATTTCCTCAATGTTTTCATAGAATTTATTCACACCTGTAACCAAAAATATTAGCACGATGAACTTCAAAGATGGGCAGAGTTCTCTGTACATTTTTACAACCACATTCAAACATTTAAGCTCACTCTTAGAAACTTTATTAATTTGACAGGTTTTGGAGTCAGTGGTTTTGCTTCTATTACACTGGCAGCAAAAGGCAAAAACGTGCACAATTAATCTTTGAACTGTTTTTAAACGAAAACAAAAACTAGAAATAGACAAAGATGTTGCTCACCATAAAACCATGAAATTGAGATGCACTCAAAGAAGACCAAGAAAAGCAGGGACATTCCACTGGCTGAGTAGTAGTCAAACAACTTAAACACGTACAGCCCGCCCTGCAAACAAGGGGAATGATGGGAGGGTTAAGAAAAAGATCATTGAAGAGGGAAAAAATGAAAATAGAATAGAATAGAATAGAATAGAATAGAATAGAATAGAATAGAATAGAATAGAATAGAATAGAATAGAATAGAATAGAATAGAATAGAATAGAATAGAATAGAACAGAACAGAATACGACTCAAGGTCCCAAAAACAAGACAAAAAAAAAAACAGAAATAAAAAAACACATATAGAAATCTCAAAAAAAGATATATAAATCTAAATAAAAACACAAATTACAACCTTAAAAACTGAAGATAGCACGCGTTTTTCAATTTTTATGCAATTCATACGCATTTGTCAACAACAGATATCCTCTTGATGTCAGCATATGGACTTCATTTTCTTTTTTTAAACCAGTATTACATAAGACAATGTAACACAATTACTACTGTTAAGACTCTTATCTCAGTGTACAAAAAAAACAAATAAAAAATGACAACTTTTTAACAAATCCTTTAGATTTGGGGTTCAAACCTATATTTTATGAGTCGTTTTCTAAACTGGCTGAAGCTTATTTGGCAAGTTCCAGTTAACTGTTGGAACTACAAATATGATTAGTGAAAACAGCATGAAAAATGCAACATCCTGAAACAGAATTGGCTTTAACAAGGTTGGTGACAAATTCCAAATGGCATTCATGATGAAGCTTCCAAAATATTAAGATGTATTTGCCAGAAATCTCAGTTTTCTGGCATGAGTTGCTTTGTCCTCATGTTTACATAATTTGGGACATGATCAGAAATTTGCTCCACGAGTCTCCTGTCAGATAAGGTCATAGGGCTGTTGCAGCTCTCTGTAAATCTTCAAAGACTCTGCTCTACTTAAGAGTTATAAAAAAGGAGGAAACATCCTCCATAACTGATTGAAAAAAATAATCTGACATTTGAGTCATGCAAGCATTTTGCAATGCTCATGCAAAATTCATACAATGATGGTTTAGTTAGACCTAAATTCAGCTATTTATTTGTGATCAACAGACAAGCTGATTTCCAAACCATTTTAAAAACAAACCTAAAGACTCACCTATATTTTTTAAACTTTTATTTTATCTATTTATTTTCATCTATTATTATGTTTTTATTACCGTGTTTTTAAGACATATTTGTTTTTTGCCTTTTTAAAATTAGTATATTTTAAAATTAGTATATATTATATATAATTGGTCAACTGTTGTTGTTTTAAAATTCAAAAAAAAAAAATTAAGTAAGATTTTAAGTAAAAACTTGGCTGCAGGACCACCAAAGTGAAAGTAGAACTTTGCTGTTTTTTTTTTTACCTGTGTGATGTTCGATAGGCCAATGGCATAAGAGATGACGCAGACAATTGCAATGAAGATCTCCCTTCGCTTTCTTAGGACATGGGGAAATTCATCAACCAGAGCCGTGATGAAGCCTTCCACAGTGCAGAACTGCAGAGCCATTTCAAGACTTTGTTACTCTTCTGTCACAATAAAACCACTGAAAAAGTTTTAGGACGTGACTAAAAAACTAAAAAAAAAAAAAGGTTAAAAAAAAGAAATGAGGCAAGAACATACTGAATTCAGATGTTGGCTATCTTTGTTGGAGCAGATATGGAAAAGAATTTATTCTGAAACTTTGATGCGGTCCAAAAACAGAACTACTTCTAAATCATCTTCACCTGGCTGTCGATTCCCAGCATCAGCAGCATGGAGAAAAAAAGTATCGCCCAGAGAGGAGAGACTGGCAGCTGGGTGACGGCCTCAGGATATGCCAAAAATGCCAGGCCCGGCCCTGGTGCAAGAAGAATTTCAGTTAATCCAATGTAAAACCGGAAAGTTATAGATTATTGTCAAAATTGTTGTTACTAGTCAAAATAAAAAGTGTTAATGGAAATTCTCCTATTTATCAGAAAATTCGAAGCAGTCTTCAAAATGCAAAAGCAAGGCTACTATAAAGCAAAAATGCAAATATTTCAAGCTCAAATTTGAAATAATTTGAAATTGTAATTAGCAAGTACACGAAAATAGAAACGCCTTTTTCCTTTTTACAATTTCTGACAACACAATTAGATTGTAACGGAGAAAAACACATTGTCAGAAACAGAATATTTCCCCCTTCCAATTTTTTTATTTTTGTACCCTTGATGTATTTGTGATATGTTACACTTGTGTGTGTTGTTTCCATCGAGTTTCAGTATTGATTGTAATTACCTGAGGCTGCCACATCGGCGATGGGTCTCTTTGTTACGTTAGCCATGAATCCCACAATAGAGAAGATGACAAAGCCGGCAAACATACTGGTGAAAGAGTTGATGCAGCAGACAATGATAGAATCTCTGTAGGGGAGAGACAAAGCGCGAGGCAGTCATTTTCACGCCTGTATCAATTCCTTATCAGCCCGTCACACATTGTAGTGAGGCACGGGGGGAAGGGGGAGGTTTGGAAAGCCATTTTGCATCCAGCAAAAGAGCAGGAGCTGAATGCTCCTTCACTGACCTAGTCTTCTAAAATGGAGAGTGAACGGTTCTGGCAATTTCACTATTGTTAGGGGAGCATGCACACATAATTTTCCTGCTGACCAGTGATTGACCTTCATTGACTGTAAGATATGGATTCTACAGAAACACAAAGAGTACAGCCAAAATTCTGGAGCAC
This sequence comes from Oryzias latipes, assembly GCF_053564925.1. Classification (NCBI taxonomy): domain Eukaryota; kingdom Metazoa; phylum Chordata; class Actinopteri; order Beloniformes; family Adrianichthyidae; genus Oryzias; species Oryzias latipes. Next base: position 11,249,623 of record NC_136241.1, read on the forward strand.
CAGATAGAAGTGGGATATTTGAATGGTCCCAAAATACTGAGTAAACCAGCTGCAATGTTGTCACGGAAACTAAAATAATCCCCGCATGAGAAATCTGCACACTCTCCTCCCAAAAAAATTGCAAGCGACTAAAACCAGAGGACAAATTTCAACTTCACTTTTTTTAACTTGGTTGTAAATGAACCTGAAATGCTACATATTTAATTCACCTACCTGTATACGTTATTATGGAAGGGATTATAGCTGCCAAGAGCAATCAGGGAACCTAATCCCAGCCCGTAGGAAAAGAAAATCTGCGTGGCAGCATCAAGCCACACCTGACAAACAAAGATTAGAAAACACAGCTAAGAACTCAAGTAGAAAGTGTAGCTTGTAGACATTTCAGGCTAATTTAAGATATCTAACAAGACAAGGTCAATATTACAATCATTCCACCGCTTACATGATGCCTTGTCATGACTAAATGGAAGTGAATGTAAGTGTATTGCCATTGTATAAAGACTAAATAAAAAGCCAGGAACAAAACAAATAGTTTAAACTGTAATAATGGGGCTTTTTATGCAGGTGAACTGACAGCAAGCACACATCTTTTTTTTTTCTTTTCTTTTCTTTACCCCACCACTTCACTGACTGTGGATTTGTCTGAAAAGGGTACAGTAAAAAACCTTGATTACACATGACAAAATATCAAAAACAACCTAATGTCTCTTTTGGAAGACCCTCTACAATTATATAATTACATTCCACACCACCTTGCCTTAAGATGAAACCAATTGCCTTTTTGGGCTCTGCTGTGACTCTGCAGACACCAACAATGCAGAACTCGGGCCTCTGAATGCAACACAATAGAGGGCTTACCTCAGACTCCTTCAGTTTTTCAAAGTCTGGAGTGATGTAGAAAAGAACTCCATCAATGGCACCAGGTAGGGAGATGCCACGGCAAAACAGTATGAACAGCATAAAGTAAGGGTATGTAGCCGAGAAATACACCACCTGTGACAGATAAAAATGTATTTTAGGTAGGTTGTTAACAGTTTAATTAGAAAAACGTGAATTGTTTGATTAACTGCAACACTGGGTAACAGTTCCTAAGCACTATGACCTATCCTGTCATGCCCCCATTGACTTATGCATGCCCTAGGACAGGGGTTGGCAAACTATGGCATTTCCGGCCTGTTAAACTATTTAATCTGGCCCACTCAACTGGAATAAATTATATTTATAATACTTTATTTTATTTTATTTTCTGTAATTCTGGGGTGTACCCATAGATGATTCACAACAAATTAATTGACCTTTGTTCAGTCGCAGAAAGTTGTTTTGCAGTGATGTTGTTTTGGAAGATTTCTCAGTTTTCTCTTGTTCATGTGTGTTTTCCATTCAGGCAGTCATTTTTCATATCATTCCCACACTACATGAATGCAGCATTTCTCTAAATTTGAGTTTTGGTTGGAGATAATCATATAGACATATATTTATCCTTATCTCAACCAGTTTTACACCTGTGCTAATCAAGTTAATATTTTTCACACTTCAGTCTGGAGATGATCCTCTGTTATTAGAAAAAGGCTGGCTCATCCACAAACATTAGCTATTTAGTCAGACAGATAGGAAAGCTAAGTGCAATTTCCACTTATCCTTATCCAGATGTATTTGCAACCCCCTCTAAACTTGGTAAACATGGGAGTGACAGAAGGCATAAAACCATCAAGTAATGTACAACATTTATCAAAAGTAAAATCCAGTATCATTGATCAATTTGTAGCTTATAATTTGAATGTATTTGTCATATTTGCCCACTCACTTTGCCAGTCCAGCTGACCCCCTTCCAGATGCAGAAATAGACAAGCACCCATGCAATAGCAAGTGTAATAGCCAGTGGGACTCTAACCGCCCCAGGCTTTTCCAGACCATCGGTCAGCTGGTGCATGTTACGTCTGCAAGAAGGAAGTGAAGCTGTATTACAACAATGCACAAGAAATGATTCACCATCTCACTGAATTTCATATTTTTTTCACACATAAATGCACAGAAAGAAATATGTAATTTGAATAAAAGTTCCTTCATGGGACTTTTATAAAAGTCCCTTCATGGCCCACCATGGATGAATGTGTGCCTAATTGTTGTAGCAAACTGGGTCTCCTCATTTGACCCGTTTACAAAAGTAAATGACCATGTTAGCTTTAATATGTTCACATTTCTGTAGTCTCACTGTGATTTAAAGATACTCAGAGGACTATCTTACTCCCAGAACTCCACTACAGCACTGGTGAGGTTTCCGGTGTCTGCAATGCTGTAGTTAGTGTAGCAGCGATCTGTGTTCCAGGAATTGCCACAAGTTTTCCACGGCAGATCCTAAAATTGAAAGAAAAAAACACACACACACATACACACACACACAAACACACACACACACAAGGACAGTCCTTTTTACTCTGACCACTACTCGGACCACTCTCCCACCGCCGGGGTCCCATTCTCTCCGGTTGTCAAGCAGCCAAGACCACAATGCTAATTTGGGACAGTGGATTTCATGCTTTTCTCAGAAGACTGAGTCCTTTATCAGAGAATGCATTTATCAATACATTCTATAAGGTTCTAATTATGTGGGAAAGGAAGTAATAAAAGTCATACTCTATTAGGAATGGTGTGGCCTGAAGCAAAGTAAGCTGGCAACGTTCCTTACATACAACCACTGAAAATTACTAAGTAAATACAAAAAGAAACAAGAAGATACAAAAAAACATAAACAGGGAATCCTTTTAGTTGGTATTTTTGAGTTTTTAAGAAAAAAAAATGAGTGCATGACATACTCACAGTAGTGAAGGAGTTGTACAGATAGTAAATAGCCCAGGCAATGATCACAATATAATAGATATTTAGCCAAAAAGACAAGACAGCGGCAGCCAGACCCACACCTGCAACAACCAGATAATACAAATTTGATAGCTAATCTTTTAATTAAATAAAAATGTATTTTTATGTAGGTTTTTGTCAGTTCCTATATCTTTAAGTACCTGATTGTGATGAAATAACCCACTTTACCACTTTTGTCAGTGCATGTTTTTTTCCCAGACTATACAAACTAACTTGCTACATCCCATTAAAATAAGGGTTAGAAATATAAAATAAAATTTAAAAAAAATACCTTTGAACAACGGGGCCAACTTCCACACTCCAAGACCTCCAATAGAGGTGTACTGACCAAGAGCCGTCTCGAGAAAGAACAGGGGCATGCCAGCAAATATGAGCGTCAAAAAGTATGGAATCAAGAAGGCTCCTAAATGAGAAGTAACAAGCAAAGGTATGAAAAAAAGTAAATAACATTATTATTCAATATTATCCAGAGTTATTTGGTAGATCTCAGAATGCGCCGCAGACCAGGGCAAGGTTATTTTCTTGTGGCTTGTGCGCAATTACGCACGGATCTTGCGTGGAGCCTAGACATAAAATCGATTTAAATTCAGACCATCCCGGGACGAAATGTCATATTTAGATGTTAAGAGCTCTCATTCTATTTCGTGTGCAGATAACCCTGAAAATCCCCCCCTAAAAAAATCCTGATTACCTCCGCCGTTTTTTCCACATAAGTAAGGAAATCTCCAGACATTTCCCAGTCCGATTGCGTATCCGACACAAGAGAGTAGAAAGTCAAATTTTCCACCCCATGTTTCTCTCTCAGGTATTTCCTTTTTCGTCTTCTGCACCTTCACCACCAAGGTTTTGGGTTTGTCATTTGGCGTGGTGCTGGGCGCATCAGTCACTGTCTCCGTTAAGACGTGCCCATCCGAGGCTTTGGTCCCGTTGGTAGCCATGATGCTGACGGTGTTTTTCGGTTAGTCCTGACCAGCAGAGAGATGAGAGCTTCAGCACCGGTCCTGACGTGCAGTGGTTTCTCCGTCCTGTGCCGAGGGTCCTCAGAAAATAGTCGAGGGGAAACGGATGAGCAGACTTATGCAATGAAGCAGGAATTGCAGTCGGGGCACCAAAGTGACGATGCAAGCCTAAAAGAGAAAAAATATACAAGTGTTAAAAAAAATGCAAGGGAAATGTCAGAAAACAGTGAATGCAAAAAAACAAAACAAAAAAACAACAGGTTTCTTTTCCCCCTCTCTCTTGTTTCAAAATATGTAACAAGATTAACTCCTGAACAGAAAAAATATTTTTATTTCTTGTAACATTACTTTAATATCCTACAGTTTTCACACATAAGTTTAAATATTAAAACAGTAGACACAGAATCTGTACATAAAATGAGAAGTTTTGATTAGAAAAACAAAACTCTACTAAATGGTGATCCTTTCCCCTCACAGGATTAAATACAGACTCCGCGTGCACTAAGAGGCACTTTAAACGGCCTGAAGTGAATCCATGCTTGCGGAAATTTAAAGCCTGTTCTTGTCCTTGATTCATCGTGTTCTAAATTCAGTGGCCCATTTCCCACTGCTTCGATCCAAGAGCCGAGCAATTAAACACATTTAGGAGTCAGACGCAGAACTTAACGTCTAATGATTCACCTGGAGAGGGTAATATAGCTTCAACCATTATTTTCACGTTGTCTCCATGGGACAACGATGGACGATTTTTGCCTTTTTAATCTACATTTATATATATATATATATATATATATATATATATATATATATATATATATATATATATATATATATATATATATATATATATATATATTTATTGAATATGCAAAATAAACGTTTTTTCAAATACTGGTTAAAAAATTCCCCGTGCGCGCTCCTTGCGCCCTTGGTGCGCGTAACTGAAAGAGCGATCAGAGGCGACGCAGGAACACAAGTGTTTCTTCATGTCTAACATTTGTCAGACGTCTTAACATTTTGGATTCACTAAATAAAACGGACATTGTCTTGGCGCATATTGCGTCTATCCCCAAAATCTGCTTCTGCTTCAAAAAGTGACTGAAGAAGCGACGGGTCGTTCATCATTCTCAAATGTCTCTGAGATTTTTCTTTGTCGACCTCAAATCATAAAAAGGTGATGCACAGGACCACTTCACCAAAGCTAGTATTTTTGGAAAGAACACTTTTTGACTTGGTCCTTAAAAACTAAGACATTTTAGTATAAAACAAACTCACCAATTGTATACTTACAAAAAATTTGGCGTCTTGGACAGATTGTTTCCCAGATTTAAACATCCAATTTGAAAAAAATTACTTCCTTTTAGTTGCGTAGTAGAAAGGAAATCAGAAAAACTTTGCATCCGATGGCACTTAAGCAGTTGTGAAGTCCAGAGGAGGAGAGAATGGTGGTCAAATGTGTCTTTGAGAGCGCGGTGCTGTCCTTAAAGGAGTGGTGCTGAAAGAAAGGAGGGGAGCAGAGACCGGAGAAGAAGCTGCTGCCTTCTGGTTTAGAGTGAGCAGGGACGTATCATGGAGCACAGGCTCCACACTCTCATCTACACAGCCCCAATGTCACCTCAAAGTCAACCCTCCCCAACTCCAACATTTCCACCACTGAGATGGCAGTGGATTTGAGAGAGGTTCATCCTCTTGTCTCAAGGCTTTATATCCTTACTCACATTGCTTTTTTTTTTCTTCAAATCAGCAACTTTTTTCTCTGTCCCACCCTCTTCTGTCATGACTCACTCAGTGGCCAGTCAATGCAATAGTATGGTCTGCCACCATTTGTTCCACAATTCATTTTGCCCTGAAGTAATCTCCAATTTAAAGTTTACTCTATTTAGCCATGAATAACTCAGACACATGCTTAAGTGACAGTCTAAACGCCATTTGCAATCCCGTTTTAGATGATTTACACTAGTCTGCAAAAGGGTCACCCTTTGATCAAAATAATGCTGCATCAGTTGCAGGCCTTCCAAAGCAGTGGATGCAGCAGAAAGATGCCCCAAGCTGCTGTTGCTGCTGGCAATACAAGATAAGAGGTTTCCAGCCAATAAAATGAGTCAGGGTGTTTGAGATAAATTGAAAACTGTGCTTATAATCTTCTTAGGCTGCTGTCTTCCAAAATGAAATACCCTTGTGGAACATCCCAAATGTGCAGTCTTTATGCCGACTTTAACTCCCACACTGAGATAAAGTGTTAAGGTCTCAGTGGGAGATTGGACTTTGTCATGGTTCAAAGTTAGTAGGAGTTAAAGTTTGAGGCAAAGAGTTAACTCAATAACTTTAAACTTTAGCTGCTTTAAAATTGAGGCAAAAACAAGAAAATAATCAGATCCTGTTTAAGTTTTATTCTTTTACACTTCTTAAGTCCAACTAAGTGACGCCCCTTCCCCAGACTTTGTCACTAACAAGAAAATGTTTTACCTTATAGGTCATTTTTGTGTTGCTTCCTGATAAAGACATTTTTTGTTAGATTTTCCAAAGAATGAATTTAATTGTATGAACTTCAGGTTGCACTTTTGTCTTTACATTTTCCAATGCTTTGCATTAGTATTGCTGAATTGTATGCCTTAAAGTCCCACTGTGATCCTTTCGAATCTATTTTAAAAGCGTTCCCAGTGGTCTTTTAATTATGATTACGCCATTTAAGCCAAGATTAACTGTGTTCGTCCATCAGTTGTGGGCGGGACGGTTGGAGTGGAGTAAGCCTTCTCACATTTCCCATCATTCCTTTACACTATTTCATTAGCTTACAGCCCCATACAATCTCAAACTAACACAAGCAGTGCAACAAAAATGGCGAGCAATATTGGAGCTATCCAGTCGTGCAGTTCTGAGCCAGATGCCAGCTCAGCTGAGGAATAAAAAGATGTACATGGATCTATTTGTCTGCAAGCACATACATCAGAATGGAGCGCAGCAGGGAGCTTGTGTCTTGCTGTTTGTTGTCGGTCGTACGCCACATTTTCAAGCTTTTTCCAATAGCATTTTAATAAAGTAATTCTCAGAAACACAGTTTATCCTTAATTTTCCCCATATACATCCTCCGTCATGAGAAAAATGCTACAAGAACATGTTAAAACACCAAAAACAACATTTTCATTGGAGTGGGTCTTAAAAAAGCTGCCTGGCTTGCATTATAAAAACACAAAGGCTTGTCCAAAACCTTATACCTTACTTGTACTTCTACTCTTCTTGCACATCAACAGAACAAAGAGAGGGCATTTATGTGGGTGTGTTGTCTTTTCATGAGCCTAAATGAGTTAATTGTCATTCAGAATTCACTTTAGAATCAGTGTTTCACCCCCCTTCCTATTTTCCTGTGCCTCTGAACACATCTGGTGAATCTTTATATGATATCTCCATCTGTGGCTTGTGTTTTTTTTATTCAACATGCTGTAGGCTGTGCAGCACTCAGTAAAAACAAAAGAACGCCCAGATGGTGAACCAATGAGGGGTGAGCGAACCTTCTAATGATATGAAACAAAATTTGAGTTTCTAATCCCAACTGGCTGATTGGGCCACAGGCTGTGGCACCTCTTATGTGCAAAAAAGCTTCCCATTAGCCTGCAGCTTTCAAGCAGAGAGGGATTCAAAACGCCACACTGAAGAGGGACCTGGTGTTGTGTTCGTGGTGCTGGCCCCACCTGACGGTGCGCTTGTGTGCACTGAAGCTTGTAATTACAAAAGGAGGTGGTAGTAATAGAGAGGAGAATACGGGCAAACACATAGGCAGAGAGCTGGCCTCATGTCGCTTTAACTGCAAGCTTACGAGGGACAAAAGACATATTCGGAAGCTACTCAGCAGCTCATGAGGGGAAAATGAAAAAGGAAAATGCAGATGATGGCACTAAAAATGCATTGTAAAATTTCAGTACATTGCTCATTTGAGATAATTGCAATCGTTCTAGTCTTTCCTAGATTCTGTAGAGATGATTGTTGTCATACATTCATATCAAAACTACACTTATCGGTGGAAAGAAATTCTGCCCAATATACACAATCTAAAAAACATGTATGTGATGAAAAATAGCTCTAAATATGGGATTTTCTGTCAGGTAGAAAATAAACTGATGATGCAATCAAAGTGTCGAGTTGTTAAATGTGCCCTTGTTTTAGTTTATTTACGCTTTTTATTTTTAATTTTGTTTAAATAAAACCAAATGGTATTAAGCAATACTGGATATGTTCAATACTAATCATTAAACTCCATTAGTTTACATTAAAAACTAATAAAAAAAAACTCAAATGTCATTATCCAATCAGGGATGTCCTATGGAACCTACTTTTTCTGGTTTCTTATTTTGTAACATTTATTTCTCATTTCATTTTGAGTTCTTGAAATTACTTTTGCTTTCCTAAATGTTTCATTGTTTTTTGTTTTAAATTTTTTTTGGAACTGTGTTTTGGTTTCTGTAATTTTGCAAAGAAAAGAATAAAATAAAAACACTTTTGTCACATTTATTCTTTTCTAAGATCTGTTTTAAAGTACTTTACTGTTTCAGTAGAGAGCACTTAGAAGCTTGAAAAAAAAACCTAATTTCTTGTTTTTTCATTCCAATTAAATTGTGTTATTGTCATAGGAACACCTTAAATTTGGATCGTTCTCTGTCAGATTCAGGCTGAAAGGAAAGTAAACAGCGAAACAAGAAAAACTGTCTTCTCAGTAGTCTTTAATACTTTTAATACCCCATAATTCTCTCGCCCCCCCACACACACACACACATTTTTCAGGTGGTCCAGAGGGAAGGACCCCTTGTCAGGACCTGTTATGCGCACCACTGCAAGCCGTTAGAATGCGTTTTGCCTCTTAATTGGTAAGACAGTTAGGTAGGGTGCTGCTGGGCCTCTCCAGAAGAGCCTCAACGCGACGTTTCCGCTTTCCCTGAAAAGATGGACACAAAGTGATGTTTCTGTTGCTGGGCAATGCACAAAAGAAACCCCGGGTGCATTTCTAGAAAAGACGGAGTGAAAACACAGCAACAAAGTAAAACAAATATTGGCCTCCTTCCCAGCCTCCCTCACTTCTCTCATACCTAGTGAAGAATTTAGAAGAAGCTGAGGGAGTTTATAGGGGGAATGCAAAGAAAATTTGTTTTAGCCAAGAAGTGTAAATCTGTCCATGTGGTAACATCTTAAGACACTTTGCTGGACAATATAAAAAGGGAGAAAAGGTACAACAATGAAGTAGACAGTGTTTAGTATTTTACTTCTTAGCTGGTTCAAACTTATGTAGCCCTCATGATCTATTCCCTTTTTACATTTGCTAATCTTGTTTATGTAGATGTTTAAAAATATTGCTAAACTTTTTCTGTCCAGATTTGAGTTCTCCAATCTAAATTACCTCAGTGATCTGCTGATCAACCAGGACTTTCTTTCGTTTGGGCCAGAACACGCATTTTGTTTTTAAATGAATCTCAATTTCACAAATGTTCAGAGAGCTGTGTCTGTTCATATCTTTGTAAGCCTTTACACAGTCCTGCAGTATTATCCGACATCAGTTCTAGAAGGCTTTGACTATATTTATCTTTCCACTTTAAGGGTTCATGCATGCTTTTTTTTTTCTTTTTTTAGAATCAGTCATGGACAAACCTGTCACAGTAAAACCACATACAGAGTTGTAAAGCTAGAAAAGCTGTGTGGAGACATGCAAGGAGTGATGTATTATCTGTCAGTTTTTCATGACATTGATGTGATAGTAAATGAAAAAAAAGTGGGTTACAAATTGAGAAACGCTGTCTAAACCCTGCTGATGAAGATGTGAGATTCTCATTCTACTTCCAATGAGTGACGTGTCTTCTAAAATACATATCAGTTAAAGCACAACTCAATGGAGTACCTGCATTAAAATACTTTATCTAAATCCTAGCACCATATGGTCTTCCTTAGTGGATTTCTAGTTTATTAGGGGGTTCTCACTGCTACAAGATAACAAATACGAAAACAATAAAAATTAACCAAACTCTATTTGTCATTCAATATATTTAAATGATTAAATGTGACTTGTGTGTACTATGTATAAGTCCAGATATGTCTATTTATGATTAGGAGTAATTATGACGTCATCAAGATAGCATCATCTTCTTTTATTTTCTTTATTTTCAATCGTTTTATGACTTTTTAAAAGGGTTTAATATAATAGCAACATTTTTTTCTTTTGTCTTTTTTTTCTTTGTTTTTATTACTTTAAATAAAACAAATGAAAACAATTCTTGGGACTTAGTTGATGGCTTTTAAATTTGTTGTCTCTGCCACTAAGGCAAGCACCTGGGAGAAAAGTATACTTTTCTATCCAAGATGTCAATGGTGACCTTTGAGTATTAAAGATACAAAATGGTTTATTTGCGAAAATAATTAACAAGTACCGGTAATTAGAACATATCATTTGATGTAGATGAGCTTCGAAGTCAGTATACAATTGCACATGATTATCTGTGCGCCACAACTGTAAAGAGTGTAGAGGATTGCAGTCGTCATACATACTCAGTGAGTGTTTAATCATATCATCCAATTTATATTCACTTTGACTACCATGGAAAAAAAAAGGCTTTCTCAATTTTACTGCAGTAGCTGGTTTTCAGTACTGTTCCCCAATCTCTCTTTGATGCTCCTAGTCAAGGTAATTGAGGCAGACAGAATGCCATCCGGGAGTCAGGGCTGATATTTAGACTTAATGGCTTTTTGAGAATCTGCATCTGCTGCCACCTGCACCCTCGGCATAGGACTGGCTGATGTTACTCCAACCTAAAAAAGCAGCACACCGGTGGTAAGGATTGATGTCACTGTGGCATTGTTGAAATCTTTTGCGATTTTTCTTTCCCCTCCTATAATACCAGAAGATGGCATTAGCTGAAACTGAACCCAGGTCCAACATAAAATGGATCAACTTTAAAACATTTACTCTGCTTTCAGAAATAAAAGATTTAGAAAGTTAACAAATATGGGGAAAGTTAAATTAACCTGACATTTAAAAGCAAGCCTTCAACAAAGAAAATGTGTAATGATGCATCAATCAAACACTGTAGGTGGTAGGTAGGTTTAAATCAGTCGAGACTACACAAAAATAAAGGACGTGGTTAAATGGGGGCAGTGGTTCAGTTGTTCACTTAGATTGAATTAAAACTTGGCTTTCAAAGATCTTTTAATCCTGTACGGCTGCAGCAAAAGGCAGGGACAAAAGAGACGTATGAGGGACATACGTATATAACGCTGAGGAAACCAATTAAATTTTTTTATATGGAAAAGGCAAGAATGTAGTCGCATATTGAGTTTCGGGGTTGAGAATGAAGGCAAGTCGTACAGCAGCTCTGATAACTACAGTAGGTGTGGGTTCAGAGTGAAGACCAGAGGCAAAACTTGCAATCAGTCTCTTTAACTGCAGCGCTCCTCCAACTCAAAGCAACTGTCAACTGCTACTTCAACCGCCTCATTAAGTTTTATGGGATCAATATTATGGGGTTCCAGGGGTTTCATTTGAATTTGGTCTGCTCTGTCAAGTGCTTTATTGTGTTTGGCTGCTTTAAGCCTCAGACCTTTATGGGTCACGATGGCTGCTAACAACCAACTGTAATGTGTGCAATACAGTTTGACACTACAAACATTCATAATTTGTAGGCTGCATGGTGGTGCAGTGGTTAGCGCTCTTGCCTCACAGGAAGAAGGCCCACGGTTCATGTCCTGGCCGGGGGACCTGTTTCAAAACACTAAAAGGGGACCTTTCTGTGTGGAGTTTGCATGTTCTCCTCGTGCATTCGTGTTTTTTTTTCTTTTAAAGTGAACATTTGTGGTCCAAAGCACAGTTTTTTGCCAAAATCTTCTAGAATAAAGTGTAATGCGCGAGCTTCACCTCCTGTCCAAACTGAAATGCCCTCATTTACATTTACGCATTTACTTTTGTAATATGATCCATTTTAGAGTATTTACAATGTGATGATCAGCTCATTTTTTGGAGGTTTTCCGTTTGAGAAATCAAGTAACACCTTTTGATGCTAAAAATCTCATTGATTTATTATTTCACCAAAAGTTTTACAGTGTGCAAACCGTTTTAGATTAATATGAATATCTTCAAAACTTATACAGATTATTAATGTATTTCTGTACAAAGATGACTAAATGTGTAAACCGTGTAAATTCAAAACTGAATCGAATAGAATAGAATCAAATTGATTCTGGAATTTATTGGTGAGACCCATCCCCACTTATTACAAAGGAGTTAAAAGCGTTTCATTTCAAAGCATTTCAAAAAGCAAAATTATATTGTAGCATCAATACCTATTTAGTTACTCATTTATCATAACAGACTAACCGTCAAAAAATGTATGTTCAAACAGGGAGATCTATTCATCACATTCACACACTGATAGCATAATACATTTTTCAGCAGAGTTAAAATGAAGTAGATGTTCTTATGTAATAGAGGGACACTGTTGTATATGAGTAGATGACTAAATACAGCAAATTTGAACACAGGCAGCAGTCTATATATCCAATCTATGAAAATAGTTAAACATTTGATTTGCAGGACTTTGACACATAACCTCGTCTGATAAATCTACATTGGTCTTTAGGACTATTTAAACTTTTTATGTTCTTCTTTTGAGGGGTGTGTGTATGCTCGTGTGTGTGCGCATTTTTATGTGATACTCTTTAATATCCGGGTAACTTTTCTGTATATGCATGACTAATGATGATGAGTGCAGGTGTCAGCAATCTTTCCATGTTCCCCCACTTATCCTCCTATTCATTCAGACTGTTACTATGGTAACCAATGAATGGCTTATCACATGAATGATTGGTGCCAATCCACCAGTCATTGGTATCATAATGGACACCCACTCAGAAAAATAATAGTGAATTACCACATAGCAAAGCCTTTTCTGAAGTGTCGGCTTTTAAAGTTGCCCTGAATGTCCAACACTTTTTAAACTGTAATGCAAATCAGAAGATTTCCCACATTGCATTAAACTATAACTGTAAGATACTTCCTACATGATGATGTTACTTAATCTTCTCTGTAAAATGCATGCCAATGAGCATTTTGTCATTTAACAGGCCAAAACCCAATACTAGACTAATTGAAATTCTATGAGTGCTGAAAATGGGTTGACCATAAATCTTTGATTTTCATTTTGTTTTAGTTGTTTTTAGTTGTTGAGAAAAACCAATGAAAAACAGTAGGGTTTTTGCTATTCTGTAGCACAAAGTCTTGTGTAGGCCCCTTTCTTGATTAGTGTTTTGCCCTGCTTGCACTTCACATGAAAACTTTCAATGGGTTAATGTTCGTCAAAATGCTTAATGGCATAAGGGCCTATATTTAATGCATTGAAATTGTTTTGGACAACACACTAAATTGTCATGTTTCACTAACTTAAATAATATAATATCGTTTTCTTCAATGAGCCAGCCTTCCTTTGTTTTGGGTTCCTACTCATTTTTATGTAACTTCACAGGAGATGTTAAAATACATCCCTAGTAGTTAAGAGGTATTCTGCAGTTACACTTAAATGTTTTTGATGCTTGGGTCCCGATGCAGGGGGCACTCCTGGCCTGGGGGTCTCTCCTCCCCTCCTGGTCTGGCTGGTCGGGCTGGCGAGGATCTGGTTCCCTTTATGAACACACGGTTCACTTCGACAGCATGCATGTTTCTCCACCCCCACATGCACGTGCACACTGCCACACTGCTCCCTGTCTGCTTCATCCCTCCTCCTAACCCACAGTGTATTGATGGACAGATGTCTTCCACTCGTCTTCATGTCAGAATTTCACCTTTGATGTAATATTTGTCTTTCCAGCAGATCTGGTATAATTATTACAGCTTAAAATAATAACTTATTCATATCAGTGCTTGTATCCCCCACTTTCTTACCTCTCCTCCCTTTACTCTCTTCCACCCCTCCCTCTCACATTCTTCCCCTCTCCCTCCCCACACACACTAAATGTAACTAATAAATAAAAAATAATACAACAAAAAGGGGTTTATACAAATCTACACTCTGGTCTCTCGAAGATCTATAACCTCTTTTTGTGATAGTAAAACCTGTCTAACACAAATGCCCTTCAGCTCTAATCTGTTTGCTCAATTGTTGGACAGGACAAGTAAAAAAAAGAAAAGAAATGTTTTTAAAAAGGAAAACAGTTCTTGTGGTTTCTTATGAATAATAACCCAGGTTTGTTAAATTCCATCCATATTTCCTAAAACAAGATGTTTTAAGGTCTTCAAATTTAGTGCAAATACTGAGAGTTGTGATACTGTTTTTTTTTAAGATTCATTCTTCAGGTTTGTGCTTTGATCACTTTCCTGTTTGTCTTTTGAGCATTAACACACGATTTCAATATCAATCCCCTCAGCTGTTTCCTCTCTTCTGGTTATTTCTTTTTGCAAATCTTTAGTCAGCTTCCAATAAAATGACTTCACAGAGGCAAGGATCTTTCAGTTTTTCTATAGATGCCTGATGGCTGTTTTTCATGAGATATGGTGAAAGATCACAGGCAGATAAAACCTAATTGCCATATAAAGTCTGTCTTTGAAGTTCATGTTTGTCCTGTTTAGAATTCAGTCTTTAGGAAATAGAAAATGTATTAAATCCCTACCATGTTACATAAAACATTTCAAAAATGGTTTGCTGTTAAATTTGCCTACTATATTTGTTTGTATCCTCCAATAAGGCTGGAAAAAAACATTTAGGTATTACTTCTTTTTTCTATCATAAACATTTCCCTCATCATAGGGCACATAATAACACTTCAGTCAGACAACTCATGCAGTAATAATATTATTTATTTTCACATCTTTGTTTTGCTTGCACATTCTTTGTTTGCATTCAGATTCCTTTAACTTTGCATGTCACATTCCTTTAGTCGCCATTTCACATTCCTCTATTTGGCATTTCACCTTCTTTTAGTTTGGCATAAGACTCCTTGCAATTCCATGAGACAAATTTCCATAAACTTTAGGGTAATAACTACCCCTAACGGAGCTCACAGGTGGAAGCTGGGGAGGAGGGTGGGGCGACAAACGCAGCACTTCAGTAAAGAAGGATGAACAGCTTACGCACCTGGAATTAAATAGAACGCTGAGTTGATTAACTGAACCGCCCTAGGGGAGTAACCGAAGTAAACGCCTGCCTGAGTTGCCTGCCCGAAATTGCTCCCAAGGTCGCTCACTTTTCAACGATAAATAGTTAATGTGTCAAAAATCTGTTTTGGTTTGAGTCAGAAGCTATGATGTATGTGCTTCTTTAAAAAAGGGGTATGGTTTTTCTCATAAAACTTTTGCTTCAAACAATAGTTGTTTATCTCTGTGAAGTTCATTATGGAACATAAAGCATGACAAAAACTTCACGGGGCTGTAAATCTAGTTGCGCTTATGTGGAAAATCTTTGACGTATCAAAGATCGGGTTTGAACTAAACTTTGTACATGGGCCCAGAAAAACTTGATTGGATTATAACAAACATTTACATAAGCCACACCTTCTTGGAATAAATCATTTAGACCTGTGGTATGGAGCTATCTAAAATACCGGAAACGGCCGTAGAAGAAGAAATAGTGAGTTACTGTATGCTGTAAACAAACAAATCTGCCTCCTCCAGAACGCACACCGTAATAAAGCACTCTTCCCCTGCCCATAAATACGAAGCTACGAGTCTGGCTGCTCTGCTTAGAGACATGGTTTGTACGTGCAGAGCTGGCGCCGGTCCTGTTCGCACTCCCATGACTTCTCTGGAGCAGCATATTGTATATGCATCATATACACCACGATCGGATCAACAATTGGCATAACCCACCCAATTCGATCGGAAGGAAATTTGGATCCGAATGAGTCTGATCGGGGCAGAGCTATTTTTATGTTTCTGAGTTTCCAGAAATTCTTGAAAACATATCCTTCTACAAAACTCATAATGAAAATGTTCAGTTCATTTCAAGGAGAAAACATTTGTACTGCTTCCCTGAATACTGCCTCCCAGAAATATGAGTGTGTTGAAGCCTCTTTTAGAAACTATGACTGAACAATGTTTTTTTTTTTTACTAGATCAGATCTGAAAGTCAGAAGACATCTGCATCAAAAGTAAAATCTGTTTCCTTCCCACGAAATGTCTTTAATATAGGAGAGTCATACTCCTCAATTTCTTAATTTGCGTATAGGCCTAAAATGTAAGAGGTGTTGTGATATGGCTCTTAGAAATGTATGTCTGACTATTGATGAACAATGACAGCAAAATGAGATAACCTTGAGGTTGAGGTTAACAAAAAAGCCGAATTTGTTTCTTGTTAGTTTGATCTGCAAAGTGAACTGAGTGACCATGCATCAAATAAACAGGCCAAAAGTAAACCTTTATTGTCAGCAGTCTCTGTAAATCCTTCCACATTTAATTATGAAACCCTTCTCTTTCTACTAGACTGAAGCTATTTAATGAAAGAAGCAGGAGATGAGTCACACACATCAGCAGATCAGGCTCTGTGTGAAATTTCACTATGTTTCCTTTATCAGTGTCCCCTGAATGTATATCATAGTTGATTTAACAAAAGAGCTATAACACAACTACTTAAAGATTTTTTTTTTTTTATTTAAACTTTGTTTACCCAGGAAATGTCTCATTGAATCTCTTTTTCAAGGGAGTCCCAGCAAGGAGGAAACAATAAATACAATAAAATTTAAACATTTAAGACATAAAATAAATATAAATGACAGCTTATGTAAAACAGGTACAGTTTAATTTGATTTATATCCTTGGTTCTCAGCCTGGATTTAAAAATTGTCATGGTTTGGGTTTCTTTGTATTAGTTTTTTGCTTCCATTATGTCACAGTCATGATTTGAGTTCTGCTTCCCGTTTTATTTTGGAAGTTTTCCTGTATTGTCATGCTTTTGAGTTTTACTTCCCTGGTCCCAATTTCTCCTGATCATGTTCACCTGTGCCTTGTCAGTGCTGTTTGTATTTAATGAATGTCTCTGCTTTCCTCTTGTGCTGGTCCATTACCGTCTCTACCCTGTCCGTCTTCCCACAGTAAGCCTACAGTTAGCTTTGGTTTTGTACTCTGCTCTGCAGCGCCTTTTGTTAAACCCCCTTGCTTTGGAACTGTGTGCCTCCTGTCTCTGCATTTTGGGTCCTTCATGCTCACCAGACCGGGGAGGAGGGTGGGGCGAAGAACGCAGCGCAACGGTAAAGAGGAATTGACAACTTACACACCTGGACTTAAAAAGGACGCCGAACAGGTGAGTTGATTAACTGAACCGCCCTGGGGGAGTAACCGCGTAAAACACTGCTGAGTAATCTGCTTGAAAGCCTCCCAAGGTCGTTAATTCCTTTATCTTTAGCATTTTCACATAGAGATCAGAAAAAGAGCATTATTAATGCCAACCTTTTCCAGCTTTCCTTTTTTTATGCATTCAGGTTGATCCAGACATGGAAGAATTTAATTATAAAGATTTTTTTTCTCGCTTATTTATGATAACCACAAAATCTGTGGTTGATAAAGATTAAGTATTTAAAAAAATCTATCCATGTTGCTTAATACTGATCAGTTATCTTCTGGTATTTAAAGGCTGAAGTTTATACAAGGTGGATCTTGGATCTTCTGTTCCCTATCCCATCCCTGGTGGGGGCAGCCAGACCCTCAGCAGTGGCTGTGTCTCTAGGGCAGTGGTTTTCAACCTTTTTTGAGCCACGGCACACTTTAACCTTGACAAAAATCCCGCGGCACACCAGCATCCAAAAAAAAAAAAAAATAAGCAGAAATTCATGGTCTCTATTGATCGACAGCCCCCCCCCCCCCGCAATCTCACGTGCATTTTGTGAGAATTCTGGCCAAAAAAGCAGGAAGTTGCGGCTGTTTTTTCTAAGAGATGAAATAAAAGTTAAATTAGAAAATTTAGAAACTGTTTGTTTGTCCGTTGAGGTTTCTAGACATTTCACGCTGGGACACTGGCCCTTTAAGCCAATGCATCATGGGAGATGTAGTGTGAAAACTGCCGAAAAAGGGCAGAAAGACTCGCGTCTGTGAGCTTCATTGTTTTGTTCACGGTCTGACACCGGACTCTGTGGAAAGCTACACCGCTAAAGACGAGCTTTAGCTGGTATTTTTGTTGGAACTGAGAGAATTTATGAGCAGAATTAAGAACAAGGAAGTGAAGACTTTAACCACTTCTGATTGGTCAGACTGCTGACATGTGATTAAGCCTTCAACAATGATTGGCGGAGACAGGTAAAGGGGCGGGACTTTCCCGCAAATCGCTATAGCTGCAGGTAAATACCGTCATTCTTATCAAAATGTCTTTAATAGAATCAAATAAACACAAAGAAAAAGTAATTTTAAGATCTTTTATATTCCTCACTACTCAGTGTTTTATCAGGGCCTGTTTGGATGAACAAAGAGCTGATTTCCTGGAGATGGAAAATGTTTTTAGATCAGTGAATGATTAATGAGGGTAATTTCCCACGGCACACTTGACCATCTCCCACGGCACACTAGTGTGCCGCGGCACACTGGTTGAAAAACACTGCTCTAGGGTGCTGGCTTCCTTGGCCCACGCAGAGAGAGTGGTCCCTGAGTTTTCCGTCAAGACCCATGAGCAGGGGATCACATCACATCTGAGCCTGGGGGTGTCTGTGCTGGTTCTGGTCCTTTCCCTTGGATGCCTGGCCTATCCAAAAATCCAACATGGGTGAGTCTGGTCAGCCCATGTTTACAGTGTTTGAGGGGGATCCAACTCTATCTTGGACGTCCTCCTCTTGGGTGGAGGCGAGTGGCCCCTGGCTTGCTCTCCACTGCAAGGGTGGGCAGGTGGATGTCTGGATTGTGGGGGCTGGTGTCCTTTGGGGGGCCCTGCTTTGTACCTGGGGTTGGGGTGGAGGGTCAGTGAATCACTGACCAAGGGGGCTTGCATTCTCCGTGCCCCTGTGCCTCCCTGCTCTTTGGTGTTTGGGGTCCCCAGGGGTTGACATAGCCCAGAAATTTGCACTGGCCCGCAGGGCCAGTAGTTTTTGAAACTTACTGGCCCTGCCTGAAAGTTACTGGCCCGACACCGCGCATAGCGGGACCCGCCGCTGCGCAGGTGCTTGCAACTTTAGGGGGGTCCGGGGGCATGCCCCCACGGAAACTTTTAATATGGTGCAATTTGGTGCATTCTGGTGACATCACTTATTTCTACACTTTTCAATGACTGAAAATAGACCATATCAAATTTAAATCTGCTCTAGTCTGTTTCAGATGTTTTGAAGAGAGCACTGCAGTGTAGTAGTTAAATCTAGCCACAGGGGTTGCAAGCCAGTAACTTCTGTGCCGGTCCCAAGCCCGGATAAATAGAGAGGGTTGCGTCAGGAAGGGCATCCGGCGTAAAAAATTGCCAAAATAACCATGCGAATCATCCACAACACTTTAGACATACCGGATCGGTCGAGGCCCGGGTTAACAACGACCGCCACCGATGCTGTTAACCTACAGGGTGTCGGTGGAAATTTGACTACTGTTGGTGGAAGAAAGAGGGGAGGCAGAAGGGTCCGTGACCAGAGAGAGAAGGGAAAAGGCAGGAACATAGGTTTGAGAATAGGGACTCTTAACGTTGGCACAATGACAGGGAAAGGCAGAGAGCTGGCAGACATGATGGAGAGAAGGAAGGTAGATGTACTGTGTGTGCAGGAGACAAGGTGGAAGGGCAGCAAGGCACGTAGTATTGGAGGAGGATACAAACTGTTCTATCATGGTGTTGATAGGAAGAGAAACGGGGTAGGAGTGATTCTGAAGGGGGAGTTTGTGAACAGTGTTCTAGAGGTGAAAAGAGTCTCAGACAGGATGATGAGCCTAAAGTTAGAAATTGAAGGGGTGATGGTGAATGTAGTCAGTGGGTATGCGCCACAGGTTGGCTGTGAGTTAGAAGTGAAGGAGAGATTCTGGAGTGAGTTGGATGAGGTCATAGAGAGTTTTCCCAGAGGAGAGAGAGTTGTTATTGGAGCAGACTTTAATGGGCATGTTGGTGAGGGCAACAGAGGTGATGAGGAGGTGATGGGCAGGTTTGGTGTGAAGGAAAGGAATCTGGAGGGACAGATGGTGGTGGACTTTGCGAAGAGGATGGAAATGGCTGTAGTCAACACTTACTTCCAGAAGAGAGAAGAACATAGAGTGACATACAGAAGTGGAGGTAGGAGTACTCAGGTGGACTACATCCTATGTAGACGAGGTCATTTGAGAGAGGTTAATGACTGCAAAGTGGTGGTAGGAGAGAGTGTAGCCAGACAGCACCGCATGGTGGTGTGTAAGATGACTCTGGAGGTCAGGAAGAAGAAGAGAGGGAAAACAGAAAAGAAGACCAAGTGGTGGAAGCTACAGAAGGAAGAAACTTGTGAGGAATTTAGGCAGAAGTTGAGGCAGGTCCTGGGTGGTCAGGATGAGCTTCCAGAGGACTGGAAAACTACAGCAGAGATTATCAGGGAAACAGGTAGGAAGGTGCTAGGTGTGTCATCTGGAAAGAGGAAAGACGGTAAAGAGACTTGGTGGTGGAATGAGGAAGTACAGGAATGCGTCCAGAGGAAGAGGTTGGCTAAAAGGAAGTGGGATGTAGAAAGGACTGAGGAAGGTAGACAGGAGTACAAGGAAGCGCAGCGTAGAGTGAAGAGAGAGGTGGCAAAGGCCAAACAGAAAGCTTACGATGAGCTATATGACAGGTTAGACACAAAGGAAGGAGAGAAGGACTTGTACAGGCTAGCCAGACAGAGAGACAGAGATGGGAAGGACGTGCAACAGATAAGGGTGATTAAGGACAGAGATGGAAAGGTGCTAACAACCCAGGAGAGTGTACAGAAAAGATGGAAGGAGTATTTTGAGGAGCTGATGAACGTGGAAAATGACAGGGAAAGAAGGGAGGAAGATGTGGTTGTTGTGGAGCAGGAAGTAGCAGAGATTGGAAAGGATGAGGTTAGGAAGGCTCTGAAAAGGATGAAGAGCGGAAAGGCCGTTGGTCCTGATGACGTACCTGTGGAGGTATGGAAGTGCCTAGGAGAGACAGCAGTGGAATTTCTAACAAGGTTGTTCAATAGGATTTTAGAGAGTGAGAAGATGCCTGAGGAATGGAGGAGAAGCGTTCTGGTCCCGATCTTTAAGAACAAGGGTGACACGCAGAACTGCAGCAACTATAGAGGAATAAAGTTGATGAGCCACACAATGAAGCTGTGGGAAAGAGTAGTGGAAGCCAGGCTTAGGAAGAAGGTGGAGATTTGTGAGCAGCAGTATGGTTTCATGCCCCGTAAGAGCACCACTGATGCCATTTTTGCTTTGAGAATGTTGATGGAAAAGTACAGAGAAGGTCAGAAGGAGCTGCATTGTGTGTTCGTAGATTTAGAGAAGGCGTATGACAGGGTGCCGAGGGAGGAGCTGTGGTACTGTATGAGGTCGTCTGGAGTGGCAGAGAAGTATGTCAGAGTAGTTCAGGACATGTATGAGAGAAGTATGACGGTGGTGAGATGTGCTGTAGGTCAGACAGAGGAGTTCAAGGTGGAGGTGGGACTACACCAAGGATCAGCTTTGAGTCCTTTTTTGTTTGCTATGCTGATGGACAGGCTGACAGACGAGGTAAGACAGGAATCTCCCTGGACAATGATGTTTGCGGATGACATTGTAATTTGCAGTGAGAGTAGAGAGCAGGTGGAGGAACAGCTAGAGAGGTGGAGGTTTGCTCTGGAAAGAAGAGGTATGAAGGTCAGTCGTAGTAAGACAGAATACATGTGTCTGAACGAGAGGGATCAAGGTAGAAGCGTTAGGTTACAGGGGACTGAGGTGAAGAAGGTGCAGGAGTTTAAGTACTTGGGGTCAACAGTTCAGTGTGATGGGGATTGTGGAAAAGAGGTGAAGAGGCGAGTGCAGGCAGGTTGGAGCGGTTGGAGGAAAGTGTCAGGAGTGTTGTGTGACAGAAGAGTGCCAGCAAGACTCAAAGGAAAGGTGTACAAGACAGTGGTGAGACCAGCTCTGCTCTATGGGTTAGAGACGGTAGCAGTGAGACAGAGACAAGAGGCTGAGATGGAGGTAGCGGAGATGAAGATGTTGAGGTTCTCCTTAGGAGTGACCAGGTTAGACAGGATAAGGAACGAGTACATCAGAGGGACGGCTCACGTTGCCTGTGTTAGCGACAAAGTCAGAGAAGCCAGACTGAGATGGTTTGGACATGTTCAGAGGAGGGATAGTGGATACATTGGTAGAAGGATGTTGGAGATGGAGCTGCCTGGCCGGAGGGCAAGAGGACGGCCAAAGAGGAGATACATGGATGTCTTAACAGAGGACATGAAGTTGGCTAACGTTAGGGTAGAAGATGTTCATGATAGAGTGAGGTGGAAAAGGATGATTCGCTGTGGCGACCCCTGATGGGAAAAGCCGAAAGAGAAAGAAGAAGACTGCAGTGTAGTAGTTAACACTAGTTCAGAAGTTTTCATGGTGCTTCTAACGGCAAATATCGCAATAAATCATAAACCTTAAATGTGTTAAAACAATCTAATGGCAGCTTGAACCATTTAACGAATCAAATAAATCCCTTAATGCATTTGACCAATCGGATGGACGCCTTCACATTGTTGACCAATCAGATGGAGCCCTGTTATGTTAGATGTTTGTAACCTATGTCAACGTGGGTCATTTGGAGTATAATTTTTAAACTGGGAATGGTTATTTGGTTATTTTGCTGTTTGTTTATATACCGCAAATTATATCGTTATCGCAATTTTAATCTCTGATATCGCATATCGCGAGTTTTCCTCATATTGTGCAGGTCTAACTGAGATCATTCAGCTAACTAGAAATACTTACTGCTTACAGTGTTGGAAAGAAAAACAAAATTAAGTAGTTTAACATTCTACTGCATTTGAGTCTGAGATTCAGGTATTTGGAGTTGCCTTTGATTCTTTGACATTCATCTTAAAGCTTAGTGGATACAGTTTCATCTTCAATGCATTCATTAAATATCTTGCTGTCCATACTACTAATTATACCCACTACTCCATCCAACATATTCCTATCTATTCCTGCCATGTCTTCCACATCTCTGACATGCTTCAGTCTCTCTTCAGTGACGGTGTCGGATTTATAATCAAATGTAATAATAACCCACTGGCTTGTTCCTTCGTTGTTGCTGTTTAACATTGTTTTGTATTGAATTGTTACATTCAATAAAGTTTGAAAAAAAAAAGTAGTGAGCGCGTGCCGCGTGGTGCTCGGCAGTGAAAGCCGCGCGCGCGCAGGCGGGAGAGAAGGAGAAGTGATCAAAGGTTTCCCATAGAAACCCTTGAAGTCTGAACACAGGACTAGCAGAAAAACTAAATTATGAAGACGAGGCAAATCTACACGTTTTCGCAAAATTTACTTTATTGAAAAAGGTGAAGAATGTATAAACCGTTATAAACGTTATAGATATTTTAGTGGCCCGAGCGGACAAGTGAAAAGTAAAGTCTTGTGGTCCGCACTGCTCGAAAAACAAGACCGGGCCAGCGGACAAATGGCTATGTCGAGCCCTGGTCCCTGTGCCTTTCCTCCTGGCCCTGGTCTAGGTGGCTGACATCAGCTGACGTTGATCTTCCATCCTGTGTGGGTGTCTGGGGGGGGATCCAACTACCACTGCTGTCTCACCTTTGGCAAGGGTCTTGATGTGGGGGGTCCGGGGACTCCCCCTCTTTTTACAGTTCATTATCCACCACAGTAGAACATTAACATTCACCTAAGCACAAATAGTATGTGTTGGAATGATATGCTTGACATGTGCCTGTATCAGAAGTAAGTGTGTGTGAGCTGTAGTATTGTGTACGTGTTGACTAACATCTATTCTTGACAGTAATGATGATAAATCCTTTCTGATTCTACCCCCTCTCAGTCCTTTGACCCCCCCCCCCCCCATTTTTTCTCTCCTTTCTTTTGTACCCTCATCCCCCATTTCAAATCCCCAATCTTAATCGCTCCTTCTCTCTTCTTTTTTTTTCCATCTGGTCCAACAAAAAAAAGTATACAAACATATTTCTTATAAATAAAGCTCAAATATAAAAGGTGTTTATACAAATATACACCACGTGTGCCTAAAGATTTACAACCCTGTATTGGGGCTAAAGGGAAAAAAAAGACTAAATCACCCCCCAATTTCCCAACATCCATCTGTTTACACACTCTCCCACTAGCCTACAGTCCCTTACAATGCCCACATCATATTACCACTGCAAAAACAAAAATGGGGAGCACCACTGGAACTATTCAAATGTACAGTTTCAAGCCAGATATCAGCTTGGATAACAAAAACATACATACATCTGTTTTTCTGCAAGTGGATGCATCTGAATGGAGCAGAGAGCTTGTGGCCTTAGTGCTGATTGTAGCTTCTATGTCACAGCTACAAGCTTTTCTATCTGCATTTTTTTCACTGCTACTGATTTACAAAGATTTGAATGAATAAAAATTTAGAAATGCAATTTTGAACTTTCATCATTTTCTTGATGAATGTCCCCCATCATTAGGCTTAGGGTTAATGCCACAAAACGTGTTAAAAAAACAACAATTTTCATTGGAAGGGACTTTTAAAAGCACAGTTGTGATGCAATTTTTAAAAATCTTTTTACACATCAATATTTTTAAACGCAAAAAAAAATTCTTTTTTGAGTTCAAAAAGAAAATATCATCACAAATGTCATTTTCACAGGTCCCGTTCAGACCAGTTTTTTTATTTTATTTTAGGTATTATTAAATGAAATGTTACATTTTTTGACATTATAATTCATGTGATGTTGTGTTATATATTGTGTGATATCTGTCATATTCTTATGCCTTAACCTTGTTTGCTAACAGATGTGGAAGGTATTTACATAAGAGTTGAGTGTTCCAAAGAAAAGAAAAAAACAATTGCATAACTAGCTGTTCAGTAGATTCAAATGGGAAAAAAATGAGACTGCAACCAAAAAAAAACCAAAATCATATGTATGTTTCAGGAGAAAGCAAAGGGAAAATGAATAGAATAAAACAAAGACTAGTAGGAGGTGTTGCAGGGAGAAAGGCAATTGAAAATAATCACACTTCAGGCACCGCTGAGGGCTTAACTATCGCATCTCTTCATCACTGAAAGGTTACCATGAACAATCCTGACAGATCTGCCTGGCAGGCTCCAAATGGCATGCTTTACTCACAGCACAGTGAGGAGGAAGAAAGAGGAAGTGGGAATTCAGAACAAGTGTAATAAATGAAGACCAGGACGGAAATAAAAAGGAAATGACATATTTGGAATAAGATCAAAATGTTAAAAAAACGAAGAGAGACACAAAATATATATATTATGAAAGACTGAGTGAATGTTAACATGAGTAAGTCAGCAAATGTTGAGTCATTTCTCCTAGAGTTAAAGTCTCATCAAAGTGCCACAAGGGAAAGGCAAGTACAATTTAGCTGAAATTTGACTTTTCCAACCTACAGATGATGATAAATGTTGTAGACTTTATGTCTTGATACTGAACGCAATTTGTTAAATGTATCATTTAGGATTGCTATTGTTAAAGAACACTAGGCCATAAACAGTTTCAGCTTTTCTATTATATTGTGAAACATAAAAGCTAAAAAATGAATAAAATACTTTTTTTTTTCATATTTGTTTGCCACAAGTCTTTAAAATCTAGAATAAGCAATGTTTTTGACAATTGTTAGTATTTACACCACGATTATCCAGGCGTAACAAGATAGATGTATTCCTGTACTCGTGTACACAAGACAGCAGTCAAAAAAATAAAGGACTTATTTTCATATTTTATAAATGTCAAGTCAAGAATCCATTGTGTTGCAAAGAGAAGTGTCTTTAAAACACAAATACTGCAGGCCAGAAGCAGTCGTCGAAGAAGCTTATAATATTTGGTTAAAGACAAAGAATCTAATTAAAAAACCTAAATGCTAAACTAAGAATGAAACTCAACAAATTTAAGCAAAGACACGAAAAAAGGATTTTATAGGTAGAAACTGAAAATAAAAACAGCGGAATCGACTACAACAAAGTGTCAAAAACGAAATACATATTTGCATACACATAAGCAACAACTGAAAATACAGAATTGTGACTCAACAGGGACCACAGCGCATTTATCTTGTAAAACGAGATTACACATCTCAAGGCAGTTATTCTAAACACAAATAAATGTGAGATGTGGTTTTAATGTGGTTCATTTGTGATTCATCTGTCAAAATTTCATGTAAAGAACACAACTTTCCTCACGTTGTCCACATATGTTCACATAAGACCAATTTTCATCCATGCAATATGCGCAAAATGAACCTATGTACATGTGTGACATCGCCTTGACACAACCCTGTATTTTAACTGAGCTATTTTATCTTTTTTAGTGTGTCCATGCAAAAAAAAAAAAGGGTAAATTATTGATTTCCTGAAAAAAATGGTGGGGAATTTTGCTCTCTTCAAAAAGTAACAGACACAGCTCTAAGTGTTTAAATACAGTGATGTGATCCATTAGGCTCATGCAGAATTAAAGTTCACATAGATGTTAAGAGTTTTCGGAACTTTGCTGGTGAAGGATTTAATGAGAAGAACCACAGCTGAAGTTTTTGATTTGTATCCCAATACTTTTTGTACCTGCAAAGTAAAAGTTTCCATCGTAAAGCAAACTAAGTTTAACAGTTGAGCAAAAACAAAACACTGCTGTACATGTATTCTGGTTGCCACTCATTTCATTGTAAATTGAAAAAGCTTTTTTTTATTTTTTTTTGTTTTTTTTCAAGAAATAGCCTTCACCATGGTAAATTCACAAAGCATATGAGAAACTTTACACATATTGTTAAAAAAATTAAAATTGTAAAATAGCCTTTAGCATCAAACAACAATAGACCTGAAATGTAAATCACATAAACGAATTACTCAACGCAATAACACACTAAAGATCCAAATTAAAAGCAAAACATAGTTAAAAAAAAAAAAACATTTAATTTTAGAAATCAAAACAAAATTCCATGAATATAACATGATTCCAAAAAATAAAGATTAAATTATTCTAAATGCATCTTAATTGTCCACATACTTGTCCACTAAGTTTCATGATTAGTACCCTCATGCCAAATAATTTACGGCTGAAATATACATGATGGACAAACATCCTCATCCAATCATCGACAGCCCATAGTACCTACCTTTTCCAGTGTCTTCTTTTGTTTAATTTTTAACATTTCATTTTGAATTTTATTTCAAATACTTTAGTTTTCCGAAAGTTTTTTTCTTTTTACAGAAAACTAAGAAAACTAATGACAGCCCCTAAACCTACTACTATGATGGAATCAACCTAGATGAATGAGAGTCTTCATAGACATTCTTTACAGAAACTGCAATAAATAGGTTCTATGGGACATCCCTGATTGGATGATGACATTTGTCTATCATTTCAACCGAAAGTTATTTGGCATAAAATGATACTGAAAATGCTCCATACTAATCATAAAACTTTTATAAGTATGCAGACATTGAAGGTGCATTTGAAAAAACTCAAACATCAAAAATCATTACTCATCAATACCTACCTTTTCTGGTTTCTTATTGTGTTTTGTTCTTTCACATTTCATTTTGATTTCTGGAAATGACTTATTTTTCAAAACATTTTGTTTTTGTAGTGTTTCATGTTTTTTGACTTGTGTGTTGTTGTTTTTTTATATTTTGATTTCTAAAATGTAATTTTGTTTTTTTACTATTTGTTTTGCTTCTTTAATTGTCATGATTTTTACAATGTTGTGTTCAGTCATTTGCTGGTATGATTTGCACTTCAGGGCCACCGTATAAAACACTAGGACAAAACTAATTTTCTCCTTTCTGCACTTCTGTCATTTCAGTGCAGTCACCTGTGACACAATAAAAAATTTAAAAAAAGCTTTTTCGTTAAAACACATCATTGTATAATATAATAGCCCACGCTTGCCAACATGCTATTAGGCTTAGGTAATATGGGTAATGTACTATAACATATTTTGTGGATACAAAGATCTCTTTCCTATCTCATAGGATCTACACATGATGTTCTTTTGTAATGAAAGCTTGTTACTGAGGCATTACTAATATGACTAAAATGACTAATATCCTTCATTGTTGCAGTTTGATGGCAAAGGTTGAGTTCTGTCGTGACAGGATTCCACTAATGAAGTGCAGCAGCACTGAGTGATTCACTGACCAAAAAGAAGAAAAATAAAAAAGAGAAATAGCTGGAAGGTTCAGACCAGGTGGGGGAAAAAAAGAATGATGAGGCAAAACCAATGAAGAAAGAAGTGACCAAAAATATCATCCATGTCAGAGGTAGAAAAAGGGAGTAAAGGAGTCAATATACAATTAACCCTCTAGGCTGTAGATATGTTGTCTGTTGATAAATGTAAGGTGTTAAATTATTTTTTAAAAATACATACATATTTTTGGTTATTTTTAGATGGATCTTGATTTCAATTTTCTTTTTTTACTGCAGAATCCTTTTTGCTCATAGATGTAAAACCAGAGATGTAATGTGAGATTTGCTCAAAAGGGGACATGTGAATTTATAGAAATTACCATAGAAACAGAGTAACCCTCCACTATAGCATTAATGCATACATCACAGTCACCTGTCTGCTGAACTCAAGAGTGGGAGGCACTTCACTTCTACCTCCATGTATTTCTCTTGGTTGGACAGAAAGCCTTTATCTCAGACTGGCTCATTTCATTTAACGTTTAATCCCCCAAAAGACAGGCATAATGCCCCTTCAGAATCACTTTAATTTTTTTATACACAGCAAAAAGACTTCAATTTCCCCAGCATAATTACATTAGTTAATTTATCAGACATGTTAGCATGCAAATCCCAAAATTGTGCCCAGCGAAGCTTGTCTTTAAACAACGGCTTGGTCTTTTAAAATAATTTGATAATGTGTACCTCAACAAATACAATTTTTTTACAAAGAATATCAATTCACTCATAGCAATGATTGTCTGGATAACAGTTGAGTTAGCAAAGGTACAGATTCGTAAAAAAAATAGACGGGCTGGTCTGAGTATTTCAGAAACTGCTGATCTACTGGGATTTTCTCTAAATGCGTTCAGAAATGACATGTTGATGTCAGAGGTCAAGGAGAATGGTTAGACTGGTTCCAGCTGATAGAAAGGCAACAGGAACTTTAACAACCACTAGTTCCAATAAAGGTCTGCAGAAGAGCATCTCTGTATGCACAACACATCCAACCTTGAGGAAGATTCACTACAGCAGGAGAAGACCACTCCTGCCAGCTAAGAACAGGAAACTAGTGCTACAATTTACACAGACTTATCAAAATTGGACAATAGAAGATTGGAAAAACGTTGCATGGTCTGAGTCTCCATTTCTGCTGCCACATTTAGATGGTCGAGTCCGAATTTGGCGGCAACAACATGAAATCATGGATCCATCGTGCTTTGTGTCAATGGTTCATACTGGTTGTGGTGGTATAATGGTGTGGGGGACATTTTCTTCTCACATTTTGGGCCTCTTAATACCAGTTGAGGATTTCTCCATTGCCACAGCCTACCTGAGTATTGTTGCTGACCATGTCCATCCCTTTGTTACCACAGAGTAACCATCTTCAGATGCCTACTTCTAGCAGGATTAGGCACCATGTCAGAAAGTTGGAATCAGCTCAGACTGGGTTCTTGGACATGACAATAAGTTCACTACACTCAAAGGACCTCCACAGTCACTAGATCTCAACCTAATAGAGAACCATTGGTATGTGAGCAGGAGATTGGCATCATGGATGTGCAGCCCGCAAATCTGCTGCAACTGCGTGATGCTATCATGTCAATGTGGACCTAACTCTCTGAGAAATGTTCCAGTACCTTGCTGAATCAATGCCACCAAGGGTTAAGGTAGTTCTGAAGACAAAAGGGGGTCCAACCTGGTAATAGCAAGGTGTGTCTAATAAAGTGGCTGGTGAGTGTGTGCTGTAATGAGAAAATAAATCATCAACCAGAGTTGCGGCTAAACAGCGTTGAGGGCCGCCGTGGGCTAAGCTGCGGCTTCTTTGTCCGACGCGCGTTCCAATGAAAAGTCCCAAACGTCTGCCTGGCTGCGAAGTATTTATTTTCTTCTGCAGGTTTCCAATCAATACAGTCCAAACGATTGAGAAATTCAATATTCCAGCAGTGACAGGCTTCCAAACCCACTCACGTGACGCGGTAAAGTAACGCGGTCAACAAATTATGTGATCACCGCGGCTCACCCCACTTCCTCATTCATTCACCATCAGTGGCCAGCGAGTAAGTGAGCACCTTTCAAACTTCGTGCTACACACGCCCCCAGTGACACACCCACAACCTGGCTGCTGACGCAGCGCTTCAACTGTGCCACCTTCATTATGGCTCCTACAACCAGAAAGCTTCATTTAGTCCTATCTAAAAAACATGATGAGATGACGCTTGTACTAGCACATTTGGAGTCAGCTGAGTGACCGGTGTAACTGGACTGATATTTTTCAATGTCACGTTACAGATATTCTCTGCAAATCCAATTATTTTGCAGACTTTCTTTTCTGGACTCCAGACTTCAAAGGTGTTCGTGTTAACATACAATATAGTTGGAATATTTGTGGGTTGTGGATCACTGTGTGTAGAAGCTCTTTTGTATATATAACTTTGGTTATTTCCTGGGGGAGGGAACAGTGCCTCTGTGTACCCTAACACCTCTGTGTAGTGTTGCTGTTACACTCATGAGCTTCAGGCTCCAGTTTTAGTGTCCTGTTGGAGGTTTTTTTTATCCCCCTGAGAAGGAGGCACAGGGAGGGAGGAATGCAAGTGTGAACAGAGGCATGAGAAGTGAATATCTAGGTGATAGAGATCTTAACATGAAAACAACTCTAAGTTCTTTTTTTTTTACAGAGCATGATAATAATCTTTACTTTTGTCTTTCGTATTTAGTCATATTACATATTTACAAATATATTTTACAACAGATACTTAGTACTTCTTGATATACTTACATTTTTAAGTTGTCTTGCTTGCGCAACCATCCGCTATTTTCGAATAATCCAAACGCAATGCATTGTGGTCAATATTCGCCAATCGAGTGAGCATCGATCCACACTGGTTTTTTGCAGAGACTTCTGGGAAATTTTTAGTGCACTCGATTTTTGAACCGTAGATTTGGACACCCCTACAAAATGGCGACCGCACTATATAATGCACTATATAGGGGTTAGGGCAGTAATTCGGACACAGGGTGTGTCTCCTGTGAGAGCCACAGCTGCAATCCATTGCTAATTAGGCTCCTTTATAAAGAGCTGCTTTTCTGTGTTCTGTGCCTGAGCGTCTTCAAACCTTCCTAGTCTTTTTGGTTCTGTTCTTCGTGGAACTAAACCTTGCAAAATTGTGGATTTTTCTCATGTCCTTCCTTCTACTGGGTTTCTTCCTTGACCACCCTGTAACATTACGCTCAGGCCATGTCTAACCCAGCAGAAGGATCAAGATCTGAAGACTCACCCTGTCTTAGCCCAAAATCTGGATGGCTGCATTTCCGGCATCCAGCAGCTTCAAGACCGGCTTTCACGATTGGAGCAAGCTCCTCAGATTCAGTCTCCATATCCATCTTGTATGATCCGGTTGGGCTCACCTGAGCCATTTGATGGAACTGCTGAGTACTGCCGGGCGTTCCTTACTTCACGCCACCTCCATTTTGATTTTAATCCAAGTGAATTCCACTCCGAGCAGAGCAAAGTGGCTTTCGCTCTGAGTTTTCTTAAGGGTTGAACCAAGCGATAGGGGTTGGCAGAATGGGACTGTGGAGCTGAACTGTGTCGCTCGTTTTGAGCATTCTCCACCCAACTTCTCACGGTGTTTGATCCAATGACGCCTCCCCGAGCAGCCACTTCTGAGCTTCTCCGTCTACAGCAAGAAGCCCGCAGAGTCTCGGATTATGCCGTCTACAGCAAGAAGCCCGCAGAGTCTCGGATTATGCCGTGGAGTTTCTGACTCTAGCTGCCAGCACCCGCTGGACGGAAGACGAGCTAGTGGATGTTTTTCTTCGGGGTGTCTCCAGCGCACTCAAGGACGAGCTGGCAGTGCGGGAGGTTCCAGAGGAGCTGGAGGAGCTGATCAACCTGGCCGTGCGCATTGATCGGAGGATGAGAGAGCAAGATCAGGAGCGACGCAGCGCCTAAGGTTTGTGTTTGCCGGATACCATGGGAGATTCACCACTCTGTACCAGCGCCGGAACTCCACGTCAGGTGTTCACTTCCTCTCCGAAGCCTACACATCGGGGGTCTGGACATCTCACTCCTGCAGAGCGCCAGAGGCGCATGAGGGGGCAGCTGTGTCGGTATAGCGGGGCTTCTGGGCATTTCCTGCACAGCTGTCCGGAGAACTCCAGAGAAAAGGCTGAACTGGTGAGCTGTGTCTACTCTTTTTCACCACCTTCAAGGCCATCAACCAAGGTTTTGGTAGCACACGCTGGAGTACAGGAGGATCTCAAAACTTTAATAGACTCCGGTTCTCAAGAGGTGGTGAGAACATTTAGGATTCCTGTTGAGCCATTGTCTCCAGCCTTGGTCATTCAATCCTTGAATGGCTCAGTCATTCACAGGGTCAGTTCACACACTGAGAACACTAAAGTGACAGTTTCTGGAAACCACACAACTAATGAGGTTTTACGTTGTAGAGAACTTAAAACCCATGGTTATTTTAGGTTTCCCCTGGTTGTGTAAACATGCTCCTCATATTGACTGGTCTTCTAGGCGGGTGTTGTCGTGGAGTACCTTTTGTTTGTTAAACTGTCTCTATGCTGCCACCGTACGTTCTTCTGTTAGAGGTCAACATTTTCCAGATCCGCCAGACCTTAGTATTATACCCTCTGTATATCATGACCTTAGTGCTGTGTTCTGTATGGTTCGAGCTAAGTCTCCACCTCCCCACCGTCCATGTGATTTTAGGATTGACCTCTTACCAGGAACACAACCTCCTACGGGACACATCTACCCTCTGTCACCACCTGAACAGGAGGCTATAAATGAGTATCTGCAGGAGAGTTTACAGGCTGGGAATATCTGTCCCTCATCCTCGCCAGCTGGTGCTGGGTTCTTCTTTGTGGGCAAGCGGGATGGGGGACTGCAGCCATGTATTGACTACAGGGGTTTGAATAACATCACGACTCAGAACACTTATCCTCTTCCCCTGCTGCAGACTGTGTTTGATATGTTGAGGGGGTCCCAGGTCTTCACTAAACTGGACCTAAAGGCCCGTACACACCGGGACGAATTTCGCGCGCGATTTTCACCGACGTTTAACGCCTCGTGACTAAACAAAGGGCACCAATGTGAGTGTGCACACCGACGCGAAAAAACGCCACGCGTCAACAAAAAAAACGCCTCGGGTTTGTTTTTGTTTTTTTGACGCGTCGCGTCGAAATCTATTCGACCAATGAGAACGGCGCTTTTGCACACGTGTCTGGAGCCTCTGAAGTTACAATAAAACACAACTTGGGGGCGCTCAAACACAAAACTTCCTTGCTGTGCGCACATACCAGCGAAGAAGATAGGCGCCGAGTTGCATCTACACAGCCGCGAAGAAATAATGACGGACATTCTAAAATATCCCCCAACCAAGCACCAGTTGCTCCAACTGGTGAAATATTCATGTTTTTTGCTCTCTTCTTCTGAGTGAAAAGCGACTTTAAGAAGCGTAAAGTTGCGCAGCGCCACCTTGTGTACAGGAGTATTTCTGTTTTACATTAAGCGCCATCTAATGTCAGGGAATGAAATTGCATGTTCGCTCGGCTCATCGTCAGCGAAAATCGCCTGGGTGTGAACACAAAAAAAACGTGGCGAAAAACGCTGGCGAATAACGCCTGGCGAATGTTCGTCCCGGTGTGTACGGGCCATTAGAAACGCATACGATCTGGTCCGCACACGAGAGGGGGATGAGTGGGAAAACTGCCTTTAACACTCCTACTTAGTGATGCCTTTTGGACTCACTGACGCGCCAGCAGTTTTCCAATGTTTGGTTAATGACATCTTGAGGGATTAACAAATTTGTATTTGTATATGTAGATGACATTCTTATTTTATCTCCAGATCTGGATACCCACGTGCAGCACGTCAGAGCCCTTCTCCAGCGCCTACTCGAAAACCAGCTGTTCTGTAAAGCCGAGAAATGTGAGTTCCACACCACACATACTCGGTTCCTGGGTCATATGTTATCTTCTGGGTCTGTGCAGATGGACAATGCTAAGGTTAAGGTTCTATAAGATTCGGCACATCCTCCCATCAGATGCATTGCTAACATTGTACAGATCCCTGTTTGAGCCCCACCTGAATTACTGTAACATCATATGGAATAACACATATTCTACCTACACGGCAAAACTCCTGATTACACAAAAGAAAGCAATAAGAGCAATAACCTGGTCCACGCCAAATTCCCCAACGGATCCACTCTTCCACAGATACAGCCTCCTTAAGTTACCGGAACTCAACACGTATCATAATGCATGCACAATGTACAGTGTTGTTAATAAATTAAATAGTCGTTTGTGTGACCTCATACCACTTTTTTTGCCCTCTTATCGCCATGACACCAGGGGAAAGCATATGCTAAAAGGCAAAAACAGAAAATTAAAATGTACAAGCTTCTCTGTCTGTATTAGAGGTCCACAAACTTGGAATATTTTAGAAAATGACGTTAAACAGTCTGCAACAATGTACATGTTTAAAAGGAAACTGAAATTGTTATTATTGTCAACATACTGTGAAAATGCTGCTCCAACCGAAACCATCTATTAACGTGTTTGTGATTTCTTTCTGTCTGTTGACACTTATATGGCCACACGCCAGAGTTTATGTTGTTCAAATTCATTGTCCCTATTGTCTAACACTTTCCACTATATCACCATCATTTCTCGCATTCTATTAGTATATTTTATTTATGAAATTATTTTCTTTTCTTTTCTTTTCCTTCCGCCACTTATCTTTTGTATTTTTATGCTTGTCTAAAATGCTGGACCCCTAATAATAAGCAGCTGCTTCTGGGATGTCCATTTTTTCCACATTCTGTATTGTGAGATTTGTTGCTTTCGATGCATTGTGGAAAAATAAAAATAAAATAAAAATTAAAAAAATAAAAAAGGTTATGGCAGTTCTAGAATGGCCGGTTCCACCCGCACGTAAACAACTTTGGCGCTTCCTTGGGTTTGCTAATTTTCACAGGCGCTTTGTCGGCCCCCACCCTTGCCAAATGGGGGGGCCTACTAAATGAATACTGCAAAAGCTTCAGTACCTTTGTTTAAAAAGGATTTCTTTTAAAAAGCAATTAAAACCAATAAAAGAGAACCCTACAAAAATGTGTTGACAAAAACCTGCAGCAGGTTAGTTCTTAAAACAGCCACCTGCAATATAAAAACAGATCCTGCCAGTATCCACGTACTTTGAAGAAGACCCAGCCAAACTTTGTTGCTTTGGGGTGCCACTAGACAGGAGGGCGGTACTCACACTCCGGCAGAGCTCCTCGCCCTGCCTCTGAGTGTATGTCGCTTTGTAGCACCCTTTTGCTGGGGAAAACCCACTCGGCTGGTTACACCACCGGCTCCAGTGTCGTCTGCCTCTGTCGTCACCCACAGCCGACGTCTCTGCTCTCCCTCCTCTCACTGCCATTTTTAAATAGGGTGGCCAATTTGCTGATTGGACACCCAGGTGCGTCCAGTCTCAGGTGTGTCCAGTCTGGGAGTTAATGTCAGTGAGGTGGAACAACAGCAAAAAAAACACACAAAAGCATGCAACTAAAACACCTAAAAGGGTTCCACCTCACAACAGCTTCATCAGAGGCTTCAGTGGCATTGCTGCACCCCTCCATAAGCTCACTTAAGCTCAGGTACGTTTTGTCTGGAATGAGGGGGCTGATAAGGCATTTACCGAGCTAAAAAGATGTTTCTCTACAGCTCGTATTCTGACTCGGCCTGATCCCTCCAAATAATTCATTGTGGAGGAAGGATTTCTCCTAGTTCGGGGTAGAGGCTGTCTTATCATAGAGGGCGTCTGATAACAAAGTTCATCCATGCGCGTGTTTCTCCTACTAGCTCACTTCTGCAGAGAGAAACTACGACACTGGGAACAAAGAACTGGTGGCAGTAAAACTCGCTCTGGAGGAATGGCGGCATTGGTTGGAGGGGGCTGAGCAGCCGTTCTCGGTCTGGACCAACCATAAGAATTTGGAATATATTCGGACTGCCAAACGTTTAAACCCTCGCCAGGCGAGGTGGGCCTTTTTCTTTGACAGGTTTAACTTCATGCTGTCCTACCGACCTGGGAGCAAGAACACCAAGCCAGAAGCCCTGTCACGCCAGTTACAGCAGCAGGAGGAGGAGACTGAGGCTCCAGCAGTTGCCATTACTATTGTTCCCCCTCATCTGGTGTTAGGAGCCACTCGTTGGTCTTTAGTTACTGATCCAGCCACTGTACCTGCAGGATGTCCTTCTGGATGTTTGTTTGTCCCTTCCTCTCTGCGCTCCATGGTTCTTAAGTGGGGTCACTACTTTCGTCTGGTCTGTCATCCTGGAGTGACCAGGACCAGCTGTCAGCTGTCCTCTGACATAAGGGCTTTTGTAGCTGCTTGTCCTGTGTGTGCCAGCGCCAAGACACCAAGGACCCCACCTGCAGGGTTGTTGCACCCTCTTCCTGTGCCTTCCAGACCTTGGTCCCCTGTGGCTATGGACTTTATAACCGGTCTACCCAACTCAAGAGGTGAAACTGTTATACTCACCATCAATGACAGATTCTCTAAACTGGCGCATGCTATACCCTTACAGAAACTTCCATCAGCCAAGGATCTAGCCGTGATCGTTTCCCAGGATTTGTTTCGGTTCCATGGACTTCCACTAAATATTACCTCTGATTGTGGCCCACAGTTCATAGCAGTGTTTTGGAAGGAGTTCTGCAATCTTCTGGGGATCAAGGTCAGCCTAAGCTCTGGATTACACCCCCAGACCAATGGCCAGGTAGAGCGGCATAATCAGGACCTAGAGAAGACCTTACGAGCTATGTTTCTCAAGAATCCCAGCTTCCCTGGGCACTGTACTCCCACAACTCCCTGGTTAACTCCACCGGATATTCTCCGTTTCAAGCAGCCTGTGGGTACCAACTTCCTTTGTTTCCTCACCAGGAGCAGATGGCTTCTTCTGCTGGACCAGACGCTGTCGGCGGACCTGGAACAAATACAGGCAACAATTGCTATTAAACCAGGAGCGACTCGCTGCTGTTGCTAATTGTCGAAGGTCGGATGCCCCGGATTACAAGGTGGGAGACAAGGTGTGGCTTTCTTCAGCTGACATTCCGTTAAAGGGGGGTAAAAAGAAGCTCCTCCCTAACAAAACAAAGTTGCGGCGTAGAGCGATATGATCTTCTAATTGGGCTTTCATTATAGTTATGATTATTACTAAGTGCACATTTGCTTAAATATATATTTTTTCATCTGTGCAGCCAGTGCTTTATTCCTGGCCGAACTGAATAACGTATAGCCATGGATGAACTTAAACTGGAATAACATCAGCCTTTAGTTTTGTGAGGATTCTGTTTGATTTTGTTGTTCTTGTTCATGTTTTCGGTTTCTTTTTTGTCAGTCCCACCAGATTCAGGTTCATGATCCACAGCTGTCGTCATTTTGTTAATTGCCCTCAACCTATATAAGTGTCTTTAGTTTTCAGTTCATCCTTGTCAGGTCATCTGCTCTGTGTCACCTGTTTTTTTTTTAACTTCATGGGTTTTGTCTTTTTCAGTTTGTTTATTAAATGCTTTATTTTCTGTCACCATGCCTGGGGGGTAATCCAGAAAGCAGGTTATGCTAGTTACCACAGTAAGTTTGAGGCTAAAGAAGTGTACAACCACCGCTTTCGGTTCTAAAAATGAAGGTATGTTTCAGGGTATGTCAAGTTGCAATAGCAACTCATGCTCTGAACATAACTTGTTCTGGAGCAGGTTTAGTTGAAGGTTCGTTTGTTTTCAGAGAGGTGAAGCAGCACGGCGTGTCCATTTGAAGATAATTTAGTGGATGAAGAAGCTCAAATAATACTTTTTCCACCATGAGAGGGTGATAAGACCATGGATGGATGTTGGAAAGATAAACTTTTTTACTTTGATCTAACTTAATTATTTACTTCAGTTAAGATAAATCTTTTTTTTTTAGTTAAGTCAGCTTAAAAATAACAAGTAGTTATCAGACAGTTATTTTACTTTCATTCAAATTAATTCAATTAAGTAGGCGTAACTTTGGTGCTGCTGCTGGATCGGCACTGCAAGGATTTGTGGGATACAATTCCCTTTGCCTGTCTGGACGGATTTGGGTTTAAGTGTGGGTTTTTGACCAAATGTGTTTAGCTGTTTAGCTGTTTTACTGTGTATGGCCTAGTTATTTTGTCCAGTTATGTTTACCGTAATTTCCGGACTATAAGCCGCTACTTTTTTCCTGCGCTTACAGACCCGCGGCTTATTCAGTGACGCGGCTTATTTACGGCCATGAACGTATTTTCAGTTTCAGAGCATGGATTGAATGCTTACTCAACTCCAAGCATCAAGTCATTTATGTTTGAACACAACTTCAAGCAGCCAAACAGCATGGACTTGACTTCAGGTCTTAGACACTTCAGTCATGGTTCAACAAAAAGAAACATGCATGCCCAGCCGCATCCCAGAATCCTTTGGTGCCATTAGACCCAATGTGCACGTGATCGCCACTACAATATGACACAGCTTTCAAGTTAAAAGCAGCGTGAAAAAATCCACCATCACCAACGGGTTTGGAAAAGTCGGTGAGCTGCGTGACGGAAAAGCTGCAATCTGCAGCTTGGCTGCACGTAAATATGTGGGAATAACATCAGCCTTTATTTTGTCGGGACACGACTGGAAACACAAATTGACGTGATCGTTTTAACGGTTTCTAGGGACTGAGCGGAATTTTACTTTGAAAAGCTCACACCGACCCACAGCCGCCGTGTGAGCTGGAGACTTGTTCTCCTGCTGCTCGTTCACATTGAGCTGCGGGACCGATGGCAGTCTGAAGGCTCCCACACGTAACAACACATCCTCCCCTCATACACAAAACGTACAGTATTAAGTCCGACCACCGGCGCAATGGGGACGAAGCGCTCCTCCCTGGAGCCGCCCTGGCCAAGGGTGTCGGAGAAGATAGGAAGGGGAGACGAGGAGCGCGCGGGGCGAGCGCGGAGCGCATAGGCGTCCACGGAGCAACAGTGTTTGTTGTGGAAGTAAACTTATGATGCACGCGTTGCGCTGAGGCGCGCGCTTTTAAGTCGCCGCTGCTTTATTTTACTGGTGTGTTTTTTTAACCAGCCCTGTTCCTACCAAATTGCTGCTGCGATACAAGCGGAAGGAGAGCTGTTCCCATTCGCCCCACCATCCACTGCTGCTCCTTGCTCATTCTTAAACACGTACAACAGTGTGGCAAGCCGGGCGTTGGCCCCGCCTTTAGCCCCTAAGACTCATGGGAAATGGGGAATCGCGGAGGTAAATTTCCTCATCATAACTGAGGGATGTAATGTTGATTATATGGTTACTGTTTGTAATTTTATGTATGATAGCTCAATTGTCAATAAGTAAAAAAAAAAAAAAAAAAAAAAAAAAAAAAAAACCATAACTGAGGAACTTGTGAACAGAAGTCACATCCATGCTGTTTGGCAGATGTTGGCGTATTCAAGTCCATGAGCTGACACAAGGCTGTTTCCTCCCACATTTGCACCCAGTCTGGGAGTCAAGATGTTCTTTGCTGGGCTGACTGCGTTGCGTAATGCATGCAGCTTGTACACTGACCCGGTTTATGTATGAAAGAATTAAGCTTAATATGTGAAAATGAGTGGGTGTGGCTAGTAATCTGGTGCGCTCTATAACCCGGAAATTACAGTAATTCTTTCTGCACCATGAGTGAGAGGGAGGGAGAGGATGATGAGTTTATTAAGCACCCTTACTCTCCTACAGTATGATGTTAAAGTTGGAAAAATGGTGTAAAACGTCATGCTGCAAATCTATATTGTGTCCTTCTTTTTAGAGTTATAAAAATGAGTATATCTGCAGGCTCTAAACCTGGGGTCGGCAAACCAAAATTTTGAAAGAGCCAAATTGGATGAAAAAAACAAAAAACAAATATGTCTGGAGCCGCAAGATATTAAAAGCCCTATTTAAGCCTTTAATGAAGGCAACACATGCAACATGTATCTATATTAGCTATATTAGTTTACTATCAAAAACACTAACACTAACTAGACTAAGTTGTTACAAATACATAATGAGCATTATTAACGATTAAATGTTTATTTGCCCTGCAGTGCATTCTGCGGAGAACAACGCGTCATGTGACTGCTCTGTTATGCAAGTTTAACTTAATTATAATATCAATGAATTATGTTTCATTGCTTTGATAAAATTAAAGAACTGTAATAAAGAAATCCGATTTTTAAGTCATTTTTATTTTGAGGATTCGAAAAAAAAAGCAATAAAATGAAACGTGCGTGCCACATGACAGTCAGCTTGCGCTTGAATGACAGAACAGCTTAAAGCATTTGCGGCGCCTGCAGACTTTCATTCAGCTCGTTTAGGTGGCTTGTCACAGTCATATCTACCAAAAAGTGCAGCTTTTCGAGCCACAGTATCTTCCAGTTGCGGGTAGTTAAGGTCTTTGCTTCTCAGGAACGTTTTCACGTGTTCTAAACAGACGACAAAGTGACGCAAAACGTCACCCCTGGACAGCCATCGGA
Source organism: Oryzias latipes (assembly GCF_053564925.1). Classification (NCBI taxonomy): domain Eukaryota; kingdom Metazoa; phylum Chordata; class Actinopteri; order Beloniformes; family Adrianichthyidae; genus Oryzias; species Oryzias latipes. The sequence goes on from NC_136241.1 coordinate 11,290,227, forward strand.
CTTTGTTGTGTAGCAGGAGATCAATGCACGGAACTGACGGTGGTTCGATTTATATCAGCCACCTGCCTAGCCGGCCGCTAAAAGTAAAAAAAATAAAAAAATAAAAAAGCCCTGCTGGTAGAAACGTGTGTCGCAGGCTATGACGTAAATTTTCATTGACAGAAATGTTGAAATTGTAGTGGTGGTCATGTGTATTTTAGGTCTGTTAGCAGCAGGGCATTTTGGGATGTGGGATGATCTTATTAGGGCTCAGCAGGAGCGTTTCTGTTTGCCCGTGTTTCTTTTCATATGGCAGTTTTGTTGTTCCACCTTGGTTTATTCTTCTTGCTATGTTGTTTCTTTATGTTGCACCATGAGTGTAGAAGGGAGAGAGGTTGATGACTCCTGTGCAATGTTCAATGTGGTGTGTGTTCAAAATAAATGGGCTTGTTAGACCGGAAAGATGTTGCGCTCTCAGCTTCTCTTTATCCTCCACTTCTCCACCCAGGGTTACCAAGTCGAGTGTAATTACGCTAACTCATATCCGGACTTGTGGAACCGACATACCCAGAGTAAGCAAGTTCCGGGGGATTTCAGCCAGAGTTCAGGGTTAAAGTTAGTGTAGTTTAATCTTGCTTTCTGCAATACCCCCCTGGTCTGCTGCATTTTGAGACCTCCACCACCAGCTCCTGACAATTTTGTCTGGACCCGACTGGTATCACAAATTCACATGATTGATTGCACCGTTTCTCAGGACTGTTCATTCAAAAGCCACCTGCTCTGCTTGGAGACGCAAATCTCCCGGGAGACACGGTTCTTCTGAGTCCGGCAGCTCACTCACGCAGAGCAGACGGACGGATGGACACTGGCCTGAAGCCTCCTTCGTAGTGCATACTGTAACAAAGGACCCTTCTCTGCCCGCAAACAAGAAGCTACAAGTGCGGCTGCTCCGAGGCCCCCGAACACTTATTGCAGCTGAACAGTTTGGTACCTACACCAATCATTTATAAATCAAAACTCCCAACAGAAGTCTTAGAGCAATGTGTGTGTGCCCGATTATGCAACAGTACTAAAACAATTGATCAATCCGCTGGCACGGGTTACTAGCGCACGGTTTATCAGAATTTTTTTTTTCTTTAACCACTGGTACCTGGGGGGCTCCGTAACAATGAAACAGAAATAAAGAAATACTCAGAAATGCAATTGTAAGCGTAATTTTCTTGTCCTCCATTATGAGGAAAAATGCTTCAAGAACATGTTAAAAACAAATGTTTTAATGGCGCGGGTCTTTAGGCAATTCTTTACAAATTACCCAAATGCTTTATACTAAAAGGTATTATTTTAGCTAAATAAATGTTTAACCAAATACTCCCAGAACAATATTGTTAATGTTAATCACCAACATTGTTTTATTCTTCTAAATGTTTACCCTGTTAACCAGTGTAAAACTGACAGATTCACCCTTATTAGTCTGGGGTTTTTTTGAGCATTTTTTTTTTACCTTTAAAATTGTTTTTATGACAAAAGAATCGTGTTTGGGCCATAATAGTTCTACTATAAACTTAAAACTGTACCAAAAACTAAATTCAGAACATTTTCTCTTTTTTTTTTTAACTACAAAAATTGAGATCAACCTGTGTGTTGTTATGAAAACACAGGTTGTGTTATGTGTCATAACTCTTGTTAATTTTATTTTAAACCATATTTTTTTAAGCCAAAAACTTTTTAAAACCTTTATGTTACATATTGAAAGAAAACAATACGAATGGGGGAGTTGGCGTCGATCCTACATGTGATTGGCAAACTCACCACAAAGAGACTACTCAGGGTTAAACACTTCAAGAGTGAGACTTTTTGCAAAATTAGCAAATGTTATAGCTCAAGTGTTCAGCTTTCTGTCCTGACATTTAAAACATTGACTTTTATATGTGCACATATTGGTCCCTCAGCTTTGCTGATTGTGGCTTTTTGGTTGAGAATAAACAAAAAGTAATGCCCACAAGAAAATACAACAATCTTGAAAGAAACTGACTTCAGCAAATTAAAAACGTTCAAGTGTTTTTCCTGCTTCATCAGAAAATAAAGTGAATGTGTCTGCAAGTGCTTGGGGTGTAGGAGCATGAGTTCTAAAAAGGGCTCATCTTTCCTAACCATTTAGCAAAAGGAATATGGCTGACATACGTTAATTAAGTTTATATTTATCAGCTTTAACTTCTAAGTTCACCTGAAACCTATAGGTGTTTGTCTGCACTTTGTAAATTGTCTTTGCAAAAACTAGATCCAGTTAAAAACATTTTGATCTTTTTTTTTTTTAACTTGTCCTGTCCAACAGCTGGGCAGACAGATGAGAGCTGAGGGCCTCTTGTGTTGGACATATTTTACTTTAACAAGAGGGGTTATTAATCTTCAGACAAACCAAAGGCATGACTGAATAAACCCCTTTTGTAATTGAGGCCAAACTTTATTAATTTCAGTCATGTTTGAGAATCTTTGGCGTTGGACAGGACGGAAAAGGAAAGGAGGGAAGAAGAGAGAGGGATGCTAGGGGGGGGGGGTGATAGTGGGAGGGGGGGATAAGACCATGTAGCAGCATAGAACAGACAAGTTTACTGGTTGTTTATCATTACGGTAAGGTTCAAATGTAGTAGAAAAAGGGCGGGGCCTGTCCACACACACACACTGAAATGTTATCAACACACCTGCTAGCTGTAAACATGTCCACATGTCAACATGTACACAAAACAGTGTTCACACACGCATACCTATGCCTTTAAACCAACTAGGGTGAGATCTTTCATTCATTCAATCATGCAAACTATTAGTGCAAAGTGAGCGAACACCTGTGCTCAGGTGAGTGTTTATGTTCTTCTAAAATGGATGGTGGAATGTGAAAAGAAGGAGGAGGAGCGCCCAGCCACCCCCACACCCAGACCCCCGCCGCAGCGGCAGCCGGAACCCCCCAACGCCACACGGCAGCAGGCAGGGGACAACCAGCAGGACCGTCGCGAAGCCCCCAGAGCTAGAGAGCAGGGAAGCACGGGGGAAAGAGAGCGGTGCCCCAGCCCAACCAGGAGAGCAGCCCCCCCCCGCCGCGCCGGAAGAGCCCAACGACATTTTGATCTTAATGAAAACTTCAAAAATGTTTTGTTCAAATAAGGATATGTTGTTGTTAACATGTTATTCTTAAAATAAAAAAGAAGCTAAATTTATTTATTAAGATACATTTGAAGAATATTTCGAAAGTTTAGATTAAATTATGAGTTTCAGATTGGAGATAAATCAGTACATGTCTGTATATTTGACTCAAATGTCTGAGTCAGCACTTGACAATACCTAACAAAATCTTGCTTTTGGATAGACAACATAAACATTTGTGTTGCACATATTTTTTTTTAGCTATTAAAATAGCCAATTCTAAAAATCTTACATCAAGATCAATAACAAAATATCACCTGTACATGTTAACCAATATACAGATCTAGGGGATTATGCTAAACAGAAAGTAGCCTAAAAAAATACACAGCACAGTAGAGCATGTTGTAAAAGTGGGATTTGCCTTAGATGCAGAAAAAAAGCTATAAGTGAGAGTTGATGGGAAGCATCATTAGCTCACATGGCTGAAGTCTTCATGCACACAGTTTGAGATCATCTATGCTCCTCATGGGGTTAAAAGCCTTGACATGATCATAAAAAGAGCATTACAGCAGCAAAGGGTAGTGTTGTTGTAAGCTGTTGCAAGTGCAAATTATTGACTGACAGGTTCTAAACACAAAAAAAAAAGCATGCCAGTGTGGTGCTAAGTTACAAACTGACATGTTGGGTAAAGGCTAAATGCTGGATAGGACATTTGACAACATTAAGTATGCAAGTAAATTAAATGAAGGACTGAATAAAAACTGAGGTAAATATGGAAATCACATTTTGTTATACTTTAATTTAAGAATATTGGATTTCAAGCTTCATACCAAACTGATAACTTGCAAATGACAGTAATGTTTGCCTTTTTTTGTGGAAAGTCATGTCTTAGTTTTGATTTGATTGTAGTTGTTATTGTGTTATTGTGTGCATGTTTGAGCTGAAAATATCTTGTTCGGTTGTTTAGCTTGTGCTTCTCTCTGTGTGAGGGATCACAGCATGCCACAGTTTCCAATCATCTCAGCTGCTTCTGGGGGAGTTATTTATCTCTCAGTATCCTTTGAGTTCATGGTTTTCATTTAAATCAATCTTTTTTCTTAAACTTCTGCTGCTGTTTTTATCATGTTTCAGGAATGTCGTTTTAGGGTTCAGGTTGTATATTTTTATGTCATGTTGTAGTTACTGTGTTTGATCATCTAAATGACCGGCAACCAGTATGATGTGGAGTCTGTATGTGGGAAGATCTTTCCATAAATACTTTTTCCTACTTTGGACACATTTGCTCATGTTCTGAAAAAGTGTACAGCAGCTTTCCATCAGTGTTTGCAATTTTCAGACACATTCTCTGCTGTTGGTTATTTCTTGTGGGTGTGAAGCCAAAAAGATGTTGATGGTTATAGCGTGGAAGTGGTGAGGTACGTTCAAGCGACCACTTCCAATGAAATGTCTAAGTAAAGGCGTGTAAAAACGCGTTGCGGGCTTCTGCGTTCAAAACTTTCCCCTTCAAGTCGCTACACAAGTTTTTACCTGATCCAGGTAGCAGCAAGTATAGGAGAGGAATAGCAGAAAAACAAGAAAGGGAGTGGCAGGTTTGGCCAAATAAAGCATTTTTGAACTTTTTAGTTTTTCTTTTTTTTTGCTATACAGTATGTCATGGTAAACAAACTACAAAGATTAAGACACTTGTTTACTTGTGTTTTTTTACTATAGAGGACTAAAGATCAGTTTTCACATTTACATCAGTTGTATCTATCAAACCTTGTTTTTTTTATTTTTTTTACTTTTTATTTTTTAAATAAAACGTAAATAAACATATACACAACTAAGCAGGCAAGATATTCTTGGAACATAAAGTTTTTTTTTTCATGTTTTGGCATGTTTGCAAAAAAAAAAAAAAAAGCACAAAGGAAAACATTACATTTCTAAATCCGCAGTACTCTTCTATTTGTATTTGTAACCAGCATTACGCCACAGGGAAATGTGGAACGCTAGATGCATGGTTCCTGAGTAATAAATTGACCTACTAACAAAGTGTGCACACTGAGGAAAGATGGGTGGCTGTGTGTGTGTGTGTGTGTGTGTGTGTGTGTACTATGGCGTGTATACATAGATACTTGTGATCTTTAAGAAGCATTTTGTCTTTGTGTTCATGATTCTGTTCTTGTGCATGAATGTGTGCGTTAAAAAAGAAAAAAAAAATAACACCTGCCTTGCACAGAAGGACACTTTTCCAAGGTCGGTGTGAAATGAACAGAAATTACACAGCTGCCAGAACCTATTACAGCAAAGTCACACTGCACAGGGCTGCCCAGTGGGCAAAGAACATTCATTGAGTCATTGAATCAAGTAAACAAACATGAAGTGGGGCTCACACATCCACATTTACGGGTGGATCTACTCCACAAAACACACATAATCATGAAATACAATGTTCTTTCAGTTTGTCATAGTGACACACTTCTGTGTGATTTAGCGAAAAAGCTTTACATGTAATGTTTATAATAAAAAACATTACATTTGCCATTTGCAAACCCCTTATAGGAAATGTTCCAGTCAGTTTTTTGTGATCAGATGCATTATTTCTTTGGTCAGTGGCCTTGTGGTTAGAGTGTCCACCATGTAACTATAAGGTTGTGGGTTCAAACCCAAGCAGAGTCATACCAAAGACTTTAAAAATGGGACCCGATGCCTCCTTGCATTAAGGGGTTGGATTGGGGGGTCAAGCCACTTAATGGTTCCCGAGCTGTGTCTGCAGCTCACCGCTCTCCCAGGGGATGGTCATTTTGCACACCTAGGTGTGTCACAGATAGTGGGACTTTTAAATTCTGTACAGAGGTTGCATCAACGTTGCATGACACCTGGACCACAGGTGTTAGATCCGTTCCACCAAACCCACGACTTGACAATTCTCATTTATGTCTCCAAATGATCTTGAAGGGGTCTCACGTGACTAACTGACAAGAGAGGTATCATTTAGGATTTTAGCAGTGTGTGTCAGTTTTTAAAAGTAGCATTTTGTTCATTTTTTTGTTCATGTGAATTGTGTTTTATCAATGAAGGTCATCTGTGAAGGTTTTTAGACTTTTGAGTGGCTACAACTCGGTGAGATACAACCCAAATGAATGTCAACCATATCATAAAGTACTCCCCAAAACAAACTGACACAATTAAGCAGTCCTGAATACAAATTTAAACACTGACAGAAAAAAAACAAGACCAATTTTTCAAAGTAGGTTAAAGTTAACATGTAAAAGAGGAAGAATTGTGTAATTTGCAATCCCCTTTTTTATTTCAAACAAACCAGTGTCTCACTTGTAAGAATCTTTAAAATCAAGAACAATACGTACAATGACATGCTTTTATTGTTTGTTTAATCCAATGCGACACTTGTAATACATGTAACACTTGATATAAGATGATGCGGTGTGAACATGTGGTTTGAGAAGAGAACAGAATGTATTCCTCTTCCTTTTTTTTCTTACTAACCTGATGCTTGAGCTTCTTCAATCACGGTTGTTAAGAATTTGCTGCCCCCTGTTGAAACAATGAGGATAACTTTGGTGTGATGTCACACAGAGCCAAAGAAAAAGAAAAGAGAAAAAAGAGCATAACAGAAAAAGAACAGTCCTTTTGTTCTGAAACGAAACCCTCTGACAGCAGAGAAATAATATCTCAAAGTCTCTGGCTGACCTTTAGCCGATAAAAGGGAAAAAATTGAATAAGTCAAAATGGATTCACTCCTTTTATTACATTTTAAGCCTTTTGTGATGCATTTTTGTATTAAAAATACAATTAAAATTGTCTCACTCTGCTCTCAATTGTTCAATGACCACTTCATGGACTTATAATAAAGACAAATTTAAATTAAATATATTATTCCTCGATTATCTGTGATTTAGTAGAATATACAATTGAAATATGATCCTCAGCATATTATGACAGTATGAGAGCTTCAAACTCAAATACAAAAATATGCTTTTGGTATTCCTTTTTAGTAATCTTTTTCTTTTGGTTCTCCATGTTTGCTTATTTTTGTCCTTTGTCTCATGCTTTCTGTTTGCTTTTGTACTCGGTGGGGGCTCATCCAATGCCTGATGTTATATTTTGATGACCTCAGAGCCGTCAAAAAAATATTATAACAAACCAATGTTTAAGCTACAAGAACACCAAAGAAGAACCAACTTTGATAGGTTTGGGTACTGCTAAATGAAACAGTAATTTATTAAACTGTTATTCCTTTGAATAGTTTGTTTTTAACTAGCCAAACATAATCTAAAATGGCAAAGACTTAAATGATGGGAAACCAATATTTTTCTTAAGAATTTTCCTTTTTTGCACTTTTTCTCCAGCTATCACAGCAACGGGGCTGCACAGTGTTGTTTTTCCTTTATGATGTCACAGGCTGAGTAACTGTTTATGTGTTAGCCTGCCAGAGTTTGTCTGTGTACTCTGAAAGGTCATGAGTAAATCTGCATCGTGGTCCATATCGCATCTACTAACAAAGATTGGGAAAACATAAAATCAGTACCTCAAGATTAAACTAACTGCTGTTGGTTAGTTTGCTTGATGGTGTGAAGACATGTTTACATCTATATTTAGCTTCTTTGGATTAAACAATTTGTAGGCCAGCAACTACGAATTGATCAAAACAACACTAATTGGTGCACATGTGTGTACATTTGTAAACAGCAGGACTCACTTAGTTGTGACACTCACACAGCAGAGTCTGTTTTTGAAATCCTGGGTTCTTGCATACAAAAAGAAAGCCTGTCTTCCACCTGAGCCATAAACAGCCCAAATGTCCTTATAGGCTACATAAAAGGTTAGACCATGATGGAAATTTAGAAAAATTTAGTTTTCAGAAAGTTTTATGAAACTTAGCTGTGCCTTGAAAACTTCATTTTCCATTTCCAGTTTTTGGCTGTCTGCTTGCATTTTGCATTAATTCCTGTTCTTTTATCAGCTATTTATGTATGACAACAAGTCTTGTGTTCTGTTAAACGCTTTAATCCTTGTGCTATCCTAGGCACTTTAACATTGGGAGTTGGGTCATCTAGACCCACTAGACAGTGCGCTGAACCTTTTTTCTTCAATGATTTGTGAACCTCACTGGTGTCCATGGATTACATGAAATTTTTCCACCTTTATCCAGCTTTGTCATGGTAGGGAGAACACGTCAATGTAAGGGTGGGGTCATCTAAGATAGCACAAGGGTTAAAAATAAAAACCAAAAATATTTTGAAAACTGCCTTTTGTTTTACCTCAAATAAAATACAGCAAGACGTTCTTATTTTTAGCATTTAAACATCACACATCATATAGACACAGTCTTTTAGCTTTTACGAGTTAATTATTTCTCAATCAAGTGGATCGTTATTAAAACAAACAAAATCCTACAAATCTTTGACCTGTATTTGTTAATAATGCTTAGCACTATGTTTATTTGAGTTAAATTACTGAAGCTTTTCAAAATGACAAAAAATAAGTTTTACTTGAAAATCTGGTACATGGGATTTTTCTTGTTCAGAGTTTCCATCGGCTCACAGCCTTTAGTAATCTCTCTGGGTGACCGTTTATGTTCGGAGTTCTTCTCAAAAGAGAGCCATGGATTACTTTATCGTTTTCTTGATCATCACAGAGAAGACTGCAAAAAAAAACAAAAAACATTTCCATTCAAAGAAACTGTTTTTATGCAGAGTGTTTTCTACTCAGATGGGGAAAACATTTTGGATTTGATAAAAGCTTATCTCCAAAGAGAGGGGTAGAAGGACTTAAAGAGCAAATTTGCACCACTTCACACACAGTTTTTTTTCTTTGTAGCCCAGAGAGGAATGCAAAGCTGTTTAAAAATACTCAGATATTTGCTGCAGAGTCCAGAAACTTTTAGCTTCTTAGGCTTTCCAAGTAGCTTTTATGCAGAAGAAAGGAGAAATAGCATCATTCACATCCCATGTTGGATCCAGTGAATCTAAAGCCTTAAATCTAGCAAAACTGTAAACTTCAAGGAATCTTTAATCACACCTCCTCAGACATACACACACATTTTGTTCATTTTGTACCATAAAAGGTGCCAAAATCATGATACTTTCATGGGAAAACTCAGTTTGTACGAGATCATTGCAGACTAGATTACAATTGTCTGTGAATAAGTTTCGGACAGTTTATGTAAAAAAAAGTCTAGTTTTTAATATATTTTCAGGAGCTGAAAAAAGGTGGTCAGACTATACTTACTACTTTATAACATTTTAAGCCTTTTTTGATGCATTTTTGTAATAAACATGAAACTAAAATGTACTCACTGCGATTTCAATTGTTTACTTACCACTTATTGGACTAAAAATGAAGATGAGATCAAATGCCACCTTAACATTTAAAGATATAATTTATCTATTTTTCTTTGGCGTAGTTGGACCTCCAACTAAGATTTTTTTCCCAACTCTGGGACAAAAAAAATGCTTCTGCTTATCCTCTCCAATAAGCCTCTTTTTTTTGATTCTCCATTAAGTCTGTCTTGGTTTTCTATATGTATTTGTTTGCTTTTGTGCTCTGTAGGAGCTCATTCACTGCACGATATTTTTTTGATTAAACCAAAAGCTATAATTGACAGGCTAAGTTGGACCTTCTGCTGTTACAAACCACCAAGGCGATTCCTGTCCAAAAAATTGGTGTTCCCACGCAACTTTAATGCTCGGACTAAGTTGTGATATAACCTTTGTGCTATCCTAGGCATTTTAACATTGGGAGTTGGGTCATCTAGACCCACTAGACAGTGCTCTGAACCTTTTTTCTTCAATTATTTGTGATCTTCACTGGTGTCCATGGATTACATGAAATCTTTCCACCTTTATCCGCCTTTGTCATGGTAGGGAAAACACGTCAATGTAAGGGTGGGGTCATCTAAGATAGCACAAAGGTTAAGCATGGCCGTGTTGAGCCTCCAAAGCTATGACAAAGAGATAAAGTGCTGGTTAGGTTGTCGGACAATCTAGACTGAAGATGATGATCCTGACCGTTATGAGTAACAAGCCCAGGAGCAGGGGTCTGTCATGGGAGGCGGGGCCTGAGTCGTTCCCATTGGCAAGGTTTTTTTTTATGTGATGGCAGCGTTGTTGCAGAAAAGCCCACAGAGATTTTACACTGGCTTTTTTCCAGAAACATTGACAGGACTTTGCAAAGTCATGTTCTCCAAACTTTACAAATGTGACACTGATCAGTATGTGAGTCCTGATGAGGACAAACATGTAGATCATTTGGAAACTATAGTAGATATAGAATGCCAGAAAATGTTCCGTCATGTTTGAAATATTGAAAATTTAATTTTTTTTTTTGGTTGGGTTATTGTAAATGGCTTTAAGTTGGCTGATATGAAGATTTTTATTTACAGACCCACTCCAATCACCTTTTGATCTAATTTAACCCTTGTGCTATCCTAGGCACTTTAACGTTGGGGGTTGGGTCATCTAGACCCACTAGACAGTGCTCTGAACCTTTTTTCTTCAATGATTAGTGAACCTCACTGGTGTCCATGGATTACATGAAATCTTTCCACCTTTATCCACCTGTGTCATGATAGGTAGAACACGTCGATGTAAGGGTGGTGTCATCTAAGATAGCACAAGGGTTAAAAAGTTATCCAGTGGTCTTTTAATGATGATTATGCCATTTTTAGGCAAAATCAAAAAAAACTCTGTCACATTCTGGTAAGTAGTTTCTACAAGGAAGAGGTGGGAGTTCATTAGAAACTCGCCCCTTTGAGTTGTGGGCGGTATCTGTAGAACAGCAAGATAAACAATGTGAATAAAGAAATACACAGAAATGCAATTTGAAGGAGTTTGAATGTTTGAATTCACCTCAAGAACAGCTCATGTTAAAAATAACGAAGAATGCAAACTCATTTAAGAACCAAATAAAAACTCAGAGCCTCTGCTTTACCTTGTTTCATATTTATTTTTAAAAATGAGAAAATTGACAGTTCAAGTGCCTTGTGATTACCAAAATTTGTGTAAAACAGTCCAGAACAATAAAACCCTTTCATTATGTGTCTATGACCTGATCGTTTGAGCATTTCAAAGGTCAAAACAAAACATGTATTCTCTTTATTACAGCAATTCTGTTTTTCATCCCAGAAAATAGGCCACAGGTGTCTATAGAGATTTTAACATATACATCGATGTGATCAGTGTTAAAAGTTTTATATAATTTCTGATCCATACATCTAATAACCAGAACAAACATTCATAAGAGGGGTAACATACCCAGCCCAGAGAGACCTTGACATCTATTAAAAAGCGCCCCATGTGTGGAGAAGAGCTTCAGTAATGTGTTTGATCAGTTTCCCTTATTTTCTATTGGCAATACACTTCCACAAAGCCTTCATTCAGTTCCTCACCTGTTTTCTTCCCCATCAAAAATATAGACGATTTTAATCCTGTCTGAAATTTTCCCCTGATTGCTTTCCTATCAGCGTATAAAAAACGAAACGGAAATGAGACAGTTGGACGAAGCAAGGAAGCGTGCAGTCATTTGAGAGCTGAGGAGATCTGAACAATGAGACCCGCTCACGGTCTCCCATCACAAGTGACGCTGCTGACAGAGACCGTCCTTTCACCCCTGCAGTGGCTCAGACAGCAAAATTAAAACTGGAGGCTTCTCAGCCTCAGAATAAAAGGTCACAGTCATGCAGATCAGTAGTGAGAACGTCTCTGAGACATTAACACAAGACGAAATGCAAAATACGAGTTTCATTTTGGACTTGTGCGACCGTTCAAGCCAGGCGTGCACTGAAAAGAAGCCAAATAGAAGAGACACACGGAGAAGGAATGGGAAGATAAAAGAGAGTGGCAGTGAAGAAAAAAGATTGGAAAAAGCATGAAAAGAATAAGGATGAGAAGAAGACAGATGAGGTTTGAAAATTGCCTCCATATGCAGGGCAGGTCATAAAAATGCAGGGTTGCAGGCACACCTCTCTGCCAGTCTGTGTTAGCCTCAACGTAATTACTGTGAATGGCAGATATCCATGACTTATACCAGAGGGCTAGAAGAGAAAGAAGTGTGTTTTAGACTCAGCCTGCGAGTCACATACTTCCATTTGTAGCCACAAGAAAACCAAACTATAACAGATTTGAACTTTCAATCCCTCAGCCTCTCTTGTGTGCTATCTGTTTGAATCTGACGATGTGTTGTTGTGATGATATAAAGTCTAATAATTTCCTTCATTAAAAGCATGACTGCCGTGTTTTTTTGCTTGTTTAGAAAAAGGTTCTTCTTCCTCTTTCGGTTTTTCCCATCAGGGGTTGCCACAGTGAAACAACCTCCCATTTGAGGATGAGTTGCATGGTTAACTTGGCAATGTTTTACGCCAGATGCCCTTCCTGATGCAACCCTCTCAATTTATCCGGGCTTGGGACCAACACAGAAGCAGAGAAGGGAATAGGGAGCAGCCCGGATTTGAACTCTCGTTTCACAGATGGAAGGCCCCGCAAACCAGCACGAGCTAAACTGGCTCCTTGTTAAGAAAAAGGTTAAATTGTTAAAAAGGGCTCTGATCAGATAGTGTCTAAAATTCCAACATTTTTCAAAACAACAGTGTAACACAGAGGGGACTTCAGTGATCACTGCAATATCAAGAATAACTGTAGCTTTCTTACTTACATAGCTGTGTTACCAAACTTAATATAGAGGCTGAGCACTTTGCCATCAAATGCAGTGTAAGCCTTGTTTCAAAGGCACTAGGAAAACTGGAACCATTACAGACAACGTACACTCAGACGTTTTAGCCACTGAACGCATGTCAACACACATCTTTGACGGTTAAAAAGAAAACAAAGGAAAACGCTGCTTTAGTCACAATGTTAATCAAAACAGTGTTATTAAAAGTTTGTGCAAAACAGAGACAAACATCATTACAGGGTTTTCCCATTTTTTCCTTTCCTTTCCTTTTCTGGTGCATATACTTTTTTTTTTTTTACAAAAGAAAAGTCATTTGTTTCATGTTGCTTTTCTGTGTAGTGGTTGATAACACTGCTGTGGCTTCACTTTGTTGAACTTCTCATACAAACAACAGGCAGCTGGCTGATCAGTCAGGCAGTCTGTTAAAAATGTGTCTCCTTCTCTGAAACGGTAGATATTTTTCCATCTGCTTTTGCGTCGTTGGCGGCGTAGGGACTTAGAGCAGCGAGTTTCCCTCTCATTTTCAGGTCGGGGCTGGGAGTGGTCAGCTTCTTTATTCTCTACAGAAAGCCAAGAAGACAAAAGAGTATTAATGTCTTAGAAATGCTCAGTTGTTAACTAAACTAATAGAAACCATGTTTTATTTTGTCCTTGTTGTAATTACACTATTTCTGTAAGCTAACCAAATTCAATCTAAAGGTTTGTAACTACAACTAAAGTTATACATGCATTGCTGCAACATCACTTAACATGATTTAATGGAAACAAGACACTTGAAATAAATCGACTTGATTCTGATTCTATTAAAAAACACACAGTTTTAGGCATGGATTTAAGTATTTGTTTTAGTTTTAGTTTTGGTGGACAAAAGGGAGATAGGGTTGCACAACTCTGGGTTGTCCTTTTGAAATTTATATCAACTGGATGCATCAAAGTCTGTCATGGATGAAAGTCAATGGCAGACTTGTGTGTAGTCTGATTCAGTGTGTACATAAAATTTGGACAGTGCAAAGAACCTTCAGCTTAATGTCACAGTTACTGCTCATTTGTAATAGACACGGCTTTAACACAAGCCTCCAATGTTACTTTTACTCTGCCACAGACTAATGCACTCAAAATAACAAGCATGTATAAAGTGATTTCTTACTAGAATATGCTGCCAAAAAACATAATGGTAGTAAGTAGTCATAGTAATTCTAAAGATAATCGGAAGAAGCCAAAAATTTATAATGAAATTTCGCTACATAAATGATTTATCTCTTTTCATTTAGGAATTTAATACATTTTACAATTTTGCCTCGTTTGTCTTTTTGAATGTATGGAATTTTGAAAAACTGTAAAAGACTATGACTATGTATTAATGGCATCTTTATTTATAACTCTTGTAATAAAGTAGTTACTTTTAGCAGGAAGGATAGTATTGACATTGGTAAAGACTAATAGGGATCCTTAAATAAAGAAAGACAAAGATAAAAATCCATTCTGTGTTGGTGACATTAGTAAGTAAGCTCTGCTTTCTCTAAGCTAAACCATTCTTAGAACAATAACAATGTTTGGGAAAGCCTTAGTCACGATGTCACTATTTTGTGACAGCATCCGTACGTAGTGTGTGCTTTACCTCAGAAAAGGTGCCTGGAGTCTTCCAGATCATCCAGATCATCCCCACTGGGATGCAAACCATCGAAGACATGGCCATGAACCAGCCAATACCATAACCCCAGTCAGGGTAAGTGTAGACGTTGTTGTACTTCAGAGGTTTGTACTTAATCAGAAAGAAAAGAAATATTGCCTAAAGGGAAAAAAAAGACATAAAAAAAAGAATGAAAATGGTTTTGAAGAAATTATACATACTATAGCCCAGAGTGTGTTAAAAAAATGCTAAAAACACTTGTGAGTTCATTGTACAAGTTGGTAAACTGTGTTTGTTTTAGAGCAATGTTACATGAACAAGCTTCTACACTGTGGTTTATTCATTTATCCATCTTTTAAAACAGTTTTATCCCTTTCTGGGTCACGGTGCTGCCGGAGACTGTCCCGGCCACCAGTGGGCGAAGGCAGTGGACATCATGGACAAGTCACCAGTATGTCGCAGGGTCTCTGTGGTTTAATACGTTTTTTTTCATGATGATGAAAAAGCTAATAGTTATGTGAACATTTCTCTACTATTTTTTAAATAATCCCTGATTAAACTCAATTATAATAATTAGCAGGAGAGGTCTTGATTTACAAACGAATGCATCACGACTTACAGATACACTGTCATTCATATTTTAATATTGAACATAATCTGGTGCAACCAAATCCAATAGTTTGCTCTTTTAGCTGCCAAAATAATGGCGTTGGGGTGACTTGAAAAATTGTATATGATAAAAGAATATTGCTTGATTCCATATCTTCCTGCTATCAGTTTAACTTTAAAAAAAACTTCAAAAATATAGAAAAGGTCAAAAAAGAACAACATGTCGTTTTTACTTTTATTAATGTTCCTTCTTTAATTCTAATTGCGTCAACTAACATCTGTGTTTCTGTCAAATCGAGAGACGTGAGACTAAACATTACTTTATAGCCTAAAAACCCCAACATTTTTTATCTGTTCTACCCTCCACAATGCCCTCCACAATCAGTTCAGAACCCAAAATTCATGTCAATGCATCCATCCAAATAAATAAATCAAGGTCT
Source organism: Oryzias latipes (assembly GCF_053564925.1). Classification (NCBI taxonomy): domain Eukaryota; kingdom Metazoa; phylum Chordata; class Actinopteri; order Beloniformes; family Adrianichthyidae; genus Oryzias; species Oryzias latipes. The sequence continues at coordinate 11,305,689 of NC_136241.1, forward strand.
TGTGAATGGCTCTGTCTGTCATCCCTGGTGTGCTCATCTGTGTCATTGGATCGTGTTGATGTTTTTGTGTCAGCTCTGGACTCACAGCACAGATGCCCGGGGTTAGGATCATCCAGCACCATTTGATGAAGAAGATAGGTTTGTAGCCAATCATGTCCTCGATATTAAGATAGAATCTGTCACTGCCTGAAAGGAGATAGGTCCTGTTACGTTTGTCTGCAGGTAAAACTAACATTTTAAGGTAATCAATGCCTTTTGATTGTGTTTGCCCACATAAAAAATCCTGCATGAAAGACGCTTTGTTAGCAACTGACTGACATGACAGTTCAATGTTTAATCCCACAGCAGTCAATATAATTGTAGTTTTGACACTCTTTAAGCCTAAACTAATAGTAATTGTTTGTATTATGATAAATCTTTGAATAGGAGAGAAGAAAATATCTGAAAAAAAGAATAATTATACTGTTAAAGTACTAAAACCGTATATAGGCTCACATAACTCAAAAAATCATTTTTAATGCATTTGATACAATTCTCCAGCAGAGGGCAGAAAAGAAATATCATTCAATTGGAGTGGTGGCACAAAGCTTTGTGCACTTGCCTCTTTTTCCAGATATGTGAGACAGATCTAGTGTACAGTAGAATAGACAGTTTCAATAGGTGTCCTTCTGTTTCTTACCATAAACCCAGCCAATACATATGGACTCAAATATGGCCACAAATAGCAAGCACATTCCACTTGCAGCGTACGCGTCAAAAAGCTGAAAGACGTACATCCCTCCCTGATGAAACAAGACAGGTTGTGAGTTGTTAGTCACAGTCACCCTGCAAACATCTGCCTGGGTGCAAATATGAAGTAAATCAGGCATGCCTGACTTTGCTTATCAGGGTCTGGACGGCAAACTCTTTCAGTAAACAAACACACAGCAAACATTGGAGCTCATTCATTCCCTTAAAATTAGGAATTTATCAAGCTGCAGCCGTTTATTGATTCAGGTCCTTCAAGATATCATTACTGCTGAATGCTTTAATAGAATATCAATACCTTCAGCTGTGCAGTTTATTTTGCAATAGTTTCTTTAAAAATGCAATTCAACCGTAAAATGAAACAATACTCAAGCACTTAGTTATGGAATAGATGAATTTAAGGTTCAAATTGATTTAGGATAAACCTCAAACAAAAAGATTAAAAATATTACGCTCACTATCCAAATATACTTCAATCAGCTCTGTTAAACTCTTCTTGGAGCTGTAAAGCTTCATTTAAAGTTCCTTCATCATAACTTGACCTCTCTTAGTTTATGGAATTCACATCATTTCATCATTCCCGCCTCCTCAGAAATGCATCCCAGATCCAACAGTGAAACTGCATTACAGTTTTAAAGCGCTCAGAATACTGTAAAGCCACTAAACTATATTTGATTCTCCTTCAAGCCGTTTGTTACACTTTACTGGTCTTGACTTCTTGGAGGCTGAAGGGAATAAAACATGAAGAGTGCGGGAAGTTGTGGGAGTAAAAGCTAAAGGCAGACTACTGAATATTTCAACTCTAAGACTGACAAAGCACTGAAAGTGCCACACTTCAATTTTGTGTTGAACTCTTTTCATGGGCTTCATGGCTTTTTGAAAACACCTGGACCCACACAGTCTGCATATACTGGGGTTGAAAAAGGGCAGTACATATAGAAACAAGAAAAACCTTTGAGTGGCTGAAAAAACCGGTGAGAAAACCAGGCCTTCTATTTGAGCATCATAAGGATGCAGAGCACACAAAGGTTGCAACTAAAAACAGACCATAAGGCAGGGAAAGAGGCCTGTTTTAATTATGAGTGGTTTTATTAAGGTGTTCATGTAAACACAGCATCAAATGTGATGTTACGTAAAAAGAAGTCTGGCTAAAAGGTCTTTATGTCAAAGAGAGCTTTTTTTTTTTTTGGCCGACTGGAATTGACCTTATCTATAAAAATCAGATTAGCTGAATGGGACCCAAAAAACAATTAGAAGGTGATAGTATAACAGAAAGTGCAACAGACAAATGAAAGAAAAGTTAATATGACTAGAAAAATTGTACGATTTTCATGCCAGCACAATTTGAATAACATCCCTTTTGCGCAAACTGTTGAAAGACTGAATCCTTGCAAGTTAGCCTTACCTCCATACACATGATGAGTCCTATGAAGAAGGAGACCACAGACATGCCGAGGATCAGCAGCTCCCGGCGGTAGCCTCTTCTAAACGTCTCTGGGTACATGTCCACCACAGCTGTTACCAAACTCTCTACGCACACAAACTAAGCACAGACAAAAAATATACATTTCATTAGCAAGTGATCTTTTGTTTAGATCATTACACTGTTTTGGTTTGTGGAAAGCATCTTTTATTAATTTGGTAAATTATAAACCACGCCACTGCCCAATACAGTATGCTGTTGATTCTAGTTTTCCGCAGGTTTAATGGGGTTGGCGTCTTAACAAGTGCAGCAGCTTGTTGTTTAACCCAGTTACAATTTTAAGGCAAACTGTTCTTTCTGCTAACAAGAACAGTAATGTCCAGTAAAGGCGGATCGCTCCCCCCGGCCAGCTGTCGCTGTCGCCCCCCCGAGCGCGGCCAGCCCGCAGCCCACCGCTCCCCTCAGAGGATGGGTCAAATGCGGAGAAGAATTTCCCCAATGTGGGATAAATAAAGTATAAATTATTATTAAGGCACTTATGTAAATTGAGCTTTTAGGTAGGCTTTGTTTTAGACCTTCAACAACATGTCAGCTGACTCAGATGTAAAAGGTATCCTTTTTAATTTTTTATTCAATATATTGTTGCTTAGTCCTGTGCGGGGTCAAAGGGGTTGTTGGAGCCAATCCCAGCTACTTTAAGGTAAAGTTAGGGTTCACCCTGGACAGTTCGTCACACATTCTTACTTTTAGGATACATTTTAGAGTCAACAGTGAGCCCATGAAGCATGCTTTTGGATAGTGAGAGGATGTCAAAATGCCTGGAGAAAACCCACACATGAACAAATAAACTCTACACAGACCCAGTCAGGATTTAAACCTTCTTGCTGGGAATCAGCAGTGCTGACCACCAAACTGCAATGTAGTTTTAAATCAACCACAAGTGATGAATAGACCATTATGTTTCACATTCTGCTGTCCAGGTGAGCCAAGTAGGCTCAATATCCTGTGTTCTTTACTCAGTGAACATAGCATGTATGGGTATTAAACACTGACCTTACGAAGGTCCTTAATTAATGCTGCTACCATTAAAGGCTCCAACCAAAAGGCTCCACAAGTTGGAGAGCTTAAAGATCCACTCCATTGACAATTGTGTTTTTGGTATTTTTAACCCTTGTGCTATCTTAGATGACCCCACCCTTACATTGACATGTTCTCCCTACCATGACAAAGGTGGATAAAGGTGGAAAGATTTCATGTAATCCATGGACACCAGTGAAGATCACAAATCATTGAAGAAAAAAGGTTCAGCGCACTGTCTAGTGGGTCTAGATGACCCCACTCCCAATGTTAACGTGCCTAGGATAGCACAAGGGTTACAATGTTCTTGTGGCAGTTTTCTCATGATGGAAGACATATAAAGACAATTAAGCTTAAAATTGTGTGTCTGAGTATTTTTTTATGCAAATAGTTACTTTGTGCCAACGGTACCGCCCTCAACTCTGAGGCGAATTTCTAATGAAGTCCTGCCACTCTGCAGAAACTATGTCCTAGAAAATGACAGGTTTTTTATGTTGGCTAAAAACGGCATAATCATAATTAAAAGACCACTGGGAACGCTTTTAAAATATATCAAAAGATGATTGGAGAGGGAATTTAAATCTAGGAAAAGATACTGGAGGGTGATGTGATATCGATATCTTAGAGGAAGAACAGGATGCCTTCACTTCCTTATCAAGGGATGCCTTATGTTGTTAAAGATATCTCCTCAGCTATTAGCACTCTGGGCAGTAGCATACACAAGCTTGTAGACTTGTTGAATATTCAGTGTTGTAGCTAATGGGACCACTCTGGCTGTTTAGGATGTTTTATATTGGGCAACAGTGGCTCAGGCGGTTGATCAGGTTGGCCTATGATCAAAGGGTGGGCGGCTCGATCCCCGCTCCCCTCAGCCAACTGTCGCTGTGTCCTTGCAAGATACCCCGCCCAGGGTTGCTCCACTGGTGTGTGAATGTGTATGAATGTCTCGGTGATGGTCAGAGGGACCGTAGGCGCAAACTGGCAGCCATGCCTCTGTCCGTCTGCCACAGAGTGCTGTGGCTGCATCAGTAGCCTACCAACACAAAGTATGAATGATGGGTGATTGAATAATGGAAAAACACAGATAAATCCAATCAATTATAATAATTATTATTTTTATATGATATGATGTGGTTTTCTAGCAGCATATTTTTGCATTCAAATCAACAAAGCTTTACAAAAAATTTAGATGTGCATATAGATCATGTCTTTCATGTAATCTAGTTTGTAGGGGTGTAACAATTCATTTTAACAGCAATGACAACAATTTAACAACAAACAAATTTGTAGTCAATATGAACGATCCAATTTGATCCAAATCAGTCACTTAAAATAAATCCAGGAAGTTCAATAACTGTGACTCAGAGGGAAATACCTGGGTACTGAACAATGCAGGTGAAGTTTTCCAGATTCCTTGTATTTCTTGCAAGATAAATTAAGTGTAAATTAAATATGTTAACAAACAAACGAGTAAACAAGAATTCATTGCAAATCCATTCATTTCATCATTCATCCATTCAAGTTTAGTCCACTATTGTTTTTTCCACATAAAAATATTTCAAACGGAACATTGTTAGAACATTCTGCCACACTTTATGGTCACATGTCTTTACTAAATTCACATGAACTCCACACGAGCATTTTTTGCAGTCATCGCGTTTAGGGTGTCTGCTATGATGGAACTTGGTAGTTTAATCATAAATAAAATAAACCTGCATGCCTCGATCCACAATGTATTTTCCAATATTGGCAATTGATTTCATTTTTTAAACTTTTTTTATAATGGTATAGGTTGATTTGAATTAATTTGATTTGGTTAATAACAGACAGACTGATCTGGTTGGATCGAAGGAATCTAAATAAACTCATAAATCAATCATTACACCCCTACAGTCTTATTTTACCAACAGAAATCCTCAATCGAAAGTGCACATGTTGTCAAAAGGTAATATTAATAAAAGTTTCATTAAAGCCTAATGATGATCCACACTCACCTGACTGTCAAGGCCCAAGAAAATCAGCATCATGAAGAAAAGACAAGCCCAAAGTGGAGACAGAGGCATCATTGTTACAGCTTTGGGGTATGCAATAAATGCTAGTCCTGGACCTACATTACAATAAACACAAACACAATAAAAAAGACTGAGTTTACCAAGACAAAACTTTTAAAAGTTTATGTAACATAATTAACTTCTTTTGATGGGTCTTAAAGTCTTCAGTTGATAAAGCCACAATATTCTTAAATAGTTTTTTGAATTGCTGTCAAAGCTTGCTGTACTGAATTTGAAAAAAACAAACAAATAAAAACTCATTTTTCAAATCACACTACAGTCAAATCTGTAAAAAGTAAACACTTTGTGATTAGAATACTTAGACATTGAATAATAAGGCATAGTCTCAAAGCAGGAAAACATCCTTCTTTTAAATTATTCAAGACCAACAAAAAGAACTAGTTCCATGAAAGCACATGATGTGTGAAGCATTAAGATGTCCTTCAGGTCCCCAGAGAAAAACATTTCAACTATCTCGCGCTGTGAATTCCCTAAATCTTTTATACTGACTTTAATAAATCATAATGCAGTGGTCTAAGAGCCTGTGTGAGGAGTTTAGAGTTATAAAAATGGTCTGTCTGCTTTACCATAGTCTGATGGATGATGCACGCTGCTAAATCCTGGTTAAATCCCCTTTTATCGTCACAGAAGAGTTTTAAAAGTTGATTGTCTTTTTTAATGAGAGTCACAATATTATCTTGAGTTCTCTCACCTGATTCTGCAACAGCTTCAATCGGAACATTTTGTTCATACGCCATGAAGCCCAGAACGGAGAAGATGGCAAAACCTGCCACGAAGCTGGTGCCGCTGTTTAAGCAACACAGCATGATGCAGTCCCTGAACATCAAGACAAAGAGCTTAGACATTCTGTTACAGTAGACTGCAAGACAAACATTAATGTACAGATTTAATGGAATCACACAACACTGTCTTTTTAACCTTTGTGCAATCTTAGATGACCCCACCCTTACATTGATGTGTTATTCCTACCATGACAAATGTGGATAAAGGTGGAAAGATTTTAAGTAATCCATGGACACCAGTGAAGATCACAAATCATTGAAGAAAAAAGGTTCAGAGCACTGTCTAGTGGGTCTAGATGACCCAACTCCTAATGTTAAAATGCCTAGGATAGCACAAGGGTTAAAATACATACAGTACATCAGTAAGGTCTCTTAGGGTTGGGAAATTTAACTACCACAAGTACAGAGAAAAATGGAAAATAAATGCTGTCTTTTACAGATATTAAAATTGGGTTAAATTAAAAAAATATTCAAATATTACAGTAATTTGTCTGAAATAAGCTGTAAATCAAAATCTGCATTTACCTTATTTTAGAGCGTGGAAAAGACCCCATTTGTTTCTCATGTTTTTTAAATACAAACCTTGGAATTCAAAGTGACTCACTTTCCATTCCCATTTGTGCTTACCTGTAGCAGTTATTGTTGTAAGAATTGTAACTTCCAAGAGCAGTCAGACAACCCAGACAAATGGCATAGGAGAAGAAGATCTGAGTTCCTGCATCCACCCACACCTGGTGAATGAGTTAGAGTAAGGCACAGAGGCAAGAGAAGTAGATTATAAATTAATTTGAGTTACAGTACTTCAAACTGTTCAGAGGGTTTTGGTTTCTACCAAACAACACAAAAGCAGTTGGATTAATTTAAGTGACATTAGGTTTACACTACCACAGACCCTTTTAAATTTCACTATCACATGGTTTCCAAAAAGAAGAAAACCCAAAATACTAATTGCAACTAGGAACTCTTAGGCCCTTTTAATTAAAGCTTTACTTCAATTAGTTTTTATCAAGAGAGCACATACAATTCATAACATTCAGACATGTCTGATTTAATCAGAGATCCCAGTGATGTACATTTATTGTCTTCTCTAATTAAGTCCTATCTCTATTTCTACCTCTTCCTCCCAATGATAAAATGAAGTAAGGTCACAGTTCTCGTCTCTTTGCTTCTGAGATGGACACTGTGCATCTGCATGAATCATGAATTACATTTCTAAAAACAGCTTCTCATCCTTTAGTTCTTTACAGACTCCTTCTATTTTATGAGATTAAAGGGGAGAATTGGTGAAGAGTTAAAAAAACCCTCACTAATATCCATCTGCTTCAATTAATTTTTATTTTTACAGGAACATTGTGGGTATATTGGACATATTTCACAACTTATTTTTCTAAACAATAGGCCATTCTATGTATGTCAGGCAAACTAAATAAAAAGGCCAAATATAACGGCAAAGTTGTATTTTAGCTTGAAAATCCATGAACCTTTCAAATCAGTACTTGGTTGGACTGTCAGACTTTCTTTTTTTTTAAGACCCACTCTGATGAAAATCGTGTTTTTTGGTGTTTCTAATATGTTTTTCTGTTTTTTTCTCATGATGGAAGATATACTGTATATAAAGAAATTTAGGTAAAAAACTGTGCTTCTGAGTAATTCTTTATTTAAATTGTTGTGAATCTGGAGCAGACAAAAAACTGCTGTTGGAAAACGTTGTATGTTGTGATGTTAGAAACTACAACGGCAAGCCACAAGCTCCCTGATCTGCACCATTCTGACGCATCCGCTTGTATACAAATAGATCTATGTACGTCTTTTTTTTCCTCATCCGAGTAGCATGCGTTTTTTTGTGTGGAGCTGTAAGCTAGCGTGAGTGAGTGTAAACAGATGAATACCGAGAAATGGGGGAAGGCTTACTCCACCGCAGCGTTCGCCCCACAACTTAGAGGCAAATTTTGTTAACACATTAACAAGCATTATAAATGAATTTATAGGGTGTTAGTAAGACATTTATTAGTACAATAAGTCTAATAAGGTTTATTAAATTACTTTGTTAACACATTTACAAGCATTATTATTAGGATGTTTTAAGATGCTAATGATGCATTTACCGATATTATAGGTGCCTAACAAATGTGTCAGTGTTAATAAGCTTAATAAGATTTATTAACAACCTTTGTTAACAAATTAAGAAGTATTATTATTGTTTGGGGTTCTAGTAAGATATTTATTAGCATTATAGATGCCTGACACAAGCCTAAGTGTTCATAAACTTAATACTTTTTATTGATTAACTTAACAAATTAATAGGCTTTATTAATGTGTCAGATGCTAGTAAGATAATTATTAGCATTATAAATGTCTTGCAAATACCTGAAAGTGTTAATAAGATTTATTAACACCTAAAGTCAGACCATTGTCTTCTAAATCCATATTACTAAACTGCTTATAAGCTTTACAAATGTATTAATTAACTTTGTTAATAGTTTATTAATTGTTTTGCAGCACCTCATCTAAAGTGTGGACGTTTTTTAGCACAAACAACCACAAAGCATAAAGAACTTTATGACATTAAAACAGACTAAACATACACAAATCGTTCTGTAAAAGATATATAATAATTTATTTCAGACAAAAGATTTTTTTTTAAAAAACATATACTGGTGTTGGATGACTAGCATCATAGCTAATAAGGATAAAGTATTAGCATCTATCCTGAGTGAAACAGTCATTGCAAATCCCATCACCAGCAGACAATTCTCTGCATTCAATGCCAACTGCATTCAACCACTGTTGCCTTGCTTCAAAGTCCACAAAAAAGTTGCACAAGCCAGTCATTTTGGAAGAACGAAAACAATAAACCTACAGGGGCCATGCTAAAGCTAACACGCTAACCTGCCCATCTATGATTCTGAAAGGAATCAAAGATGGGCAGGTTAACTAATGTCACCATTGGCTAATGAATCTGTCAATCAAACTCGTCAGCAAAACAGGCGTGCTCACTTTCAGCCAATTGAATGGCCTCTTAGACTTTGCTTTCACGCAGGTGACGAAAAAAGCCCCGCCCATCTTTGATTCTGTACCGGTCTGTCGTTAGCGTGTTAGCTTTAGCATGGCTCCTGTAGGTTTATTGTCTTCGTTCTTCTAAAATGACTGTCTTGTGCAACTTTCTTGTGGACTTTGAAGCAAGGCAACAGTGGTTGAATGCAGTTGGCATTGAATGCAGAGAATTGTCTCCTGGTGATGGGATTTGCAATGAATGTTTCACTCAGGATAGATGCTAATACTTTATCCTTATCAGCTATGATGCTAGACATCCAACACCAGTATATATGTTTTTTTAAAAAAAATATTTGTCTGAATTATATTTTTATATATCTTTTACAGAACGATTTGTGTATGTTTAGTCTGTTTTAATGTCATAAAGTTCTTTTTACAATCTTTATGCTTTGTGGTTGTTTGTATTAAAAAACGTCCACACTTTAGATGAGGTGCTGCAAAACAATTAATAAACTATTAACAAAGTTAATAAATACATTTGTAAAGCTTATAAGCAGTTTAGAAATATTGATTTAGAAGACAATGGTCTGACTTTAGGTGTTAATAAATCTTATTAACACTTTCAGATATTTGCAAGACATTTATAATGCTAATAAATATCTTACTAGCATCTGACACATTAATAAAGCCTATTAATTTGTTAAGTTAGTTAATAAAACTTTTTAAGCTTATGAACACTTCGGCTTGTGTCAGGCATCTATAATGCTAATAAATATCTTACTAGCATCTGACACATTAATAAAGCCTATTAATTTGTTAAGTTAGTTAATAAAACTTTTTAAGTTTATGAACACTTAGGCTTGTGTCAGGCATCTATAATGCTAATAAATATCTTACTAGAACCCCAAACAATAATAATACTTCTTAATTTGTTAACAAAGGTTGTTAATAAATCTTATTAAGCTTATTAACACTGACACATTTGTTAGGCACCTATAATATCAGTAAATGCATCATTAGCATCTTAAAACATCCTAATAATAATGCTTGTAAATGTGTTAACTAAGTAATTTAATAAACCTTATTAGACTTATTGTACTAATAAATGTCTTACTAACACCCTATAAATTCATTTATAATGCTTGTTAATGTGTTAACAAAGCTTGTTAAGGAATCTTAATATAAAGTGTTACCCAAATTTCTAATGAACTACTGCTGCTCTGCCGAAACTGTGTACCGTAATTTCCGGATTATAGAGCGCACCCAATTACAAGCCACACCCACCCATTTTCACGTGTTTAACTTCTTTTGTACATACAAAAGCCGCGTCAATGTACAAGCCGCAAGCAATACGCATCGTGGTCAGCCTGACAAATCACATCCTGACTCCCAGACTGAGTGCAAATCATTAGCACACTGTAGGAGCAGATTGCATTGCATCAGCTCATGTGTTTGCATACACCCACCTCCGCAAAACAGCATGGACCTCCATTCTGTTCACAAGTTTCTCAGTTATGTTTTTTTTTAATTTTATTTACTTATTGACAATCTAAGTATCATATATATAATTACAAACAGTAACCATATAATCAACATTACATCCCTCAGTGATAATGAGGAAATTTATATCCGCGATTCCCAATTTCCCATGAGTCTTGGGGGCTAAAGGCGGGTCTAACCCCCGGCTCGCCATACTGTTGTCAGTGTTTAAAGAATAAGCAGCAGTGGATGGAGGGGCGAACAGGAGAGCATCTCTCCTTCCACTTGTGTCGCGGCAGCATTATGGTGGTAACGGGGCTGGTTAAAAAAACACACCAGTAAAATAAAGTAGCGGCGATTGAAAAGCGCGCACCTCAGCGCGATACGCGCCCCTCCGTGCCGCGTGTGCGTCAGAAGTTTCCTTCCACAACAAAAACTGTTGCTCCGCGGACGCCTCTGTGCTCCACGCTCGCCAAGCGAGCTCTTTGTCTCCCTTTCCTATCTTCTCCGACACCCCTTGCCAGGGCGGCTCCAAGGAGAAGCGCTTCGTCCCCATTGCGCCGGTGGAAGGAGCGAATCGTGTCTGTGCAGAGCAATCGGACTTAATACTGGACGTTTTGTGGATGAGGGGCGGATGAGTTGTTATGTGTGGGAGCCATCAGACTGCCATCGGTCCCGCAGCTCTATGTGAACGAGCAGCAGGAGAACATGTCTCCAGCTCACACGGAGGCTGTGAGCTTTTCAATGCAAAATTTCGCTCAGTCCAAACGATCACGTCAATTTGTGTTTCCAGTCGTGTCCCGACAAAATAAAGGCTGATGTTATTCCCACATATTTACTTTCAGCCAAGCTGCAGATTGCAGCTTTTCCGCATGGATTCATGTTCATCCAGGCTAAATGTTGTTAGTGCATGTCAGCCTTCACCTAACCATACTTCCGGCTTCGTTCTGACAGAAAAAAGCACAGACCACACAGATTAAAAATAAAATGAGCGAACAGGGGCTTCATAATAACCATAACATAGCAATAATAAACGTACGTTTAAAAGATCATCTCGTATATTACGGAGCTGCTAATAGATGGACTAGTGTCACTATGACTCTGATGTAAATTCACTCCTGAGCATGCGCTGTTCTCTCCGTTGCGCAGCAGAGCGGCTTTTCCAAACCTGTTGGTGATGGTGGATTTTTTCACGCTGCTTTTAACGATGGATTTTAACTTGAAAGCTGCATCAAATTGTAGTGGCGATCACGTGCACGTTGGGTCTAATGGCAGCAAAGGATTCTGGGATGCGGCCGAGCATGCGTGTTTCGTTTTGTTGAACCATGACTGAAGTGTCTAAGACCTGAAGTCAAGTCCATGCTGTTTGGCTGCTTAGTGGTGTGTTGAACAATAAATGCCTTGTTGCTTGGAGTTGAATAGAGTATTCAACCCATCGTCCGAGTCTGCAAGTACATTCATGGCGGCCGTCAATTAAATCCATAAATTAGCCGCGTCACTGAATAAGCCGCAGGGCTGTAAGCGCAGGAAAAAAGTAGCGGCTTATTGTCTGGAAATTACGGTAGTAGAAAGTGACAGGTTTTTTGATTTTGCTTAAAAACATCATTATCAAAATTAAAAGACTGCTGGGAATACTTTTAAATAAATCAAAAGATGATTGGAGTGGGACTTCAAGAAGACAACGTTTAACAAGGTAACAGCTATTAAAAGCTATTAAAAAATTGTGGTTGTATCCTCAAATCTCAGTACAAGTAACAAGTTTGCTTCACCTGTCAAAAAACTGGGTGAGCTAAATACCTGACTAATAAATATATGAAAATCTAGATCAAAGTTCTCCAACCTTGGTCCTTGATATCCACCAACCTGCCTGGTTTACAAATCTCTCAACTCTGCTTTTTGTTAATTAGCTGGTTAAAGTGCCTTCACATTGTGATTCACTCACCACACCGGATGCAGGTATCAGCACTAGGAAGCAAGGACTATAAGAAGAGTTGGAAAACAGGCTGAAAGGTCGAGCCTTTGTCTAGATCAAAGTCCCAGAGGAATTAACTTACATTTTTTAATCTGCCACACCATCTCTTCTCTACATCCATTTGCATCTACTGTTTAATCAGTTAAATATATTAGAAAGGGGTGGGGCTTAAAATGATTGTTGTTTGGCAAAAAGGAGACATGTAGTGCAGACAGGTTGTGAATTCATCATAGGAAAACATAGAGACAAATAAGGTGTTGCAAATAAACCAGCCTACTTACTCCTGCAGTCAGTTGAAGGAAGCAAATGCATTAGAGGTTGGCAACACAGCCAAATGTTTTAAATCCATTAGATTTGAATTCACAAAGTCGGAAATTCACTAAATTTGGGATCATCTAATTTGATATTGTATGTAGTTTTTAATAAAAAAAATGCCATGCTTGTTTTTTTAACATATTTTTACATGGCTAGTGTTTAATAAACGGAAACGTTTAATTTAAGAAAGTTAATGAAGTTACAAATAATAAGTGTTTAAATATAAAAAAATTGATTTAGTTATATGCTTTTGGTTATTTGCACAGCATGATCACAGGGATTGCTGCTTGTAAGATTCCACCCCGAGGTCCTAAATCTGCCTTAGAAAACTGTTTTACTGAACAACAGTGAACCCCAGGGCCCACAGGACAGCATGTGGTTCTAGCGAATTCAACTTAATGCAGCACGGCTCTTTGAAAACTCTCTCACATTACCATTCAGCCACTAATCTCATTTCCCCACTGAAAAACAATTAACAAACGAAAGGTCTTTGCTCCCTCTTGGGAGTAACCACGGAAACTTCTGTGACCTCACAAACACAGGACTGTTCCTGTGGAAGAACAGGCTTTTCTCTCCTAATGTTCATCAACGGTAGTTCAGCCGCGGCTGATGGCTGCACAGCAAACGGAAACCTTAAAGGCCCAAGCTGTTGTGCCTAATTTGGCTAGCCTTGTCTTCGCTTATGTTGAAATTGTGGCTTCAGAAAAAATAATTGACTGCTGGATGGCTGCATGCTAGTTTGCATTGGAATGTACCACTCCTAGTACTCTACACATTACTCATAGCATATGCATGCATTAATGAATAAATTCCTTCGGTTTTGTATTTGCAATAGGATTTTTGTCTAGTTTATGACACCTAATGTTGATGAATTCTTTCTCTCGTGTAGTTAAAAAATATTATCTCTTATTCTTTCAAATGATGTTTTGAACAACCATAGGTGTCAAAGTAAAAAATGTCATGGACTCACCTATCCCCTTTATAGCAGAGTAAAGTACCTTAGTGCAGTTGTGCAACCCTGTTTCACTGTATTCCTATCTGAGTTTAATCAGTATATCAACAGTATTCGAAATTCAGAGAAGCAAAAAGCAATCAAAACATTGTCTGTATGTGATAGATTCAGCATATTCGTGTAGAATTTAACACCCTGGCTTACTTTGATATTAGCACTTGTTTTTTTTATTGCATACCTAAAAATACACCCTTGTAAATGGCATAATGTGCAATAAAGTTTATTTAAAAAATAAAAATAAGTGCAGTTGTGCATCCTCTTCATTTAAAAAAAAACAAAAACTGTTTACATCTACCTGTTCATGGTTGAACAAAAATGAAACTGAGTCTGAAATGACAAAAAATACTCTTAAAAATCTTCTACACGTTAGTTTGGTTTCAGGATCAACCCTGGGACACACTGTTGACCTGTCCAGGGTGTAACCTGTCTTTAATGCTGGGATAGGCTCCACCAACCCCATGACCCTGAAAGGGATTCAGCTGCTTCAGAAGGCAGATGGATGGCTTCAGGATTACCTGCTTCAATATGAGGGAATTATTTTTCCTGCCCTCCGACTTTGCATCCATCAATTATCAGCACTTGCTACATTCTCTGTAGGGTCACTGAAACCTATCCCAGTTATCAAATGAAAGGGCAGAATGCATCAGCCATTAGCTTGTGGCCTCATGCAGCAGGAGAAGGGTTAAACGTTCAAAATCAAGTCCAATTTTGACGTTTTTAGAGTGGTCTTGACAAAGTTTGGGACTACAATTCCATAAAACAGTTGCATAACCCAAAACAAGCTGCTCATGAGGGAAAATAAATATCTGATGTGGTTTAAAAGGTTTCCGAAAAAACTGCATCACCATTTCTCAACAAAAACTGGCGGTTATGGCAAAATGGTGCAGTTTTTTTATAAGAAAACAGGATTTTGACCTTTACATTCTATAATTTGATTAGTGTAAAAAAGAAAATTCAAAGATCTAAATCTTTAGGTGTTCCTATAAATGAAAAAAAAATGGACATAACTTTTTAATAGCACCGTTTATACTTTTTTTAGAGGTTATACATTAAGAAAAAGTTACAATTTATTTTCTTACACCTCCTAAATGGGCAGTGACTTTTAAAGCTTTTCAACCAACTACAGATCCTAGTTAGAAACTTCAAACATGCAAAGCTGATTCTCAGTTGGAATAATGAGGCTTAACCTTCGCAGTTCTTTGTATTATACAGGCCTTCATACTTTTAGAAGAAGTTACACCATTTTTCATAAAGAGGTGTAAAGAGCTTTTATATGATTTGTTTTTAAAACCAAACATTTTGTGTAGACTATTATTATTGCTTAATTAAAAATGATTGTAAATTTGTTATTATTGCAGAAAAGTAACTTAAAAACAAAGTTGTTAGGATGTGTGCATTCAAGTTGTTAGATAAAGAAAATCTAAATTTGTAAATAAAAAATTTAAATGTTTTCAGTTATTTGACTGTGTATCTTTGTAAATTTTTACAGCAGTCCCTTGCTATATCGCAGTTCAGCTTTTGTGGTCTCGCTGCTTCATGGGTTTGTGTCTGTGTTCTGCATCCTGGCTGTAAGACATTTCAATCAATACCCTCAATTTATGTCTCCTGTACAGAATGCATTTGATTTGCCAAATTCACATAAATCTTCATTAACTAACTGATCTTTGCTTTCATTTAAAGGAAATGGACCTATTTTTTAAGTGTGTCTGAAAGCTGAGAATTTTAAAAAGAGACAAAAATGTACAAAGTGTGTAGTGAGGGATTTTACAGCCTTAAAATATCTATTATCCTACTTCGCAGATTTCACCAATCACAGGTTCTCTTTAGAACGTAATTCCCACAACAGTCGTTGGAACACTCTATATGGTAAATTGAGCTTAATATGTGGCCCCTGTGACCTTTGTCCAGTGGCTTACTGTGCTGCTATGATATAGGCTAGCTGAGTCCTACAGGGCCAATAGAGGATGTGGAGAAAAGGACCCAGAATAGACTTAGAGTAATTTATTTACTCACACGCTGTTGCCACGGTCTGGGTTCCAGGAAAACCATCTTATCATTTCTTTGTTATGTTTGTTACAGAAAACTTATTTCTTTCAGGTTTGGTTTTGGATTGGAAGTAGGGGAGAAAAAGAACACTTGTCATGGAAAATGGGTTCTTAATCTGAGGTAAATAAACAGACATTTTAAGATCAGAGGAAGGGAGGTCAGTCAATAGAAAGGAGTGAGATCTCTAAAATAATTGTGGGCTGGAGAAAAAAAAGGAAGGGGCAGCATCAAAAAGAAAAGCAGCAAAAAAGGAAAAGCAGATTAAGCATAAAGTTAAGGACGCTAAAAGAGGGCAACAGCCAGAAGAACCACCATTCACACACTTTAGTGAACAGAGCCGTAATTGTCCTAAAGGGCATTACATTTACATCGTTTTCACAAGCAATGGACTCTTTCAAGCAGCAGCTACTCTTTATCACGTCCCCTTGTCTTCATGTTTATCTCTTTTTATAGTCACATCTTTTCTTCCTTTGTCCCAGTTATCAAAATTATTGTTGGGTCTCAAGAAACTTAAACACCAGAAAAGTTTGACACAAACAAAATGTTTCGTTAGTTTTTTCTAAAATAAAAGGCAAGAAGTATCCCCAAGATATCAAGCTGAAATAAATTAAACAAAATGTGTAGTCAATTTTTTTTAAACTGCCCTCACCTGCTTCTACTTTTACAGTTTGCTTTTATTTTTTTTCTTTTAATTGTTTTTTGGTATAAGCAACTTATCCAAAGTTTAGTTTAGAGCCCATTTATTTTCTTTCAGAAAATAATAAAAAAAGGCAACTACATAATGATGTTTTTTTTGCAAACTGGTTTTGCCTTTTCTAGGATAGCAACAATGAGTCAAACACCACTTTTGTCAACACCTTCAGTGAAACAGACTGGCTCAACCAAGTTTTCACCCAACAGATCTGAAGAAGTGTTTATGAGACAGGAAGTTTTCTTGTTATCACATTTCTCCCACAAGAGTGTAAAACACATGTTTACATGAGACACAAGTCTGCAAAGAAGGAAGTTCATTAAAAGTAGTCTAGGGTTGCCCAAAACACTTTAACTTGTTTTGTTTCTGGTGGACTTTGTCTTTTCTTTTCTTCTTCACTGCTTTATGCATAATTTTTAAAATTATTTTATTAAATAAATAAACCCTTAACCAATTGTAGCATACTCTCTCCAAACACTGATTTATTCTGTTTCCATTACTTTAAAAGTAAATCATTCGAAACTTAGGTTTAAATTTGTGTTTCCCATGGAAAAAATATTGAAAATAGAGTTGTCCGATTCAGTTAAGGACCTGTTAGTTGCCATACATCCAAAGATACTACATTTGTTTTTTTTGCTTACCGATCCCTCGAACAAGTCAAGTTTTAAGCAGGAAGAATAACTCAGGCATACACTTACACCCATATTCTCCTAATGTCAGGAAAGACAATCAACTTAGGTGGTGTGCCTCACAACTATAACTGGACACTCAAATGTTCATTACAAAGTGTGAACAGGGTGACTGTGTTTTTTTGTTTTT
The DNA here is from genome assembly GCF_053564925.1 of Oryzias latipes. NCBI lineage: Eukaryota > Metazoa > Chordata > Actinopteri > Beloniformes > Adrianichthyidae > Oryzias > Oryzias latipes. The sequence goes on from NC_136241.1 coordinate 11,323,118, forward strand.
TTGTGTTTTAAAGGTTTCAAAATAAAAAAAGGAGAAATGTATCTTTTGTAGAGTATTTTCAGGCCATACTTCTCATTTTTTCATTCATTCATCCTCATTCATTCGGAATGAATGAATGAGGATGAATGAATGAATGAATACTTCTCATTTCATTTATGTCAAATGTAAACTAAATCAAACTTCTGGTAATTAGCCAGATTCCATTTGTGTTCACAAACAGATCCTACAAGAAGATTTAAGTGTATATACAAGCAAGACTCATCTATCTGTTTTGATCTCCTCTCTCTCAAACCTGTCATCCTACTAAAACCATGCAATGACACATACTGACATTTGCTCTGTTGCCAAGCAACCCAAAATGTTTGTTGCTGATAGCCAAGATCACAAAATCTAAGATTGTGTTTCTGTATCCATCTGCATCCACTACATGTTAGTGTGCCAATACTCTTTGGGATCTTTTAAACAGCCCAATCTACAAACCGCTCATCACCAGCTACATATTATGTCAGTGCTATGATCCAAAAATGTGAATAAATCTGGTTCTGTTTCCAAACATGAGAATACTTGACACAGAAATGTAGTTTAATCCATGTGCCGCTTGCTTAGCATAGTAACCCTTTCCTAAAATCAGCAGTAGAGGACACATCAAGCCTACCTGGGGGTCGGAAAGTCTGGAGATGTCAGGGTACAGGTAGAACTTGATGCCGTCGTAAGCTCCAGGCAAAGTTACTCCTCTGATGAGCAGGATTAACAGCATGAAATATGGAAAGGTAGCCGTCACATACACAACCTGTGGATGAAAACACATGAATATGTTTAAATGATTGGACAGAGATCTGCACTTTCAATACTGACTTTTTCATAGAACTTTATCTTGAGAGCAAAACTGGATTCAAGCTTAAGTGATGGGTATGGGTATCCTTGATTCCTGCAATATTTTTGACTATCAAGACTTCTTCTCTAGAGACAAAATTGTAAGTCAACCCCTCATTTGTTGTTTACTAGAAAGCTAAGCTTCAACACTTCTACTTTCTGTTAGAAGCTTGTTTGAGAACAGAAGTAACTTGAGTAAACTTCTAATGCAGTACATCTCTAATAACTTGCATAAATTCAGCTAACATTGCAACAAAATTACACATATTTAAATTTGGCTTCAGAAACATTTTTCCTCTCTATTCAGGTTAAAGACCCACTCTGATGAAAATTGTGTTTTTTGGTGTTTTTTTGTTGTTTTATTTTTTATTTGACCTGTTTAGCAGCTGAGCAAACAGAGAAGAGCTGAGGACAGATTTTGCTGTTATAAAAAGAGTTTAGGAATCTTCTGACACACAAGGCGTATATTTGTATTAACCCCTTTTGTATTTAAGGCTAAACTTTATTTATAGTTAATATGTTTTTATGTGTTTCTTGTTGGACTGGACAAAAAAAGAGGAGAGAGTGGGATGTTAGAGATGGGGAATAAGGGTTCAAAAGAAAGGGGAGAAATAGGGGTTAAAGGATAATGTTGGAGGATAAAGTAGGAGGCGAGTAGAATCACAAAGCAACAAGTTGCTGGAGGTTTATCGTCATTACTGTCAAATGTAGATGTTAGTCAAAGGGGCGGGGCCTGTCCGCAGACACACTCAAATGTTACAAATATACCTGCTGACTCCAAAAATCTTCATACATAAACATGTCAACACCTACAGAATGCCAGTATAGCTTACATACACATACTTATGCAGACAAATAAACATGTCAACCATATCATTCCGTCTATCATATTATTTGTGCAAAAGTGAGCTGACACCTGTGCTCAGTTGTGTGTTCTACTGTGGTGGATGATGGAATACAAAAAGAGGAGGAGCGCCCGATCACCCATAAACCAAGACCCCTGCCGAAGGCAACATAGCAGTGGTAGCCAGGATCCTCTAGACACCTGGACGGGATAGCAGTTTAAGGAAATCTGCCCGCTGGGCAATCCAACATCAGACACCCAAACCAGAGTCGGCAGAACTACCACAGGGGCCCCAACACCAAGGAGCAGAGGGGCATAGTAACACAGAGAATTCAAGCACCAGCCAAGCTAGAAGAACAGCCCTCCTGCTGTACCAGGGGCCGAGCACAAAGCCCAATCCACCAGAGAGCACCCCCACCCGCAGGCAGTTTACCACTACCTGGGAGTTATATTTTTTTGTGTTTTTAATATGTTTTTGTAAAAAATTGATGGAGGGCATATATAAAACAATTAAAGATTTAAACTGTGTTTTGGAGTATTTCTTTATTCAAATCATGATGGATTAGGAGCAGAAAATACCTGGAGATTGAAAAAACTCAGGTTTATGATGCAGCAACTACAATGTCCCCCTTCTCCTCTTGATGCATCCACTTGCAGACAAATACATGCGTCTTAAAGTTTATTGTCCAAGCTGGCATCTGGCTCAAAACTGCATAGCTCCAGTTTGGCTTGCTGTTGTTTTTGTCATACAAATGTTAACTTAGGGTTGTGAGGGGCTGTAAGATAGCGGGAGAGAATGTGAAAAAGGAAGGATTCAATTTCAGCGTGCAGGGACATGCACAGGATTTTAAAAAGGAAGGGGCTCAAAGTCGGAAAAAAAACAATTTTTTTTGTCCTTTAAACAACACAGAAATTAAGTACAATTTTAAAACAAACTAGTAATAGATAAATACTCAGCTACTTTGGTTGTAAGTAGGGCTGCACGATAGGGCTGCACGATATGAGGAAAATTGCGATATGCGATATTAGAGATTAATATTGCGATAACGATATAATTTGTGGTATATAAAAAATTAGAAAAATGCCAAAAACATCATTCCCATTCCATTGCAACAGTTTAAAATTATACTCCAAATGACCCTCATCGACATAGGTGACAAACATCTAACATGATAGGCCTCCATCTGATTGGTAAACAATGGGAAGGCGTCCATCTGATTGGTCAAAGCATAAAGGGATTCATTTGATTCGTTAAAAGCGTCAAGCTGCCATAAGATTGTTTTAACACATTTTGGGTTTACGATTTATTGCGACATTCGCAGTCTTTTGCGATATGCCTATTGCAGAGCTGGATATTGCGATAACGATAAATTTGCGGTATATTGTGCAGGCCTAGTTTAGTGGGACTTAAAATCTAACGGATTTTCTTTTAAATTTCATAATTGTATTGTCTGTTGGGATTAAAATTGTACTTCAAGGGAGGCATGGCCTTTCGATAAATCAACCTGATCCAAATACAGGCCATGTATGTTTTCTCAAATGCAAAATGGAACAGTGCCCCACAAAATCTGATTTCCACTGAGCTAAAACTATTTTTTGACATTTCACAAGACAAATAGTTATGGCTATTTTGACTTTGCTTGTGCAACTTAATTTTTCTTTCAAAGCAATCATTTTCTATCACTAGTAATTGTGTACTGATCTTAAAAAATGGGAGCCATAAATCTACTACTAATAACATTTGTCAATATCAATGACTACCAGTCTTGGTGTAGCCCGCGCCTTAACCAAGCATAGTTAGTATTTGCAACAGCATGAACCATAAGGATGTATTTATCTGGTTGCACAATGTTAAGAAACAGTCTTTAGCCATCAAATGCATCCCCTTTTTACTGAACCATTCAGATTTTGCAGAACTGGGATCTACATCCCAAGATTCTTTGAACAAAGACTCTGGACTCTTGGAAGGCAGAGGTGGGTAACATACATCCACTGGCTTCTGGCACACAGTCAACGTCCAATTGAGGACAGAGTAGGACAGCGCAGAGGCAGGCCAGGAGCCTGAAAAGAAAAGAGTGCTCCTTTGGCCCTCATCTTTTTTAACAGGACGAGCCCAGAGGAGTGATGTTGGCAGTGTGGGAAAATGTGCTTCTCTTTGAAGCATGCACAGGAGTGCATGAGTGCACACACACAAGCGGACACACACAGACCCATTCACAACTTTGAAATGGGACTGTCCCTACTACAAACATACACGCATGCACACATCAGTGCATGCAGGTTTCATAACTGTACCTCATGAGGTTTCTTCCTGAATGGCTTCTTCATTCAGACTTCAAGCAGTAGGAAGTGGCGTGTTTTAGTGCAGTGAACTTCTTAATCTATGCTCACAAAAGTTCAGTTCACTTGAGCACCATGGGGCCGTGGTTTACTCGGTCATTCAAAAACCAAAGAAACTGCTTCAGTGAATAACCTGAATATCTTTAAAACTTGTTTCAAAAGTTTTGCAATAAATAAAATCCTAATTAGAAAGTTGTCTGAACAGTTAGTATGTGGCTATCCACTGTAAGCCCTCTAATCCGAAAGAGGCCTACTAGGATAGTGTGGGAAAACGTGTTTCCTGCCCAGCTCATCCCTCCTTTTAATTTAAGAAATAAATCAGCTACACAATCTAACTCCCCCTCTTTAATCACTTTATTTTCCCGGTGATGAAAAGGGAAGGTATTCAATCTCTGAATGCGTGAGCATTTAATGCTCGGCATGCTCTTTTCTGCCTGCTTTTGGTAAACATTTAGCCACCACAAATTTCCTGGTGCAACTTGCCCCTGCCTCATCGTAAATTTAACAGCAGGGCTTAAAAGTGAGAATGGCTGGCACAGCCGGCCAATAAAAGTAAACAGCCTAGCAAAGCTCGGACTGAATGAGCTGTAGGGTCTGCAGAAAAGAAAGCGCCTTTCTTACAACAAGCTTGCTGTAGTAAATTTATCATCGCCGAAGAGAAGTGGCAGAGGAGGGAGTTGTGGATGCACTCTGCATGCTCCTCATGAACGCACCACTTTCCTCCAGTGAATACAGAAATCAATCTTGGACCGACTGCAAAAGCTTAGCCGTGAAGAAGCATTCTACCCCTTTTTTCCTCACGGCCGAACAAAAGACTCTTCATGGAGATATAAGCATTGCTGTCTAGTGTTTTTTTACCCATCACATACAATGTGAAGCCATTAATTTTTCCTCACCCAACCCTCTGCATTCACAGTTTATCAAGATTCTGTCTCTATTTTTGTAGTCTTTTTGGTTCAGTGAATCTATGAGGTGTTTTCTGTAAGGCTTGTGAGAAACCAAAGAGAAGTGTTGGATCCATACTGTCCTTCACGGGACTTCCAGTGGAGAATAAAGCAAGGAACTAAACTGGGAAGGAATAGAAGAAGTAGTTGGTACAGACACCTCTTTTGTTTTGTGTTTGTACAAGGGAATTCACAGGCTTTCTGTGAGAGAGCTGTTACCAACACTAGAGGGGAAAGTGTTGTGGCATCCAGCCATTTCAGTCCACAACTCTTAAAACCGCTCCAATAAACAGTCAGAACACAAACTGCTTTCACCCCCACATATGAAACTTTGATACATATTATGTAAAAAGAGTGTAGCTAGCATAGGTTTGCTGTCATGTCACCATCCCACTGAGGCACATACAGCAGCAACATACATACCCTAGTCTTACCTTGCCAGTTGACTTGGGTCCTTTCCAGATGCAGAAATAGCAGATGAACCAAGCCAGAGCCAGGCACATGGCCAGCTCCCAACGCATTCCACCCATGTGCTCGATTCCATCTGATATTTTCAGCACTCTCCGTCTGATTTGGGACAGATTTGGATATGATTAATGACTCACAATTTGGGATCGAAATTCGTAAACAGCTAATACAGTGAATCAGAGCTGGGCTCAGAGACTCTCTGGGATCAGTCTCCAAGCAGTCACCTTTGCTGAATAAGTTATAACACTCAGGGAGGATGATAAAAAATAAATACATGCGTGCAATTTCTCAGTATAAATAGAGATGCCATTACTTCTGCTGGTCAAACAGCCTTGTATTTTCTGATATTATTAGCTTCTACTCATGCAAATCTGCAACATGGCGTTGCCTCTTGCTGGGGTGGTGAACAGCTATACATAATAACACTTTAAAACAAAATTTTTAGTCATAAAATAAACTAGTTACAATTTTCTTTGTTCATAGAACTGTACTGGATGAAATGTGGGGTGCATCACTCTGACTTGATTTAAAAAATTGTACAAACCAAATGCACCGCTGTCCGTTGTTGTGCCTTATAGAGCCTCTTTACGTCAATATTCTTAAACCTTTCAGAGTAAACTATTTCAATATATATGATAATATATTGCCTTTGGCGCACTAAGAATGAATCTTTTTATAAAATAATTGTTATTTTCATGAGTTCCTTTTCCTAGGACCACTCAATCTCTGAGGCCCTGCCTTTTGCTCCTCGTGTGTCTCCCCCATTTCATGACGTCAACCTAGACCCGGCCTTAGCAGCATGTCTGCGTTTCACCCACCAAAAACAAACAACATCCGCATTTTTGAAAAACTTTTTCCAAACAAACAGCATCCAAACTTTTGCATATATATATGTGCATTTTGTGCAGACAAAATAAAAGTTTTTTTTTTTTTTACAATCACCGCTAGCTCTGGGAAGAAAATGTGGGTTAGACTGGGGGCGGTGCTGGCAGTGCAGACTGTTCCTGGAAGGGGCTGTTCCCCACTTTATGGCATCACAATGTGAGGACCCACTCATTGTTGTGGACTGGGAGGGGTTTTAAAAGGAACACTGCATGAAAGGATTAAAATACTGCTTTGGGTTTGTTGTTAATGAAGAATTAACAGTATAATACAGAATTCCCCTATTTATTCGCGATTTAATACTAGCGGTTTCACGAATTTGTAGATTTTTTTTCAGTCATGTGACGCCTCCGGTTCATCACAAAGATTCAGCTCAGGACGCTTGTATGAGACTTTTGCTTCCGAACGAGGTCCTGCGGGGTAGGCGGGAAGCAGAGATAAAGAGAACGCCGGCCCGATGGCTTCCTTGCCGGTTGGTAAATAATATTTTACAGGTGTTTCCACCGGTTCCTAAATCGCTATATCGCTTTGGTTTGTACCTGCACAGAGAAATGGCATCAGCTGACTCAGAAGTTGATAGAAAAGATCCTGAAACATTGAGGAAGATATTTGCGGAGAATATTGATCATCCGGAGCAAGTGTTTGAGTAAGGGATAATGGCAGTAGAAGTGTGCATTTTCAAAAATGAATGCAAGCTGTGGAGTTTTTAGTACTTTATTCTTGTCATTTGTTTGGCTTAGATCACTTTTTTCACCAAATGTGGACTTTTTGTTACAGCATCATGCTACCATGACAACATGCCGATATATATGCTGATTGCCACGATGGGTTAAATAAAGCATCAGTTCAGAGAGAAAGTTAATCTCTTACCGCTTGTCTTCGTCCAGATGATGAAGCAAAAGTTTGTTTTAAAGAAGACAGTGCAGTGATATAGAACATTTAAGATATGTGACTGGAACTTTATTGGGTGTGCATTATCACTGTGGATTATCACTTTTTAATCCACACCCAGCAGCCAATCAGAATCAAATATGTCTAATAAAGGAAGTGTAATAAATGTTTGACATAGAATCATAAATGTTTCAGAAGGGTTTTTAATGATTAAGGATTGGTGACGGACATTATTCGGCCACGGGGGTAGGGGGTGGGGATGGTTCTCTGTATTCGCGTATATGGTGTATTCGCGGATGTCTCTGATTCCTAAACCATTAAATTAAAGGGGGAATAATATACACTTAAAAGCTAAAAAAAAGTTGATTTTGCCTTTTATAGTGTTTTTTTCTTCAGAAAATAAATCTGGATGAGTTAACAATGAAATAAGCAATTATGATTGGTTAAGGCAGTGTCACCTTTCATGGTAGCCAGTTGGGGCCAGCATTTTACACTCAACCCAGAACATTCATCCCACACTCATACACAAACACCAAACAGGTGGAAGAAGCAGCAGAAATGGCATGTTCTGAAAAACCAAATGAAAAGCTGGAACATTTTCCAGTCAAAGATAGAATAAGTACTTACAGTCTTTTGTCTCAGGTTGAGAGAGTTTGAAGTATTTAATTAGCTACAGTAAATGCAAGAACATTTCCTATGTTTACCGGTTTACTTTTAAATGAAATAGGTATACAGACATTTCCCAGATCAGTTGTCTGAGATTTTAAGTTTGATTTAGTGTATTTTATTTGGACTAGAGTTAAAAACACATGTTGTGTTTTCTGTTGATGTGCACAAAAAACTCTGAAAAACAAGTTGATTACCTGCAGTTGTCTCAGCTTGTTAAAGTTTGATTTATTGAGTACTAGGGTTAACACACTTTAGATTTTTTTTTTTTATTGATTTGCAATACATATTGAAGGTTATATACAAGTCAATTGAAATATCACTCATTTTTATTAATATGTGAAAACTGATTAAAAAAAATCTAAATGTTAATCTGAAGCAACTTTTCTTATAGTAATGCAAATAGTAACTGTTTCTGGTCATTAGTTACTTTCATTGAAAAGTAACTAAATGACTATGTTATTTTTTGGATTAAGTATTGGGTAACTATATTTTTGTACTTTTTAAAGAAGTGTTCCCAACACTGATGGTGAATTAAGAGTACATTTCCTGTTTACTAAAGTGTAACCAGGCAACCTCATTAATGGAGGCAGGGAATCAGAAAGCTCTGCCACAGAGCCACATGGCACAGCCAAGTCTCTGACATGTAGTTCACCTCCAAGGCTCCTGAGCAGCCATTGACCACTGTGACATGTATTTGGTGGATGGCCATAGTCTCAGTCCAAACAGCGTCTTTACTCCACCCAGGTTAGCTAACAGGGTAAGATGTGTGTGCAAATACACTTTTGTCTTTTTCTGGCTTAACAAATAAATTAGGACATTGTCTAAAGTCAAAATGATTATAAGAGTGCATATGCTTGATTTTTAAAAGTTTTGAAATTTTGAAAAGTTGAAAGAACAGTGGTATACAAAGTGAAAGTCATAGTGTCTTGAGGTTTTAAGTTGAATTCTTGTATTTTTTATGAAAATCACTAGTTTTTAGTAATCTGACCGGGTTGGGCCTGTACATTACATCTAAGCATACTAAATAGTATACAGTAAACAATGTATATATATATATATATATAAAACAAACCTGACACTTTATAGCACACTTTCAAAAATGTGAGATATTCCAAAATTACATTGCACAAATGAAATATCTAAATATACAGCAACACAGTGGTTTGCTATAACTCCAGTTACTCAGCGTACCCAACATACTCCATTTGTTTTCTGGCAAAATCTTCAAAAACACAGGTCAGCATCTATTTATACCACCAACATATGGTAGTTGGCATTTTGTCTTCACCATCCTTAGGGGTTGAGAGTATGTGTTTGGTCCTAATCTGATTTTTACATTAAATATCAAGCAGCTAAACTCTAAAAGATTATGAGTTAATGACTTAAAAAAAGATTATTTTTAAGAGATGGTTTTTAAACTTGATCTGAGCCAGCAATTGTTATGTGGCTGCTGGCAGTGGGACAGGAAGTGTGATCAGCATCTCACACTGACTGGGCCTGATCCGCTGCCACATTCACGACTCTAGCTGGGAGAGTCGCCCTAATATGGCCTGGTGGATATGAAAGGGGATGACTAATTATTGGAGTAAAGTCAGGGAGGGGGGTATTAAGCTTACCAAGTGTGGCAAGAGCAGAAGATTAAAGTTTGTTCTGTCATTTGGCAAGACACTTCTAAATACTAGGAGGAAAAATAGGAAAACAAAAAAGCGTACTTACTCCCAAAACTCGATGACTGGAGACGTTGCATTGGGGTTTGTGATGTTGGTGGCATTTTCTCCATAATAATCAATACAGTTTTCTATAAATGCACAACAATTTGTTAATAACAGAATTAAGATTTTCCTGTCTGATGTCAAAATAAAAATCTTATTTTCTAACTCAAGTAAAAAAACCTGTGTTCCAGTAATGGCCACAGCCAGCCCATGGCAGCTCAGTGGTGAAGCAGTTGAAGAGGTAAAAAATGGCCCAGGCTAATATCACTATATAGTACACATTCAGATGAGCTTCAATCACCTGTGTTGCATAACCAATGCCTGAAAAGAACAAATAAGAAGTTTTTAGATGCTATATCAGTGGAAATCGAATTATGTTACTTTGGTACTTTGTGTGTGTTCAAAGGGATTACTTCATCAAGATTACTTTTTTTCTCTCTTTGGGAAGTCCAACATTTTGGTTTTTTATTTTGAGAGCTAAAATCCCGAGTATAGGTTGTAATAATTAGAGAGAAAAGGTTTTTTTCAAAGGTCCTTTCTCACCCTCAAAGAGCGGGCAGACTTTCCTCCAACAGGTGATGCCTCCCTCGGTGGTGAACTGACCCAGGGCCGTCTCCAGGAAAAACACGGGGATGCCGCAACACACGAAGAAGATGACGTAAGGAACAAAGAAGGCACCTTTACAAATACCAGTACATGCAAGAGGTCAATACATTAAAAAAGATGCTTTATTGCTGATCACACTGTCAAATCACCATTCAAGATACAATCAGATCCATACTGTGCAAATTTAAGAGGCCAGATGAAATAAAAACAACATAATCTTTACTTCTTTTTTATGAGCATTTTCATTGGGTATCCATCAACACCACTAACTTGTAACTAAATGTTTGATTAAAACAAAAATAGACTTGCTGGTTATCATATTTTCAGCATTAAAGGAAAACTTGCCTCCTCCATTCTTGTAGCAGAGGTAAGGGAACCTCCAGACATTTCCCAGCCCAATGATTTCTCCTGCAACTGAAAGGAAAAACTCTATCTTGTTGTTCCACTGGCCCCTCTCATTGTACTCCCTGTTGTCCAGACTGGAGCTGGACCCTTCCGGGTCTTTGCCATCCTCTGGTTTTCCGTTTATAACGGGCCCACTCTTCTCAGCTGTCATGACGCTCAGGCAGCCTGCTGAGAGAGAGAAAAGCCCGCAGACAAAGGTGAGCTGAAATCCTAAATAGGATTCAACTCACTTCTTCTGGAGTGACTGGAGTCACATAGACTGTCCAAAACACACAAAAAATTTGCTAAACAATGTCTATTCTGTGTAATGCACAACATGATAGAAGCAGTCAAAAACTGGTTATAATTTGAATTTCTAGTTTAAACAGCTAACCACCCCATTAAAAATGACACTTCTCAAAGAATCAAACGTTATGAGAATGTAGTACATAATTAGAAATTAAATCAAACATTTATTTCACATGAAAAAGAACACATGTACATACCGTCCTTTAAGTAAACCTTTTTATGATAACCAAATTTAATACACGTCATATTTTTTAAGACAAGTTAATTTTGTAAAAAGAGGGATACCTCTTTTTTATTATAGGAAATCAGTCTCAGTGTGGTAAATATTGGGACTAGTTGAACAAAGTTGACATGCAAAGTGGAAGCAAACTCACCAGTCTTTTAATGAATAATGGCAAAACCGCGTCTTCCCTCCAGCGATGATCCGCCTGAACAATCACCTTTATTGACAAACGCAGGGTGGATAAGGTCTGCACCTGCAGCTGACGCTTCTGTTGACCTGTTTATAAAGAAAGGTGGCAGAGTGACGGTTCTGAGCAAGCACGAGGCGAGGGATAACCTGCGACTGCGCCTCCACTCTGCAAGCGGTCTGCTCTCAAGCGCCTGTACTTGGATAAAAGCCACGCTCCACGCAGCTCAGCGTTACTACGGCGCGCAGAGCGCGGGGTGGCGCGGTCACAACACGGGGCAGGTTGATGCCCTCCGCCTCTGAAACATGCAGTAACCTGAATTAACTGATAATTAATCTAGTCTAAAAGAAGGTTGTAAAAACTCAAAAGCAGTTTGAGGGAGAAACATTTTTTTTGCTCCGTGAACTTCTAGACCATAAAGCTTTGTTATAAATATGTCTTGTTATAATATAAATGAATGTGTACACATCCTGCTTTAACTGTTTTAATATTAACTAAATAAAATGTATTTCAAGTTGAATTACTAGGTAAATGAATGGTAGTCGCCAAATAGTGCCTTTATTCTGAAGGGGAAGGGGTGGGGTTACATGCAAACGATTTTTTTAACCACTCATCATCACTCCACTTGCAATTCGTTTGCTGATGCGTTGTGTACCAAAACTTAATCCAATCAATTGTTATTATTATTTTTATTAAACTTTAGATTTGTTTTCACCAAATTTGTATTTTATCCAAGTTCTTTTCTTTTTATCTATCTATATACCCAGGCTGTGTTCCACCAAAGTGGGGTAGCCTAGACGGGGCACCCATTCTTACCGCCCTCCTTTTCTTCCCCAAACCCTCCTCCTTCAGTGTGTGCGTGTGTGCGCGCGCGCGTGTGTGTATGTGACTGGTCTTTTCTTTTTATATTTTCTAAAAATAAGACATATATATCTTTTACATATATCTTTATAACTTTTTATATTTTCTAATCTCACTGATTTGTTTTCATTATCAAACATTTACATAGACAGATTTTAAGGCCCATTTTCTTTTGGCTTGTTAGTTTACTTTTGCTTCTTATCTAAAGTTCAATTCCTAGTTAAATGTCTTAAATTTGGATCTTATTTTGTAGTTTTGTGCTGTTTGTTCTGTCTTCAGCCTTATTTCCTGTTGGTGTGCAACAACTGAGTCCTGTTCTTAATATTTACCAGTCTTTTTTTCTGAGTCATCACTCTGACTGCACACGGGCACCTTGTGTTCCTTGACTCTATGCCAGGTCCTTGTCAACTATTTGTCCCAAATCCTTGTCAATCACTCTTTCCTTGTATTTACTAATGTTTATTAGTTAGTTTCATCTTGGCAGTGTCTTTTTCTGTTCTTTTGGCGCCATTTTTTGATTTCTAATTAATCCAAGCGGCTTGATCTGTTCACATTCAATTAAAATAGTTGTCCATAATTTAGCTTCCGTCTGAATCGCACACTTGACTCTCTTTAAAAAAAAAACAATCGTAGTGCATTCTTTTATAATATTATTAATTCCCCTCACCACTGGAATCCATCACAATCCACAGTAGTCTTTGTGCTAAAAACGGAGGCAAATATTGACTGAATAAATAATCGTTGACATCACCCATAGGATTCAGAAGGCGAAAATGAAAACTGAACTTTTTACTGGAATTCATTGTAAAACTGGAATTTTGTTTGCCCACCCACTGCCACCCCCCTCCCCAATAAATAAAGAAAGGAAGCAGACATCAGAAATATGCTTTAACCATTTAACACCTGGGCTTCAGCTCCAGTGTTAACATTGTTTTGACTACAGCAACTTTTCAACCATTTACACAATTAACTTATTTCCAGTGTTTTCTGAAGCATCCTTGTGCCAATACTCAATACCATACCCACTTTACAGTGGCAAAAATAGACGTAAATCATCTCTTTCTGTCACAAATTAAAGCGGCTTTGCACCATAACAATTGACAAACTGAAGTGTGCTCATCGTACTTTTAGTTTGTGCAAACAGTTTGCGTGACTGAATAAAACATTTCACTCTAGTTGGTCTGAATTCATAGGTATGTGTGTGTGAACATCAGTTGTATTGTGTACATGTTGACATGTGAACATTTTTGGAGCCAATAGGTATGTTTATAACATTTGAGTGTGTGTGTGGATAGGTCCCAACCCTTCTAGAAAGGTATTACATATTGACCTAACTGTAATGATTATAAACATCTAGCAACTTGTTGGTTTATGCTGCTTCAGGGTTTTACCCCCCACCCCCTTCTATAATTACCGTCCTACCCCCCCCCCCCCTCTCTTTAACATCCCTTTCTCTTCTTCCCTCCTTTCCTTTTCCGTCTGATCCAACATTAAAATGCTATAAATATTATCAATATGAATAAAGTTTGGCCTCGATTACAAAAGGGGTTTATTCAGACATACCTCTGGTTTGACAGAAGATTCATAACCCCCTGTTGTTAAAGTAAAATATGTCCAACAAAAGAGGCCTTCAGCTCACATCTGTTTACTCAGCTGTTGGACAGGACAAGTAAAAAAATAAAAAATAAAAATAAGAGGATGTGAAGTTTCTGACTGACTTCTTTCTTCCATGGTAAAAAAAAAATAAAGAACAGAACTGTTGGTAACAAAATCATCTTCCTGCAGGATAATGCACCATCTGCATCATTGGCTGTTGTGAGCATGAAATGAGATAAGCAGATGGTGTGGCCCCAACCTTCCCTGACCTCAACTATTGTGAACCTCTGGAGCATCCTCAAGTGGAATATCTATAAGGGTGGGAGGCAGTTCACATCCAAACAGCAGTTCTGGGAGACTATTCTGATATCCTGCAAAGATATTCAAGCAGAAACTCTCCAAAAACTCACAACTTCAATAGATGCAAGAATTGTGAAGCTGCCACAAAATAAGGGGTCAAAAGTTAAAATGTAACTTGACCCATTAAGATGCTTTTGATTGGATTAGTATTTGATTTCAGTAAATATGACCTTCTAATTCAACAAAGGACAACTTTCAGTTCTTTAGAATCTATTGAAAGTTGTAGAACTCTGTTGTGTGCAATAATATGGAACTGTGCATTTCAAGGGTTTTATTTTAAAAAATACTATTATCTTTAGGAGGTTTTTTCAATAACATTTAATATATACTCAAATGGTCAGTGACTTAAAAATGTGGCTGCCGTTGCATTGAGTATTTTGAAAAATCATTTAAAAATTTAATTTGCGTAACAATTTATAATTTGCTGTAATATTTTAATACATTTTTGTTTATCATTCTTGTAGAGTTTTTCTTTTTGGTCCAATTCCAATGGGAAGTCATCTTTCACACTTCAAAGGAGTAGCGACCCCATTTGATTAATGGATGGATGTCAGCAGTCTGGATTTCTTTTTTCAATTCAGTGGCTCTTGTGGTTTTGCTCTCAGCATACCAACTCTCACCTCTTTGTCGTCTTTATAGGTCATTACGAATCCGAACATATAATCCGACCATTCCTTTAAAACCGCCTGAGAACTGCTTTTAGAAACTTACGATGAAGGATTGGCCTGTCATAAAGTCTTAATAACCTAAAACACAGTTGTTTTTCTTTGAGCTTAAACAGGGAGGTTGTGGGGTTTGTTCATACAGGAATTGATTGCCTGGTTTCTAGGCGTGATAGACGGTTGTCCTCGGAACTCCGTGGACTTTAAAAGCCTGACCTAGTCTCTAAGAATCTCTTCACGTAAGGGTCACTCGTCATTAGAAGCTTAAAGGAAGTGTCCTGCATAAGAAGTGTGGCCACCCAAAACGGCTGGCAAGCACTCACTGCACTTTTCAGGCAAAGTCAAGTCCCTTTTTTTCGTCACCCAACACAACATTATGAGAAGTTGAATTCTTAAGAATGAAACTGCGACATTGTTTACAGGTACAAGGCTGCTTCTGACACATACAGCCTTTTTTGTGAGAAGTGTCAAATGTGCTCAGTGTTACTTTAGTCACCATGGTGGTGATGGTGGAGTCGGAAAATGAGCTTCTGACTTCCTGGAGAAAAACGTTGTAAGGCACAGTTGTCAAAAACAGGGTTTTGATGCTGCAAGCATATAACTTATTCAACATATGTGTAAAGGCAATTAATCTAATTTAAAACAAAAACAGTCCCGAAAAACACAGTTATTGTGATTTCCAGTGAAAAATGTGGCTAATGCCTCTCAAAGCATGTTTCAAAGACATGTTTGCAGTAGAACTAAACTGCTTTGTGAACATACATTGATGTGTAGCCACATAAAATAATTAACTTCATATATGTATGCTTTAGAAAGTTTGGACTCACAAATAAGAAGTAAGCTAAATATAATAGTTATTTACATATGAATGTAGAGATGTAATGGTTTTTGAAACATTATCTAAAAATACATTTTTTTAAAGTACCTAAGCAGTATTAAATGCAAAAATTAATAAATGAATATATGATCTATGGGATGCATATCACAATACCTACTGAGTAAAACAACAGGGGGAAAATTAACTTTGCATTGTAATCACAGAATGAAAGCGAAAAATTTACATGGTGAATTCCAGAGCCAAAGAGCAGACAAAGAAGGGCATGCACTGCATGCTTCAGGAAATCTATATCCGACAAGAAGAACTGGATGGTCAAATTTTATTTGGAGGGGGGTGGGGGTGTAGGACTGCAAATAGTCCCGAAAGTTAAATGGAAGACTTTGATGGTAAATGGCATATACTTGTATTGCGCTTCTCTACCTTCCTTGAAGGCTCAAAGTGCTTTACAGTCACAGTCCCATTTACACACTGATGGCAGTTCCGCTGCTGAACACCGGCGCCAGTCCTACATCTGAGGCAAGGTGCTGTTCAATGTCTTGCCCAAGGACACTTCAACATGGGGGGGAAATAAAACACAGGGTTGTGTCAGGAGGAGCATCCGGCATAACATTCTTCGCCAAACCATTGGGAATCAGTGAAAGCTTGTCTGCTGTGGCGACCCCTGTAGAGATATGCCAAAAGGTGAACAACAACAACTTACAACAGACAAAGTGATTGCACCAGCCAAATCCTCAGTGCTTCCACCCCAGTACAGACACCACCCCACATCTTCATATCAACAGCAATTTGTTAGAGCAGTTCAACAGGATGCCCCCACAACATTTAAACATGGGTCATTTCACTGAAGAAGCTTTAGACTGCATTGATGCACAATTTTCACTAACAACAAAAAGAAACTTTGAGGGAGAGTGAACAGAAAAGAAGCAAGGGGAAATCGACACAAAGAGCGCAATGCAGTTGATCCCTAACCCAGGTTCAACAAACCAGCTCCAGCCAATTCACTGCATTTATGTAGTCTGTGTCTTTCATCCTCTTACTGCTGTCTAACAAGAAGCAATATTTACACACAACTGAGGTGAGATGGAACAGGATAGGCTGCATCACAAAGGTGTCAAACAACAAGTGATCATTTAATGCTCTCAAATGCATCTGTCCTGTTCCTACTGGTTTTCTCTGAGGAGTCCAATACTTTTTCAATGCTTGGCAACTCAGTAGTGTTGAGCAGTGACCAACTAGGCCACCCAGTAGTGAGAGAGACCCGCAAAGAACAAGCAAAGACACATGCCAACAGAGCTGTGGGGACTGATAAAGCCATGCTGAATAATAAATCTGTTTGAGCCCAAAGTGCTTTATTAAGAAGCATGGCACGTAAGTACTTACATTTCTGGGAGTTTAATAAATGTCTTCAAATCTTCAGAGAAAAAAAAGGTTTGTTTTTCTTTTTTCTTTTTTAATTGCATAAAAAATGTGTTTTTATGTTTGCCGCAGCTTTACTTGAATGTCTTTTTTTGTTGTTCTGAGTTTAACAACACTTACCATTTCATCTCTAAGATGTTGTTTCTTGAACAGCCAGTCTACTGAATTTGGTACACACATCCATGGGGTTTTAGGATAAATTAACATCAGTCATGTTTTAAGACCTGTTTCTGGTCTTAATCATTTTTTGTTTGTTTTTTTCGTCACTTTGTTTGGGCGGATGTGAAAGCTTGTCTTAACTCCGGTGAACACCATCAGAAAACCCTCATTTGCCTAAAACAAGGGGCTCGGTTTACTTGAAACATTTTACTGTAGTGTGAACCTAGCATACCAAATTGTGTAAATAAAATAAAATAAATGGGGGGAGGGGGGTGTCAGGTGATGCAAGTTCTGGATCACAAACCAAAGCAGTCATTTTGACTGTTTTCGAAATTTGCGACATCATAATGTTGGACATAACCTGGTTATAAAATAACCTATGGACCAATAGAACCATGAACTTTCTTAAAGGTGTTTATATTTTATTCTGAGATCAAAATTTCAAAACACAATCTGATCTGTGATCTGATCTGAGTGTTGTTACATTGAATGACCATAGCAGTCACATTGACCCCCGCATTTTACAGGGGATTTCACATTTCACTATTTGCTACATTTCACTGCTCTTTCTGCTGCTCTGTTGTCTTTTTATGCTTTCTAAAGCTGAAATCTAGTTACAATTCCATTCTAGACCCAAGAGAGACAAAAATGAAATAGAGAAAAAAGAAAAAGACGGTTACGGAGGATGCCATGAATTGGAAAAGGTCTGATAAGACAAATACTAACGTATAATAAAACGTACGAGGCTTTAATGTTTGGGTGACAGTGAACCACTTAATTTTTCATTTTCTTTAAATGTCCTGTTTTTACATACTCTTCTAATTACTCAGATCATTTCAATATATTCTTAATTATATACAAATAATGTCAGAGTAGTCAAAATGACTGCTCTTGTTGTCCTAAGTTGTGGAATTCCGGTGGACTAAAGCTGAATCCTACTTGCTTCCCTACCCTATTGCTCCAGTTGTAGGGGCAGCTGAAGCTGTAGTGGTGTCCAAAAGTGTTTTTAAGGAAAGCGACTTAGTGCTGGCTATTCCTCCGCCAATGGGGTAATTTCCTCTGCACCACAGCGTGGCGTGGAGGAGTAACTCATTTCTCCACATGGGTGTGGTCTAAACCACGGATGTTTATGTTTAAATATAAGTATTGACTTTTTGTTTTTGCGTGACGTTTTAAAGTTATAAAACCATTGTTTTCATGTATTTTCCAAGCGCTGCCAGCTACATGCTAACGTGGATGACTGACTACTATTGATGATTTCATCAAGCAGTAGTAACAGCCTAATTTAAAGAAACAATTGTTTCCATATCTGCCCGCTTGGAGGGATAAATGTAGGGATAGGGAGTAAGGGTAGTGAAGCAATTCAAACTCAGCCCAAGTGTTACATGCCTGCACCTCCTCACTACAGCATATTCAGAAGACAAGACATTGTGGGGTGTTTTAGTTCCCTTATTAATGATGGTGGGAGATTACAACACATTCTTCTTTTTGTTCATTTCCACTTTTTGGAAAGTCTCAGTACATTCACACTAAAGTGAACCGCACAGGAGTTCACTTGCAAATTGGCCAAGAGACACACTGTCTTAACAAAACCACCATCACGGACAATCCGACAATGAAATGGATTTACATCACTGAAAGGAAGAAAGAAAACATTGTTCTTAAGCAAATTTGTGTTTCAGTATTAAAGATGAAGGGGACTGTCAACACAGAACAAACAAGGTGAGCGTAATCTTCAATCTTATCTTATGTTTAGACCATATCTTATTTTTTCAGTTTCTTTATTCCAGCTCCAGGTTTCCCAGCCTGCCCCAGAAGCACCTGATTGAGGAGGGTTTAAAAGGCCCTTTTGGCTCCTCCCTTTCCTTCTCCCATGGCTGGCAGCCACACCAGCAGGATGACTCATGCTTGTCACAGCAGCCTTTTTCTCTCCCCAGATTTGTTGTTAGTGTTTCCGCATTAGTGGGAATAAACCTGGTTGCTTTGTACTTTAAGCCCTTGGTTATGTCTTTTATGTTGCACCCACTGAGCCTGGATGTAACACTTAGCTGAAGAGGATGCTTATTTTTCTGCTCTTATGATTCTTACTCACTGCCATACGAGTCTACCATTTCTTTTAAAACTTGCCATTTCGGTCCTTAACATTAAGAAGGCCCCATTTTCAATACCAAGACAAATGAAGACTTTTTACTGCAAAAATTTAAGGTTTTCCTAAGGATGTAGCACAACAACATTTACTGTTTAGGATTTTCAACTGTACGCCAACGTATGTTATATACATGTCAATTTGCTTTCACACTATTAAGTATGGAGACTAGACTAGAGACTGTTTATTGACTCCTCTTCTCTGCATTTATTAACGTAACCCTTGTGTTATCCTAGGTACTTTAACATTGGGAGTTGGGTCATCTAGACCCACTACAGTGTGTTTAACCTTTTTTCTTCAATGTTTTGTGATCTTCACTGGTGTCCATGGATTACATGAAATCTTTCCACCTTTATTCACCTTTGTCATGGTAGGAATAACACGTCAAAGTAAGGGTGGGGTCATTTAAGATCGCACAATGGTTAAATGTTCATCTTACAGCAGATGATGCAGTTTTATCTTGTGTTTGTCTACCTCTTTCCTGTCCCGTCAGGGCCTAATCAGTTACTTTTACTAATTCTGGTACTGCTGGACGTTTCTTACTAAATGTTCCAAAAAGCATGGGTTTTCCTCCCCACGGTTGCCTTTTGCTTGCTCAGTAAGGGGAATACCCTTAAAATCTTTCAATGTTATCCATCGATGCTCTGCTTTTTAAGTTGAGGTTTGAGAAGCTTGAGTTCTGAATCAGTCCTTTATAAATAAACTGAATTGATTTAAAATTAATCTTTCTACTGATACCATTCAGATATCTCAAGAGTGATGTGTAGTATAAAACTTGATTTCTAACCAGATACTCAACTAATCCTTGTTCAGTTTGTCTGCATGCTTACCTGACACACAATGCTTTAATGCATGAGCTGTTATCACATCCCAGGATGCAGTGGAACTCAGGTATTAATGACAAACCAGAGAAGTGTGACAAAAAACAGCAGCTGGTGCTCCCTTTCTCTGTGTTCTAATTTAAGTTTTTATCTTCCTGATGATGAGGTGCTGATCAGTCAGAGAAATTTGACACAAGTGTATCTTACTTTGAATCTGTCATTTCACTTATCCCTGCTTGACATTTCAATATTGATATGGGGAACAGTAATCACAAAGCTGTCCATCTGTTGTCAAGGGAAAATTGAGTGAGATTGTATGAGAAAAAATAAACTAATATTCTAGCTGATATTTCTTTGTGCATTAATCTTCCAAGCAATGCATTTTTATATCTGAAAAAATGATTCCACTACATTATCAGATGAATTTATTTTGCACCACTGCTCACCTGCTATCCAAGCCCTTGAGGTTTGGTTTTCAATCAGACATCCCTCTATCTCTCTATGAATTCTCTCAGTCTAAAAAGAAGTGTCTTCATTTTTTGGACAACGGGTCAGACTGGAGGATACTTTGTAGAGGCAAAAAAACACATGATCATGGAGGAAAATGTTGTGTATAAGTAACACTCTAGTATAAGTTGGACTTTTGGCAGAAATGTGTTCAACAAAATATGGGACCAAAAATGTACATTTCATCTCGAAAGGCAAATCATCATAACATAATGGATAACAAGAATAGACAGAATATATGCATGCTTCACTACCCTAACCGTATTTAGTTTCAGGAACATTTAAGACATTGAATAAATGTCAAGTATATTAGAGCTGTATATAAACAAGTATTTTGAACAACTGTACCAACCGCAGCGCTTCTTCTTCTGCGTTACTGTTAGTAGCAAACATTGTTACACATACATGCAGTGCCCTGTAGCGGATGGTATTGGGAAAATTACCAACACCTGAGCCTATTTATTTAAAAAAAAATCATGTGAAAGTCACATCTGAGTATAAGATGCACCCCCAGCCATACTATGCAAAAAAACACAACTTTTACTGAAAAATAATGGATTGGATTCATCTGCGCTTTTCCAGATGCTCACATCTGGCATTTCTCCATTATTCTTTCCCTTCTCTTTTATAATCGGTGATGGTAACTACTGATGTAGCCACAGCTGCCCTGGGGCAGACTGACAGAGACAACACTGGAGGCAGGAAGGGTAAAGTGTCTTGCCCAAGGACACAACAACAGTTGGCTGGGAGAGCGGGAATCGAACCACACTTTGATCATTGGACAACCTGCTCAACCGCCTGAGCCACTGCCACCTAGCCACTGTAATTAGTTAAACTGACAAGATATAATAGCAAATGAGTTCTTCTATTGGAAGAAAATAACCAAAAGAAAAAAAACAAGTAAAAAACTGACTCCAAACGCAAAAGGGAAGCCATTGATAGACAAACAGTGTCTGACTGTAGAATCACACCAGGGCTATTTTCCAGGGGATTGGTCCACCCTTGCAAGTGCAGTTTGATTGTCAAATATTTGGCACAGCAGCCTAAATTAAAATCCAAAGATATAGGGTTTGTCACGAACTGGTGGTGGGGGACCCAAATGCAGGAGACCAAGCTTGATGACAGGAACTAAAACATTTAATTAGCAAACTGAAACATGACAAAACTATGAGGGGAAAAAAAACCTGTGACAAAACAGAGCAGATGACCTGACAAGGATGAACAGAAACCAAGACACTTAAATAGGCTGAGGGTAATTAACTGAACTGAAGACAGCTGTGGATCATGAACCAGAAACTGGTGTGACTGACAAGGAAACCAAAAACATGACAAAGAAAACCAAACCACTGAATCCTTACAGGGTTAGTGTTAAGAGCCACAGTCAGATTTAGGACAAAGGTTAAGATAAGTTGATTAATAAAATTATTGCAAACTATTGTTACAGAAAGGCTTTGTTCCATTTCAAATTGACTAAAAATGAGCACACGACTGTGGCTGGTTAAAACCAGGGATATCCAGTGCTTTTATCTAACAGAAAAGGACTCAGACATCTGTATTGTTGCATCAATATGTTATGTCCCTTTATTGTGTACTACAACAGTTACCGGTAAATGTTTTTTAATGACGTATCTTTAAGTATCATTTGTAGTTTCAGTATATCATGGTTTAATTACATTAAAACATTTATGATTATTGTGCAGGAATTCTATTGGGTCTTTTGGGACTTTTAAGGTAACGACAGATTCAACATATGATCCTTCCACATAAATTTCACCATAATTATAATTTTTAAACACAACAGTTGTTTGCATTAAGGCTTTTAATTTTCTTTTTTTGCTCTTTTCCTACAATTGACTGCTTTGAGGAGCATGCTCTTTTGGTGAAGAAGTTATGGTGTCAAACAGCAACACATTACAGCTTTTGTTTCAAGATAGAAAAGGTAGTCACAACTGACGAAGCCGGCTTATCGCCATGCCAAAGATGACCCCTACTGATCAGAGCAAAACAGTGCATCGAAGCAAACTTTATTCAGTGGCCCGATTTGTAGAAATAATGCACGGCAGAGGTGATCAGTGTAGTCTTTGCCGAAATATTCATGGAAAAGTTTTACAAATTTTACCAATATCAAACTTTGTCTTGCAATGCTGCATTTTTTGTTTTTGTCACTGTTGGGTTTGTATGTTTTTATCTGGTGAAACATAGCTTGTTTTAGGAAAATGTATTCATTTTTCTTGATCCCTTAAATCTCACGAAAAAAATTGAAACGTTACATATCCCCTTTATTTGCATCACCCAACAAGATAAATGCGATGAATACAGCATGTTCTTTCCCATGTCAATCCCACAGTTGCATCGTCACAACAGAAACCATAGTTTCTCTTTATCCCTTTAGGACAATTACCAATGTTGGCATTAGAACATGTGCACATGTGTGTGTGGGGTTGTGTGTTTGTGTGTGTGTTAGTGTGCATGTGTAAACACACATATTTAAATACCCATGTGGGCCAAATGCACACTGACAGTCTGAATTATAGAATCAGCATCAAAGGAAGAAATTCAAAATCAATTCTTTTTGAGGGAAAGATTGATAAAAGAGAAAAAGAGAGTCCCCCCACAAACCTTCATCAGTGTTGGCTGATTGTAAAGGACTGTCAGTTTGTGTAGACCTCTATTGGGCCAAAGGGAAGCAGCAGGATTCAACTTGGGGCCCAATAAAAGGCCATTCTTCCTGAAAATCAGCCCTCGCACATGGACTTGAATTCACTGGATTGCTAATCTTCTGTGCTGTGGGAGCCCAATCTATATTCACAGGCTGTTCCACCCCAGCAGGAACAGCAAGCATGCTGATACTACTACTGACACTTCTAGACCGTGCTGAAGTGAGCACACGATAACACATTAGATGTCACGATCCGTCTAAAATCTCACATAACTCATCTAAAGAGTCAGTAAACAACAAAAATGCTAAAAAAATAAAGGCTGCAATGGAATACAATTATTTTCACTTTGGGAATTGTTTTCAGATTAAAACTCGCTCTTATTTTTATTTTTTATTTTTATTTATTTAAATTGCATGATGGCAAAGTGGTTAGCGCTCTTGCCTCACAGCAAGAAGGCCCCAGTTCAAGTTCTGGCTGGGGGACTTGAAACAGAACATCAATGGAGAATCTTTCTGTGTGGGGTTAGCATGTTCTCCCCGTGCATGCATTGGTTTCTCCGGGGACTCTGGCTTCCTCCTATACAGTCCAAAAACACGCTTCATAGGTTAAGGTTATTCTAAATTGTCCCTAGGTGTGAATGCCAGTGTGTGATTGTGGTGTCCTGCCCAGGGTGTACCCTTTGCCCATGAGTGGATATGTCAGACTCCGGCAGCCCCGTGACCCAGAAAAGGAGAAAACGGCTTTAGAAAGCGAAAGGAAAAAAACGTATTATTACAGTAAACAATAAAATTTGAGTGGTTAAGTCAAAGTCTCATAAATACGTGACCTGACAGATGACATTTTGGAGCAAAGCATACTAAATGCTTTATGTATATTTGTTGTGGAGTCCCTATAGTCCAAAGAGGTCAAATGTATGAGTTTTAAGATCACAAACTAAAGTAAACTCACTTGAAAAAAATTTTTAACTGCTTTCCAGGCCTATGGAGACTACAGTGGATTATGCTGGATTGTGTCACAAGTGATTGTGTGGATGAGTACAAAAAGTCATAATATCCAGTTAAAGTCAAATATACACATAGTCCTTTTTGTCAAAGTGGACAAAATAAATTCTATGACTTAAAATAGCTAATTATAGCTTCAAAAAGCAATGGATTGGCATAAAGTTTTTTGGGAGATTGATTGTGTTTAGTATTAGTATAACCAATGTTTGCTAGTAAAGTTTGTGGTATTCTGTTCACCATGATCAGCTGTAACTTCAGTGGAAGAGCAAAAACAAAATTACAATATTTTGTTTTTGCTCTACAAAAACTGACAACTGTTGTCAGTAAATGTCATAGTTTTATTTATTTTTTGTAAATGTCATTGTTGTAATGAAGCATGTCTAAGTGAAGATCAGTGGGTTGGTAAAAGCTGATGTGACACCCAGTCTGTTACACTAGAGGGCAGTACAGTGTCAAGAAAATAACTCAGTTGAACCAGAGAAGAAGTGTTGTTACCCTTGTGCTATCCTAGGCACTTTAACACTGGGAGTTGGGTCATCTAGACCCACTAGACAGTGCGCTGAACCTTTTTTCTTCAATAATTTGTGAACCTCACTGGTGTCCATGGATTACATGACATCTTTCCACCTTTATCCACCTTTGTCATGGTAGGAACAACACGTCAATGTAAGGGTGGGGTCGTCTAAGATAGCACAAGGGTTAAAAGAAGTGCATCAATAAAGTTACAAAAAAAAGGTCGGGTGACATTGGGTTGGCACAGAATATAGAGAAGCTGAGGAAGTCAATGCGTTTAAGGTCATTTATAAAACAATAAGAACTCTTAACCCTTGTGCTATCTTAGATGACCCCACCCTTACATTGACATGTTCTCCCTACCATGACAAAGGTGGATAAAGGTGGAAAGATTTCATGTAATCCATGGACACCAGTGAGGTTCACTAATCATTGAAGAAAAAAGGTTCAGAGCACTGTCTAGTGGGTCTAGATGACCCAACTCCCAATGTCAAAGTGCCTAGGATAGCACAAGGGGTATAGTACACAATTTTCTTTATGTAGTAAACCACTAAGAATAAAGAACACAGTCCTCCCTAATCTGATTGGTAGAAAGTTTTTGGAATTAGATTGACAATTCCCATGTGTTCCTGAAATAAGTTTTAAATCGCAACTTGTTTTGTCCGAAGAAAAACTCTTCCAGTGAGACTGAAGCAGAATTAAGACATAAAACTGCTGCACTCCTGCAATCCAGGGTAAATCTGTTTTTGTCTCCCTTGGCAAATAGTGGTCTATCCCTAAGTGTAATACAAGTACACTTAGTTTATGCTAAAATTAGGGAGTAGACTTGAAGTTTACTTTTTATATACTATGTATATATCATAAACTTAAAATGTTCCAATTAAGAAGATGAAGAACTATTCAACTAGTATATTCTTTTTACACTAAATGTATGTGTACGGTCTATAGTGTACTTGCTTTACTTATACTTATACTCAAATATTCCTAATAAAAAAAAAACTCCAAGTACACAGCTTTTTGCTAAGGGCCGTTTGTGCCCCAAAAGATACCACCACCTTCCAAGGGCCCACACTGTAAATTGCATTCAGACATTTTTGTTGTTTTAATGTATTATTGTAATTCAACTAAACAAGCTCTTGGTCATGTTGTTCATGTAAATTAAAATTTTAATCAAATACGTCTCACATAAACAAACGTAATAACAATATGAGATTTTGCGTTCAGTTGATTTAGCATAATAAGTACAATCTACTTTTGGACTTTGCTATTTGCAACCGTTAGATGGCACTAAGGGGCCATTGGCGGTTTCCCCGGCCGGTTGGCTGCCTCGGTCCCGTCGAGGCCTGACCAGAGCTCTTCTAGGGCCGGCGTTTGGGGGTGGGGGCCTGGGCTTGCCCCGGGGGGGCGACGCTTTCTGGCTCCTCTCTCTCTGTTGTGTGGGGTGGGTGGTGCTGGGCCTGGGGTGTCGGCGCCTCCGGGGGTGGGGCCCCTGGGCTGGGTGGGCCTGGCCCTCTTGCTGGGGGGGGGGGGGGGGGGGGACAGCTGTTTGACCACCGGGGGACAGTCTACCAGCTGTCCCCAACTTACCCCCTTCCTCATATAACCTCATATTAGGGTGAGGGGGTGGGGGGCTTAGCCTGCGATGGGCCTTGGGGGTGGGGTTACTAGGCAGTGGCCCCCCTCCTATGGTTGCCGTATGGAGTGGGCCCACCCTCTTTCGGTTTTATTTGCACCTTAGACATGTAAGGCCCTTGGTAGGGGGGGTGCTTGGACATCACTGCCAGCAAGCAGCAGATGTCCTCCTAGCACCCTACCCGCCAATTTTAACCGCACCTTAGACATTTAGGGCCCCTTGGTGGGGAGGGTGAGGGGACGTCACTGTGAGTAATCAGGAGATGTCCCCTTAGGGCCCTACCCGCCAATTTTAACTGCACCGCCCTTAGTACACACACCCCTCCCCCCTCAATATATACATCCCAACATAAACACACACACATGCACACACACACCCTCTCAAACACACATACACGCACACACATTTTGCAAGGAAGGTGGGACCTAGGACCATCTGTCCCCTACCTCTTCCCTGGTGGGGGGTACGGGCCCCATTGCAACGGCGGCCGTGTCCCCGGGGTGCCGACTTCCTGGGCCCGGCGGTGCTCTCTCCGCGCGGTGGGGGGTTCACATTACATCTGAGCCGGGGGTGTTCGTGTCCCTGGGGGGTGGGTTCTGGTCCCTGCTCCTGAGCGCCGGGCCCCGCCAAATTTCCAACTGTGGCCGAGCCTGGTCGGGCCATATTTACAACACCCCTTGTGGACCCTCTTTTTTCCCCGGGGTTCCCCCTCCTGGGCGGGGGCGGCGGGCCCCTGCCTTGCTCCTCCCTGGACCAACCGTGGGCCGGGTGGGTGGCTGCCTGGAGTGCGGAGCGGGTCTCCCTTGGGGGGTCCTGGCTCGTACCTGGGGTAGGGGCGGGGGGATGCCCGGAACTCCTGGGTGGTGGTGGGGTGCTCGTCTGGGGCTGTGGGTGTCCTTCTCCGGTGGGGCCCTGCGTTGGGCGCTCCCGGCGCGGCGGGGGGGCTGCTGTCCTGGTTGGGCTGGGGCGGCGCTCTCTTTCCCTCCGTGCCTCCCTGCTCTCTGGCTCTGGGGGCCTTGCGGCGGTCCTGCTGGCCCTGGCCTGGGTGGCGGGCTTGGTCGCCCGGGCGGCGGTTGTTCCCTGCCGGTTCCCGTGTGGCGTTGGGGGGATTCCGGCTGCCGCTGCTGCTGCGGTGGGGGTCTTGGGGTGGGGATGGCTGGGCACTCTCCCTCCTTCTTGTCACGTTCCACCATCCATTTTAGAAGAACATAAACACTCACCTGAGCACAGGTGTTAGCTCACCTTTGCACTAACAGTTTGCATGATTGAATGACTGAAATATTTCACACTAGTTGGTTTTAAGGCATAAGTATGCGTGTGAACACTATCTGTTTTGTGTACATGTCGACAGGTGGACATTTTTGCAGCTAGCAGGTGTGTTTATAACATTTGAGTGTGTGTGTGGATAGGCCCCGCCCTTTTTGTAATACATTTGAACCTTACCATAATGATTAACAACCAGTAAACTTGTTGCT
Source organism: Oryzias latipes (assembly GCF_053564925.1). Lineage (NCBI taxonomy): Eukaryota > Metazoa > Chordata > Actinopteri > Beloniformes > Adrianichthyidae > Oryzias > Oryzias latipes. The sequence goes on from NC_136241.1 coordinate 11,351,098, forward strand.
TTATGCTGCTTCATGGTCTTACCCCCCTTCCCCTCCTATTATCACCCTCCTACCCCCCCCCTCTCTCTAACGTCCCTCTCTCTTCTTCCCTTCTTTCCTTTTCCGTCCGGTCCAACACCAAAGATTTTCAAACATGATTGAAATTAATAAAGTTTGGCCTCAATTACAAAAGGGGTTTATTCAGACATACCTTTGGTTTGTCTGAAGATTAATAACCCCTCTTGTTAAAGTAAAATATGTCCAACCCAAGAGGTCCTCAGCCTTCATCTGTCTGCCTAGCTGTTGGACAGGACAAGTTAAAAAAAAAAAAAAAAAAAAAAAAAAAAAAAAAAAAAAAACAACGATGGCACTAAGGGGGAAAATATTTGCTTTTTAATCAGAAGAAGAAACCTTCATGGTGGTGCAGTGGTTAGCGCTTTCACCTCACAGTGAGAAGGCTCTGGCTCAAGTCCCACCTAGGACCTCTCTGTTTAGAGTTTACCTGTTGATTCCACCTGTGTTTCCTCCCACACTCAAAAAACATGCTGCATAGGTTAACTGATTACTCTAAATTGTCCCTAGGTTTGTGTGTGTGATTGTGTGGCTCTGAAACAAACTTGCAACCTGTCCAGGATGTACCCTGCCTTCACCCAATGCTGGTTAGGCTTGGGCAGCACCAAAAGGGATGCAGGAGATTTAGAAAGTGGATGACAGGATGGAAGAATCTTGGAGTTCAAATTTAGGGTATTTTTAATTCTTTTGAATAACATTTGCAACTTAATTTGATTTAAACCCCTTGTTTAACATAATTTAAGTTTTAAATTGAATTGAGAAAAATTATGTAAGTCATAACAGAACCAAAACAAGTTTACATGACATACAAATCTATGTCAGAATAAAACACCAGTACTTTGGTTAAACAAGATATTTTAATAAAACTAAAGGTTATGTTAACACAATAGATTATGTTTCTTATCTTGAGTTGAAATTTCAAGGAAGCCCTTTAACTCATGTTTTTATATTGAAACGTTATGTTTTGTTTTACAGTGTAGTTAAGCAAAAATATGTTTTTATGTCACGCAGTGTGATAATTATTGTTTGTCCAAATGTTCATTGCCAACATCAGCAGGCAAGAGATCACACTATACTCTCTTGCAGTGTATTCTGACGCTTATGTTCGAATAAAGAAATATAAGCTCTATCTAGAATTCAAAAAGAAGAAGACAGCATCCAGGAAACATCTATGAAACACTTCTGCGGGAAAAATTAGGTACCCACAAACACAACATGACCTGTTCATCGGCCATCGAAGTGAACACAGAAGACAGTTCCTTTTCAACCATGCCATTTAAAATATTCAGTTTCTAATTTGAAATGGGAAAATACATCATATCAAAGAACTATAAAGCACCAATCATTTTACATATCTGTATCAGAGTAAAGACACAACTCCTTTGAACTATAATAAAATCATTTTCAGCAAACAAATATTCGTTCAGATTTGAAACGAAGCTACCATCAAAACACTTGTTTATCAATTAGAAAGTTCAGAATGACTATTTTTGCAAAGTTGTTTGACTCTTGAGTATGAAAATCTATCAATTAAGTTCATAAAAATCATGATATTTTAAGTTATTGGAATACGCTGTCATCATATTCATATACATAAGAAAACTTTACTGGGAGTGATCATGCCTCTTGTTACAGCAGGAGTTAGCATTGAGACATGACATGAAGTATCACAATAAACTCAATTTAACTTTGAAAGGCAAAAAAAAACCGTTCCACCACATTCTAACGTTTACAAGGTCGAAATCTAAAAAACTTGACAATATTCTTGTCCTGCTCTACTCACAAAAATGTATCAGAGTTTGTTATTACTGGATTGAAATGCTCTGAATAAAAAAATTAAATAAAAAAAACCTTAAGGAAATGAGAGATGTTGTGTGCATTAAGTGTACTATTTGTCTTTGATAAATCACTGCCCTCCAGTGGACACTAATGTTTTCACTTATAAACCATTGTAAAAAGACAGAGCTCTTTCAACTTTATCATACCTTTGCATAATATTGTCTCACTTGATACTTTTTAATACTTTTTGAATTTCACCATTTATCCCTGAATATATAAACTGACTGAATTTGCTTCAGCAGGAAAGTGCTTTTCATATTCACCAGACAAGACATGAAGAAAGAAACCAACCACTTTTAGTTTAGAACTGTTTTAAATTGTGAAGAGAAACAATGCTACCAAACAACTGTGTTTGTAATTATTTACAAGAGCTGTTTTCTTACCATCAATAATTTCTCAAACTAGTTTTAGCATCTGCACAGTGACATCGAAAATGCATCTAAGATGTGAATATTTAGAGGTTTAAATATTTTATTTTTTTCAAATACATATACTGTACATATATTATTTTATTTTTTTATTTTAGATTCCTGAATTCCACAGCTGGCATGGATGGAAATGTTAAAATATATTGGAATCTCAAGTGTACTCTACAAACAACTTGAACATGATGTCTAAGGTTACTACAAAATTAGTTACAATTCCTTCACAATCAGAACCTTTCCTTTTTGTTTATTAAAGAACGCGTGGAAAGGTTTAAGATGCAGTTACTTTATGATTGAAGAAGAGAAGAACTGTGTTTTTGGGCAGGGAAAGAAAAGCTATGACAGGAGTGTGGGACAGTGAATGTAGGGACTTTGACAGAGAGTTTGCTGACATGATGGGAAATATGAAATGTGGATATCCTGTGTGTTCAAACAAAATGGGAGCAAGACTTGTAGATTCAAGCTGTTCTATCATGGTGTGAATGGAAAGAGTACATAGCTGAGACCGAGGGATTCTGAAGGAAGAGTTTGCTCAAATGTTCTGGGGGTAAAGAAAATGACTTTAAAAAATTGACTTTAAAAAATTTAAATCCATCTATTTGCATTTTATTGAGAGAAAAAAGCATTTCATCCCCTTGTAGCCATTGAATGGCCTATATCATGCTTTTCATAAGCCTTTCAGAGTTAACTATTTCCACATATGTGATAGTATATTACCTTTGGTACATTAACAATTTTTTCGTGTAAAACAAATTTTCAATATATAATTAGTTATTTTAGCAGCTAATTTTCCTAACTACTCTGCGACAGACTGGCGACCTGTCCGGGGTGTCCCCTGCCTTCGCCCACAAGTGGCTGGAATGGGCTCCGGCAGCCCGGTGACCTCGAAAGGGAATAAACGGTAGAAGATGAATGAATGAATGAATAATTTTCCTAACCTGAAAGAACGACAACTCGACAACTCGATATCTGAGGCAGCGCCCTTTGCTCCTCTTGGCTGGCGCCCATTTTATGACGTCAACCTCGAGCATGTCAATCAGCAGCATGTCTGCGTTTCACATACAAAAACAAACAACATCCAAACTTGTGCTAAGATGAATGTGCATGTTGTATATATAAAATGAAAAGCTTTCGCCGATCACTGCTAACTCAGCAGAGAAAGTGGTTGTGTGTGTTAGCCTGCCTGTGCCGACTCTTACTGGAAAGTGCTCACTTATCTACGTCACAGTGTGAGAACTCACTCCTCTTAATGGATTTGGGGGCTGGTGGTGGCTGGTGCTCAGAGTGCCAGCTTTTAAGTTGAATACTGAGAAATGTGTGAACGGATCAAAATACTGCTTTGGGATTGTTTTTTGTGAGGAATTAACATTATAATGCACTTGAAAGCTCAAAAAGTTGATTTTGTATTAAACAGGCCCTTTGAGAGTTCTGGTTCAGACACTGAACTCTCACAGACTCTCCTAAACAACCAGTCACCTGAATTGAAGAGACCTGTTTGAACTAATCACCTGCACAAAAGACAGCTGTCCACAGAATCAGTCAGTCAGTCAGACTCCAAACTCTCCAACATGGGAAAGACTAAAGAACTTTCAGTGGATTTCAGGGAGAAGATTGTAGACCTGCACCAGACAGGAAAGGACTAGAAAACCATCAGCAAGAAACTGGGGGTTAAGGTTACAACTGTGCCTAAATACAAGAACATGACTATCAATCCACCTGTAGGTCTGGGACTTCAAAAAGATGTCACCTGGTGGGGTTTCCGTGATCATGAGAAGAATGAGAAGTAGGCCTAAAAAACAACACGGTGGGAGTTAGTTTATCTCAAAGCAGTTGGGACAACAGTCACCAAGAAAATCATAGGTAATACTTTGCGCTCCAATGGTTTAACATCTTGTAGTTCTCACAGAGCAGCCCTGCTTGAGAAGGCAAGGCATGTGCAAGCCCACCTGAAGTTTACCATTGAAAACCTTCTTTATTAAAAGATTTGATTTGGAGAAGAAGCCATGGTCAGATAAGACCAAAATGGGGATCTTTGGCGTCGACTCAACCCTTGGTGTTTGGAGGAAAAGAACTGCTGCGTATGACCCCAAGAACACCAGCCCCACTGCCAAGCATGGAGGTGAAAATATTATGCTTTGGGGATGTTTTTTTCACAGGGCTACTTCTCCGTGTGGGTGGGAGAATGGACTTAGCAATATGCCATCAGATTTCTGAGTGAGAACCTCCTTTACTCCACCAGGAGACTTAAAATGGGTCATGGAGGGGTCTTCCAACAGAACGGCGAAAGAAGAAGCATTAAGGTCATGGAGTGGCCCAGAATTCAGTAAAAAAGGGAGCCGATGCTCAAAGCTGCCAGAGACATCCACCAAATCTTCATGATTTAGAAATCATTTGAAAAGAGTGGACCAAAACTCATCTTGATCTGTGCAAAAACTTGTTCATCAACTGCAAGAAACACCTGACCTCTGTGTTTGCTGGTGCAGGGTTTTTGCCACAAAATGCTAAGTCTTTCCAGAAAGAGGGTTCAAATGCTATTTCCTCCAATGAAATGTAAATAGCATTTTTTAAGTTGATTTTACAGCTTTGACAGTAAACAGATAGAAGGACAAGATAACTGCTGAGATTATTCCTTTTTACCTTGGATGGCCTGCTGTAAATTAATGTGAGGAAATTAATAAAACAATAATAATTGAGAGCATGTGTTGATGAGATCATTATTTATATTGCTTTTGATACAGTTAAACAGTAAAAATTGTTGTTAATTGTTGAAGTATACCAATAAAAAAGATCAGCAGGACATTCAAAGTGGACACTTAAAAGTAAAAAAACAGAAGCACAAAATTATAATCAGAGAAGAACATGTCACACGGGGCCAGGACACACCATGCTGGGTCATGCTGCTCCGGAAGATTTATTTAAGTTCCTTTTTCTTTTATTTTTCTTTTGTTGCTTTTTTATGTTTTCCGCTTGTGCTCCTGTCAGGAGTTTGGTAAGTAGGACAGTCAAGCAGCAAGAGTTACAGTTCATAATCATCGTTGTCACCACCATTATATCATCCTCCTAATGACACTGTATCATAATAGTAGTTCTCAGCATAATTTTACTTTTTCTTCAGGCTAAAAAATAATTTACATCACATTTCTGTACTAACATTTGAGACCACAAACATTCCAGCAAAACACTCTAGAATTAAGGGTGAGTAACAATCAGAAAAGCATGACTTTTTGCATAGTATTAAATGAACAAAGACATCGAGTTCTTTATTTACAGTTATTGTATAGATTAAAAAAAATGTCATAAAAACAAAATGAACAGTTAATTAACTTACCCACAAATGGCTAAGTTTGCCAAAAACGTATCTGTTGGCATTTTCTCTTTTTCTTTGTTCCACACACTGCATGCTGCTAAATACAGTACATCGAGGCAGATGGGAGTATATTGCAAAAAGTGTCACTGCTATCATGGTTAGTGTCATCATCAGCTGAATGAGTGCTTGTTACAAGATGCATCATGGTCTGGATGTGTTTGGCAGTTTCTGACAGGAGCAGTGATCAATGACAAACAGCTGAATTTGCAGTATGACTCACCGTGGTGCATGATGGTAGATGTAGTCAAAGGATTCTGTCTACACATCAGTCTGTAATGGAGTTTCTGTCCTCGTTAGTCCCTTTGCTGCATTTACCGAAGGTATTTTTGAACACAGTTTCACTGCTTCTCCTAAAAAACACACACACACACAAAATTCCGCCTCTCTCCCTCCCTTTATGCCCCAGATGCAAAACTTGGAGTTGTATATTCATACAGTTAGGGGAAATGATTCTGTGCTGATTTTGTACATTTACCCAGTGACAAAAAAAGATGAGTCTTTAATTTTAGTAGTAGGTCTGCAGACCTGCTCACCAGGTTTGCACACACTTCAGGGGGGGATTTTTTCCCACTGTCCTCTGCAGATCCATTACACCGTGAAAGCTTTATGATGTTTGACAGCCTGCTCCTCCAGCTCCCTCAACACATTTCCTGGGTTTGTAGATGACGTTAATGTGCTTGTCCTGTACTCACTCCATAGATGCTATGGTTGTGATTCAGGTCGTCGTCATTGGGGCGTATCCATCCATATTAATATCAATGCCCTGGCTGAAGAGAAGGACGTTCTGACTTAAGTAAGTCCCCTTGCTGTTGTAAAGTTCACTTGTTCCCTTTGAGAAAAGAAAAAAAAAAAAACACTCCTAAAGCATGTTTCTTCTCCATATTTGATGGCAGGGTTGGTGCTCTTCGGGCCATGGGCAGTACTGATTCCTCAAATATAGAAACTTAAGTTCAATTTTCTCTCAGTTCTTCTTCGATTCATCTCCGAGTCCGAAAGTAAAAGTCAGACCTGCCCGTCCATGTGATTTCTTTACACTGAGCATGGGGACTTTACAGGTGCTGGAGGAATGCAGTTCTTCACAGTGTAGTCTGGTACCAGTTTTTCTTGGTGATTATGGCTCCAGCTTCCTCACTGTTGTCATGAGCATGGAAACTCCACTCTTGTATGGAGCCTAAGACAGAGTAAGATCAACAGTTATTTTATTTTTCTTCTATTTGTGAATAGTCAAACCAACTGTTGACATTGTATCACCAAGTTGCTCAGTGATGGTCTTGTCTTGCAACCCTTTCCAGCCCTTGTGAAGGTCTTCAGTCTTGTCCGTGTCAACAATGGCCAGCTCCCTGGTGTTGTTGGAGAGTTTGGGGATCTGACTGATTGCTTCTGTGGACAGGCACCGTTGATGCAAATAACAGTTGAGAGTTGGAGCGTTCCCTCTCAGCCATGACACGAGGATCAAATTGTCACTCCTCAAAAAGAAGATCACTTTATTACGTTTTCAAATGCATATTTCTGAATTATTTTTGTCTTATACCGTTTCTCACTGTAAATAGAAAAAAAAAACACCATTAAAATGATAGAAATATTTTGTCAGTGCAAAAACATACAAAATCAGCAGATGAATTAGTTTCCCCTCAATGTGTGTATATTTAAATTTTTTCTATGTATCTACATGCATGTACGTTTTATTTGCAAAATGGAATTATATTTTTTCTTTTATTCATTATTTTTAATTTTTACAGACAAACATACATAAAAAAACTGTCAAGTTAAAACACTGGAAAGAAAACAACAGAAATCAATAGCTTTGAACAAGAATATTGACTGTTTGCTTAAATACTTAACTTAAATAAAATTTTAAATTTCATATAGATGGTCAGTGGTTACACGGGTTGCTTTTTTTCAACACCACGCCTGAGCTGACTGTAAAGCTTGTGCACCCTCTCTGGATATAGATCGGCCAAGTAATGACAGAGGAGGACGAAATAGAAAAAAAAAAAAAGTTAAGCTCCTTTGATAAATTATTGGATATACAATCTATTGTGTAGTAATTTTCTTGGAGTGTAAAAAATACTTTGTTCAAGGTGCATAATGAATATTACATCATGCTGAGTTTTGTTAGTAGGAATAACAATAGTAGAGGCTAGTTTTCATTCTGAGTGCAATAAAATGGGTAAATGTGCATTCTGTATGTCAATTTGCTCTCATAATGTCCGATTGGTCAAACCACATTAAATTACGTCTAATGAGTACAGTTGAGATGCTAGAGTACTGTTATATTCTGTGACGGCAGGAAGACAAGCTTGGTTAAAACACACAAAAGGACATTAAAAGTTACACCACAGAAGTTTTCATTCATATCCAGATAGTGCAGATTTTTTTTAAATATATATATAGCAAAAGAGTCAAAGCAACATTCCATTTTTGTTGTAATTTGTCTGTCCTGTTTTGCCCGCATACTCCTTTTTTTCCCTCCCTGATGCTGGAAATGCCAACACCTTTAGAGGGGTTACGAGTATCTCTCTTTTAAAATAAAACAACAAAAAGAGACACCAAATAACACAATATATTAATAATTTTAAAATAAAATTGTCTTATTTCCTTGTGGTAATCCAAATAGAACTTTTCAAATTTCTACTATGACTCAGCTGATACCTTTTTATGGTTACATATGTTTTAAACATCAAGTCCTTTAAACAGGCAGGGCTTCCAGGAGGACAGTTAAATAAAAAGGTCCTAATAGGAGTCGCTCACACTAGCAATGAACTTCTTGCTGAAGCAAAAAAAAATAATATATTGAAAAGCTAAAGAAGGGAGGAATGAAAAAATAAATAAATATCCTCCTCTGTCACAAAAAGGAGGCCTCAATTAAGAAAAAACTAAAGGCAGTGGCGCTCCTACTTGATGCCAACAATCATAGAGTAGTACTAAGATTTGACATGACATATGCATCCCAATATATTTTGGTTTCTTTTTGTTGTTAATCGTCTAAAAATATCTACAGTATCTGACAATATAGCAGGCAATTTCCAGAACATAGGTTTTCAGTAATAACACACCAACATAACTCTGAGCCCCAACTTCGCCTGTCTCCTTTAAGAAACCAGGATCTCTATGAGGTTGTAAACAATTACATTCTTTTTAAGACATAAATAAGTCAAAGTAATTTGAGCCATTGAAGCAGGAACAAGGCAACATGCCAACAAAGATAAACTCTCTCTAAATATTTTTTATGAATAGAATATATCCCATAAATGCTATCATCCCTATTATTGAGTTGCCTTCCTCTTTTCCAATAGGTGCAAAACTACTGTGCAAGTAAAGCCCCTACCACCTCAACACACATCTCTCTCTTTATGGATGAAAAGTAATTTTTACAGTCCGGTACATTGTTCAAGCCGTACAGCAGAAGTTTTGCAGGCCAGGAACTTGAAGCTGTCTTTAAATTTGCAGTCCATAGCAAGGCCCATCAGGCCATCCAATCAGAATGAAACAACTCCATTAAAATCAAAACCCTTTCAAATAAAACTTGGGTAATGTACATTCATGCAGGAGCCATAAGAATAATAACAATAATAATCAGAATAAGAATAATAACAGTTGTAATTTAATTTAAACTATTACTGTATCTGTATTAACAATATTATTGAAGAGAAGGAGTTTAAGGAGCGTTTAAAGTCTGTTCTGTTTTGTGGTTTTTACTTCTCAGTGGTCTCCGTCCTCTCCTTCGTCCTCTCCTGTGCCACTGCAGACACAGTTCAAACATACGTGTAGCAAGCAGCAACACGCCTATACAGTACATGCTTACCAGTACAAGAAAATAGTCAGACACACCATCACGGCTGCCACCATACACATACAACCACAAAAGCAGGATGGCTGTGTAGATTCTGTGGCTTTAAGCTTTTTTGATTGTATGTTATTCTTTTAATCCTGTAATATCATTAAGAACTTTTCAATTTTAAAAATGATGGGGAGTTCTATGGGCTCAAAGTTACAGGATGGATGATTTTCCACAGGAGCTGCCCTGTGTTGGTGGTGTGGGGTATTTTAGGGAACAGGGATTTTAGAAAGTGTATGGTCACACTTTAAAGTCTGCAGGAGCATGAAGAGGTCCTCTTGTACCATGGGGGAATTACTTCAGAGGTCAGAGCTAAGTTTGGGATCAGGGTTAGAGGCTGGTCTCCAAGCTGTGCAGAGGACTGGCGGGGCTGGAGGAAGCGGCAGATTTACTGATGTCGATGGTGAGATTGATGCCGCTGTCGATGGCGTTGTTGTTCTTGTTTGGAGACGAGGGCTGGCTGGAGTACTTCCTCCTTCTGCGGGCAGAATCATCGTCCGTGTCATCAATGAGGGGGATACTGGGCGTGGAGTCATCAATTCTAAACTCAGGATGCGACATAAAATTGTGAATTGATGTTTTTGAGTCTGGTTTTTCCAGGCCTTCGTAGAGGGAACTACGGAATGCATTCACAACTCGAATCTGTTGGAGAGAGGAGAGAAGAAAAAGAAGGAAAACCATGAGACAAGATGTTAGAGATTCAAAAGAAGGATGGGAGGGAACCACTGACTGAGAGAAGAGATGGAATTAGAAAAGATGAAGTGTAGAGAAGAGCAAGGGAAATCCTCTGACTAGAGGATGTGGAAGTGGTGAAAGAGGAAAAAGTGAGGAAAAAACAAGAGAAGAGGCAACTGTAATCTTTGTTCTGGTTGCACAACATGACTAGAGGTCACAAGTCACTCAATTTTTTGCCGTGCACTAAGGAAAACTGTGAGGAACACAACCGTAAAAAAATACAACAAACTCATACATTTCAAGGAAACCAAAGCAACACAAACGCTCGTTGTAAGTATACGCTTTAGTCCAATGTGCTGTATACCTAGAAACAAGCCACGTTAATAAATGGAATGCTCACGAAAAAAAATTAAAGAATATCACATGCAAGTTTGAAGAAAATCTGGTGGACAAGATCAGAAAGGAGGAAGGAGGTTAGATCTAAGAGATCCAATCAGGTGACTGAAAACGTCTGAAGGTACCAGAGCACTGCCTGGGATAATATCCACACAGACTCTGAATGGGACATGAAAACATACAAATATAGCACAGGGTGGGTGAAGCATGGTCCAAATTCAGAAAGTCAAGTTTGCATGAAGGTGGCTCAGAACAAGCATCGCAGAGTAAATAAAAGTCATATCAGCACAAACACAGCAAGTTAAAATATTGTGAACACAGAATTCAACAAAGAGTAAACAAACTACATGCAATTAGACAACAGGATGGCAGAGGAGTGAACACTGAAACACAAATCGCTGACACAAAACATATAGTGAATGAGGTGAAGTTTCAAAATGTCAGAGGTTTAATGCTCAGAGCATGTTCTAAACTCCATGCAAGTCTGAGTAAACACTCAAGTACAAGCCCCAAAACAACTTTATAACACTTAAATAAAACTGAACTGTCTTTGTGTGTTCTAAAATATGTCATAAAATAGTCTGAACAACTTTAATGCAGCAAAATGTCTTCTATATTTTAAACTTAATTAGATGCAGATGACACACAGATTTATATAACCAAATGAATACTAGCATTTTTAAACAATTATTGCATTGCAGTGATGAAGTTCTAGTTCTGTATTCTAAAGCAGGGTCCAGCAAGTCCCATTACCCTCAGCTTAATAAAGCAGTACAGAATTTGATAAATAGACAGGTATTTAAACCCTCCAAGAAAAAGTGTATTGTGCTTGCATTTAGGCTCGATTTCTCTTTTTTATTTTTATTTTTTTATTGTTTTAGTCTTTGAAAATTGGTAATTGCCATAAATGTTAACAGCTGCAGTGTAGCAGTACTTTTGCAATGTAATTAATGTAACTGTAATCAAATAGAGTATAAGACACATAAAAGACAATAAGACAGAGAAGCCTTGATACATGCAGCAGGGACACTGACAGTTATCACTGACTGAGTGTTAAAAATAAGGTTGGGGGGGCGTACATCTATTTTGCCTCTGCAGGTAATGTATGTTTCTATGGCAACATGGTAATAAACCATAGTGCACCGGCAGAATGAACCATGGATTCCAGGTAACATTTTGTTTTGCTCACAACAAATAATAGTAACTCCGGAGATTTAGACTCCGTATAGATGGAAAAGTATGTGAGGGATTTAGAAAGAAGAGAAGATGTTGCACTTGTGTAAAGTCATACAGGATTGATTGTTTTTTTCTGGGATGCTTTAGGACCCTCTTAAAACAACAAGCAAAATTGTTATTTAAAGAATCAAAAATAGACACATTTACTATGTTTTATTAAAATTATGTTGGCCTCTTGTCAATGTTAATTACTAAACTAGTAAAAACCTGAAAAAAAAAAAAAAACAGATCTTGCCACTTTTACTTGAATGTTTACCCAGTTGTGTTTTTAAACTGATTTGAATTAGTTTCGGTTAACATCTGTCAATACACAGAAATGGGAGGATGAAAAGGGATCACACATGGGGGATGAGCAGAGGGAGACAAACTCACAACCTGAAATGTCACGCCGTGGGTTTCACCCTTAGTCCTGCGCTCCTAGCACTCTGGGAAAACAAACACACATCGACCAATGAGAGGACAGTACACCCAACCATGGGAGGAAATATAAAGGTGAATCTGAATTCCAGTATGAAAAGCAAAAAGACAGAGGAGAAATGAAAAAAGCAGATAGCGAGAGAAAACACAACAGTCTTCAGAGATGCCAGCCCTTCAATGGCTGCAATAATTGATTCCAAATTGAGTTGTTGGCGATGAGGGGGATGGCATCCCTGAAGCAAAGAGAGCAGACAAGCAGACGGACAGAGTTCTGACTCACGGCCAGTAGTGGGAGGAGCAGTAGCAGCAGTAGTGCTTGTAGGAGAGGAAAGGGCATTGGACAAGGACACGTGACTAGGACTAGAAACATTGGTTACATCCTGGGTCTGGCTGGTGGTGGATGACTGACGTCTCAGAGCCCCTGCCCCCTGAAAGGAGGTGCCACTCTTGAAGGTGTTGACTACTTCAATCTGTTGGAGGAAAGTGGGACAAGAGAGGACAAATGGCTGCTCAGAGTGACACAGACTAAATGGCAACACAAGCGACTGGATAAAGGGAATACAGTGGTGCAGTCAGACACAATGAGCAGCCACAGGTAAAGGTGTACCTTCCCAACTTTTCCATTGAAAAAGGTTGTTTTTGTCTGGTCAAAACCAAATATATATATATACCTAGCTGGGTAGCCACAAAGTTTGATGTGTGGTTTTAAGATTTCTTTTTTTTTTTTCAACTTAAAAAATCTGCCCTCCCTCCCAAGAAAAAATGCATAAATAAATAAGATAAAGGAGATTAAAAACATAGTAGAAGTCTCTGCAAAGCCAGACACATACAATCATCCATGCAGTTTGGATCTGACAATTTCAAATGCAGATATATACCAAAAAATTTAAAGTAGTTAAAAACGTAGGAATTTAGAGGAAAACTGTGGAAAAATTTCAAGCAATTGTTCACCCTTTTGCACCATTTTTTGACCTGCCTGGTCAAAAAACATAAAACGGTAAAAGGGTTTAAAAAAAGGTTTTAATGGGAATCACCCTTGAGTGAACATTTTGGTTCTATATTTATACATGTGTGGTTCAGCACTTTGTATTTGAACATTTAATTTTTGTAATAGGTGTACATTATCATTTACTCAATAAAATAGGTTTGGACTCCAATAGAAATTTTTTGTCAAACATTTCAAAGATTTTTCGTATGGTTTTAGGTGCAAACTCACCCCAAATAGCTGTGGAAACTAGTTTATCATCAGCTACTAAATATTTAAGATAAAAAAGTATTGAGGTATTAACACCTGATAACTGCAGTCTATTACAGTTCTTGGCTAAAGACAGGTGCTCAGAGCGCAGGGTTTTAGAGAAATGCCCAGGGATGCGTGGATGGAGCAAAATACCACTTTGGGGAAGGTTATTCGGGAGGAATATAAATTATAATTCACTTAAAAGCTCAAATTTTGCATGATATAGGCCCTTTAATGGTTATTTACGTGCTTACTTTCAAAAAATGTACTTTTACTGAGTTCAAAATGAACACACAAAAATGCTTTAATTAAATGGATAGAAATACAGAAATGGGATTATGTCATGAAATAAAGATGACTGATTCTCATATCAAACATTTTTTTTAGAATTCATTCAATAAATTAACATGAAGTCTATATTTTTATATTTAAAGGGAAAATGTGACATTTCAGCGTTTTCAAGTTTTAGAAACACCTCGCTGTGTGAAATACCAAAAAAACATTTGGCTGCCATCGGCTCATGTGACCATAAAAAACTAAATAGTGTAAATGTTATGAGTTTGGCTGACCATGGCTACTTGTGTAATTATTTTAGGGTCTTCCAGAATTAATTTGTCTTGTTTCTTTTGACCAGACAGAGTATGAGGGATATGTGTTTTCATTCTCAGGTGAAAATGGGTGCATTGGTATACTGCAATTGAAAAAATGGTTAGGGATGCAAAGAATTAAAAGGTGTAAAAACAAAAAAACAGTTGGTGTAAATAGTTTTCTTTTTTCATACAAGCATGGCTGCATCTGCACAATGGCATGACACAACTTCACCCACGATCACTAGCAACACTGTGGTGGGATGACACCAGCTTCAACACCATGAACAAGTCCTAAATTTCACAGTGACACCGGTCTTGAAAATGAATAACAATGAAAACTGTTAATGAACTTTTTCCTGTTAAGTTTTATGCTGAGGTAGGATTGTCCACAGGTCCACTTTGGTGATCGCTGACATCCATGGGGCCTCCTCCTTCCTAAATGAGTCACCTTGAGATAAAAGACTTTAAAGCTGAAACTGACCCCAAAAAAATAAAAAAAACTCACAATAAGGTGTCTTACAGAGGATGAACATGGATAATATATCAGACAGACTGATCTCCATTAATTCTCATGACATAAGAAGCAAATTTATTTTTAAAATTATTTTAGGAAAAATATTTCGTTTTGTTTTTTTTTTGGCCTCTATAGAGTATTTGTTCTTCACACTTAAAAAATAAATTGCCTCTATGGCAAACTTGCCTCTTTCTGATGCACATCCTCACCTGTGTCTGAATGCGATTGAGTCCTCTAAACCACAAAATTTGTCCTCTCCTCAGCTCTCGCTCTGCATGGTCAATTTCCTCATTTTCTTCGTTCACATCCTCTTCTGGTAACTCATCCTTATGGGTCAATTGTCCTGCCCTCCGCAGGAAGCGCAGCTTGAGGTTGGGTATGGTAGCTATCACCTAACCCAAAGAGCATACAGAGAACAGTTAAAACAACTCATTTCAAGTCAATAAACACGTAGGAGGCTGTGACGAGTCAGAAAGGGAGCAAAGAAGTGGGATGAGCAAAAAATGATGAAGAAACATGCTTGCTACCTGTCCCCAGACAAGTTCTCCAAGCCCAAGGAAAACACACCACATCCATTTCTCCAAGTTCAGGGGTTGACAGCTGAATGGCTTCCCTCCAAATTGCACAATCACAATCTACACAAAGCAATGCACACAATATAAACATAGAGACAATAAAATCTTTTCATTTACTGGACTGGGCATCTGGGTCTTCCAAACATACAACAGACATAACTTTGATATAATTAGATAAGGATGTACCTGTACTACAAATGTGCCAAAAACAATGGAGCAGAAGATGGGGTTCCTAAAGATTCCATCAAAGACATTCCTCTCTCCATGTATTTTGCGGGCATTGATCTCATTAAATAGCTGCATCATGACAAAAGTGTTGAATATAAGGGTATAGTGTTCTGAAGGAGGAGAGTGAAGAGGGGCATCGCGCCCGCTGTCGATGTCGAAAATCTGCTCACCTTTGGAAAACAAACAAATGAATTTGAAATACATTTGTCGTCACTTTTTTTCAAATCTTTGCAGTGTCCCATAATCATATTAAACCAGAAAATTCTGCACATACCAACAAATAGAAGCGTGAAGATAATAACGAGCTGATAAACTGCATGTCCTAATATGTTTTTTGTCATAGTGCTGGAGATAAGAGGCTTGTTGCGACCATACGGCTTTCTCTTCAGCAGGGACTCGTTGGGAGGCTCTGTTGCCAGGGCCAGAGAGGCAAACGTATCCATTATCAAATTTACCCACAACATCTGCACTGCTTTCAACGGGGAATCCTGGGAAAAAGAAAACAGATGTACAGACATCGTACATTTGCAAGTAGTTTTGTGTTGTCTTTTATTACATATCAGTTAGGGGTGTAACGATTCATTTCTACAACAATTTGATTCACATCATAGTTGCCGATATCATAGTCAATATTGGCTCAATTCGATTCCGATTCAATCCAATTCACTGACCTAAAATCAATCCAGAAAATCCTAAGCCAAAAATGTCAAATCCATTCACATTTTAGGTTCCTAAAGTTCAACCCACTGTTGTTTTTCCACATCAAAATAATCCAAAGGGAACATTATTAGAACATTCTACAACACAGTATGGTCACATGACTTTGCTAAATTGAAATAACTTCCACACATTGAACTGGAATGATGGTTTGAACATTTTTGCTGCCATCACGTGTGTGTTGTTCGCTGCTATGTCACTTGGTCGTTTTTACATCATAGTCCAAGTCATCAATCCAAATAGTTTTTTTCCCCAATATTGATATATTCAATTTATTTCAATTTTAAACAGTTTTACAATGGCATAGGTTGATTTGATTAATAACTTACATCAGACAGGTCAACCTGGTTGGATCTTAGGAATACAAATTGATTCATCGATTAAGTCGATTAATCGTTACACCCGTAATATCAGTACATGTACACATCTGTACACTAATAAACACCACTTAAGCTATTTAGTTTTATGTTAGACCCTACATGGGCAAAATAAAGACTAACTGGCCACATGTGAACAGACCAAGAAAAAAATTGGTTGTGCTTTTTGTTTTTTTTTCCAGTTAAGACTTCAGAACTATGCCACAGCCAATTTAAAAAAAAAAAACTCTTAAGAGAAGAAAAGAACATTTAAAGACATCCTCCATTGTTTTCCCCACCGGGCAAGGTGTCCATTAGACATTTTGTGTCTATTGTTGTTATTTTAAAATCCCCTAAAATAACAATGCAGATAGCAATAGGAACCAGGTACAGCAACTTTCACCAAAGTGATTCCCTCTTTAGAAACCATCTTTAGCATTGTGGATCTTTTTTGCATGCGTCTTTACCATCCTCTATCCTCCATTACATTGTCAAAGGTTTGAAAGTTGGCATCTAAAACACTCAAATCCACCATTAACGCATCTTCTCAATTGCTCTTTATCTCATTTAATTACTATATTTAATTAACTATAAACCTCCTAGAGAAAATGGTGGATTGCTTACAACATGCAAGGCATGATGGGACCACAACACTCAACCCACCTTTGGGGAAATAATCTGCTAGAGGTCTAAACAGGGATGTTCAATAGACCTTCATGAATAGATGTACGTAAGATGCACAGGTGTTAACGTAGAAAGGGTAAAATTCGACACCTGTAAAATCGCTGTTTACCTGTGTAATGCAGGCTCCAGTGAAAGCTACTATGACAGCCACAACATTGACAGTGAGCTGGAATTGAAGAAATTTGGAAATGCTGTCGTAGACATTTCTTCCCCACATAACAGCCTTCACGATGCTGCTGAAGTTGTCATCAGTGAGGATAATGTCTGATGCCTCCTTGGCCACATCTGTACCAGCTATACCCTGAAAGAGTCAGACAGTCAGACAAACAGAAACTGCTTTCATTGTCCCTAAACATTCTAGCTGTGGTTTAAAACGTAAATACAAATGATACAAACAATAATCAACATAATTAATATTTAACCCAAATATAAAATAAAGCCTCACTCCAAAGAAAAGTGTGTTTTTGGAGTTTTAAAATGTTCCTGTGGCAGTTTTCTGATGATGGAGGTGGGGGGTTGTTATTAGGTCTGGGTTGGGGGCTCTATTTTAATTTTCGTGTTTTTTTCAATGTGAAGGACTATGTGTTATGCTTTCATAGGAAAAGTGCTATATAAATAAAGTTTGATTTGATGAAGAAAATTAAGATTAAAATTGCGTTTCTGTCAATTTATTTTTTAAATTGTTGCAAATCAGGAGCAGTGGCAAAAATGCTGTTGGAGAATCTTGCGGGTGTTACATTGAAGCTACTATGGCAAGTCACACAATCACTGCTCCGCTCCATTCTGTTGCATCTTTGTAAATTACTGGATCCATGTACATTTTTAAATTTTCTCTTGTGCCCTCACATTTGGCTCAAATGTACAGCTGAATGCCTTCAATATTTCTCACTGTGTTTGTTGCACCAATAATGTCAGGTTGGGGGTGTGAGGGGCTGTAAGCTGGTGGGAGAGCATGTAAACAGATGGATGATGTGGAAAGGGCTAGGCTTACTAATATAATAACTTATTAATAATAACAATAAAATGTCACACTGCATTTGTGTTTTTCAGAAAACTGGCACATTGTCAGTCACACAGTGCTCTTTAAATGTCTTTAGCAATTCCTTTAGGGAAAACAAGATGCATAGGCAGCTGAACCAAACTTTCATTTTTACTGCCTTGGTCCCAAGTAAAAAGTAAATGGGAAAACAAAACATGATCTATATTGGTAATTATTGTCTTCTTGAAATTAAAGAGAAAATGTTCAAATCTTGTTTTTTGTCATGCCATTTTATTTTCCACTTGCTAATTTAGGATTACCAACAAAATCATGTTTATTCTTTAATAAAGACGAATTTTCAAATTGAATTAGTAGTCTTTTTTTTAAAGTTTTTCACGCATTTATAAACTATTTTAGAGGCCGGGAGTTTGCTCTGGCTGGAAAACTGTACAATCATGGAAATCCACTAGGAGGAGCTCCTATTCTACTCAATTGGTCTTAAAAGAAACCCTGAGAGGTATACTGTACTGTATGACACATGCAGATTTCTACAAATGATGTACTTTGTGCATGTTTTGTCTTTTGTGCAAAAATGATAACAACAGCTGAATTGCTTACCATAGCAAACCCAACATCTGCTTTTTTGAGAGCAGGTCCGTCATTTGTCCCATCGCCTGTTACTGCAACCACTTGCCTCTGGTCTGCCATAGTGCTGTCAATAATGCCTGTCAAATACACATCCAGGAGAATATGCAGAATAACATATCAATTAATAAAGTCAACATTTTTTTTATTAGTTTGTCTGTCTCAAAGAGAAATCACTGTTATTTTCCTCTAAATTACCTTTCACAAGTGTATGCTTATCAGTTGGGGAGGATCTGGCCAGAACTCTGAGTTTGGGCCATACTTTGTCAATGCGTTCTTGTTCTACCTGGAAGCACAGATAGATATTGCATGCATAGTTTGTTTAAAATCGTAAGAGGAGTGCCTTCTCGTTTCCTTAGCATCAATCTCTTTTCCTCCATCTTTGCAACTCATCCAGCAGCTGTTGTACCTCTCCTTTCTCATTACGGATCCTCCTGTTGAACTCCTTGCCATCGATGCAGAGGAAGTCTTCTCCTGGATGGATGATGCCACACTTGATAGCTATGGCCCTGGCTGTGTTTATGTTGTCTCCTGTCACCATTCGCACTGTGATCCCTGCTCGCTGGCACTTTTGAATAGCATCAGGCACCTTAACATGAGCATAGACAGTGTATATAGTATAAAGAATGGTCAGGTGAAAACTCTCATTAAAACCAAATACTCATCGAAACCATTAGTCTTTTTCTTTTAATACAATCTTGCCATGTTTTTTATCCTAAGCATAACCATGCCAAAGGTCAGTTAAGGCCCTCTTGTGGGCATCCTCATGGCAATAGTTCATTAGTTATGCCTGACCCTAATCAGGGGGCACTTTTAAAACTGTATGGAAGAGCGTGTAAATGCATGGATGATGCGAAGTGTGGGCGGGCTTACTCCGCACCAACAGTTCTGCACACAAATCAGAGACTAATTTCTCTTGCCGCTCTGGAGAAACTGTGACCTAGAAAGTGACACAGGTTTTTTGATTTTGGCTAAAATGCATAATCATAATTAAAATACCAATGACAACACTTTTAAACTAGTTTAAAGGAAAAAGGAAGTGGGACTTTAAGGAGGATTAAGAAAACTTTCCAGGAGGCTTTAGCAGCTTTCATCATCAACAAGTAGCAGGAACTCTTGATTTGCTGCCTTACAGTTAAATGGCTGTTTGAAAACAATTTAGCTGTAGGCTGGTAAATAAAAACATTAAATTTTTTAAGTTTTAAAACATTTTACTTTTAAAATAGAAAAATGAAAAAAAAATGAACATGGTTTATAATATAATTTACACACACCAGTGTCTTTTCTAAGCGCAAAATATTTTAACTAAGATTTCAGAAATTTTATTAAATGAGTGATGAGTGCACGTTGACTGTACACTATGTGCTATAATACCTTCTTCTTGGTAAAGGTCAGTGTGGGCGAGTTCTACTTTCCAAGCCCACTCAGGAACAACTGTGCTCATGTACAATAACAAGAAGTCACATTCATTTGAATGTTAAAAATTCATCGTGCTGGATCTTTTTGCTTATTTCAAAAGTAGCCAATGCATGCTGTATTCTACAAATATACTCAAGAACATGTGTGAACCATCCACATCCATGTGGGAGCCTGCCAACACATACAGGTCATCTAAACACTTGTGAATACCAATATGGGTAATCAAGTCAATACATTATCACAAAAACAGCTTCAAGTGTACAGTTAAACTGAATGTAAAATTTATGATTTGTTGGAAGGAGGCAAATGATTTAAAAGCAAGCTGATTTAAAAAAAAAACTGCAAAAAGATGCATGTTTTGACAAAAAGTGCAACTAAACAAACACACTATTCTCCTTTTTTTCATATTACTTTGACTTGATGACTCCCACAAAGAAAAAACATGTTCCTATTCAAATTCAATAAAGCAACTCTGGCTGCCCGGTCATGGAAAAAAGGAGATGAACATTTTAGGTGATGCTAATTAAAAAAAAGTGTGGCCCGACAGGGGAAAAGACCCAGGCAACAGAGTTTCAACAAAAAAAAAAGCCTCTTTAGTCCTTGAATGTGCTGTAAATCTGAATGTTTTCCCTTTGTCTCCTTCCAGTCCCTGTCTACCTCCTCCTCCTGGGGTCCATCATCCCACTGACATGAAGCTCGTTTGTAATTTGTTTATTTCTCTCAGACTCCAACTCCTTTCAGTCCCTGTTTCCTTCTCAGTGCCTCCTTCCCACCAGCGTATCTCTCTTGGGTAGCCTCATACAGCAGCCAGTTATTAAAAGAACATCTCATTCTACAGGAAGAAATTACAGACTAATACACAAACACAAAACATGCCCATAATGTCTTTGACCTTTTCTGTATGGAAGAAAGTCATGCACCTTTTGAGCAATATACATGGAATGTTATTAAAAGTATGATATACTTTTTTTCTATATGAAGATTTATAAACGAGACAGATTTTTCATGTGGTCACTATTAATGTTTGATTTAGCATAGGGTAATACTGTGATTTGCATGAGTTTGATATTACATACGGCTGTTTTGGCTTCATGTTTTTAGATAGATTTATCTTTGACTGCTGCCTTTACTGCACTGTTAGCACGTCTGATTTAAGTACAAATGGTTACATGAATGAATCAATCAGAAATTGTGAAAAAAAAAGTACCCAGTTGCAACAAATTACAAGATTTAATGGCTGTGATAGAAAAGCTGAGACAACGTCAAACAAAATGAGTAAGTAAATGGTAGAAAGCTACAAATGACAAATTGGGTATTTTTCTAGTCTTGTTGATGACTAAGAATGCTGTTGCACCAGGAAAGGATTTCAGTAATCTTCGTCATCGGACTCCTCTTCTTCTGCAGACTCCAGCCAGGTTAGCTTTTAGTTTACCGGAAATAAGGCTTTTCTGATACTTTTTCTCTTTCGCTAGAGTTTATCCCATAAAACATGAGAGCTTTGTGAAACAAATGTCTAAACAATGATCCAACTTAATAGTTGCAACAAATTCATATTTTGTTTTTAAATCATTTCTTGATCAATCTTATGGATAAGTCATATTTTATTGAAAACAGCTAATTCTGGTGTGATTTTAATCTCATCATTTTAAATGAAACACCGATACAATAACTTAGATGGATTTTAATGAAGACATTTTTGCTTTCTAAATCAACTTATAAAGAATGTCAGAGTCAAATGATTGACTTTGACAAAAAGCTGTTAAAGTGACTACTTCCCTTACTTATGAACTTAATTTACATTACTCGATGATATTTTATTTAGAATTAAGTTTCCGGAAGAAATACATATTACACCTCCTTTGCTCCTGTTTCTAAAATTATTACGTTAGAAGTCCATATTATAGTTTCTATGTTTATTTAAATCCATCCGTTGATTTTCAGTACCCACTGAATTCTTTCAGGATCTAAGGGGCCCTGGAGTCAACCCAGCTACTGTTGGGCAAAGGAGGTTTCCTCTCTTATCCAGGACCACACTCACTCACCCTCACATTTATGCCTAGTATCAATTCAGAGTAATCAATTAACCAAAGAAGCATTTTTTTGGACCCTGGGACGAAGCCAGTGTGCTGGAGAAAACCCACACATGCACCAGGAGAACACGCAAACTCCATACAGAAAACTTCCAGCCAGGATTTGAACCAGGACCTTTTCGCTGTGAGGCAAGAGTCCAAACCACTACACCACAGTGCAGCCCTCAGTAAATAAAGCTGTGCTGACAATATTAAAAATGTCAATTATGAAGATCAAGTGTCACATTCGCACTGAGATTCCCAAGTTGTCAAACTTTCCTACCTCTGGTCTGACAGGGTCCTCAATTCCCACAACACAAATAGCGGTGAGATCATTGAGAATGTTGTTTTCATCATCCCAGTTGGGCTCAGGATCATTAGAAAAGTCACGGTAGGCCACACAGATGGTTCTGAGGCCTTCACATGCCATGGGTTCGATCACCTTCTTCACCATTTCATCTTTGTCTCTTGGACGGAAAACCCTCAGCTCACCCACTTCGTTGAGGATGTGGCTGCATCTGCAGACAGAGACAATCAGAGAAAGGCTTCATTCTTTTGTAACTTTTGTATTTTTCAGCCGAACTTTCAAGGCCTAAAACTTTTAAATATGCACAAAAAATAGAACACACTGAATCACAAAATTAAACTCAGTTTCATGATTTCAGAAAAAAATGAAGATTTTTAAATGTTAATCTAAAAAAATCAAAACATTACGAGCAAAGAATTAGGCCTTAGATAATTGTTTTTTTATTTAAGAAGGTTTTGTTTAAATGCAAAAAAACGTCTTTGGCATTGTCATTTTGTTCACAGCACAAGCAGCACATGATGCTTTTCTCTGCAGCTTGAAAACAATGTGACTCTTTTTATTTATATGTAGTTTTTTTTTTCAACCATAAGAAGTCAGTTTTTGTTTCACTTGTCATCCCAAAATAAATCTTTCCCACATCCTGTCATAGACTTTACGTTTTTTTATAAGAGTTTTTTAGGGAGAGCCAGAAATTGCTCCTTTATGAGTCTTTTTAGCAGACTTTAAAATGTATCAATGTGCAAAAATGCTAATTTTAAGGTGATTAATTCCAAAACAATATATATCACTAACCATGTTGTACATGTCAAGTATAAACAGCCTATTAAGTTAGAGTGTTTACATTATATTAGGCTGTGGTCCCTCTGGATACAGAAGCGGAGTGGACAGGAAGTGAAGTGGAATGAGCGTGTCTCGAGTGGGCCCACTGAGAGCATCTCTGAGAGCATCTCTAAAGAGCCAGATTCAGAGCAGTTTCACCTGTTTTTCAAACACAGCCAGAGCTACTAAACTTCATGTGCACATGCAGAGAAACAAGCAAGAAGAAACTTGGTAAGAAGAACCCTAAACATTTATATCAATCTTCATTGTACAATCATACTTGTTTATTCACATTCTTGCTTGATTGTATTTTAAAATCCTTCTGTGATTAACTTTAATTTTTTATTCATTTTTAGGACATCTGCATTTATTTTAAAACACAAATAGTCCTTCCATTGTTTTGTGTAAACACATAAGATACTGTGTTGAGTGCAGTGGCTCTGAAAAAATAGAACCAAACCTCATTCCTTCAACTGTGGATGGCGCACTGCTTCTTTAAATTTGGGATCATGCAGCAAGTGGATCCACATGACTGATTACAAAAGACATTGTTGTTTTTCATCAGGACGGGTTTGCATCTGGTGCACTTTAGCGCCCGGTGGAACTGGGGTCCTTAGTCTCAAATGATAAACTTTCTTCTTTAAAATACATTAAACCTACGGCTGTTTTGCACAGTTTGCAACAAAAAGGACACTGCAGCCCGAGTGGTGTAATTCAGTTAACTGTTGAGAGGCCTACTGGGAATGTTCCCCATACTCCAGTCCAGTCACTCTAGCTAAAGATTTAATTACATGTTCATTTTACAAAAATATACACATAAACATAATTTTTTTTATTGTAAAAAAGAGATAAAGAACCAACAAAATTACACTCAGGTTTGTCTTTTTCTGAAGAATTATTTATCTAAATCAATTATTTGACTAATTGTGGTTCTCAGTGATGGATTCCTGCCACTGTTAAGAAAAGTGACCTGTGCGCAGAACCAAAACACCACCAAAGGTATAAGGGAAATTAGCATCAGATAAAAAGTAAAGTTTTTATTTACTTCATGATGTGTTGTGGTAAAAAAATGCTATAGACAAACTACTAAGTTAATCATACAAGGACCACAAAAGAAAAACACAATTGTCTCTAACAATCTTTTCATCCACACTTATATACATTTGTGACACCAAATGCAATTTATCTGATCTATTTTTAGTCCCATGAATGTACTCATTCTTGCACTCAGGTGTTTTTACAAATGCTGTCATTTTTAATTTTTTTGCCAAAGGTTTTGTTATTTTACTGTTAGTAAAAGCCAAATGAAAGTGGAGCACAACTGTTGAGCTTTGTGCAAAAATAGCTCACACTGGATTCAAACAGGCTTCAAAGAGATAAATTATGGTGTTTTCAATTTGCCCCAAACAATAAAACTACTTTTTTTTAAACGATTAAAAAATACTCACTTTTTAAGTACAATTTCAGAGGCTCCTTTGCTGTACATGCGGAAGCTCCCATCAGGAAGTTTGATGACAGTACTCATAGACTTCCGAACTGAGTTGAAGGTGTAGACTTTATAAAGCTTTTCTTCTGGGATCTGGTTTCTAATTGGCTGGTAATCACGTTTCAATTCCAAGATCAAACCTAGCAGACCACACTCTGTCTTGTTGCCCACTTGCTTTGGCAGACCACCTTCCTTATCTGGAGGCTGAAAAAGAAAAAAGATTATTTTTGTCACTTAAAAATCAACAGTAACATGCTCGATTACTTTACCCTTCACACATATTCATATTTTTAGCTTATTTTCTACGTCTCTCTAGAGACAGTGCTGATGGTGATATGTATTATTGTACACTGAGCAAAGGAAATTCCCTTTTTATCAGATAGACCTGGCAAGTGTAATTCTTATAAAGTGGTGAGAATTAACCAGGTGAAAGGGTTTCTGTATGTGGGAAGTGGAGGAGATAAATGGAGTCAAATTCCAATGTATTTTTATTCATGCAATCAGGTCAGTTCTTCATGATCTGGATCTCTTTGTTTACATATGGGTTTACACATGTGGGTGTGTTTCTAAGAACACAACCCTTTTTGTACATTTTCCCAGAAATGGCACACACTCATGAAATCCCTTGTCTCTGATTTTTTTGATTTACACCTATTACAACTTCCTTATGAAGTGAAAGGCTGTGTTGTTTATCAATCTTATGCCTTAGTCAGATGCACCTGTACGTCGGTTGACCCATATGAGTGCTGCGGGTCTGTCCGGACCTGTGGAGGGCTGTAGGAGCAGTCGCATCTTAAAGGGAGTGCAGGTGTGTCATGAAAATACCATTGTCGTGCATGTGGTACGTGTATCGTAAAGTATTTGTAGGACTAGTGTAGAAATGTAAGTTGCATGCATTTGTGATGTATGGGTGATGCAGTCGTACGGCCCCCTTATGCTGCAATCGAGTCATTAATAAGGTGTGAGTACTGGTTTTTTGTCGACCACGCTCAAATGCTACACGCACAAGGTGTGCAGGTGATACATAAGTGCCCAAAGGATGGCCACACAAACCAGGCTTGGATTGTTTTTATTTGCCTCATGTCAGTCAGTCTGCAAGCAGGAGCACGCACTTATCACGTGAACAGCACCAATGGGCACTAGCGCACAGGGCTTGAGGGTTGAAAAAAATAAAACAATTTGCACGACCGAGTCTCACCTTCATTATGTTACCAAAAGTATTCACCTCACCTGCCTCAACTAACATATGAACTTAAGTACCATCCCATTCCTAAGCGACAGAGTTCAATATGATGTCAGTCCACCTTTGCACCAATTACAGCTTCAACTCTTCTGGGACGGCTGTCCATAAGGTTTAGGAGTGTGTTCATAGCAAGTTTTGACCATTCTGGTGAGGTCACACACTGGTGTTGGTAGAGAAGGCCTGGCTCTCGGTCTCCACTCTCATTTATCCTAAAGGTGTTCAGGTCAGGACTCTGTGGCCAGTCAAGTTCATCCACACCAGACTCTGTCATCCATGTCTTTATGGACCTTGCTTTGTGCACTGGTGCACAGTCATGTTAGAAGGGTAAGGGGCCCGCTTCAAACAATTCCCACAAGGTTGGGAGCATGGAATTGTCTGCGCTGTTGATCATTTTATTTGAATCGTGTAGTCATCTGATGACAGCGCGCTAAAGATGGAAAGCTTAAAAAAATAAAAAAAAATAAAAATGGGGTCCAAACAGAAAATGCAAGAGATGTAGAGGGAATGAAAAAAAGTTCCTCTAAATGGTTGAGAGACAGCAGGTACGTTATAGCAGTGATAAAAACAGCCTATAGCAGTGACAAACCATCACCATCCTGCTGAAACCATCACCATCCTGCTTCAATGACTACCGCCCCATAGCACTAACGCCCATCATCATGAAGTGCTTTGAAAGGCTAGTCATGTCACACATCAAGTCCACTCTTCCCCCCACCCTGGACCCCTTCCAGTTTGCATACCGACCCAAACGATCGACAGAGGACGCCATTTGTTCTGCTCTCCATCCAGCTCTCACCCACTTAGACAAAAAGGACGCATATGTGAGAATGCTGTTCATAGACTTCAGCTCCGCATTTAACACAATAATACCACAGCAACTCATTTGCAAACTGGACAAGCTGGGTGTTAACACCCCCATCTGCAACTGGCTACTGGACTTCCTCAGCCAAAGACCACAAACAGTACGAGCCGGCAACAACACCTCAAACACAATCATTCTCAACACCGGGGCACCCCAAGGCTGTGTGCTTAGTCCGCTGCTCTTCACCCTGCTGACACATGACTGCACAACAACCCACAGCACAAACCACCTTGTGAAATTTGCAGACGACACAACCCTGGTGGGTCTCATCACCAAGGGCGATGAGACCAACTACAGGGAAGAGGTGGATCTGCTGACAAAATGGTGCAGAGACAATAACCTCCTGCTAAATGTCGGCAAGACAAAGGAGATTGTTGTCAACTTTCAGAGGGGCCACACTCAACACCTGCCACTGATCATTGATGGTACTGCTGTGGAGAGAGTGAGCAGCACAAAATTCCTGGGGGTTCACATCAGTGAGGACCTCTCCTGGACCGCCCACACCACATCATTGGCAAAGAAAGGACAACAACGTCTCTACTTACTGCGGAAACTAAAAAGATCAGGTGCTTCACCAGCCATCATGACCACATTCTACAGAGGAACCATCGAGAGCATCCTCTCCAGCTGCATCACTGTGTGGGGGGGCAGCTGTACACACAGCAACAGGAAAGCCCTGCAGCGCATAGTCAACACAGCCAGGAGAATCATTGGAACACCACTCCTCTCCCTGCAGGACTTATACATCACCCGCCTCACCCGAAAAACACTAACAATAATCAAGGATGCACACCACCCTGCACACAACCTGTTCAGCCTTCTGCCCTCAGGGAGGAGGTACAGGAGCCTCTGCTCCCGGACCACTAGACTCAGAAACAGTTTCACACACCAGGCCATCAGGATGCTAAACACGCTCTCCCCTCTCCACCTACCCACCACCCATATCCCCCCATGAACAGTGCTCAAACGAACCCCCCCCCCCCCCCCCCCCCCCCCCCCCCCGCTGCCTTGAGACACTGCCTTAAGTGCACTCGCACTTTTATGGCAAATTGCCTATGTTGTATATTGTAAATTGTATCTTTTTCTTTCTTTTTACTTATTTATTTTATTCTAAACGTATACTTTGTTTTTATTTTTCTTCTACTGAACAGACACGAAAGAGTAAGAAACGGATTTTCGATTCATTGTATGTGATGCACATGTGAAGAATTGACAATAAAGTTGACTTTGACTTTGACTTTGACTTGTAAACATTCAGGCTAAAGCTACCAGTAAAATGGTCACAAGTATCTTGCAACTGTACTGAGCAGGATTTACAGTATCACTAATCATGAAAAAATAAAGGAGCTTGTTGTGCTGATTTTGTTTCAGACAGACAAAAATAATTTATTTAACTATAAACTGAAAAAGTTTTTATCCTATGACTGTAACAGCACTAAATAATGATAATAACTCCTCCTATTTAAAGAGATCGGGAGAAGTATGTGTGATGGTGGGTCAGGTGGTACTTTTGTTTCTTTTTATATTGTTTAAAGTTTGGATAATTATTGTTTTTTGAGTAATATTTAGTTTACAGCCTATTGCTTTTAATATCTCTTTGGCTGAACGACACTTTGGATTTTACTTCAACATTTGGAGATGTTTAACACCAATGAATACATAAATATATGCTATTCTATCCCACCACTAACTGATATCCAACAAAAACACAATTTACAATTAAAAAAAACAAAACTATTTTTACATATAGTTTAGTCACTGCATTCTTTTAAAATCTTCCTAACACAAAATGTATATCATACAGCTGTGAGGATGGAGAGAAAGACGAGAAAAGAGAGAAAGAATCAGGACAGAAGGAGGAAAGAAACAGGTTGGTCTTATGGTGGACGTTCAGGGCAAAGCCAGTTAATATCAAGTCAGTCATTTTTAACTTCATTTTTAAATAGTATTCTTCATTTAAAAAATGTGCATTAGCAAGATGTTGAATTTATTTAAAACATTAAATAATCCTTGCTTGGCCATGTGATTTAGTGGAGAAAAACACAGGCAAGAGGTGAAGGCAGAAGTGAGTTTGATGATGCACCTGATAGAAAAGAGAGCAGTGTTGACTTCAGGTAGGAATAATGAAACTATTGAAGCCATAAAAACCTACATATTCATTCTGGTTCAAATTTCTGCTGACCACCTGTTCACTGGGGCCTTCTAGGAACATAAGTACAGGCATACATGACTAGTTAGTCACAACAGAGAAGAACGGGGAGAGAGGTTGGGATGGCGATGACAACTAGAGAGAAAGAGAGACAATCAGCTGATGATGAAGAGGGAGAAGAACAGAGAGGTGCAGAGGAGAGGGCTGGGGTATTCCTTCCCCAGAAGATCCTTATGTTGTGAAAGTCTTCCTTATTTTCTTTTAGTTTAATGAGACTCTCCCTCTCAATGTAGATTATGGCCAATGAAGAAAGACATCATTGGTCTGTTCTGTTTCTACCTGTAGAGGTTTACCCATTTTTTGCCCGCAGACAGTCTGTATCTACCCGTAAAGGCAGTCGTGACTGAGGCTTTGACTAAATGATCAAGACAATTAAGTTAGTATTATCAAGACATGAGGGTAGACAAAATACAAAAGACATTTACCCAAAAAAATGTTAAATTAGAACTAAACCAGGAAGTAACATTGGTAATAAAGACCTATTGTCCTCTGGCCAGTTAATCCATGTGTGTGCACACCTCAAAAAAGCAATAAACATAATTTGGTAATACATCCTTTCAAATGGGGAAGTTTCTTTACCTCTACATAGAGATAACAGTTTTTTTTTTATTTTTTAAGGAAGACGTGTGATACAGTATCTGTTAAAATCTGTGCATGCTCCTGCAGCTGCTACAGTACAAATACACAGTTGCGTGTTTATGTGCAAGTATGTGAACGTGGTCAGCTTGTTGAAGACTCAGGATTGCTATGGTAACACTTGGTAAATCACACTTGGAAGATGAGACTTAAAAGAACAGAGGGTGCACTCTTCACCACTTGGGGATTCTTACTAGCTGGCTCAGAATATTTTTTGTTTTTTTTCATAAAATTCTCACTCATCTCACTTCACACATGTCCTTCATTCTCTTTGTAATCATCTTCTTTTCCCAGGGTTTCTTTATTAGTAATATTACTGAGTCTCACTGGATTAAAAAAAAAAATCCCAAATGTCAAACAAACATGTAAGCACAAAAACATATATCTAAGCAATGTTTTTTTTTTGTGATTTAGCTTCAAATTCTACACATTAACCAGAATTTAACACACGGACAGAAAAGATGATGTGGATTAAGCCTTAATGCCATTCAAAACGTCTTTGCACATTGGTACATTTCTAAAATAGTTGGGATTACAGTTTTATAGTAGCTGTAGTAACTGTAAGGCAGGGGTGGAGGGCCAAATAAGGAACTTGACATTATACTGGGGGCCAATTGTGGTGAGAAAAATGGATAAACAGAAAAATGTGTACAGTTAACCAGGCCCTCCAGAGGTTGCTGCCCGCAGATCGTCTACTCGTCTAGTAATTGTATCATGTAAGAGACTTATTTCTTCAAACTTTTTCTTTTGCTCTGGACAAACAATGTCAGCTACTTTCAGCATTGTTTTTACAAACTCCCCATCATTTAAAGGATTGCTACACCGGGCCATTTCCAAAGCCACAACGTTGATAGCCTCTGTCACAGCTTCACTGGATTAGGCATTTTTGTAAACATTATCTGCTGTGCAGCATAGCCTTGTTGTAGTTGTTGGAGCTTATTGTTTCGGTAAATTTTTCATAGTTTTTACAATTTGTAACATAGTGACAATTTTTATAGAATTTTTGAGCATTGGATTTACCTTCTTGTAAATAAGGCACATGATTTTATCCAGCCCTTGAGGTACGACAAATAAGCATTTGTCCACTTATCTTAAAAGGGACTTTTCTTCTCGCCAACACAACGTTTTTCCTCAAAGAAACCTGCTCTGGCTCTCTTTTATTGAGGGCCACAAAAAATCTTCCCACGGGCCGCCATTGGCCCCCAGGCCACACTTTAAGAACCCCTGCTGTAAGGTTAAAAATGTTTTTTCTCTATTTTTAATAAAGTAAAATTTTAAATAAACATATCTAAATTTACTTTGGCTGGAGGCATAATATTTACAAAAAAAATACATTCATCTAGGTAATATTGAGAATGGTGGTAAGACAAGAGGACGAATTGATTGAAAGTGCTGAAAAAATGTGTTTATAATTATTCTGGAATGCTGTCTAACTTGACAAAACTTCAATTAAAATATTTCTAATCTCATCAACTAAGGGTTTCATTTTTGTAAGTCTACCGTCAGTACACATGGCATCTATATTCACTGTCAAAGAACAGTTTATCAGGCACCTCCACACAAATGCACCCACAAGCAGAACAGCCTTGGCCTCACGCCGTAGCAGACAGCTTCAGTCTATGCAATTTCCTCCAAAATAGATCAGCTACGTCTCTGTTCTGGACCTGAGCACGTCTGTAACCGAGATAAGTTACAAGAGTGTAACTTAACTTTTTTTAAAATTACAATATTTTTTCTGTTTAAGATGCTTGTTTGCTGTCTTCAAGTAAAGTCTGCTTTTGTACACCTGCTACAGTTATACCACTCAAGCAAATTAAGTCTAGTTTTGATTTTACTGCTTTTTGTTAGAAAAACATTTAAAAAAAAATTATTTAAATTTTAAAGATCTGTACATCCTTAAAAGAACAATTTAGGATGGTTCTTTAAGAATCTTCCCTTTTCCTATTCCCAATGTTGTGGGAAAAGTTGTGATATTTTAAAATGATAAATTTATATTTTATAAAAGACAGGCTTTTTTTTATTTATTTTTGCATTTGCACTATGATACCAAAAGATTACTCACCATAAAGATAGGCAGATGAGGTTTTTTCCTATTTCCAAGTGGGAAAAAAAGTCTTTAAATATAATAAATTGCTAAAGTAGGAAATTAACATGCAAAAGAATGAAGCCCCCAACTCCAATTGAGATGATTCAGCAGCTTTTTGAAAATGTAGAGAAACTTTTAACTCACATAATAGTAAAGATTTTAAAATGTCAATTTTTGTCATCAGCATCACATAAAACGACAACACAACTTTTCACCTAATTCCTCCTATACCATTATCTTTAACTTTGACATCAAACTGTTATCAATGATCAGGATTAAAAAACTCTAATGAATTCAGTGAAAAACTTGGGAGCTTTTCGGAAAGCTGCACCTGCTTGTAACAAATTTGTTTTCAGGTCTCTTTTGCCCGTACCATGAGCATGCCACCTCCCTCAGCATACACACTCAGCTCACCAGAAATGTTTTAATTTTGAACAAGAGCACATTTAAATACAAATCATTTTATTATACATCACATTTTGTGGATATATTATAACAGTAGTTTATTCTGCTTAAATGGGAACCTGTGACAATATGTGTAAAAGCTTGGCTCAAATTTGAGCTCGGGTTAAAATAAGTTAGCGTCATAATGTCACTTCTTTAGGTTCTGCTATAGACTTTGGTTCATGACAGGTTTCTTTCCCCATCCATGAATTTTTTTTTTTTTTTTTTGACGTAATCGTTCTTTAATCCACTGTCCAAAAACTGCAAGTGATTAATAGTTTCTATGTGGCCCTCTGTGTTACAAGTGGCTCAAGGAAAGCTTTGTCGTCCTAATGTTTTGGGAAAAAAAGTGGTTTTCATGGTGTTTTTTGGACACCTAAACCAAACTATTATTCCTGTAGAAACTCTATTTCAACCTAAAATAAAGCAGATTTATTCAAAAGTTTCCCTACTCCATACAAAAAAACACAAATATTTGAATTTCAGTGAGTATTGATGTGAGCTGGCTCAAGCCTTCCTTACTTGTTCCCACCATCTGCAGAAGCAGAGAGTAAGAGACAGAAGAGCAGGGGTGAACTGCAGAAAGGTTAGGCTGTTATCCAAAATCTCATTAATCATTAAAACCTAATCAGAGAGTGGGTGCATCCTTACCTAATAAAGGGACTTATCTGTTATTGTCCAGCAGTGAGTCTCGCTGAAGTATAAACACTTTCTATTGAGGCTGTGGTTAATAACAGAAATAATGCCGTTTGCTAATAATCAGTGATTACATCAGGAAGACACTGCCCATCATTGGCTAATGACAGGATGGAACAAATGGCCTCATTTGCCCTGTCTGCTGGTGAAAGGAAGAATAGACTCCCAGTCAGAAAACAGCATTCAATTAAAGTTCTTAAATGTAAAGAACTGCATAGGATACATTAGCTTTTAATTATTTTTGACGCAACCCATTCTTATGTGGTGAAGATTAGCAGTTTGTGAAAGGGATAAAAACATAATGTAGTTATGTTGTAGAAGAAGCGTTTTAATAGTTCAATTCAGAAAATGTCATGTACTTGAGTAAATAAAAATATCTAAATTTACTTTGGCTGGAAGCAGAATATTTACAAGAAGGTAAATTATGGTTGAAATATTTAGAAATCAGAGAAAAACAGCAAATAAAGGCAGACATGACTACATTGTCTTTTGTTTCAAGAGATTCTTTACGGGTTGCGGTTGACATGAGTTTCCACGCACAAGGATGGTTTGTTGGCTTGGGTGTCCCAGCATTGGCATGGCTGAACTACTGCTGGCATGTCCTGCCCTGGATGTGGCTGAGGACCAGCTGCCCTCACCCTGGCCCTTGGGTGTTCCTGCAGGCAAGGACATATGCCGCAGGGAGCTCTGGCAACCTCACTTCCTATTCTACCTGGGGCTCTCCCTAATCCATCCCTCCTGTTCCTTGTCACGTTCTCCTTTTTCCTTAACTTCTTTGACTGTTTTCACTTATTTTTCTTAACTTTCTTTCTGTCCTACCCAGGAGTCCTCTATTGCTTTCTTGATATGATTGTTCTATTCTTTCCATTTGAACTCCCTAGTCTCTCACAAGGTGACCCACTTTCTCTGGCCTCCTCGTTGTTTGAGGGACTGGATGATATTCTTGCTTTTCACACTGCTGTAACCAGGCTAATGCCTTGAAGCCTTGCTAAGAGGGAATGAATTCAGTCCATTAAAAAAGACATGCCATGTGATTATGGTCCCTTCAATGTCATATTTTACACTTCCTGGCTTTTGTTCTTTTAATTCAGGATTTACTTCCTACTGTCTTTTTACATTGAACTAGTCTTCCTCTTTGATAGCTTAAACAATTTATTTTATTTCTTTGAATTTTCAGAGTTCTTTCTTCGGCTGACCTACATTATGACCAATCAAAATTCAGGAAGACATGAAGAAGACTTTCAATTTGAACGAAATGCAGTTAACATTGCCATGCAACTGATATTTTTCAGTTTCACAGCCTTATCTTGTACAATCAAACAGGTTACTTATACCTTTTAATCATGTCAGGAAGATCAATCACAACCTCTGAATATTTTTCTGTAAATGCTTTTTTCCTTCACTTTTCTCAATAGAAAAATATGAAATTCTAAATACAGAAAGCTGTTGAATTAAGTCTTTGTGCTGCAAATCAGTAAACCAATCATCTGTACCATTTTACTTTACTATAAGTTGTTGACACTCCATCTCTATATTTACATTTTAATCAACAAAAGTGAGGTCAACAGAAGCATGAGTTTATGTCACGTTGGGTTCAACCATTAAAGTTCCACTTCAATCATCTTTTGATCTTGCAATAGCGTTCCAGTGGTCTTTTATTTATAATTATGCTGCTTTTAGGCAAAACCAAAAAAGCCTGAGCCGTCTTCTAAGACATAGTTTCTGTTGAGCAGCAACAGTTCATCAGAAATTCACCTTTCAGTTGTGAGCGGGATTGTTGGCGTGGAGTCATGCCGCCCTTATTTCCCATCATTCCTTTGT
Source organism: Oryzias latipes (assembly GCF_053564925.1). Lineage (NCBI taxonomy): Eukaryota > Metazoa > Chordata > Actinopteri > Beloniformes > Adrianichthyidae > Oryzias > Oryzias latipes. The sequence goes on from NC_136241.1 coordinate 11,385,964, forward strand.
TTATGAGCTGTCTCACTATCTTACTCCTCCTCATACCCCCAAGCTAACATTACCAATGCAACAAAAATGTCGACCAGTATTTTTAGCTATCGATCTGCTCCTGATTCACAACGATTTGAATAAAGAAGTATTTAGAAATAAAGTTATATTCTTTGCTTTCTTTATATATCTCCTCCATCGTGAGAAAAATGCTACAATAACATGTTAAAAACACTAAAAACACAATTTCCAGTGGAGTGGGTCTTTAAGCCCTGTGGCTTTATAACAACCTTTTACTGTCATTTTAGCTGTAAACTCTGGAAGCACATGAGAAAAGATAAGAGAGAAAAAAAGAGATCACATATATCATTACAGCTCCTAAACACACAGGCAAACTACATTCTTAAAGCTGAGGAAATCCAAAGCCCTCTCCCATCTCCCCTCCATGCAATGCAATATCTTTATGACCTAAGCATGGCAAGAAACACCCACTGTAATTATACAGAGCCACTGCTGCTCATTGCAAAACAAAAGCAAGGCAGTTTTTGTTAATTACAAACTATAAATTGCTGACTGTATGTATCAACAGCCTTGTGCAGCAGCTGATTATTATTTACATAGCAACACCCAGTCTCTTTTGAATCTATGCTAATTAATAAACCCTGTAATGGTGGATTCTCATAAATAACATCACATCTTGTTCTGTAAACTCCCAGGCACCAATGGCCATGTACGGAGGTGTTTAATCCCTCTTTCTTCCTTTAAAAGAAAAGTGACCTGAGCAGGTGGTTGGAGCGGCATGAAACTGAGCTCCAAGGACATTCACACAGCCTTCCTAAACACATACCACTGCGCTACAAGAACAGTGCATATAAGGAGAGTGCAAGCCTCAACCCCCCTCATCCTCCCCACTGTTGACGACAACACGGCTAATACGGCTCATCCATAATGAACAAACTAAGTAGGGAAAGGAAGAGAGAAAACATTGAAACCACCCTTCAGACCCTGTGTTTTGCTGCTGCCATGGGGAATGTGACATCAGTTCAATGACATCAATGAATGCTTGTTGAAATTCTGAGTAGTCCTTATGTTTGACTTAACTACAGTGTACATGTCAGGCAAAATAAGAAGATAAAAATTAAATTTATTCACTTTTGTGTATTATTTAACTGATTCCTGTCTGCAAAACCATATGTGTCCATGTATGTGTGTATAAAGCATTCTTATACTGCTTTTTAGATGTTTTATTGCCTCAACATGTGTATTGTGTCCTTTGAAGATGAGCATTCTTCAGTTGTTACTGTGGTCTGTTTATGCTGGACAGGAGAGCCATACATACATACAGCAGCGGCTGTATTATGAAGCCAGGGAGCACAAAGGGGATTGATATTGGTATCAAAGCCTGCCTCTTTGCCTTTGTGCCTTTGTGTGGTGGCTATCAAAGACTCCTTTAGCGTCCCACAGGATTGGTCTCTTACATAAGAACACACCAGCCAGCATACTGCAGGGCTGGAGTAGCGTTGACAGAGTGGAGGTGGTTGGGGGAGGGAAGGTAGGATGGACTACATACTGTTTTTCTCAGAAATCAATTTTGCATCCAGATTTAATATTTCTTAATTTATCTGTCATTCTCTATTTTAGGTATGGGTCTCTAGAAATAATGCTCACATGTAAAATATGTTGGATTAAAGATTAAAACATAGAAGGATAACGATTCATTTGAACAAGGATCCAATTCATGTCAAAATGTGTGGTTGCCAATATGATTCACAGTCAACACTGGTTCATTTCAAACGATCCGGTTAACTGACCTATCTAGGACATCTTTAGCAAAATATACATAAAAAATGTAAATTGATTTATTGACTAAGTCAATTAATTGTAAACACCCCTATTAAAACAATTTTTCAAACTGTATTACAAGAAGAAAATGCAATTTGAAAGAGTAGCCTCAATATTTTAAGTTATAACACTTAAGATAAAACGCAGATGTACTTACATTATGCCATTAGTCGTTTTAAACGTAAACTGTATAAATATGTCCAGAGTATGACTTGCAGAGATGACTTTGTTCTTCATACATTATAGTTACTATATCAGCAATCATACCAACACACTGCAATATATATATATATATATATATATATATATATATATATATATATATAGTCCATTTCCGTCTTGTTCCAGTAGCCCACTTTCCATCAGGGATACCCTGCAGGAATAATAAGATGGCCAAAGGAAGAGATACAGACCACGGATGTTAAAACACGAAAGCTCCTCACCATGCATGGAGGGTTCCATCCCAAATCCAGCACCCTGAGACTGTATGCTAGCCGCAAGGAAGGAGGCCGAGGACTAGTGAGCGTAGAAGACACTATCCAGGATGAAACATCCAAGATGCATGAGTACATCAAGCTCAAGGCCCCAAATGACAGTGTGCTCAGTGAATGTCTCAGGCAATGGAGAGCAGAAGATACAGTGCTTGAGGACAGATCCTCATGGGAGGACAAACCCCTGCATGGGATGTACCACCGGACCATAACTGAAGGGGCTGATATCAAGAACTCCTACCAATGGCTAGAAAGGGCTGGCCTACAGGACTGCACCGAAGCGCTCATCCTGGCAGCCCAGGAACAAGCCCTGAGCACCAGAGCGATAGAGGGTCAGATCTACCACACCAGACAAGACCCAAGGTTTGGGCTGTGCAAAGAGGCGCCTGAAACAATCCAGCACATAACCGCAGGGTGTAAGATGCTGGCAGGGAAAGCATACATGGATAACCACAATCAAGTGGCTGGAATAATATACAGGAACATGTGTGCAGAATATGAACTGGAAACCCCAAGGTCAAAATGGAAAACACCTCTGAAGGTGGTAGAGAATGAGAGGGCAAAGATCCTGTGGGACTTCCAGATCCAGACTGATAGGATGGTAATGGTGAACCAACCAGACATTGTAGTGGTGGATAAAGAACAGAGGAAAGCCGTTGTGGTGGATGTGGCAGTGCCAAGCGATGGGAACATTAGGAAGAAGGAACATGACAAACTGGAGAAATACCAGGGACTCAGAGAAGAACTGGAGAAAGCATGGAAAGTGAAGGTGACAGTGGTGCCTGTGGTAATTGGAGCACTCGGGGCAGTAACCCCCAAGCTGGAGGAGTGGCTACAACAGATACCTGGAAAGACCTCAGACCTCTCAGTCCAGAAAAGCGCAGTGCTAGGAACAGCTAAGATACTGCAGGAACCTCAAGCTCCCAGGCCTCTGGTAGAGGACCCGAGCTTGGAGGAGAAACCACCCGCGGAGGGTGAGAGGGGCGTTTTTTTCTTCTTCATATATATATATATATATATATATACGTATATATTTATGAGGCATCATCATGTTGTGGGTCCCCGCTGCTCCTCCATGAACCGAAGCGGATCGCCTGAGGCAGTGAGAGCATCAATCAAGAAACTCCAGTGCCCAGGACAGAGCTGCACCGGTGATGAACATGAAACTGATCAAGTCAGACATAGTTTGATAAAGAGATGACTAGGAAAAAAAAGCTCAGTGAAGGTGGCAGAATGCTACGGAGTGGCAGGTAAACAGGAGCAATTATGCTTTTATGCTTTAGAGAGAGCAGTTGTATTTTTAGCAAAGAGGAAAAAAAATCTGATCGATAAGTCAATCGGCTGGCATTCAAATCTGCTGTTAAATTTATATGTGGATCGAGCACAACTGGACAATTTTCGTAAATAGATTGGTAGTTTCAGTAAGTGTAATATAATATGACAACTTCATTGCAGTAGATGGAAGATTAAAAAAGAGAATGTAAGCTGATGTCACTGGAGGATGACTTTAGGTTTAATTGCTGCTTTCTTCGGTTTGGTAAATATTTTTATGAGTCAAGCTTGCCAGCTCATCATCTTGTTGACCTCTGTAACTATGACGATGCTGCAGAGTCAGCAAATCATTTTGAAGTAATCTTGAAGGCTTCTAAAACATCTTGTAATTGCAGCAGAGTAGAGCAAAGTCACACACAAACAAGCAAGCATGAATACTTGGATTAAAAAAAACACACAATAATGTTTGAATGTGAAAAAAGCTAACAAATAGATAAGATACTAATATTTCCTTTCTACTCAGAACAGGAATGTTTAGAGAAAGTGTGATAAAAAATATATATAAATTGGAAGACAACGCTAACAGTCTGAATGACCCTTTGTCTTAAGAGATCCAACAATGAACTTTCATGTTTAGCTCTTTGCCTGTGCCTGGAGGGACAGGAAGTGAGACCTTTGGGATGCTTCAATAGCACGTGTCCCCTTGCTTGGTGCAGCTTCTGCTCAAGTTCCATCGTGGCATTTGTCAGTTGGTCAGACATCAATGAACAGACACAGCTGGGTTTAAAAGGTTGATAACACAAACACGCACACAACTCGAGTGCGCAATAAATGTAACTGAGCAGCAGAGCAGGTGAGTAAACATGGTCACGCTAAGACAAGGGTTGGACAAACACGCCACTCTTAAAGCCAAAGACATCCTGATCTTGGCAGCCGGATAAAACATTTGTCCAATAGCTTTATTATAGAAACAATGTATTAGGCTCGAAGTCTGAGCGCATATCTGTATAAACAGGTTTCAGATCATGTCTAAATATGCAAGGAGTGTCCATATATCTGTCTGTGTTTTATTGCAGGGATGTCTATTTGGCTCAGAGAACTTTGTGTCTGCTGCATTCACAATAAGCAAAAGCCCATCTCTAGCACTTAGACAGATTAGATTCAATTACAGTTTGCTACGCTCTGAATAACTGATAAGACAAAATTACTCAACCTTTTTCAAGGTGACAAGTTGGGTGAATGCTTGTTGAATCTTAAACAGCAGCCAAGGACACTGAAATCAGTTTCGCCAAGAGAAACGGTCGGCCTGCTGACCTTTTTATTGTTTCAGGGATGTTCTTGTCGTCCTAACCATTTCCCATATAAGTGTCAAGCAATTTATAGATTAGATAAACTGATAGTTGGACATATTTAGCTATTTCAGTCCTATCGTTCCAAGTGTTAAACAATCTGTAAGGAAAGCCAGAAGAACATGGAGATCGTCACAACAGCTACAATTCCAGATTACTTACCAGAATCTTTGTTGTGTAGGCGCTGTTGATTGCAATGGCATTGATCAATAAATCCAGTGATTTGGGTGGCAACACTCCTGGGTCTGGGATTTTTTTGTAGTGCACATCTCCAATGTAACACTGCACAGCTGTCATACGGTTGGTGGTCAGTGTGCCTGTCTTGTCAGAGCAGATGGCTGTGGCGTTGCCCATCGTTTCACATGCATCCAGGTGACGCACAAGGTTATTGTCTTTCATCATTTTCTGTTGGTAGGAAATATGTAAACATTCCAAACACTTGGCACTGCACTCAACTTAAAAAAAACATCAGAATCCTAAAGTTCTTGCAAAACAAAATGTATATATTTGTCACATTTTAACTGTCCCCATGGAGAAGATTTAATTCAAATCCTTTAAGAAAATAAAATACATACACACATTGACCACCAGATTTCATTGTCTTCTGACCATTACAATTAAATTAACAGAGTCCATTCAAATACATTACAATGTTTTTACAGTGAAAACTAGGATATAAACATTTAAGACTTAATGTAGGGAACTGCTTTACAGTCCTACGTTTTTGCTGTGTTATAAGAATAAAAAAAACAAACTCTATATAAACAGTACAGACCAAAAGCTTGGACAAAACCTTCTCATTCAAATGAATGGGAAGGTGTGTCCAAACGTTTGGTCTGTACTTATATATATATATATATATGTGTGTGTGTGTGTTTGTGTGCGTGTTATTGTTACTAAGTATGAATGAAATATTGAATGAAATGTTGTTTTTTTTAAGTAAAACATGAACACAAAAAGAAAAATTGCTTTTTTTTTTTTTTTTACTTAACATGAAAAACGTTTTATAACTTTTGAAAGGGGTTATTCCTTTCAAAATAAGACACCCTGTACTACATAGGACCATCTCACCTTAGCAATTATTGTAGTAGGAAGCGTAATATCAGCTATGATAACCTAACTAACTTAAATGAAATCAATAACCTTTTTTTTCTAAATGTACTGCATCAGTTTGTGCTTCCTTACCTTGACTGAATATGCCAGGGAGATAGTGACAGCCAGAGGCAGCCCCTCTGGCACTGCCACCACCAGCACAGTCACACCAATAATGAAGAATTTGACAAAATACTGAACGTAGATAGGAGTGCACTCTGCCATCCATGGGCGCTTCTTCATCACAAAGTTGTCAATGGAAAAATACAGGACCAAGATGGTGACAGTAATAGAAGACATGACCAATCCTGGAAGAGATCGGGAAGATGTCATTTAGAAAAAAAGGAACATATAAAAACATAGTTTACTGGAAATCAGTGAAAGCTGTAGCCTTTATTCCTTTATTGTCTGTTTTTTTAATGGCCAATAACAACCACTGGAGAAAAAAACTGATGGGAAAAAGGAATAAAGAAGAAGTTAAGGCTGTGCACAGAATAACCATTGCAGGGTTTAAACAGGTTCCTTTAACAAAAACACACACACACATACACATAAATACTCATCAGCTATTTTTAATGATTTGTTCGCACCAACTTATCTCTCTGAAAAAAACTTCTGCTAAACCTATGACCTCTAATATTGAAACAATTGATTTCCACACAGCAAAATGTACTTCAATAAAAATTCCTGAACGATTTTCACATTTTCAGAAAAAGCTATATTTGTGCAAACTATTTGTATTGTTTACATATTTATATGTTCTTAAAAACGACATGTATTTCTTGTTTTAAAGAGCTATCTGCATGCAAATTAACATAATACAAAATATTCTTTTTTTGTTAATTGTGATTTTGAATATATTTTTGATATTGTACCAATGTTACGAATTAAAAAGTAGATCTAAACTTATTATTGTTTTTAAGTATTCTGTCTATTTTTACCTTTAGTTTTTAGCAAGTGTTTTCCTTGCAATAACATCTCAGAGAATTTTTCCTGAGTTAAAAATCTCTTTCTTGATTAAGGAGCATTGAGAATTGGACAGTGGAGCAACCCATTATAAAAGTAATGTTCTCTTTAAGATTCCATTATTCATTAAAGAAACTTTTGTCATTCACGTAAATTAACTAAAGAACAAATAAAGGGAAGACAAAGTTGTTGAATAATAAAAAGTTGCTTTAAAAGAGTTGATGTTGAATATCCATTTAACTTAGATCATTGGGGAGTCTGCTGAAATTGAACCAGGGTTAGTAATACACTAAATAATAGTATTAATGTACACATTTTGAAAAATATTCTGTACTTTGTTCAAGTACTATTTGGAGTCAAATGACTCATAATATATTTCAACCCAGATATTGCACTTTAGAATCTACAACATTACTGAAAATTGTCTGGAATACTCACTACTAAGTAAAACAGGTAGTTATTTCAGGTGACTCTTCAACTTTGAATGTACTAAGCTTTTCCTGCCGGTACTTTTTCAGCTCCTCTTACAGCTGTTTATAGTTCTAAAACTTCTTCTCTTAATTCCTCTTTATGTCTCTGCAGCTATCATATTCATCTGCTTATCCATTATTACAATATCTGGTTGGTTTGCTATCACCTGCTTTTTGGCGCTGTGTTGTCTCAAGTCAAATTTGCACAGTTCGCACTTAAGGATTTTGCCTGGTGTGCTGGATCCCTGTCTCTGTGTTCTTGTACTGAGGCCCTGTGTCTCTGCAACCATGATCACTGTATCTGTGCTGCATGTCAGTCCATCCATTTCAAGCAGTTGCTGGGATTTTTCTATTTCAGCCCCTCGGTGAAACATTCCATGTAAGGATTTGTTCTTTCATGATAGTGCATCTACTTCCCTCATGCTCTCCTATTTTTATTTCCTGAGTCATTTACTAAAGCATTCCATTGCTTTTAGTCATCTTCCTGATGCTCTGAATTATCTTTGATGTTTCATTCTGGATGGTTGCTATGAAACCTATTAGTCATCTGCCCTATTTTTTATGAGAATGCTGGATAGGGGATGGAGAGCATCATGCAAAGTGAGAGGCTCATCGGTCTTGATGTCAGTGACTTTAACCTTCTTATTTAGTCACTTTAAAATCCCAGCAGAGTATCTGATGGCTGACCAGACGTAGCTGTGATATCTGGGATCTTGTTCTTTCTGTTAATCTGATTTCTTAGAAGTCTGCTTTCCTTTTAAAGGTATTGCGCGGTGCCTAGCTGCGTCTTCATGATTAACATTTGCCTGTAGGGCACCAAAATATTTGAGACTGTCTTCCAGATATCCTATTCTGTCTTTTAGCAATGTAATGGCAGTAACCTCAATTCCTACAACCTTTCCTTGTATTGTTACCATCCAGACATATTTTTCTAGTCTGACTGCCATCACAATGTCATTGCTATAAATCCTGGTGCTGGAGGGTTTGACAGTCATGGCACATTCTTGGCACACAGTTTGATTTCATTCATGTAAAAGACGGAAATGCATAGCTGTCCATGGCTCAGTTCTTGTTCTTTGCAATAATCTGACTTCTCTGAACTTGCTTAACCCTTAGAAACCTATTTAGCCATGGCTGCCTTCCCACTAACTGTGTATGGTTATCATTTGCCCTCTACTGTGACTACTATTTCTGCCATGCTGCCTTCTGGTCGTTTAATCCTCTCCTTTTGTCTTCAGGTTACAGACTGGACACGGTTTTCTTGTCTAAATGTCACCCCAATGTCAAAGCTGTACATCCTGGTATGGGTTATGGTAGTTTCTGGCAAAAGGAGCCGGGGGTACTCATTTTGTTTTCACAATGTTAAAGCAATGAGCAGACCAATTTTTGAATAAAATTCTATACATCTGTGTGATTATGTGCATGCTTGTTTAAAATGCGCCACACACACCATTTATCTTATCCTAAATATATTTCTGCCTTTTCTTAATTAGGGTCACATGGATTCCTGGAACTTGTACAAGCCGTACACACTGTACCCAGACCATCACAGTGCACAAGGCACACAATCAAGTCTCCAAGAAACCTATGAAACACACATTCATGAAGCTTATTTACATAAAGATTTAGGCCCCTATCTTTCATTCATGAAGAATAAGCAAGCAAAGGTACAAAAACTTGTCGTGCAAAAGAAATAAGGCAAAGAGATGAAGTTTTTTGGGGTTTTTTTTCTTCAAAATGGGAACCTTGAACACCCATCAGATTAGTCCCAAACAAGAAATCTACTTATTTGGCGGTTCCAGTTAAGGGTGTATATTTGACTGTGACCCTCTCATTATTGAAAATGTATATGTCAACAGCATTAACCGCTATATTCTAAGATTTAAAAGTTTGTTATAACTTCAGAAACAGCTAAAAGACCAGAAAACCCTAAATCGAGCACATCAGTAAACAATAAAACAGCTTTGCTAAAAGTACAGTAAAAAAAATAAAAGACCTGTTTGTGGAGTGGGAAATTCTTGTGTGCAAAAACTTGCAGAGAGTTTTACAGCAACGAACAGCCATCTGTAACCGTGGAGCTCCATGAACAAACTATAAATACTCACTATCTTCTTAATGTTGTAATTTATAACAGTCCTAATAATACAAAACCAAATTGTGTGGCCTTCAAAGTGACCCCAGAGTGTGGGGTTATTTTTTGGCACAGGTAAAGTCATCAAATGCGAGACAAAGAGAAATTTAACTAAAACTTTACCGAACTGGAATGACATGATACTTGTTTAAGGATTTTAATGAACTTTACAGATGCGTTTGAACAACAACATCCCACGGCAAAACAGCACACTCAAAAATCAACAAAGCTTTGGAAAAACTAGGCATTAAAAAAAATGAAAAAATTAAAACAGTCTTTCTATAATGAGCTTAATGGAAAAAACCCATAGCTGGAGTTTCTGGGGAAGAATACATTACATTATAAACCAAAAACCCCTTGGGGTCATTTAGCTTCTTTAAGACACAGACAACTGAAGAGAGTATGACTGCAACTGCAAAAACATTTATAAATAATAAAAAATAATAGGAACATTTCGATTGGAGCATTGATCTTGTTCTTAATGAAAGGAGTATCATCTTTTAATGACAGAGAATGGTTCAGAACGTCATGTTTTGATCTTTCACATTAATAGATTTGTCTGTGAGACATTTGCTGTACCTGCATAGCCAATCTGGACAGCCAGCTTGGTCAGCTTCCCTTGCAGCACAGACTTCTCTTTCTTTGGAGCTGATACTTTCTTTTTCTCCTTCTCATCGGCCTCTCCACCTTCAGCACTCTTCAGAGGCTGCATTTCCATGGCAGCTGCTCCATCCTGCTTCTTCACTGTAGACAGACAAACACCCGCATGCACACATCCACATACAGACATACACGCACAAGGAGAAAACAAAAGACCAGACTGATTAGACTAGGTAAATGTCAGAAAAGAACAAACTCAAGTACTTTCATACTTTTAATCTAAGTAATTTGGATGTTTGAGCATCAAATGTAATGGTCCCTGAGGAAAAAAACAAAAAGACAAATTCAAAGAAAGTGTCAAAAGATCGTATGAGTAAGGAAAATTATCAAAAAAAAAACTTTTCATGCACAGCTTCAGTTGGCATACAGACAATGTTCAACCAGAAAATAAATAATAAAATACAAAAGAAATCATTGGAACAAGTGATTAATAACAAAAAATTAAAGAACAAAAGTAGTTTTAAAATGGTGTTTTTCTACGTTCATTAATTCATTTATGTATTTATGCTTTTTTTTGTTTTTCCAAAAATGAGAAATGACTTTAGAACTGAAAAACTTTGGAGATCAATTTTAAGTTCCCAAAGGACTCATTTAATGAAACCAAGCCGTCCATGTATTTAAGCTTTAATCCTGATTTATGGATGCTTATTAAAAGAAGAAAATGTGCTTAAATCTACTTTTCTTGCAACTGGGATTAGAAACTATGCTTTAATTAAAGAAAAAAGAGCATCATCAGGAGGAAACGCCAGAAATACTGTATTGTGTGCAAAAAAAAGAAGGAAAAGTTTGAATAACACAGAAATTTAAAGACTTCTACAGCGAGTAAAATAAATGTGTCAGGGAGAAACTGTTACATTTTCTGGGATTTATTGCATGAATTATTCTGTGGTGTGGTAAACTGTTTCTTAGTTCCACATAGACTAACACATTTAAACATGCAAACATTTCTTAAGTAAAATGGTCTCAGTCTTGTTTTTATAAAAAATAAAAAAAGTCAAAAGTGATCTTTTAAGGCTTTTAATAAGTATAAATCCATTATATCTCATAGTTTTGTTTTACCTTTTTAACACTAAATAATTGTCTCAGTAAAAATATTATTACACAGATGAGCAAATCATTTAAATGACTGTTTTAATAAATCCAAATTTGAATAAAAACAATATATATATATATATATATATATATATATATATATATATATATATATATATATATATATATATATATATATATATATATATATACTAATTTGGTTCAGCATCTACCACAGTAATTTAAATTTAATGTATGATAAATGACATTTATGAATCTTCAGATTCAGTATTGCTCCTATGACCATCATCTTAAAAAATGTTTAGTTCAAAATATTGCACAAAAAAATGTATAAGGGGAGTTCATGGTCAAGCCTGACACATTTACAATTCAATTTTGTGACTGTAAACAAAGTATAAACAGCGAAAAGCACTTTTAAATATATAGATAAGAATAAATGTTTGTTACATCCTTACCTGACCCCCACAAAAGACACACAGCAATAAATTAGTACTATAACAATTACATTAGATAGTAAAATAAGGGAAGAAACCAAATAAAGAAAAGAATATTTAGTCCAACGGTATAAGATGGCAAGAGTAGAGTTTTTTTTTCTTTTGGCTAAAAGGTGCACACAGGATAGCTGAAGGACAATTTGCTGTTCTCTAAGAAAGAACAAGATGTGCCAACAACAAAACAAAGTAAAAAAAAAAAAATAAGATAAAGAAGAGAGAACAACAGATCACAAAACAACACATAAGTGGCAGACAATGTGTAGAGAAGGGCTCTCCTAATTTAATGAGAATGTGGAAAAAACCTGGGTCAAACAATTGGTCTGATTCCCTACCACATACACACCCACCCACACAGATGGACTGGGTCTCTTCAATGAATTAGAACTACTTGGTGTGTTATCAAAAGCAAATGTGGGCTTGAAATAAAACACAGCACAGCAATAACCTTGGACTCTCCACCTGCTTGTGACCCAGAGCATGAACCATACAATGTAAGGGGCGAAGGAGAGAAAAAAAAAGAAGGAGGGAGATGTCGGGGGAGAGTGAAACATATGATTTGGTTACCTTTAATCTGGTTGCTCTCCATATTGCCATCTTGCATTTTACCTATGATGAAGACATACAAGACCATAACAACAAAAATAGCCAAGGCAGACGAGTCAACAAATAATCCCCACAGACATGGCACAAACAATAAAAAAAGCCAAAAGTTACAAATAGGGAGACAGGAAAATGACTTTTAATACAACAACTCTGTGACAGTCACATAAAAAATATTTTCACAAACATTTACATTGAATCCACTCTCAAAGAGGTAAAAGCCGAAACTATTCTTTATATGGTGATTTATCTGCACTAACATGTGGCAGGTTTTGTAAGTAGTAATCAAAAGTTATGCCCCTGTGTCCTTGGAATAGAAATGCATAGATCAACTACAATTATGTCACAGCTTTCATAAAACACTGAAAACTTCCTACTCCTGTAGACTTTCTTATAATCATAATCATCCTACATGCAATATAAATCCTATATGCCCAATTATCATCTGATTAAAGAGAATAAGACAGCAGATAAACATTGACAGAGGAGGTATTTACACCAAAAATTCACACATACAGAACACACAAACAAGACAGCATGCAGTTTGGGAAACACGTGCAAGATCACGCACTGAAAAGAAACCAGAAGTGAAATGTGGAGAATATAGAAAGAAAGAAGGAAAGAAGGAGCACTTGAAGGAAGAGTTCCTCACGTGGAGAGGCTTCACAACTGGAGAAATACTGAAAGCTAAGTGCTAATACTTCATTATTGACGTGGTATTTGCTCAACTGAAGTCCACTTACTTAAAAAGTTCATTCAAACCAACTGGCAATTCTATGGCTGGCTGTTATATTATAACAGAGCTGCAGTAATTGTGTAAGTACAAACAAACAACAAATCCAAATCTGAACAAAGGCAAAAAGTCTTGAAGTGTAAGTAAAATGCTTTTTTCGACAAGTACAATGTAAGACATCAAATTAAGAAACAGAATAAATCAAAAACCCTTAGTCCTGAAAATGTGATGCTGTTATCCTTTGAAACCCTTTCTTCTGATATAGATTGTTGGGTTTTTGAGTGGGAATATCAAAGCTAAATTGATTCAGGGAGAGCTAGGACCAGCAAACTGGAGCAGGGTCATTTTATCCCCACTTCCAGATTAGTCAGTTCCCTGGAGTCACAATAAAGCTGGACCTGACATATTGCTGTCTTCTAAACCGGGACAGCACAAGGTCACTATTATCGAGTAAATTATGCCCCGGCGGTCTTGAGTCTAAACTCTCTGGGGGATTTTCGTCAAGGAGACAAAGACAAGAAGAAAACCAGCGCAAATATGAAGGAAGTTAATCTTTCTGTATCTTGTCATGCTAACAGGAAAACAGGCCCTTTAAATTACCGTACAGAAAACTTAACCAAAAAAGGAATTGGTGGGGATTTAGCCGTAGCAAATCTTTAGGGGGCACTTTCTTTTTAGTTTTATACAAAATGTACATTAATTTTTTAATGGTGTCTTTATTCATTTTATCCAAGATTGGAAACAATACAACAAGAAACACAAGACTGACTTCCGAAACTAAACAAGCATGCACTAACATCAAGGAAACAGTAAAAAATGAATAAATAACAAAGGAAAAACTGAGCAGAAGGTGTGTGCTGATGATAAGAGGAGGCAAGGAGGCAGTCGGAGATGTAGGAGGAACCAAAAGTCAAAACAGAAACAGGTCAGAGACGTTTTGTCAACCTACCATTAATTAAGTTGGCACTGCCTGTGGCATTAATGCCCGCAGCCCCATCCGTGGTTATAGTTGCAATGGGATGGATAGGGGGATGGGAGCAGTCTAGCCAGTAGCAATGAGGGTTGAACATAAATGAACAATAACACACGCACACCCACACACACAAACACACACAAGCCCACCCAACCACAAGCACGTACAAGACAGTGAACAGAAATAACATGGTTATAGCACAAGAAATCAAGCAGATTAAAGCAGACTGTAAATGAAAACTATTGTGGGTGTGTTTTATGGAACAAAAACATGTGTTTGTGTAGGTTGTGACCTAAATGATGTAACAGACTTTGCTAAATGTCAAAAAACAGAGTTTAAAAAGGAACAGGTAGAACAATCAAGAACTCTGCATACATGGGGTTTTAGAGCAGGCTTAAAGGAAACACTATTTCTCAAAAACAACTTACCCAATTAAGCCTACTTATTGAACTTAAATACCCAAATTTACTTTTACACTGTGCGTGTGTGTGTTTTTTTTTTTTTTAAATACAGTGTGAATTGAGAAAAGACAGAAAATATGCTACATTGATTGAAACTATGCTACATTCATTGGTTGAATGCTATAAAGCAAGGGTGTCAAACTCATTTTCACTGAGGGCCACATCAGCAAAGTGGCTGTCCTCAAAGGGCCAGATATATCTTATACATGTGACTAAATGTAATGAAAAATAAATGTAACTACTCCTTAATGTTAAATAGCTCATTACTTATTTATCATAACCTTTTAAAGAGACAATTACAGTTTCATAGAAAACATATATTTGGTTGTTACTCTAGCATAAATCGTTTTCATTTTTGTCCCCTTATTTAAACCCACATAACGCCATTAATGAAAGATCAAAGTGTCTAAGTGAATAAAAAAAAATAACATAAAACTGAGCGAGAAAGAACATGTATGACACGTGTAACATTTTACAGAAAAAGGCTGCAAACAGCCTTGCATCCAACTGGTGGTTTGATGACAACAATTTATACACACATAAGACCTGCAAACATTGAATAATTACAGCTACACATAAATAATATGTTATCAACTAAAGAAAATTTTTATTTTAAGACATTAAAAACTTTTATGCTCTCGCGGGCCACGTAAAATGACATGGTGGGCCACATTTGGCCCCCGGGCCTTGAGTTTGACACGTGCTATAAAGCATTCAAGCCATCGTTTTCCCTTTTCTCTTTATTTATAATTGTATCTTCCGCCATTTTTTGGTGCTTAAGTCCTACAATTTTTTCAGCTATTTTAACCATTCAACTATTAAAATTTTCAGCTCTTTCAGCTATTTCCAGCTATGACTTTCGGTCCTCCAAATCCTTGAACTTTTCAAGATATTCCAGGATTTCCAGGATTTTTGCTTCTATTAAAATACATGGGGAATCCTTGGTGTAGAGGCTCGCTGGTTCTATACCTGGCACTAGCATTTTTCCCAAAAATATATTTTTTGTTATTGTGATGTTTTCACTTCTTTATTTATGGTCAACTATAATCATTTTTGTCTTTCTTTCTTTCTTTTTTTTTTTTTTGCTAATTGCTACCCTTTAGGCTTCATTTTCATTCAGCATTATGGCATTCAACCCTGGATTTTCTTCTGGAAAAGCAGTTCCTTCTAGTAACTACATTGTGATAGTGTGACATGTTCATCTTTATATTTTTGTACAGGTTATGGAAATGTTCAAAATTCATAAATATCACCTTGAAACAGAATTTTTTTATGATAAATTAAAAACTGGTTTTGGCACTTACAAAGTACAACTGTATAAATTACGATAACTGTATGTTAGTTTGTTGTTAATCTTTGCAAAACCATGATTAAACAATGAAAAACTATTCAATGGAGAAATTACTTTTAAATTCCCTGTAATTCCCCTGTAATGAATTAGCAGTGAGATCTTTCAGCGGCCACTAAATGTCATCAAATATGCTTAGTATTTGTTCCTATAGAAAATATAAGTAAACTGTCATATTCTTTTTCGAAGTTTATTTAAAATGTACCAGAATATGGAATAACTGCCTTTTTGCTCATAAATAGAAAAGTAAAAAATGTAATCCAAAAAATGTTAGTAGGTCTTGTTTAATTAGTGTCTGTTTTTAACTGTGTGTGTGCATTAATGTGTAGTTAAGACATTTTTATCATAAAAGTTTGTAATAACAATCTTACTTTAAGGTTTAAAGTCTTAATCGAGAAATACATAATTATTTTAGGACACATTATTTTTAATCACCAGACCAACCTACCTAAATATGAGTCGTTATAGTTAAGTTAGGAATTATTTTGTTCTAAAAAAGATATCATAACTTATTTCAAGGAATCAAATTGTACAAGTTTCATTGTCAGATTTTTATCAAATAACAAAAAGGATGCACATCTAGGATTTTATATTTTTAACTTGTTTTGAAAAGGAATTTTTACTTTTTTACAATTGCAAGACACATTTTTTTGTTTGTTTTTAGGTATCGGTAAAAAGATTTAGATGTTTAGTTCCAGTAGAAAAAAACCTGTCCTTGATGTCTTGATTATTGCAATGCAAAAATTCAATGACTGTACTACATGGTAACAAGGAGTGATGTGTTTCACTTTTACAGAATTGTGCCAGTTTTGCACCTTAACAGTACACATTAAACTTTCAGTAGTCGATCCTTTGAGATAATTACATTCGGTCGGATAAATTGGACAGTCGTTAAACCTATAGGTCATGCAAAGCAAATGCAAAACTGCTGAAGCAGTACAGTTTCAGTTACAGCGCACGTCATACGAAGAGGAAAGGTTTTTGAGAACAATCAAGGACAAATTGGGTCCTTCTTGCAACTAGCAATTATTATTTAAACAGCAGAATGTGTATGCATGTCCAAAGTTTTCTACAAATTCTAAAAGAGAAGTGAATTTGTAATCGAGAGACCTTTTTTTTTTGATTGATGTAATGTTTTGAAAGCATTAGATCATTGTCATTTTGCTTTCGCGCTATTGTCTATGTCATTATATACAGCAAAGGTACATGTATGAGAGTCTGTTGCTAAAACATGCTGGATGTGATTTAAAAGGTTTGATGCGAGCAGTGTTAATCTATTGGGAGACGAGGTAATACACTAAGAAAATAAGTTGTTCAGAACTTAAAAAGATGTCTCTTTTTAAGATAGAAATTAAAGAGGTACAAGGGTGCATGGCTTTGGAAAAGTCATAGTGATTTGCTGGGAATCACTACAATAATCAGAGGGGGTCAAGCACAATTCCAGGGTTCAGAGAAAAGTGATACTGTACCTGTGTTCTGGTGTCCGTCTTCCACTGCCCCTCCTTCGAGGTGAATTTGGAACAGTAAGAGAGTAAGGACAATGATGTACAGAGACCTACAGAACTAAGTACTGTCGCTCACATCTGAGACAACAATACTTATCTCAGATTACATTCATACGTCTTCAGTTAGAGTATAGGTAGTATTTTCTTCTCAGGTTTTAACAGGTATGTGCCATTTATTTGTATTTTGTATCATTAAACAAACAAACACAAAAAAACTCCAGGCAAATAGACATTTAAAAACAACAACATTAAACAATGAGCCTTACACACTCTAAACACGTTCAGCTATTGTAATACAGCAGTTGGTTAGTTCCTGGTCAACCAAAATAACATTCAAGTCAAAAGAAAACAATTGAAGGCTTATCCGATAAGCCAAGAAAAATGTCGAACTAAGGGTTTATTATTTTTACCTTTCTTCTCTTTCTTCTCCTCTTCTTCCACACCAGCTCCCAGTAAGGTGAAGATGATTCCAGTCTGAGAGTTGACACCAACAGCAGTCACCACCATGCGACCCGAGCCCTCCATCACATGGGTTCCTGGGGCAAATAGCAGTGATAAATCAAGACATTACAGATACATTTTCATTTTATGGGTTTCGTAGCAGCACTTTCCGTCCTATTCCTATTCATGTTCTCTTTGGCTTAAAGCATTATGCCAAAAGACCACAAACAGACCAAACGATTGGTGTTCGTCAAAGTAATGGAGAAAGAGCCAGTACCAAAGTTCTCAATAGAGTTTGGTTAAACACCTAAAAATATTAGCATTACTGACTGATACCAACAGTAGTGATATCAAAATTAATTGTAATTTTTAAAAGAATAAACTTGTAAATTATTATTGCTATCCAGTATATGAAACGTGTGTCAAAACCATTGACTGTATATGAGAACTGGACACAATGAGTTTGACGTCCTCGACTGAAAATGGCTTTCTTCCAGCTCGAGTGAAATTAAGTTAATTCAGTCGCCGTTTTTTCACAATATGGGCGTCGCCGTGTTGGTCCGAGTCAGTCTTAGCCATCATTCCTATGGTCACCGCTCTTGCTAATCAGGAGTGAGACTGTTGGAGGGGCACAACCCTACCACTTGAAAGCAGGCTATGGAGAATCTGTCAATGAAACATTATGATGTGACACCACACACTTTCATTGAGGCATCTGTTTGGTCAGTTTAAAACTTGAATAACTTGCTTTATAGAACAAAATATAAGGAAAAAAAGTCAGGATTAACAGTAAGAACCAGAGCAAGAATGGTTATTCTGGCAAATATAATGACTGCAACTGAGCAACACAGTTAAAACAGAGGCTAAATCTATGTATACATGTTTAACTAAAACTCCTGACCGAATGACACATTTGTGAATCAAAGAAAAACAGAGGAAAAAAATACATTTGATGTTTTTTAGATTATTTTAGACTAACTTTGACATCTGTGAATTTGTGCCATATATGCAAAATCTAAACATACAGCAAATCATTAACCTTTAGGAGAGAAAGGGCATGGGGGTAATATGAGGTTAATTAAAGTAGGTAGAAAGATGGCTCAAAGCTAATTAACCATTGGAAACATTTTCCAGACGTGTAATCAGACTAACCTACACTTCTCCTAACGGTGATGATTGAATTTTTTAAGAAACCTACAGTTGCATATAATGAATCATTATTGTCATTTACTTTAAACAAATTGTGAGACATATGATGAATAACCTTTTGTCATGGATACTCTAATCTCATGTCTAACAAACAAATACACATACTCATTTACATTAAAAGATAAGCTAAAGTTGGTATCACTATTTTAAATTAAAAATAATATTTTAAGTTATTTTCACTTAAATTATTATAATAAAAATCCATTCTTGGTATTATTAATACACCGTCCTGGTAATATGGAGACAAAATTGTACCAGGATGCCTGAAAAAACACGTCTTTTTTTCTTTTCCTAGAGTACTAAACTTTACAACAGGAAAACATCACAGGAAAAAAATGCACACTGTATTAGATAAAGAGCTTGAAACACACCAGACAACAGCATGGGGTCTTTGTCTGCAGCTTTTTTGACGTGATCAGACTCTCCGGTCAGTGATGACTCATCAATCTTCAGGTCATTACCCTGGATCAACACTCCATCAGCTGGAAGAAGATCACCTGCAGCAAGACAAACAGCTTATTTTCTTTCTGCTATTGCAGATTATTTTTTTAGCATGAGAACTTCTTGCTATGGTTATAATGCTGCTGTTTTGTATTATGGAAAGTGTTAGAAGAGCCTACATTAGGTATGTGTGGTTTGCATGTAAAGATGTAGCTGCAGAATGACAGCTAATCCCTAAAAAGTGATTATATCTATGTGTTTGAGTCAAAGATTGTTGCTTGTCAAAAGTCAGTACATTTTAATACACTTACAAAACATCACATTTAGCTTAATTTAGTTTGGGGTTACTTAAGTCAACAAGAGTGATTCAACTAGTAATTTCAAATAGGAGTGCTGTGACATCAGAGGACAGGTCTAGGGTAAAATCTTTAAATCTTTATCTTCACCTTTAGCTTTAGCTGCACCATGGAGCAATTGTTAAAAAACCATAAAAGAGCAATAGGAGAAGAAAAAAAGGGGAGTGGTTCACCCCCACTGGGCAGATAAAGCTAAAGATGGAGCTTTTTTCTATTTTTCTATCTCTTTGTCTGTCACTACTCTGGCCATAACATCTAATGTTAACTTAGACCACTATCATAATTTTTAACAGAAGAATTGACATTTGAGATCAAAATGGTGAGAATGTTTTTGTCTGACCAAGTCACAAAAGTTAGTTTTGGCTTTTAATCGATAGCCAGAACAACGTATTACCTACCGTATTTGATTTGTGCAATGTCCCCCACCAATATGTCAGCTACGGGCAACTGTATGACCTGGCTGCCACGGACAACCTGGAATTTCTGCTCCTGCTCAATGCGGCTCTGTAGTCCCCGGAACTGTTTCTCTTTAGACCAGTCATTGAAGGCTGTTACGATGACCACACACACAACGGATAACAGAATGGCGGCACCCTCAATCCATCCAGCATCTGCTTCTCCTTCATCCTCCACTCCTCCTGCAGCTGATCCACACACTACAAAACAAAGGCGTCATTTGTTAGACAGGGTTTCAAGATAAAATATAGCAATCACATATTTACAATTTTAATGTACATGTCTCTTTGATCAAATACAAATGTACTTTCTTTATAACATATCACCAGTTTGTTTCAATACGCTCTCCTCATCTTTCTAATGATTGAACAGTGATAACCTGAAAAGGGACATGACGTCTAGAAAAAGTCAGAACATCCAGGCCTGACAAAGACAGATGGAAAATTTGTAAAAGGATTAAATAATGTAAAAGTTCTGGACTAAGTGAAGAGGAATCTGTAATACAATATGTCCCCTTTTCAACTCAAACCGGAATTAATATCTCTGAGGCCAAATGCTGACTAATCTTTCTGTTTGTTTTCTCTCATTAAAGCTGGTTATCTTTTGAAACAGAGGAGTTTTTCTGCTGTTATTGTGTTCTTTTTATGATTCTGGATTTTATATCAATATATTTTATATGCATTCATGTTACCTTTTGAATGCCTGAATAAAAATGATGACCTTAGGTGGAACCAATGTAGAGACAGGCAAAAAACAAAAAAAGAATTTGGAACTTTGTGATTTCTTTTTTCATTTCCTGAGTTTGCTTCTTTCTATTTTTACATTTTTTTATGTTAAATGTTAACTTTTTTAATACTTCTGTTTCAATTTTCACATCTTTTACCCAGATATTCTAGTTTTAATGATTAATCAAAGCAGATAGGTGCGATCACCTGTCATTTTGTCCACATTATAAGGCACACTTAAAAGCCTATTATTTTTTCAAAAATCCACAGTACAACTTATAATCCGGAGCGCCATAAATATGACTTATTTCTGGTTGTGTTTACTGATGTTGAAGCAATTTTTAGAGGTACCGGTATTCAAAATGTCAATGGTAAATGGCGTATACTTATATAGCGCCTTTCTTCCTACAAGGACAAAGCGCTTTACGGTCACGGACCCATTCACCCAGTCACACACACATTCACACACTGGTGGCTGCTCCGCTGCCAAACACAGGCGCCCGCCAACCACCAGAGGCAAGGTGGGGTTCAGTGTCTTGCCCAAGGACACTTCGACTCATGGGCATGCAAGGCGGGAATCGAACCTGCAATCTTACGATCATGGGTCGACTGCCCTTCCGTTGCACCACAGCCGCCCATATTCAAAATGTCAATCTTACTTTGTCATGATTTGCAAGTTTGGGTGTTATTTTACACTAACACAACTAACGTGTAACCTTTTAGTTGTGACCAGGTGAAGTGATGGTGACCTGTTTTTACGTGTTACTAACAAGGTTGGTAGTTAGCGTAGACACAGTAGTGTTTGTTTTAGCATTATCAGTCATTTTGTTTTGGGTTTTTTCATGTTTTGCAAACATGGTTGGGAGTTACAGGTATTGTGAATACACTATTGTGGGTAATGTGTAGTTCTAGAGTTAATGTCAATGCAGTTAATAAAGCCTAACTGCAGCCTTATAGTTCAGTGCACCTTATGTGACAAAAGTTTGAAAATAGACCATTCATTGCCGGTCCGCCTTATAACGTGGTGCGCCCTATGGCGCGGCCATTGCGGTCCCTACGGATTTCTGGTGTTGATTTTTTGTTTAAATTTCATTCATTACCCTAATCCATTTTTTCCCTTTCGAGGAGCCTATCCCCTGCCTTGCGGGCAAAGGCAGGGGACCTCCTGGACAGGTCGTCAGTCTGTCACAGGGCCACAATCACACACCCGCGCACACTCACATTCATACCTTTGGACAATTTAGATTAACCAATTAACCTATGAAGCATGTTTATGGACGGTGGGAGGAAGCTCGAGTCCCTGGAGAAAACCCACGCATGAACGGCGAGAACATGCAAACTCCACACAGAAAGGTCCCCCATGGATGTTCTGTTTTCAGGTCCCCCAGCCAGGACTTGAACCAGGGGCTGTGAGGCAAGAGCGTTAACCACTGTGCCACTGTGCAGCCCAAACTTCATTAAATTAAAATAAAACTGTGCATCTAATAAACAAAAAAAATCCCATATTAATCCAGATAAGATGGAAACAGCATGATAAAGACACAATTTCCATCATTTTTAGCAGTCGAATGGCATATTCTTTTCTTCTCAAAAAATTGAGATTATTCCTTAACAACATTCTGACAGTGGTTTTGACCTCCTTTTGCTAGATGATTAAGTCTTCCATTAACAGCGTTATTAAACGCCTGAAAATGATGACTGGACCCTTTGGTGGTGAAAATGACTTCTATTACTGTGATAAAGTTGGAAGCAATGAGTAATGCTGCTGACTCAGCACCCTGATATGGTCTGTGTCTTCATTTCCTGTTTCACGGCTCACAAAGCTGATGTATGGCCCCTGAGAGCTCAAGGTTATTTCTCTACTCAACACTTCATTAACGTTCCTGGTACCTTTCTTAGGCACATTTAACACAGTCATGATGTGCATGCACACATTTAAACTAGCCCTGTGCTTGATGAGTCACGACCTCTGGAGGCATGTCACAAAGTGTGACCTGCCTCTGCAATTAGAAAGCATGTGGGCAAACATGTGTCTCACAGTATCAGTGATGCCCCCAGGAGGAGAAGGGGTTGGCAGAGTTGCAGCCTTTTAGTGATATGTGCAGTAGTGAAGATACCCAAGATTTTGTGTATTTACGTAAGTGTTTGCAACAAACAAGAAAAAAATCAAATTCACAGGAGCTTTCCACTCACTTTCTCCGCCGCTCTCCCCAGGGGGGTGATAGAAGGAAAGGCCCAGGGAGATTAGGGCAGCAAGCTCCAAAATGATAAGAGTGACATCCTGCAGGGCTTCCCATACCAGTTGGAGGAAGGTTTTTGGCTTTTTGGGAGGTATGAGGTTTTTACCAAATATTTCTTTTCTCTTGTCCAGATCAGCTTGGACACCTAGAAGACCTGAGAGAGGAGGAAAAAGAAAGATACAATTTATTAGAGATGTCTGATACATCACATCCTGACATTGTCATTAGTTGGTATGGCACATTTACTGCTGCATGGTGTTTTTTGCATTTCTGAGTATTTCCTTATTCAAAATGTTGAGAATCAGGATCAGATGAAAAAATGCTGTTAAAAAAAGCTTGTAGCTTTGACATAGGTGCTACAGTCGGCGCGCAACAAGCTATCTACTTCATTCTGTTCTGATGCATCCGCTTGTAGAAAAAATAGATCCATTTTGGTTTCCTCGTCCGCACTGGCATCTGGCTCAAACCTATGCGGCTGAATACATCTGATACTGTGTTAGGAGTGATTAGAGACAGAATAGTTAGAAACTCCCTTTTACATTTTATTACACTAACTTTTACTTTTTATCACATTAATGGCTTAAACTCGATTCACTATGTATTATCATCTCAAAATTATATTACACTCCAGACAGAGCACAACCAAGACTATTGTCTCGCAAACATTCCTTTAACATCCTCCCTTTTTCATCTTTGTGTGTTCTGGTGTATGCGTTCTGGCAAATGTCTGTGATAACCTCAGAGAGATCTGACACTTTAGGTGCTCTGACCTTCGAACATCTAGCCTGCAACAGTCTGTGGGTGGGTTTTTCACACCATGATCCATCGAATGAGGTTCTGAATATGCAAATGCAAGGTATATATGCCAAGCCTTTTTCTGAGCTCCTTTGTTTGGACTTTGAATGCACCATGTTCATTTGTCTGTAACCCTGCGTACAAATTTGCGGTCTTTGTGCGGAGTAAACATTAAAAAGCTAAGTTTTGTCTCTGATACTGGTTGGCATTTTTGTTGCACCGCTAATGTTATCTTCGGGTTGTAAGGGGGGGTAGGCTAGTGGGAGAGCGTGTAAACAGATTGATGATGAAGAAAAGGGGGTTGCACTTATTCCATACCAACTGTTCAGCACATAACTCAGAGGCAAATTTCTGATGAAGTATTGCTGCTCTGAAGACACTATGTCCTAGAAAACAACAGGTTTTTTTTTCTCATTTTGACTAAAAATGACAAAATCACAATTAAAAGACCCTTGGGAATCCTTTTACAATAGAGTGGGACTTCAAATGGAAAATCATTAAGAAGTTAAAACAAGTGATTTAATTTTTTTGTTGGTTAAAATTCTTCTCCCTTCTTCTTCCCTGATCCTTTTCTTATATTATTTTTTTCCAACCTTTTTCAAGTCTTTTCACACTTTCAAACCACACATACCACCTCTAATTACCACTTTGAGTCATGCTGGACCACACATCTGCATTCTCTTACATAATTCTGCTCAGAGGGGAATTATGCTTTGACTTAATCCACCTCCACATACAGTGAAAGGTGTGTGTGCATAGATATCTTTAGCTTCTTTATTTAAAGAACTTCCTGGTGGCTTAAAACAAAATTTACTGATAGAAAATTGTCCCTTTAATTGTTGTGATGCATCAGATAAAACTGAAATGCAGAGCACTGAAAAGAGTAATGGTCAGATCATGTTGTCCATGTGAAATGCCTGTTCAAAAATCATTTTTGAAAAGAATTTTCACATTTTATTTCATGGATCAGATTTTCATTTCTCTTTTTCATTAAAATGTTTTTTTTATTTCTATTAAATCGAAATAATGTTTTAATTCTGAAAAATCCATTCATCCATTTTCAGAACCCACAAGTCCCTTTTTGGCTCACTGGGATACTGAAAGAAAATGTTTTAGACTTTTCTCATTTTTTTTTTTTTTAAATTGATCACCTTTTTTAAACAGTATTAATTGTCGAGTACAAAAGGGTGCCCAGAATGAATGAACTCATTGTTCATTCATTCTGATTGTTATTGATTCTGACTGTTGTGAGTCCAGTCAATCACATTAGTTACTGTGTTCTGTGAGGACATGGATTGCTAGAAAGAGTGGGTGCAGGTCTATTTGGGCTGCCCTGCAGGACCTGGCAGTATTTTGTTAACCCTTGTGCTATCCTAGGCACTTTAACATTGGGAGATGGGTCATCTAGACCCACTAGACAGTGCGCTGAACCTTTTTTCTTCAATGATTTGTCATCTTCGCTGGTGTCCATGGATTACATGAAATCTTTCCACCTCTATCCACCTTTGTCATGGTAGGGAGAACACGTCAATGTAAGGGTGGGGTCATCTAAGATAGCACAAGGGTTAAAGGGGTGCTGTCTAGTAGGTTTTCTGTTGTTGTTGTTGGCGTTAGCTATGGCTTACAGTAGCAGTAAAAACAAGGCATTAAACCAGCCTTTGTCTCTTGTTTGGTGTGACAACTGAACAATATTATTTACATAATTAGCTTACACAATTAGTTTCTAATATTTGTTGTGTTTTAAACATATTTTAGAAGTCTGTTACAATATTGGGGCGGGGGCTGCATAATGGCGCAGTGATTAGTACTTTTAATTTTCAACGAGAATCCCAACGTTACGCTCTCTGTGTGGAGTTTGCATGTTCTCTCTGTGCATGTGTTGGTTTTCTCTAGACACTCCAGCTTTCTCACAGAGTCCAAAAACATGTGACATAGGTTGATTGATTAATCTAGATTGTCCCTACATGTATCTTTCGGTGTGTGAGTGTGTGGTCCTCTGACAGACTGGCGATCTATTCATTGTGTATGCTACCTTTGCCTAACAGTAGCCAGGTTAGGCTCTGGCAACCCCATGACCCCAAAAGGGATAAAGCGGGTGAGGAAAATGGATAGATGTTACAACATAAGGACATGTCAAAAAAAGAAAAATGTTGGCGTTCGCATTTTAGCAGATAAATTATGTACTGTAGCTAAAATAAAACCAGCCTGCACTTCATATAAATAAATGTACATTAAAAATATTTATATTTTTAATAAAAAAAACACACTGAACAAAATGAAAACCACTAGATTGCAAAAAAAAAAAGTCTCAAGGGCTATGAAGCAATCACTATTTTGTATTCCAACAAATCTAAATGAAAGTCATTTTTTAGCAGAAAAAACTGTGTTTTGTTCATCTGAAAGCATTAATTAAATATTTCAAACAAAGCTACGTGATTTCTATCCAGATTACTTCCTTTGTTTTTTCTACATGAAACCACAATGTGTGCTCACAGCTGCTCCCCCATTTCTCCCTTCCTAACAAGCACGCAGCATTATGTCACTCGTAATGCGTCACTGGGTTTCCCCAGCTGGCCTGGATTGCACCTGATAACACCGCTTCTGCATGGCAATGCTGACATCTGGATGCATGGCTGATAGAAGGACTTCGTAAAGAGGCTACATCATGCTCTCACAGGCTATCTAATTTCAATCTAATTTACCTTTACACCAGCACTCGTCTTTGTTTAAATTCATACGGAACAGGTTTAATGTAATGGGATTTTATTTCTCTTTCTCTGGATCTCTTTTTTCCATCACAGCTCTTTTTCAGGTGATACCTCCCTCCTTTAGATCAAGGGTCTTTTCCAATGAATTAATAATCAACAAGCGCAACAACTTTACCTGAGTTTTGTTTGACTAGCCTATGCTGCTCAGGGATAGGGTGCAGGGTCATAATGAACACAGCTTAAACAAAAGCTGTATGGAGTTTGGAACAGTAAACAAATTGTTTTTAAAAAGAACACAAGCACCCGCTCAGTGAGTCCGCTGCACAGTCAGCTCTGCAAACAGATCAGTTTACAACAGTGACCATGTCCGAGTTTTTTAGCTGGGTCTGTGTGATGCTGGCAGAACACTAATCTATTTTCCCCTGTTCTAATCTCACCCATTGCTGTGGCAATTTTTATTAATTATTATGGGATTGACCTGGCTTTAGTAAGGTACAGGTTCCAACGTGAAGATATGTGACGTGCAACTGCAAATTAGTCCTCCACACAAACTGGGTTGTTCGCCTGGCTTCTATTTCCTCTCCCACAGCTATAGGAAATACTTTTTTTTGAGTCTGTTGGATGTCCAGTGGGTTTAAAACAGCATCAAATATGCTGGTAAGTGTGCCTCCCTGCTAAATGTTTAACGCACTCTTCTACAGTACAAGAGCATGCTCTGTTCGTCATAAAATCTCTCTTGCCCCCCCCCCAAAAAAAGCAAAAAAAGTAAATAACCCTGAACAACACGATCTTCAAGCGATCTTTTGTCAGTGTTTAAGCATATTTACATAACTGTTGTCCACTGCATTTCAAAGTTTTGTGGAAAATAGTAAATGCAGGGGATATCCTGTCAAGGTTGATTAAAGACAGTAAGAAAGTTAAGAGACTTCACCTTCAGAACAAACTTCTTTAAACAGACACCAACGTAAACACACATCAGTGTAGACCAGGAGTGTCAAACCCCAGGCCTCGAGGGCTGGCCTCCTGCTGGTTTTCCTGAAATCCTACCTTACACTGCCGATTACCTGGATCAGGTGTGTTTAGCTAATAGAGAGCCTCAATAGCAGGTTGTTTGGAAAACAGGTTGGACACCAGCCCTTAAGGCAGTGAGTCTCAATTAATTTTTGCAAGGCCCCCCCTAGGAAAAAGAAAATGTTTCGTGCCCCCCACAACCCCACCCACCACCCACACTCTCGCCACGGTGAGTATAAATAAGATCAGTATCTATAAACATTGTGTAAGTATACCTGAAATTGTATCTTTTAAAATTAACAAAAGAAAAAAAGCAGAATAAATCCACTTTCGACAAATATTAACTTTATTTTGCCACACAGAAACCCTGTTATAGGCTTATAAAGAAAAGAAGCTTAAAGTGCCTTAAATATAAAAAATCTGTCAGTCCTTATTGAAACTAGAGTAAAATAATTCAATCAAGCAAATAATTCTAAATGTAAATTGATCTGAAACATTAACCCAGCAGCACCAATATATTTAACGTTTTTACTCTAAAGAAATTGGTAAAAAACATCATGCTGATTTTTTTTCTAAATGATCTATTGTTTATTTTTTGATCTCATAAAGTGCAGCTGTTAAACTGCATTACCTGCTGTCTTTATGTCAAATACTGACACCAACTAAACGACTGGCAGACAAAGAATACATTGATGGAAAATAAAAACATATAACAAAAATGTCTACAATACTTAAAAAAGAATGACATTATCAACATGAGCTGAGTAATCTATGGCTACGTTTACACTGCAGGGCTTAATGCTCAATTCCAATTTTTGGAAAAAATCAGATTTTATTGCAAGGCCGTTCACATTTCCAATCAAATCCAAACTTTTGTGATCTTCTGTGTGACCGAGAAATGACCCTGAAGTGACCTGCATGAACAGAAGAGTCACGTTAACAATGGATGTCAACAACAGTGTTATCAACTGCGGGGCTCTTTTTGCATTATTAAAATTATTTTCACAAAGGAGCCAGCACAATTACAATTTTCTCATTTTAAGAAGGCATTGGAGCCAGGATCATCTGTATGAATGTGCGTGTGTGAAAGAGAGAGGAGAGAGCGCGTAGAGCGCCGGAGGGAGTGTGTGTGTTTATGTGTGTGTGGCAGTGACGTACAGTCAGGAGAGGCAGGTGAGGCTGTGCCTCACCTGTCATTATGGGAAGAAAAGAGAACAAATAAATTAAATTATTATATTTAATCAGTAATTTGTGCTTTGCAGTCATTTTCCATTTAAATGTACCATTTTTGGGGTTTTTTTCTTTTCAAAATCGCTGAATTTCCGCATTTGCCGTTCAGATACTAAGTGACGTGCGATGAGGCACCAGCCCGCTGAGCCTCACCTTGGATTGCGCAATACCTATGCAGTCAGACGGTACTGCTGTCTCTCTGTATGTCGGTTCAATCACTTGTACTATATGAGCTGAGTTTACATAATTTAGCAGATGTATATGATGTAAAGTGTTTGTTTTTATAAATAACTGTATGTGAGGGACGTGTTTCTTGTGCTGAGCGCTGAACGCCGGCAAAAAAGCCGCTGGGTGAGGCCAGACATTCTCGTGCCTCATGTTAGGGGGCGCCGGTGAGCCCTGAGATTATGACGCTAAAAATCAATAGAATAAGTGATAGCAAGCGGCAAGTCATTTTCTTCAGAAGGAGCGGCATATGGACTTTATTTAGAAGTAAAGGTAAGATGATAATAATGTTTGTGTTTTTTTCTATGCTGCAGTTTGTATATGAAAAAAAACACGTTGAAATGATATTTTAAACAAAACACGTTAACTGTTGTCAATTAAATGGTGAAGAAGTTACTCAGTATGGTTCATATGTTTGTAAATCTGACTGATGACGTCAGTGCCTCACCAGCCATTAACCTCACCGCAGGTCACTGGTGTATGTGTGGGGGGGGAGTGTGTCGGGTGCGGCATTCGTGTTGTGTGTTACGGAGGAATGACAATAGTAAAAAAAGTAGGCGTCCCCCAGAATAAATGCTATTGACTATTTATTAACCCGCACTGGAGGAACTGAACGGGGAAGTGATCCCCGAAGGAGGATCCGCCTTCGGCCCTGGAGAAGCCGAGAGAGCCGTCGAGTTTGGCCTGAATAGTTCTAAGTTTGATTAGTTATTGTATGAATGTATAACTGATGATTGAATTGTTTTTGTGTATTATTCATATTTTATTGCTTGAAATAAACCATTTCAAATTTTAAAAAAAAAAGCTGTCACCCCAAATATGAATCAAATCGGTGACCTCGCTTCCCTTCCACTGACTGGTCTCAGCAGCATCATCCGCCATGTTTGTTGTTTATGTTTTCGTTCCCGCCTACTTCAACGCAGAATTATGACTTTTGAAGTGTATAGATGACGAACGGGTCGGATACATGTGGCCTGGCCGTTCAGACGGCGGTCGGATACGTATCGGATTCAGGATCACATACCCAAGTGGCCTGGGTTGCATTTGGAAACATCGCATATGTGTCGTTCAGACTGTCATCAAAAGATCAGATACAGATCGCATAGGGGCAAAAAAAGTCAGAATTGGGTTGTTTCAGCCTACGGTGTGAACGTAGCCTAAAGGCACAAGATGATCGTGGTGTTGCGCAACAGAGGCAGCGCTCCACGTGCGCGTTCCACCTGGGAGCCTGAGCCCACTACCCCTCCCCTCTCTTTTGTGTGACAGGAGACAGAAGCAGCTGCAGGGACGGCAGTTCACAGTTTTAGGCTGTTACAAACACTGTTATATAACAGTTAATAGGAAACCAATAGTGACGCAGATTTCTTTTCAACCACTGAGCCGCTGGCACCACTGCCCCCCCGTTAAATTTTCGCCCCGTATTACCTGTGCCTTAAACCGCTGCTACTGCGCGCCACCTCTTGCATCGCATCGGGCGCGCCCCTTTATTTGAGAGGCACTGCCTTAAGGCAAGACTGTGCTTTAGAGAATAACCCCTGATAAATTCAGCTATATGTTAAGACAAACAAAACAATTATGCTACGCTCTTACCGGCCTAAGCAATGCACATTCAAGCTACTTCCAATGAAAAGTCTATGTGAATGCACGTAAATCCGTGTTTCCAGCTTCCGCGTTCCAAACTCTTGCATTCATGTATCGCTATAACCCACAAACAACTTGCTAAAGTTTAAGTCCGTTTTCGGGCCACAAAACGTGAGCCATTGATTACGCATTGTAAGTTTAACCAGTTGAACTTTGCCCAATCAGAGACTTGGATGTGATAGTGACGTATAGATGACGCCATTATAATTTCAAGAAAGTGCTAGCTGTTTGAAAATTGATCAAGGAGGAGAAATTAATAATTGCGGTTGTGCGGCTGGAATTATATGACATTAAGTTTTTCACATATCGGAATACAGCTGTGAAAGAAAAGCCTGCAGAAAGATTCAGGAGGTATGCACCATTTTGACTTTTTGCACCAAGCCTCTTCCAACTATAGGTACATGTTGCCATTATTGGGTAACAACATTCAAGTGTGAACACCATATAGGAATAGCGTGTTCTTGTCTGTGCGACAGATGCCTGGTGTGAACCTAGCAACCTTCACACAGAAACAAGAGAAATTTAAATATAGAAATCTATATTACATTTTTGGATAGTATTGTATAGGATTTACTGCTTTAAAACAACATAAAATAGTGCAATCTGGAAGAAAATAACTGGCAGAGAGATCAGTTACCTTAAACATGATTTAATGTTTAATAAAACAAAGGCAACCAAGAAAAGAAAAGAAACTATCGAAAAAATGAGAAGACAAGAAAAATCCCCAGTAACTGTGAGAACGAAGACCCTTGTTTACAACTAGATCAGATTTCAAAGAGGCCTATTAGCCATTCTCTTTTAATTTGCTTCTTGAGAGGACCCAGCACACCCTCCCATTGAGCCCCACAGCACCTTGCCTTGCATCATCCATGTTTGAGTGCATGCAACTAAGTGCTAGTGTATTGATGTGTGAATTGTATCCCTAGCTGGTACTTTCATTATGTGAATATTTAGGCTTAAAGCCAAGAATGCCTGTGGTTGTGGTTGCTACACTATCATGTTAATAATCTCAAGCAACTGATTTGAAAAAGAAAAGTGTGCGGAGGCCTTCAGACAACAAAATAATGACAAATAAAAACTGCTGAGACAAACTTTTAAGAACAGTTTTAAGCAATAAAACACAATGTTTACCCCTACACCTTTAAAACAAAATGTCTTAAAGTAAATAAAAAATGCAGCTCTGGCCTTATTAAATCCATACCGATGCCCAAAGCAAGTATTTAGTTACAAATAGAACCGAAATATCATGTTTTCAAAATCATTCTAACTAAATTTACAAAATATATTATATATGTATGTAAAATGTGGAGATCTTAATATATTTATTGTTATGTGCGTTGAGGAGCTGAAGTGGGATCGTTTTTCTCAAGCTACAATCTCCTGTGGAACCTCTATCTCTTTCCAATTAAATTACATATGTCGAGATTTTTTTTAATTATTATTATTTGAATAAGTGGGATTCATTTCTAAATGTGATGATTTTTAAGTTTTCACATGCTTGCATCTATCTGCCCATGAGGCTGATGTAATTTTTTTTCTTAAACTTCTTTCAGGCCTCTTTCAGCTTGTTTAAAAAAAAATTTAAAAAAATGTACAATCAAGATGCAGATGTGTGGATCATATGGAAAAAAACAGCAGCTGTTGCAGTTCACTATGCATTCTGTGTATGCTGTCACATCAATAATGATAATGAATAAAAACTGAACTGTTTGCAAAATATTTGATACCCAAGATCAACTTAAGCATCATAATACATTATGCAGTCTTATATTCACCAGTGTCTGCATAAAAATGTTGATGAACCTTAATGGAGGCCCTCATTGGCATCAGCATTAATCTTTTGAAATTTGGACTTTATGGTTCGAATCTTTGGCAAATACTGGCTTCACAACACAGTATTTAGACAAAAAAAAAGGCCCAGAAATATAACTTTCATGTTTGCAAGAGGCAAATGGGATCCTTTCCCTGGTTGAGGGAGTATGATGGCATATTCTAACAGATGCCCTTTTTTGTCGGAGCCTAAAAATAGATCTCCATGGAAACACGATGCATCCCACTCACTGAACGGAAATACCCACAGCTTTGAACCATGGAGAATGTGTGAATATGTAAGTAAGCACATTTTATACATGAACTTTAGCCTGATAGCAAGCGTGTCTGCGAGTGAGCATCGACACATTTACAGAAAAAGCCTTACAACGGCTGCGGAAAGTAATGACCTCTAGAAGACCTTGGGCATGGTCATGAAAGAGAAGCCCCCAAAAATGATGAACTAACTTTTAGAAATTTCACCCTGAATTCCTCTTGTTCGTCTTATTTTTGTCCCACTCTTCATTTGTAAAGATTGCAAAGGCAAAAATATTATACAGGTTCCTTTTCATCACAAACAAAATATAGATTTTTTTAGGTTTTTCTTGCAGATCAATACTCACGCACTCTGCATTCTCAGTTTTCAACTTAACAAAAAAAAAGGATGATGAGGGAAAGACAAAAATGAAATGTGACTCAGAGTGCACAAAAGAGAGGCTGCAACCAAAATAATATGAGAACATGAAGGCTGCACTCTATGAATAATAACCCACCAGTGGCTAAAAGGTGGATAATTACCATGCTGCTATTAGATGAGGGATTGATGGAGAAAGGTGCCACAGTGTCCTTGAGAATGCCCTTCACTATAATGAAACAATTTATGTCAGAAGCACTTTTTTTACTGTAACAATAAAGTTACATTATTCAATTAAATTGTTAAAATCCATTTAAAATTCATTTTGAAAAGTTATTGTACAAAATATTCATATGTTTATGATTAAAAAAAGCCTAAAAGGACATTTGGATAAGTCTATAAAAGGACTACAAACATTAAGACAAGAGGATAACTACCATGATGTGGATATGTGTTAAATGAAGTTTGAGAAAATACAAGATAGAAAAGGCAAATCAGCATTCTGTGATACAGCATTTAGGATGCACACACTTCCTTACAAACACACACACACTCACTAACACACACAAAGACCATGTAAATGTAAAGATATGTTAACACAATAAACTGTATATGAGAACTGGACTGAGTGACTCCACCCCATCATGTTTCAAAAAGGAAGTACTCGGTTCCAAGAAGCCCAAATCCCATAGACTTCTATAGTGAAATAAGCAGCTATTACTTGTAAGAATAACCTTTCTTGCTAATCCTTGTTTTTTTTAATATATATTTTTCTGTAGTGCAAGTTATTTTTGTGACAAACTGACCTATCAGATGTTTCAATTAAAATATGTAGCCTGACGTTGAAAGTTCAAAATGTTTGATTGACAGATTCTACAGAGTCTACATTAATGTGGGAGGGGTGTGGCCTTCCAACAAGCTCACTTGTGATTGAGTCGTTGCCATAAAAATGTTGACTCTGGCAAATCACTGCTTAGACCTGCTGACATTTTCTGCCTCCAACATAGCAGTTGGAGGCAGACAATGTCATACATGTCTGTCCAGCTGCCTCCAACTTTTTTCACAATTGACTTCAGCCCTCGAATTGACTTCATTTTGAGTGAGCTGGAAGTCGATGGATAACCCTTGTGCTATCTTAGATGACCCCACCCTTACATTGACATGTTCTCCCTACCATGACAAAGGTGGATAAAGGTGGAAAGATTTCATGTAATCCATGGACACCAGTGAGGTTCACAAATCATTGAAGAAAAAAGGTTCAGTGCACTGTTTAGTGGGTCTAGATGACCCAACTCCCAATGTTAAAGTGCCTAGGATAGCACAAGGGTTAAACGATAAAGCTTTGTTTTTTTTCTCTCCTCTTTTTCTATTACTTTACCATCTTTATTTCTACCTGTCCGATAAACCACACAAGTAAAATCAGAAAAAGAAATACAATGACAAGTGTGTCAAGTAATAGGCTATTTACTCACTGTTGATACATTAAGACTGCCTTAAGGTAAGTGGTCAAGTGGAAAAGATTAAAATAAAAAACATACATTTAAATTTGTCATTTTTTATTTCCATTTAATAGTAATTGTTTTTACTTGTAATAATTTCAGCAAATTGTACACCTGGTGATCACAGCTGCCTATCATCAATTGTTCCTTATTTAAACCTTTCTGTAAACGATTAGCATGTCTTCTCCAAACATTTATGTTCTGAGTGTCTGCTTGTTGCTTCCATTACTGAGCAAGAGGTTGCGGCCTCCCTCTTGTTGGAATATGCACTGGCAGACCCCTGTGACCCCTAATTCAGAGTGAATTTGTGTCATAGTAAAGCAATACTCAAAATATACTTTCATCTCAGTGCTGCTCTTCTCACGCGTAGGTTATATGTCAAACTCTTTGCCTGTCCTTTATTCAGTCAGCAATTCCGTGATGAAATGAATCCTGTTTATATTTCACATTTTCTACTTGTCACGTTCAGCTCGTAGTCTCAGAGGCCATCCTCATGGTAGAAGCACAGGCGGAGTCTCAGGACTTGGTTTTAGATCAAACTTTATTTCCAATTTCTTCAACTGTCATCTAACAGTCATGCCCCGAGCTCTAACTGCTAACCAACAACAACCTCCCAATGGTTACAACTCCCACCTTTATAAGATTTCACCTTTGGGAGCTACCATTCACCCAGGTTCCCACAGATAATCTATTTACACAAAATATTAAAATATGTACATTCAAAGTTTCCCCAACCCCTATAAAAATAGATAATTTCCCCATGCAAAAATAGAATTCACCGACTGTTCCTAAAACATTTCAATCTTCTTCTTTCTCTTTCGGCTTTTCCCATCAGGGGTCGCCACAGCGAATCATCCTTTTCCACCTCACTCTATCATGAACATCTTCTACCCTAACGTTAGCCAACTTCATGTCCTCTGTTAAGACATCCAAATATCTCCTCTTTGGTCGTCCTCTTGCCCTCCGGCCAGGCAGCTCCATCTCCAACATCCTTCTACCAATGTATCCACTATCCCTCCTCTGGACATGTCCAAACCATCTCAGTCTGGCTTCTCTGACTTTGTCGCTAACACAGGCAACGTGAGCCGTCCCTCTGATGTACTCGTTCCTTATCCTGTCTAACCTGGTCACTCCTAAGGAGAACCTCAACATCTTCATCTCTGCTACCTCCATATCAGCCTCTTGTCTCTGTCTCACTGCTACCGTCTCTAACCCATAGAGCAGAGCTGGTCTCACCACTGTCTTGTACACCTTTCCTTTGAGTCTTGCTGGCACTCTTCTGTCACACAACACTCCTGACACTTTCCTCCAACCGCTCCAACCTGCCTGCACTCGCCTCTTCACCTCTTTTCCACAATCCCCATCACACTGAACTGTTGACCCCAAGTACTTAAACTCCTGCACCTTCTTCACCTCAGTCCCCTGTAACCTAACGCTTCTACCTTGGTCCCTCTCGTTCAGACACATGTATTCTGTCTTACTACGACTGACCTTCATGCCTCTTCTTTCCAGAGCAAACCTCCACCTCTCTAGCTGTTCCTCCACCTGCTCTCTACTCTCACTGCAAATTACAATGTCATCCGCAAACATCATTGTCCAGGGAGATTCCTGTCTTACCTCGTCTGTCAGCCTGTCCATCAGCATAGCAAACAAAAAAGGACTCAAAGCTGATCCTTGGTGTAGTCCCACCTCCACCTTGAACTCCTCTGTCTGACCTACAGCACATCTCACCACCGTCATACTTCTCTCATACATGTCCTGAACTACTCTGACATACTTCTCTGCCACTCCAGACGACCTCATACAGTACCACAGCTCCTCCCTCGGCACCCTGTCATACGCCTTCTCTAAATCTACGAACACACAATGCAGCTCCTTCTGACCATCTCTGTACTTTTCCATCAACATTCTCAAAGCAAAAATGGCATCAGTGGTGCTCTTACGGGGCATGAAACCATACTGCTGCTCACAGATCTCCACCTTCTTCCTAAGCCTGGCTTCCACTACTCTTTCCCACAGCTTCATTGTGTGGCTCATCAACTTTATTCCTCTATAGTTGCTGCAGTTCTGCATGTCACCCTTGTTCTTAAAGATCGGGACCAGAACGCTTCTCCTCCATTCCTCAGGCATCTTCTCACTCTCTAGAATCCTATTGAACAACCTTGTTAGAAATTCCACTGCTGTCTCTCCTAAGCACTTCCATACCTCCACAGGTACGTCATCAGGACCAACGGCCTTTCCGCTCTTCATCCTTTTCAGAGCCTTCCTAACCTCATCCTTTCCAATCTCTTCTACTTCCTGCTCCACAACAACCACATCTTCCTCCCTTCTTTCCCTGTCATTTTCCTCGTTCATCAGCTCCTCAAAATACTCCTTCCATCTTTTCTGTACACTCTCTTGGGTTGTTAGCACCTTTCCGTCTCTGTCCTTAATCACCCTTATCTGTTGCACGTCCTTCCCATCAATAATTCACTCAAATAATAAAATTACTAATCTAAATCTCCCCTGTTAACTTTGCAATGTTTTTGGTTCCCTCCCTGGAACCAATATAAGGTCCTTGTACCCTTAGGGACCTCTTTTGCTGGCGGACCATTCCTGACACAGAAAACAGAGGTGAGTCACCACCATCAGACAAGGCATAGACATACATGCAGCAGGTGTAAAACAAACATTTAAATCTATGTGCTTTCACAGGTGCTCCTGACCTAGAAGAACATTGCTGCTGCTGCTGCTTAACTTTAGCTGCATTAAACTAATAAAACTCTGTCAATTAACGTTCTCTGCCTGTTTCTTTAATGTGACAACTGCTCGTTGTCACACTACTGTTTAGGAAAAGAAAATGCTATTTGTTAGCTTTAAAGATTGTTATGCTCATTGGTTTGTTGAATTAATATTGGCAATGCTAAAGATGCATGGAGAAAATAAGCAGACTCAGTCAATTTTGCACATTAAAACCACAAAATTTACATCGTTTAAATGGGCTAATTTCACTATGTTTTATAGTGAATTAAAGACTTTGCCACCGTTTAGCATTGAAATGTGTATCATGTGTAAGACATGAATAAATCT
Source organism: Oryzias latipes (assembly GCF_053564925.1). Taxonomy (NCBI): domain Eukaryota; kingdom Metazoa; phylum Chordata; class Actinopteri; order Beloniformes; family Adrianichthyidae; genus Oryzias; species Oryzias latipes. The sequence goes on from NC_136241.1 coordinate 11,423,872, forward strand.
GTGTTTTTTTTCTTTTAACACGACTGCATTTATGCATTAAGAAAAATAAAAGAAACGCTAAAGGACAAATCTGTTAATGCAAATGTTTTTTTTTGGTTTTTTTTAAAGCTCGTTTTGGGGGATTCATTCTTTTGACCTTTCTTAATAGGGACTAAACATGGAAATAGACCAGATGAAGAGTGTGTGAACAAAAGTGTTGAGAGAATTTCTAGAAATTTACAATTGGAGTCACACAAACACATGAACATCTGCAAATACATACTGGTGTGTCATTTATTACCTTAAGAGAAGCCCCATCTAAAAGTTAATGGACTGTAAAGTGGCACAGTGTGTTTTCTGACATGATGTCACAACATGAGAGTAAGCAGTGCCTATGATTGCACTGTGTGTCACCATGCACAACCACTTTATGCTGTTTCTGCAAAATGGCACACCCGCAAGCTATAGAAGATGCTCAACAGTGATATCAAAAGATGACAGCAAAGTGCCAAAAAGGAAATTATTCTTTGAATAATCCTTGGGTCACAATAACTTCACAAAGTCAAACAAAAATTATAATGAACGTTCTCTCTTTGGGCTTCTGTATCACCGTTGATTTATGATTTTCCAATAAAATTAAAAAAGATGCATATAACTAGGAACCTTACAAACAAACATAAGATTTTTTTTTAATAATCTGTTTCAAAACAGGAATTTTCCAAGTTTTTTTAAGGTTTAAACTTTAATATAATTGAGATGGTTTTCGGGGTATGTAACTTCAATCAGTTGGTTTTAGCTAGTTTAATCAAGCTTATCCCTTGTGCTATCCTAAGCACTTGAACATTGGGAGTTGGGTCATCTAGACCCACTAGACAGTGCACTGAACTTTTTTCTTCAATGATTTGTGATCTTCACTGGTGTCCATGGATTACATAAAATCCTCTCCACCTTTATCCACCTTTGTCATGGTAGGGGGAACACATCAATGTAAGGATCGGGTCATCTGGACCCCATAAGATGGCACAAGGGTTAAACCATGGTCCGGGTGAATTCTCGATTCTGACTGGATGCTGGGTGTGCATTAAAAAAGTGATAGTGCACGCCTAAAAAAGAAGACCCACTTACATCGCTTAAATTTTCTATATCACTGCGCTGGCTTCTTTGAAACAAATTTTAGCTTCATCATCTGGACAAAAACAAGCGATAAGAGGTGAACTTTCTCTCTGAACTGATGCTTTATAACCCATCGTGACGATCAGCATATATATGGCTTTTCTTTGCTGCTGCAGTCGAGATTGGAGGTCAGAGCAGCGCATTGTCACGATAACACCACGTAACAACTAGTCTGCTTTTTGTGAAAAAAGCGATCCAAACCAGAAAAATAGAATAAAGTATTTTAAAATGGTTGAATATATGCATTGTTTTGTAAGTGACCACGGGTCCGCTTCGCATCAGATGGTTCAGGCTTCCACGGTGTGCGTTATTTTCTTATAATGCACACTTCGTTGGCCATACATCATGAACCATTGAAAACAAGACATTAGTAACATGCACCCATAAGGAGGGGTTGATCTGTATGTGTGCTGCAGGTTTTTGAGATTTTCCAGGTCTGTAGAGGGTCGTGGAGAGGAGCGGCTGCATCTTAGGGGGAGCGCAAAAGTGTCTCGCAGTTCCCCTAAGGCTTGTGTGACCACCTTACAGGATATCATGAAATTGAAGATGCTATTTCATGCATGTGGTAAGAAGGAGCACAGATTATCACGCAAACTAGACTCACAGGCTCCTTGTGCAGTCTGCACAAGGAGCCTGATTTGGGGGGTTCAAAACGGAAAATTCTGTAATCTGCATCTAATTTACTTACCCTTTCTTACCATTGAATGTTATAAAGGTGTTCTGAACGACCTGTTACCTGTAGCATGCCCATGGAAAATAAGGCGCATGAAAAATTTTGCTTCTCTGGTCTTACAGAGTGGTCTACGACCTTGATATTTTGTACAGACCACCTGCGGGAACTGTAAAGGTTTGCCCATTTTTCACCCGCCAACATACCATTTCCACACGTAAGGGCAGTTGTGAGTCAAGCTTTGTTTAGTGTGATATAAAGAAGAAAAGGCAACTTCTTTTATCATGAATAAAGACATAGATAACAACACTGGTCTTTTTTTATGTCTTTGAGTCATTTGAAACATTGTGTTCAAGCTCTACATAAAGAACATAACTTAAGAATTTATTAAACAAGTGCAGTAATCATTGTATTTTCGAAACTATAATAACAATACCAACGTAGACAAAGACAAAGAGGGGGAAAAAATGTATTTTTCATGCCGCCAATTTTGGCAATTAATGGCATAACTGCTGCACCTCAGTTTGGTAACTGATGAGCCACTCCTTCAACTCTCAATTTACTAAAACCAAAATGAAAGGTAAGTAGCAACGCAGAAAATGAAATATCCCTCTGTGTGTGAGCGCTTGTGCATTTTTGTGCTTGTGTGTGCGAGTCTGTGGGGGCAGCTGTACAAGTGGGTGAATTTGTTGTCAGGCACTGTGTTCTGAGTCTGACTCATGCGTGAAGTGGCAGAGTGGAGTGAAACAGCCGAGCTCAGAGCTCTCTCTGTTACATCCATATGCATACACAAAACGCACATCACTCATCCAAGATAACTGATATTTATCAAACCTTCAAGCTTTGTACTGGCAGTAATACACCCTTAGTACATTGTTTTTTTTTTTTTTTTCAAAAGTCAAAACTGCAAAGTCATGTGGTGTTTAAAAACTTAGACCCCTCCATATAATCAATCTCAGGGGGGGTGTTCCGTAATCGTGTCAAGTTTAAAGTGTTTCTCTATATTGTTGTCCTCTTGTGTTTTACCTTTCACACTAAACTCCCCAGCTCGTGCCTCCCCAGTAAGACGGTGGCGTTAGGCAGCAAGTTTCTGTAATGTGTACACCCCCCCCCAATTCTCTTTCTATAATTGGACAAAAGGCATAACTGTAACACCACAAGCTCTAAAAAAACATTTTCAGGATATAATTGGACAAACAATTCACTGTGTTAGTAGACTAAACTCTTTCTTAGTGTTCTGAAGCCATGTTGTCAAAGCTGTAGTTTAGTTACAGCTTACGTGATATATTGCCTTAAGGCCAGGTCACACAGCCATTACGTACATTTTGAGCATGCGCATTTAGTGCATTTTCTAATGTTACGGTCTTTTGTGTTGCATGCGTGATATACGTAATTATTAGTTGTTTCTTGCATTCGTCGATGTGCGCAGATGTCCGTTGAGGATTTCGGTGGACATGGGTCTCTATGTGAATTCGGGCTTGAGCTGTTCAAAATAATTGATTTGCAGAGAATTATGTCGTTAATGTTTATTTTATGCAGTTTTCTAGCAATTATTACATAAATCTATCACAATTGTTTGTGATTTTTAAATATTAATTATTTTCCTCAGTTGTTTTCCAAACCACAAGCAAGACGACCTGATCGCTGTGGCATCGGCTTTCGCTCCTTGTGGGTGCCGCCTATTTGTTTCGCCCGCAAAAACAAACAACATCCAAACTTTTGCAAAGATGGATTTGCGTATTGTGGGTATTTGTGTATATAAAAAGAAAGTGTTTTTGCCGCTAGCTCCACGGAGAATGCGGGTGCTTGTTAGCCTGGGGATGGTGCTGACATTGCAGACTCTTTTTAGAAGGAGCTATTCTCACTTTTTGTTCTCAATTTTTCTTTTTATTTAAGTTTTAAATTTACAAATGTTTTCTTTCAAATGTTTTTTATTTCTTTCAAGTTAACAGTTTTATTTTTTTAAAATTTACAATTTTTATTTTTAATAATTCCTCCAAGCTAAGAAAGTGTACTTTCTAGTTTAAAACATTTTTCAAATGTTTTTTTTTGTTTCTTTGTTTCAAATTTCTAATGTTTTCTTTTCAAATTTTTCTATAGAAAAGGTTGCAAAAGGCATAACCCCTTCACTGTTTCTTTACATATTATTTATCTAAACAAGGTTAAAATGTCTTTTCAAGTCTTATCAGGCAAATTAGGAGTAAACATGCCACTGCTTCAGACAGGCAAACATCATTCTTTCTGGCTGAATTATTGTATTCATTTTGGAAGTCTGGTCCCCATCTGAACCTGAAATAATCTAGTGCTATCTGACTTGGCCCCCCTTTTGTGTACAAAACATTGATGAGACATCTGTTTACTAGCTCTTTCTGTGAGAGGGGTTTGTTGTATGTTCACGGGTGGCAAATGAAGGTAAAGAGATACAGTAGTGTGGATGTGTTCAGACAAGCTGGCCAGTGATAAGGGCAAAGCGTAACGGGTCAGTAACTTCATCCTGTAATTCCAGACTTGTCAACTGTTCACTGAGTCAGGTTACCTGTTTCAACACTCCTCCTTCATTTATTGGTTATTTTTTGTGTATTTATTGTATATTTCTTTAATCTATTTACAAAAAATAGTAATAACTTAGAAAGAATGTCCTACAATTAAATGTCAATTCTTAAATTGGTGTTTATTGTCTCCATTCTTAGTTTTAAAAGGCGTAGTTGTCCTGTGATTGTAAAGAAAAATAGCAGAAAATAACCATGCATTTCCTTCAGTTTTTCTCCTACACGGATAGAAAACAAATAAAATATATGTAAGTACGGTAATGTACTTAATGATAACCTTAAGAACTTAAGTTGTATTTCTTGTTGTAAACTTTTTATCTTTTCCTTAACAAAATTCAGAACCTTTGATGAGTGCTAAAGCATAAGGGTCCTGCACATCCTTTTAGCTGTTCTCATAACTTGCAGTCATCTGAGTTGGATTCCCAGATGTTATTTCTGTTCCTCCCTAGGCCCTTGATGTTTCACACTTTTCATGTTCCCTCTTCTTGATGCTGCTACCATGAGGGATTGCCAGATCTGTCACTATGGCTCTCCTCTGCGGTTTGCCCGTGATGTCATGGTTAAGGTTGTTCAGCCATCTCCCATGGGATACTGATAGAGTCAGTTTCTACCCCTTTTATGGTGCTTCCCATCTTCATCTTTGGAATTCAAACCTATTCAGGGTACAGATGTTTCTGGTTAAGATGGTCCCTGTATGCCTATGCTGTTGCGTCTCAGGGTCATCTTTGCACAAGCTGCACCTGGAATCCTGCATCATATTAGGATGTTTCAAAAGGAGTGTGTTGGTTTTAGTGTCTGTGCCTTAGCATCTTTTTTTGCCAGTTTGTATTACCTGCAGAGTATCTGGTGACTGGAAAGGTATAGCTGATGATAGCTTAGCTGTTGTTCTTTCCATTAATCTGACTTCTCAGAACCTGTTGTACCTCTCAGAGGTATTAAATTCAAGTTTCCTGGAAAGTTGTTCATGATTTCCATTGCTTTTGGATTTTCACTGCACTTGTAGTTGTCCTCCCTATTTTCTTTAATCCCCGTCATTTCAGTGTCACTGCCTGAAATCCTAATTGCGTGAAATAGTGAGTACATAACCACTTTCACACAGCTTCACACATTCCACCTCTCTGTGCTGTTTGTAACATCACGTTCCACTTTTGCTAACATTTTATTTTACTTCTGTGACACCTCAATCATTACAGAGTCAAAATCACAGACCCTATTTGAGGCGGAATAGTTTGCTTTTGTGAGGATGGGCAGGTGTGGCAGCCGTGACAGATGATGCTGAAATGGGGCTCAGTAGAAAAACAAAAGTTCAAATGTAACTGACACTCTGACTAAATGTTTTAGTTACTTTCATTATAAATTGTGTTTAAAGATGGATAAAAGACAACAGCAGTATTAAAATTAATTTCAAATCGTATCCATAAAAACATCAATAAATAATGTTGTTGTTTTTTTTTAACATTACAAGACCAGGTGTGTTCACATGCTCGTAGATGTGTGCCCACTGAGACACATTATCAGTGTCTGGTTTCACCAACGGGGCTCAGTTAAGGTTTAAACACAAAAGGGTTTGCGATTAATATTCGAAGTTCGCATGAGTGTCATTAAAATTTATGACAAGTAAGGAAACCCAAGTATCTTTAATAAAACTATATTTTTAGATTGTAATTTATGCTTAAACATGTGTAAATGGTAATATTAGCTAAACAAATGGGGAAAGATCAAGCAAGAATTCATGTTGTGCAATACTATAATGCTTGTCATAATGTCGAAAAAGTTTGAATCTCTTGATTTTTTAATTTGGAATTTTTTTTAACTTTTTATTTACATATATTCCAACAGAGAACTGCTAGAACTGTGACAGCAGTGTCCATGATTAATAGTTCCTACTGTTGGTCTATTGAGAAAAAAAAGACAACGTCTGTCAATCAACCTATGTGTCCTACGGCAAGAGAGGGGAAAAAGAGAGGTCAACTCAAAAGCAAAAAACAAAACAAAAAAGAGACAGAAAGATTTGAGGTATAGCCCCAGAATCTGCATGGCCTGTGTGATGCCTAACAAAAAGTGTCAGCTGTCTATACATCTGGCTCTCACCAGCCAGCTCAGATCCAGGAGATTTTAAAAGATGCATGTAGATACAGTGCATGACAGCCATCTGAAGCAGTAAGGCTTTCAGAGATGTCAGTTTCTGGTTGTGACTATTGGGGAAAATCACCTCTGTCAAGGCAAGTATACTTGGGTTTGTGGGCTCTTACTGGCTGATACATACCAACAAATGTTTGGGTTTTTGTCCCACAGGTTTCTCAGCATGAAACAACAAATCTACATTTTATTTGGGTAAAACTACAACAGACTAGAATAAATAAGCTTCAGCACATCTGTCATTTATTTGGAGTATCTTTGTTTAGATTGCAAAACCAAAATGGTTCTGATGTGCTAAGGGTCCTTCAGCCATGTTCCCTGACAGATTCCAGCTCACATTGTCAAAGAAATGAAAGTTGTAAGCCAGATATATTTTAAGAGGTATATAGAATAAAGTAGGTATGGAAAAAAATGTAGATATCTGTTTAAAAAGAGTTGAAAGTTGTAATTGATACAAACATTTAACTATTGAATTTCTGATTTTGTCACCAGTAGACCAGTTAAATCAGTTTTTTTGGCATCTGTCCCTTTTATTTAGTCAGGCATCTCTTGAGACAACTGGCTTCACTGTTGGCCACATCCTGCGCCTTTTTGTGTCACTGTGAATTGTCTGCTTCTTCTCTGATCCTTCTTGGCTGCAGACAATTGTTTTAGAGGGCATCTGCTTGAAATAAAGATTCTTTTTTTTTCCAGGACCTCATTTAATCACTGTGACTTACTTTAGGCCCAGTCCTCTCTGGGGAGACTAATCAAACCCTCATATGAGAGTCTAAGCATCTAAGAAGTGATTGCACGTCTTAACAAATCCCACAGGAAGCATTCACAAGCCATTATTATCTCCTCCCAACATCTGCTCATCTTTTTTTCTGTGACTTTAAATTAAGGGTATAAAAAACCCTAGATAGAATGGCACACTCAGGAGCTACTGTATAAAATGGGAACTTGTGATGTTGAAAAAGTTGAACAATTTTCAGACTAGTGTAGGCAAATTTATGTAGTGAATTCTTACATTTTGTTCGGTAGTAAAAAAAAAGTTTGGTATTAAAAAAAAACTTTCAAGAGAACAGAACAGCCTGTTCATTGTTTTTTTCTAGAGGGCAATGAGAATATTCAATCATTTGAATTTCAAGTAATTCGTGAAAAAGAGAAAACTGTTTTTCAAAACATACAGCCATCAAACTTGATGAAACATCCTTTCAAGAGCTACAGTAGCGTTTCCTGCCTGCAGACCAGAAATGCAAATGATAGGATCAAACATTAAATGATCACAAACTGGACATTATGCAAAAACCATAGTGGATCAGCCTAAAACTGCCTAAAGAAGCTCTTCCATTTAGTCTGCTACCTCTTTCTATAAATAGCAATGACAACCTGAGTAAACCAAGCAAATCAGAGTGTTATGATAAAGTGTTTTCCATCTATAATGAAAGAAAGAACAGGAATTTTAAAAAGCACCACATTAAGGTTTGGATTACAAAGTGCACTATTGTTTTGTTGGGGGGGGGATTTAATCTATGTAGTTTGTCTTATAGTATTGGAACATACGGTAATTTACTTTTTTAGAGGCATTTTTCTCCCTTTCATTCAAATGAATGGGAAGGTGTGTCCAAACTTTAGGTCTGCACTGTGTGTGTATATATACATATATATACATATATATATATATATATATATATATATATATATATATATATATATATATATATATATATATATATATATATATATATATATATTTCTTTTTAGCCAGATCTTTTATTCCTATGAATTTTTGTACTATTACATGTAGTACTTTTGCAGTACCGGTAATTGTTTTGAGTCATCCCACCACTTTAGCTTGTCTCAAGGTCATTAATGGTGAACAGCAAGAGAAACACCTGTATGTGAATCTTTCCACAGGGTGTGCTTCCTCAAAGAGCAAAATGGCTGTGTATCATTATAATCTGTCCACAGAGAGTCCCATTTCCCTTCCTCTCTCACTGTCTCCCACTTCATTCTCTCTTTATTTTTACCACTTCCAGCTCTTTCACAGTGTCACAAGATGAGGACACAAGAGGGGGAGAAGAGAAGGAGCAGAGGAGTTGCAGAACAGGAGGAATTGTCCTTATTACAGAGACGGCAGCTTTTTATGAGAGAGAGAGCTCTTGTGGGACAAAGATTAAATAGACTGTGTCAGAGGGGAACGTGTTCGAGGTCCTGCGACTGGAGAACGTGATTAGATCATCAGGGAGCGATGGATGGAGGGAAGGTTGGAAAGAAAAGAGAAAAGGAGAGGAGGAACATGGAGGGATAAACAAGAAGATGGAGAGCAAAGCACGACAGGGCTGAGAGCAGAAGAGGAGGTTGATGAATGGAGACTGTGAGAATATGATGGTTTTCATGGCGGATAAAAAGAGATTAGGGGAAAAGATTTTAAAAAATTAACAAGAATAGGGTGACGTAAAAGGAGGTGATGCAAATTTCTGCAGAGAATGTGTGAACTGAGGTAGACATCAGATGAAGCCAAGGGTATGGGGGGATTCCTATGCAGTGTACAAATTTCATAAATACCTTACAGCTGCAGCAGCAGCAGACAGAACAGAGTCAGACTTGTATATCAGGGAGCGACAGTGGCTTAAGGATAGCAGCACGGTCACTGCATCATACACACATCTCACGCATACTGTTATCATTTACTTTTTCTTAGCTCTTTATGGATCATGCATTTTTGGGCGTCTTGGGTAAACAACCAGGTCAGCCAATGATCAAAGGGTTGGTGGTTCGATCCCCGCTCCCCCCCAGCCAACTGTCGTTATGACCTTGGGCAAGACAATTCCCCCTCCACTTTACCCCCCCCCCCCCCCTCCCCCCAGTGTGGCTCCATTGGTGTGTGAATGTGTATGAATGTCCCGGTGATGGTCTAAGAGGCCGTGGGCGCGTACTGGCAGCCACACCTGTCAGTCTGCCCCAGGGCAGCTGTGTCTACATCAGTAGTTACCATCACCAAGTATGAATGATGAGTGTGTGTATCATGGATACACATTGTAAGTGTTTTGAGTGTCTAGAAAAGGGCAGATAAATCCAATCCATTATTATTCTTATTTATATATGAAAACTCTAATGCATACATTTACATGTGTGTCCATGCAAATCTAAAGATCCTGAACTGTTTTTTTTTTTTGCATCACAAGTGATGTGTAGGATGAGTTTTCTTCTTGAAAATTTGATTATGCAAAATTTGTCAATTTTTCACAGATAAATAAAGGCACTGTATGATGTTCTCGGTCTGGTGATGCATTTCTTTAAGACTTTATTCTCTCCACTTTTTTAGAACGCCCTAAGACGAAGCAAAGATCGCATGAAATATATATATATATATATATGTGTAGATGTTTTTTTTTTTTCAAAAACATCTAATTTCAATCCGAAATCAACACAATTTTAGCAACAAAGCTAAATGTTCAACTTTAAAAAAAGTACATTTTAACCAACAGAGTGAACAAAAGTCAGATGAAGAAAGAGAGATGATGAAGGTTATAGATGTAGAGCAGGTCTATTTAGGCTACACTGAACACTGGCCCAACGGGATATCACAGACCAACTAGAGCACCAAAATAGAAATGAGAGCAGATGAGAGTATAAAGAGATGGAAGAGAAGGTAAGATGTCATAAAGAGACAGAAATGGGGGTAGAGGAACATAAAGGCCAGGTGTAAGGGGGAGGGGGGGGGTAACCGTAGAGAGAAAAAGAAACAATTTAAATAAGTAAAGATCGTTAATTAATCCTCAAAGCAAGAGGTAAGTCGTGAACAGAACAACACTTAAAAAAAAAAGACAATGCGAGAAAATACCCTTTATTGGTTGCTTAGAATTGCAATCGTCAAGTAGCCACTGGCTGATGCCACGGGCCGGCTTTACAGTGGCTTATAACGTCATTTAGCTAATTTAATCACAAGCTGTGTTTGGCCCCACAGACTGGACTTTGGACATGCCTGCTTTAAATGGAAATTTTTTAATTGCACCACCAGAAAAAAATGGAGTTGTTGGTTTTATAATAATGCTTTTGAGATGTATAGGGTTAAATAAATCAGTTGGCACTTGTTTTAATTTATCCAAATATCTTTCCAAATAATTTATCCAAAATATCTCAGGTGAAAGACTGTGTTGCCATTATTAAGGTGATGTAAATGTTGTGTTAGGTGTTTACAGTTTACAGTAAACACAGTTTACAGTTTAGTTGTGTTACCAGTTTACATGTTTATGCAGATTCCAAAAGAAATTTAAAAAAAGAAATATTAACTACATATTACATTGTCCTATATAAATACTATATTTATCAAGTAAAATTAGAAGCCTTGTTGGTCCGCTTATCTGAAAATAAACACATAGTCTCTCACTTTTTCCTGAACAACCTTCCTACTCAGACATATTTTCACTTTCAAAACTATGCTAGCCTAAAATAGCCCGCTCAACTTTATGCAGGCTAAAGGAGAGAAGTCAAAAGTCAAAAAAGCACGAGTTTGAGTTTAAAATATAATGAAAATCCAGGCTGCCGTTTTGTTGCCTGAACTTTTCACATTAGATGCATATTTGCATGGTTATATAAACGTTCTGCTTTGAATCTAATAAAAAAGAGGGGTGGCACTGTTCTAGGAGCTGTTGAGAGGTGATTTTAAAGGAGATTTTTTTGGCAGTAGTAGATATTACACATAATGAAAACTGAGAAGAAAGTGAGATAAGGAGGGCCACTGCAGTTAGCTTTAAAAAAAAAGAAAATCGTGGAGAGAAATTTGTCTTGGCAAAAAATGTTAATTTCACCTAAATCTGCAATATCATTTATTCAACTCCTTTAGCTATTATAAAGTATTCTTTCTTTGGGTTTTAGCGCTTGGGTTACTATTTCTTATTTTGTACAATCCTGCACCTTGAGGAACAACTTTGATCTAAAGGGATTCACAATTCCTTCCTGAACAGACAGGCTTTCCAATACCCTAAAGCTAAACCTTGTTGAGCCCAAATTTGCATAATCAGCACCAACCAAAACGTCGCTTTTTCTGACTATGAGATCCATTCTTATTCCATTTTTAGAAGAAAATAATGTTCCCTAAAAATGTTAAATTCAAGCTAAGAAAAAACTCATGCACTTCAACTTCTGACTGCCTGACAGAAATGCTAACACTGCACTTCACAATCGCCTACCAGGCGACACATGTACAACTGCAGTGTGATACAGCTACATTATATAAAGAAGCAGCAGCTTTGTGCGTCGTTTCTTGACAGCTATCATTTCTTTGATGTATCACAGCTCAAACATTGCAGATTTGCCCTTTTTTTAGTTCTTTTTTAATTAAAATGAACGAAAATACTTTTTCTCCTAATCAAATCATTGATTTGTCTCAGAAACATCTCAGTATTTTTGAAATGTAATTTAAAATCCCACTCTGAATATCTTTTGATCTATTTTCAAAACATTCCCAGTGGTCTTTTAATTATGATTATGCAAATTTTAAGCCAAATTTAAAAAACCTGCGTCGTTTTCTAGGACATAGTTACTGCAAAATGGCAGTAGTTCTTTATAAATTCACCTCTGAGTTGTATTCATCTGTTCATATGATCTCCCACTTGCCCACAGCCCCTAACAACCCCAACCAAACATTACCGGTGCAACATAAATGACGTGCAATTTTGGAAAACAAAGACGTTCATGGATCTATTTGTTTCCAAGTGGATGCATTGGAATGGAGCGGAGCAGGAAGCTTGTGGCTCCCTGTAGTTTGTATGTAACACCTTCAAGCTTTTTGAAACGACATTTTTTTGTCTGCTCTTGATTTACAACTATTTGAATAACAAAATACTCAGAAACGCAATTTCAAGCTAAATGTAATTTATATATGTCCTCCATCATCAAGAAGATGTCACAAGAACATGTTAAAAGCAAAATCATGACTTTCATTGGAGTCGGTCTTTAAACTAGTAATTGTCTTTTGTAGGGCAGAAATGCACACTCTTGGATCCACAGTTTTAGCTGAATTTCTACACCTTAAAGTCATTGTGCATTTGTGCTGAATTCACAAACTCTATTGCACCACATAAAAGAGATGGAATGATACATAGTCATGCATGCCACCAACTCTAAGCTCCAGGGACACACAAACATCCCACACATGACAAAACATGATGACAGCAAGCATTAGCATGATCATATTTCTCTATAACACAGCTCAGAGCAGGTAATGGGACCAGCCATTACCTGCTGGTCCCATTGCTGGTCAGGGGGTCTGCCTTGCAGAAGCACCACCAGGAGCTTCGTCATCCAACTTTTGACTACAGCAGATTGATTATCAATGAAGATTGAAAGAAAAGGACTACTTTATAAAAAAAAAAGTTTATTGCTTATATTAAATTAAAAATAATTATATATTAAAGAAAAAGCTTCAAGGAGCATAAATTGTAGATTTTACTGAATTTGTTTAGGCGATGGACCTCGAATGAGTTTGATCTTTTTACTACTAGATCCAAAAAAGGCAAAAAGGTCATTGTTCAGAGAGAGTAGAGAGATTTTTATTGATCTGCTTTCCTATTTTGATTAAAGTGATCTACTGGCACTAAAAAAAAAAGATGATATCCAACTCACTGACTGTAAGTACAGATTGTACCCAAAGTTTTCCTAAAAGACTCTCCATTCATCTTTTGATCTATTGCAAAAGCGCCTCCAGTGGTATTTTCATTTTGATTCTGCCGTTTATCACCAAAATAAAAAAACACCCATGTCGTTTTCTAGGACATGGTCTCTGCAGAGCCGCAGTACTTCATCAGAAATTTGCCCTCTTAACCCTCCCTGTTACTGAGAGATCTGTGTTTATGTGAGGATTGAACTTTTTTATTTTTTTTAGTATGTTATGGTTTTGGTTATGTACTGTTTTGAATATTCACTTTGTCAGCAACACCAGTTTCAGGTTTATCATGATCTCCGTTCATTTCCCTCAGAGTTTTTTAAGTGTTTAGTTTTCAGTTCATCCTTGTCAGGTCATCTGTTTTGTTGTCATGGTTTTGTCTTGTTTACATTTTTTTTAATTGAATGCTTTAGTTTCTACCACCAAGCCTGGTCTCCTGTATTTTGGGTTCTACACCTCCAGCTCCTGACAGTTGATACTTTTTCCTGTTACAATACAGCCCCTCACATCCCCAACCTAACATTAGCAGTGCCACAGAAAGACCACAGTCTTCGAACTAGCATTTTTTTGTCTGCCTTGTCGCAACAATTTGAGTAAAGAAATAATCAGAAATGCAATCTTAAAGTTATTTACTTATTTCCTCCATAATCAGGAAAATACCACAAGAACATGTTAAAAACACCAAAAACACTATTTTCATTGTAGTGGGTCTTTAATGGAACAAACAACATACAAACAGTTCTTTATTTGTTTCATTTCCATAATACATGTATTATATTTAGTTTTATGAAAAATAGCAATCCCATTTTTGTATTGATCAAAAAACTCAATATTACCTTATTTCTTTTTTTTTTTTTTTTTTTTTTTAAACTTGTCCTGTCCAACAGCTAGGCAAACAGATGAGAGCTGAGGGCCTCTTGTAATGGACATATTTTATTTTAACAAGAAGGGTTATTAATCTTCAGACAAACCAAAGGTATGTCTGAATAAACCCCTTTTGTAATTGAGGCCAAACTTTATTAATTTCAATCATGTTTGAAAATCTTTGGTGTTGGACCGGACGGAAAAGGAAAGAGGGGAAGAAGAGAGAGGGACGTTAGAGAGGGGGGGGGGGGGGTAGGAGGGTGATAATAGGAGGGGAAGGGGGGTAAGACCATGAAGCAGCATAGAGCAGACAGGTTTACTGGTTGTTTATCATTACGGTATGGTTCAAATGTATTACAAAAAGGGCGGGGCCTGTTCACACACACTCAAATATTATCAACACACCTGCTAGCTGCAAAAATGTCCACATGTCAACATGTACACAAAACAGATAGTGTTCACGAACGCATACCTATGCCTTTAAACCAACTAGTGTGAAATCTTTCATTCATTCAATCATGCAAACTATTAGTGCAAAGGTGAGCTAACACCTGTGCTCAAGTGATTCACATTCCACTAAAATGGATGGTGGAATGTGAAAAAGAAGGAGGAGGAGCGCCCAGCCACCCCCACACCCAGACCCCCGCCGCAGCAGCAGCGGCATCCGGAATTCCCCCAACGCCATACGGGAACAGGCAGGGAACAACCGCCCCCCGGGCGACCAAGACCGCCACCCAGGCCAGGGCCAGCAGGACCGCCGCGAGGCCCCCAGAGCCAGAGAGCAGGGAGGCGCGGAGGGAAAGAGAGCGCCGCCCCAGCCCAGCCAGGAAAGCAGCCCCCCCGCCGCGCCGGAAGAGCCCAACGCAGGGCCCCACCGGAGAGGGACGCCCACAGCCCCAGACGAGCACCCCACCACCACCCCGGAGTTCCGGGCATCCCCCCGCCCCGACCCCAGGTACGAGCCAGGACCCCCCAAGGGAGACCCGCTCCGCACTCCAGGCAGCCACCCACCCGGCCCACGGTTGGTCCAGGTAGGAGCAAGGCAGGGGCCCGCCGCCCCGGCCCAGGAGGGGGGAACCCCGGGGAAAAAAGGGTGGCCCACAAGGGGTGTTATAAATATGGCCCGACCAGGCTCGGCCATGTTGGAAGTTTGGCGGGGCCCAGCGCCCAGGGGCAAGGACCAGGACCCACCCCCCAGGGACACGAACACCCCCGGCTCAGGTGTAATAGAGCCGGGGGAGAGAGCACCGCCGGGCCCAGGGAGCCGGCACCCAAGGGACACGGCCGCCATCGCCAAGAGGCCCGCACCCCCCACCAGGGAAGGGGTAGGGGACAGATGGACCCAGGTCCCACCTTCCTTGTAAAATGTGTGTGCGTGTATGGGTGTTTGAGAGGGTGTTTGTGTGCATGTGTGTGTGTTTATGTTTGAATATATATATTGAAGGGGGAGGGGTGTGTGTACTAAGGGGGGTGCAGTTAAAATTGGCGAGTAGGGCACTAATATTACTTTATTTCTTTATAGACTAGTATCTTGTACAAGACAAAGATTCAGATTTACAGGGTTTAAATTACAGCTACTAACACCCAGTGCTGTTGCTCCAATTAGGTTTTATGTCACAAGATAAGTAGGTGTTGATGAGAGTTAGGGTTAGGGTTGGTCAAGCTTATTTCCCATCCCAAATTTCAATGATAATTTTCATTGCTTTGAGCTTTCATTTATAGGTTTAATTGCAATCGCTTCGGCTTAAGTTGCAGGCTCTGATCCTTGGTTAATGTTTGTCACAGTAATAAAATGTGATGTGGAATATGTGGATCTAATCACAACACTTACAACAATGGAAACTATTATTTGATGTCAGTTGTGATAATGGTTCATTTCAGCATTTCTGTAATGCCTCAGGCATATTTTTCAGCAGATGTGGCATTAACATTGATGAGAAACAGTCCATTCTCTTCATTTTTAGGCTGTATTCTCCAGCTATTAAATGTTATAGTGAAATCAAGGAACTAAGTAACTGATTAAAAAATAAGTGTTTTTCTTAGGTCAGCAACCTTTTTCTTTCACAAGAATTCCTTTTTCATGTAACCCACCCACCCCCACGCATTCCTTTTTTTTCATACCACATAGCGTCTAAGGCAGTTGTATGTCCCTCTAATTTGTAAAAATTGGAAATGCCCCAATTCCATGCTCCTACCATGCAGTATTCTTGATGTGTTCTACCACTCTACCTTCTCTAGGAAACAGAGAGGAGCTTTCAGCTCAACCAACATTTCGTTCTCCTTGCCCACCCAATAAAAAAAGAAAACATAAAAAATTGAAAATAAAGAAACAGGGTTTAAACTAAGTAACTAGTCGTAAGACAATTTGGAAAACCCATGAGCAGCTCTGAAAAATTTTCCCAAAATGATCCATGTCATCGCCTGTTGGCTAAATAAGTTCCATAAAAACAAAACAATGTCAACATATTGTTTTTTTGTTTTGTTTTGTTTTATTAAGTCACACCAATTTGTTCTTTTTTTGGCTTCAGACAGGGAGTTGATGCTGAAATTGGAGTTTAAAAAGTTATGGACATGTAAACATTTGTGCAAGCTAACACACCTCATCCATTTATTTCTATTCATGCTATGTTCTGTTTAGGGTCAGGGGGTCTGGATCCTACCCCAGCATTTTCAAGCAAGATGCTTGACTTATGGATCTACTGACCCAGCTTAGAACTGATGAGCTTTTTGCCGACCCAGAGGTGAATGAAGAAGATTTGATGACCTTGCCAACACTGGAAAGAGTCTGATAGCATATAAAATAATGGGAATAAAGATACAGAAGCATAGTCAGTCTGCTTTACCGTGTCCTCATTGCCAGTTGACCAAGAAGGTGCTTGAGTGAAAGGAGGGTGTCAGGAAACACACTCTCATTTGACTATCACCTTTCAAGGTTATAGGGAACCTCCGATGTCACACATCGATTGAACGTGATCACTGACCTCAGAGTCAGGGCCTGTTGATCAATTAAGAAATCGCATTTTTGTGTGCATATGGGCAGATTCCAGCCAATATTTTTTTTTCTTCCAGGAAAACTAAATCACTTTGATATTTTATCAGAATGTAAAGTGCATTATAAATCAGATTTAATATTCTCATTTTTTTAAGAATTAATTGTAAGTTGTAATTGGATATCTTGAAGAAATTGAACAGAAAAGTAAATTTTTGTGCTTTAAGTTATTCTTGTGTATCCTGTGTTCTACCTGCTGAAAAAATGATCTCTTTGTTCTTTCTATTAGGATAAAAAAAGCATCAAAAAGCATCAAAATGTTTTTTTTTTAATATATTGCAATTTTTTTAAAAACTTAATTAAAACTTAAGGGAAAAAATACAACCATTTTGTTGCCGTCTTGTATCCTCAATTCACATTTGCCAACAAAACAGTTAGTTTAATGGGGCTAAGACCTTTCATAGTTGCAGCAACAACCTGCTGCTTCTCAGACCTGAGCTTAAAAAGGAGGCTGGTAAGCCAGGTTGGGATGCTTCTGTACAAGATGATGAGGCAGAAACTCTAAATTGCTAGAGAGGTCTGTGCTACAAATAGTTGAATTGTGAAGTATTTTTATTTCGCCTTAAACAGAACCATCCAGTCCCTCATGACTCCTCTACTTTACCCCATTGTTGGTTTACTTTTATGTGGCCAAGTTCAATCTCCTGTTGTAGCATCATTGTATCTGTGCTGTTTAATATCCATTTTTAATACGATAAACAGATAAAAGGGTAATTCAAAAATAAACTATAACAGATCAGAGAATATTAACCAAGTAATTGATCCACAGGTACAGGTTCTGTCACACACAACATCCACCCCAAGTAAAACAAGCAGTTTTACACACAAGAACTTACCTTCAGTGGGTGAGGTTTTGAGTCGTTTGCACAGTCCTTCTACTCCCCCATAATCTTCTTGGAGCTTGACCACCCCCTCTGTGCCACGCAGTTCCATCAACGAGCGCAGATCCATGACCGAGCAGCCAAAGTCTGCTGCATGGTTGCCCTCGTTTCTTTGGTTCTTGGCATAAAAATCGCTATTGGACATGTCCCCCATGATTTCAAACTAGTTGAGTCAGTCAGACTGATATTTGTTATTGCTTGTAGAATAAAAAGATTGCACAGCAGAGCTAAGTCCCATCCAAAAAAATCTCCAAAACAGGATTTTAAAAAGCCAGTAATTATCAAAAAAAAAAGGAAGGGAAGAAAACACCCTAAAGGGTTGAAGTAGGCAGACAAAGAAAAAAAAATGGGCAAAAAAATCCTAAGGGAACAAAGTGATGAGTTGCTTTTGTTTCAATAGCAAAAAATTTCAGCGATGAAAAAAAAAACAAGAAAAAAAAGGCTAAGTCAAAAAGACGAGAAAAAAGAAAGATGGAGCAGGGAGAGAAGAGGGAATGATAAATCACAAGTGGGGAGCATCCAGGTAAGCGTTGGACAGCCCCAGTGGTTAAGTCCTGAGAAGGGTAATAATGGTGGTTTCAAGTCCTGTTGGTCTCAGGCTCACCACGGCTGCCGTCCAGACCCACTCCATGTGTGGCTTCCCATTGCTGCAATTCTGCTCTTGCCTCCTCTGCTTCTCCGTCTCTACATGGTGGTCTTCTCCATCACCGCTACACAGAAAGAGAGAGAGAGAGAGAGATGGGGAGACAAATTCAGAAGATGAATTTGGAGAGGAGGAAAGGAGCCGGCTGAGAGAGAGCACAGGAATGAGTGTTGCCTTCTTAGGGCAGGAGTGAATGCAGCGGTAGAAAGTGCACGGCTGAAGGACAGCCTCCCCTGGCTGCTGCAGTAAGTGTGCCTCTGCTGTCTCTATCTGCTGCTGGTGCTGTTGGTGCTGCTAACCTCATTCTGAGCTCACGCACTATCAGAACAGAGAGAGCGAGGGTAGGAAAAAAAAGAAGGAAAGATGAGAGTGCTCGTTTCTGGTGCAGAGCAGAGGAGAAGTGTGCAGGAGGGAGGCTGGGGCTGCTCTGACGACAAAGCGGAGAGGCAGAACGTAACACTGTCACCGAGAGGATGGGCTGAGCTGTGAACCGGTCCCCTGCTATCTCACCAGCAAGGAAGCTGCCATTGCTTCCTTCAGTAACCAGCCTCATCTGTGCCATCGTGTTATATCACTGACACATTCTCTTTAGCCTGCTGTCTTAGAATACTTAACAAAAACACCAGCTTCATTCTTTATTTCTTTTAAGCTCAATGTGGCTCAGAAACACCAGAAAGTTAGAGTTTAATTTACTACAAGAAGACACTAATAGACTGGAAGCGGTTTACATGGTGGAAAGACCCAATCCTGGAAGCTCACATTGGTTTTCAGCTTGAATGCTACGTCATTCATCAGCAGATCGGATCTTTAAAAAAAGGAATTTTATTTCTCTGTTTCCACCTTAGTAGCATAACCTTTGACTTTACTAGAAGAGATAACAAATTACGATATCTTTGAATGTTCAAAGAAATCATTTTAAAGGCCCACCCCAATGAAAATTGTGTTTTGGTGATTTTGACATGTTCTTGTAGCATTTTTCTGATGATGGAGGACATTTATGAAGACAATTAAGCATAGAATTTCACTTCTGACTACTTTTTTATTCAAATCTTGGTGAATCAGGAGCAGATGAAAAAAATGCCATTTTAAAAAGCTTGTAGTTATTACATAGAAACTACAATTGCCAGGCCACAAGCTCCCTGCTCCGCTCCATTATCTTGCAGACAAATAGATTCACATACGTCTTCGTTTTCCTCGTCTGAGCTGGCATCTGGCTCAAAACTGTATGGCTGGATGGCTCCAATATTGCTCGACATTTTTGCTGCACCAGTAATGTTTGGTTGGGGTTGTGTCTTGGTCGCCCGGGGGGCGGTTGTTCCCTGCCTGTTCCCGTGTGGCGTTGGGGGAATTCCGGCTGCCGCTGCTGCTGCGGCGGGGGTATGGGAGTGGGGGTGGCTGGGCGCTCCTCCTCCTTCTTTTCACATTCCACCATCCATTTTAGAAGAACATAAACACTCACCTGAGCACAGGTGTTAGCTCACCTTTGCACTAATAGTTTGCATGATTGAATGAATGAAATATTTCACACTAGTTGGTTTAAAGGCATAGGTATGCGTTCGTGAACACTATCTGTTTTGTGTGCATGTTGACATGTGGACATTTTTGCGGCTAGCAGGTGTGTTGATAATATTTGAGTGTGTGTGAACAGGCCCCGCCCTTTTTGTACTACATTTGAACCGTACCGTAACGATAAACAACCAGTAAACCTGTCTGCTCTATGCTGCTTCATGGTCTTACCCCCCTTCCCCTCCTATTATCACCCTCCTACCCCCCCCTCTCTCTAACGTCCCTCTCTCTTCTTCCCCTCTTTCCTTTTCCGTCCGGTCCAACACCAAAGATTTTCAAACATGATTGAAATTAATAAATTTTGGCCTCAATTACAAAAGGGGTTTATTCAGACATACCTTTGGTTTGTCTGAAGATGAATAACCCCTCTTGTTAAAATAAAATATGTCCAACACAAGAGGCCCTCAGCTCTCATCTGTTTGCCTAGCTGTTGGACAGGACAAGTTAAAAAAAAAAAAAAAAAAAAAAAAAAAAAAAAAAAAAAGGGGTTGTGAGGGGCTGTAAGATAGCGGGAGAGAATATAAACAAAGGGACGATTGGAAGGCTTACTTCACCCCAACAGTCCTGCCCACAACCCAAAGGCAAATTTCTGATAAACTCCTGTCCTAGAAGGCGGCACAGGTTTTTATTCTGCTTAAAAACAGCATGATCATTATTAAAAGACCACTGGGAACGCTTCTACAATATATCAAAAGACGATTTGAGTGGGGGCTTTTTACAGCATAACATACATGAGGGAAAATCGTCAGTCTGACAGTTACAGTTCTGCCAACGGTCATTTAAACCTTGTGCTATCTTAGATGACCCCACCCTTACATTGATGTGTTCTCCCTACCATGACAAAGGTGGATAAAGGTGGAAAGATTTCATGTAATCCATGGACACCAGTGATGTTCTCAAATCATTGAAGAAAAAAGGTTCAGCGCACTGTCTAGTGGGTCTAGATGACCCTACTCCCAATGGTAACGTGCCTAGGATAGCACGAGGGTTACACAGTAAGCCAGTCACAGTGAAACATTTTCCTCTGTTAATTCCAAGCTCATGTCAGAAGTGAAGCTTTGGTGCAATTTCAGTGAGGAAGATCCACCTGACTTCCTGGTAAGTTGGGTTTTTATGTCACTCTCTGTACGCTACTCATCAACTAAGCCTTCACTAAAAACGAATAGCTAAATTCCCCGCATTTTCTTCTCAGCCAATCACAATCCTATTTTTGCTTTTAAATTAATGGATGTTTGCCACTATACATTTTAGACAGTTTTGTAGGCCCTCCTCCACACCGACCTACACCTGTGACCAATGCTTTGTCATGACTTGGCCCTAAACCACCATCAGCATTTAGGCTCAGGGATACATTCATCTATGGTCTGAGATTTTCCCACCAGCAAGTAGGCCCGGAGTCTAATTGCCAAAGACAACAGACTAATTTCATGCACATCTTTTGTATCACAAATAAATCTTTTATTCGTTTAAGATCTCCACTTATTGAAATGTGTTTGTGTGCTCAGTAAAGCATTTATATTCTGCAATGCATTTGACTTCCGCCATGAACAACTACAGTAGTGCATCACTTACACAGCTAATTTCAATACACAAACAAGAGGTCCTTAATTGCGTCTTTATATGCTAAATGGTAAATATATAGCGTTTTCTACCTTAATCGAAGGCCCAAAGCACTTTACAGTCACTGTCCCATTCACCCAGTCTCACACACACATTCACACACCGGTGGCGGCTCCATATATGACACGGAGTGCTATCAGCTGTAAATGTACCCACAGTATTAATACTTTTTAAATCCACAGAAAAGAGGAAAGTTCACCATGGATTTCATTTGAATGTATTCTATCCGAATAAATAAAGAGATAAACACCTTTTCTTATTAATTGTGTACAAAAACTAATCATTAAATAAAGTTCACAAAAACTGTCTCTAATTATTGTTGTGTAAGTCTTTATTTCTAGTCAGTAACATGTGACTCAGCCAGCATCACACTGATCCACTCAAAGGTTCAACATTAATATCATTACCTAAAGGAAACATTTGCCTTCCAGCTGCCCTTTATCCCCTCCCACCCACACAGAGGGGGACCAAAGAGAGGAGGGGGGAAATCAAAGGACCCTGGTCTTGTATTTTGCTGAACCCTGCAGTGACTCGCGCTACTGTCTTTCTGCCATCTGTAAATAAGTCCTCTTGAGCTTTTGAGAAGACGTCATGCGCAGTAAACATTTTGCTCATTTAAAACAATGATAAAAACAAGCAAAAACCCAATACAAAGTCAGCCATCGGTGTGCTAATTTGCCATTGACTAGATGCTTAAATGCTCTGATCCTCTTTTTACCCTGTAAGAATACCAAGGCAGCAGGGGCAACCTTATCACTTGAGCCTGTCGTTCCTGGGGTTTTCACATCATAAAACTGACAATGAACCCCTGCCACAGAGAAATTATGTCCTAAAAAACAACTCAGGGTTTTTGATTCTGTCTAAAAACTATATAATCATAAACAAAAGAACACTTTACAATAAAAAAAAAACTTTACAATAGATCAAAACATAGTTGAGGTGCGACTTGAGGCAGTAGCACCTCAGCTTAAAGAACTTCTGCTTTATTAACAAAACAATAATAAAACTGAAATAGGTCATTTTAATCCTTTCATTTGTTATGTCCTTCCACTCTTCTCTTCTCATTTGCCTCCCTTCCAATGTCTTCTGCCCTCCTCTCCCCAAATAGCTTCCCACAAAGCTTAGCGGGAACTTTACCCTTAATTTTGCTTTGAAAAACAATCACCTCAGTCAGCTACATTTAGTCATTAGCAGACGCTTTTGTCCAAAACAAATTCTTAAAAAATGTTAAGAAACATTTTATATGCAAGAAGTTTTTTTCAGGTAACAGGTGAGGGCAGTAAGTCACTTGTTTTTCTGTTACTTGCTTGAGTGTCGTGATGGAAACTGTTTATGAGCTGTAAGTCATCCTGGGGCAGTGAACGCATCTAAACAAGTGGCAAGCATTTCCTAAATTGGTCGGAGGGATCAGCGAGGTGATGATTCCAGGTACGATGATGCATGAGGGACTGGTTAGACCCAAATATGTGCTGGAGCATGACACAGCAGGATGGTGAAAGAGCCTGTCAACATGTGTGTACACATCAATAGGAGGGAGACACTTCCCTGCCCCATGGGATGCAGCTCTGTCTGTTAATGAGCGCCTGTTTTTTCTGAACTTACGATGGCAGACAGCTCTCACAAAGACACTAAAACATCAAAAAGTTAAAAAAGACATTTGTTCCATCTAAAGACTTTACTAAGCATCTTTTTTTTAATATAATTTTGTATTAGCTGATGTTAATTGTTGTTGTTATTTAAAATATAAGGGTTTTCTGATAGTTTGCTAAACCAATAAAAAAAAGCTGATAAAGCTTTGTTTTCTGTTTTTTCTCCTTTTAACCCAATCATCTTTGATGGACAATAAGGTCCCATCAATGTTGTCAGTAGTCTTCATGTGCCAAAGAAGATACAAATATTCTAAAAAATGTTAAAGATAAACAAGCATACTTTCCCCATAGCTGAACATCTGTCCTAAGGAGAAAAATACAAAAATATGTGCATTACATTTGACAATATACCAATAGTGCTAAAGAAGCATTGTTTTCACATCCTGTTGGTCTATATTTCTCAGTTGGTCAATCCATCAATCTTGTAACTAGATGATGTAGAATCAAACAGGAATCTTGTTTCTGAGGAGGCAACCCTGACCCTGAGTAAATACTAGCATTAAAAAGGTTTACATTTTTGCAAAGATACCTAAGAAAAAGGGAAAAAAATGAAGACAATTATGTCCTGTTGAGATTCTGATTTAATGTTTTCCGACAAAAAAAAAAAACAGTTTATCAAAGTGTTTACAAAGTATCTATACAACCTGTCCAGCAAATGTCAATTTATTGGTATTGAGTAAAGCATGTCCTGCTGCAGGATCCTTCTGTCTGCCAGCTTGCAGATGAGCCAATTCCTATGCATAATCGTTGGCATGCCCCCCACAATTTCACATTGAGTAAGAAAAAAATCTGAATAAACACAAGACAAAAGTGCACATAGAATAATGGACAGCTTTTCGTCCTAAGGTGAAAGACACACTTAATGGGGCTTCATGAACTTGAACACCATATGGAATCGACACTGAAATGGGAAGCTCCAACGCCAGATGCTAATACCATCTGATAGCAGCACTGCGTTGTGTTTGCCTCATAAAACCCACATGCAAAAAGCAGAGAAGTGTTTCATAACTGAGGTGTAAAGAGTGCTGCTGTTGCCTCCACAACATCATTTTTTATCTTCTGGTCAAATTTGTAAAGCCTGTCCTTTAATCATTTTCAGGATAGCATTATGTAATTACAGCATGTCCCTATCTATCATCAATATAGGGTTTTAGGGAAGTACATTCACTAAACATTCAAAAGACATAAATATGAAACATGTATGTATCTATGATATTTAGGAATATTTGGGATTTTAGGAAACGAAACTAGATAGCAAGTGTGATTTAAATGCAACCTGATAGCATGATTGTTGTCTCCCATCAGAAATATTTTATTGTGAATTTACTGCACATGCTATTTTAAGCAAGTCTGACTTTTTTTTTTCTTTTAGTTCTTCACTGATCTGTCTGCAGGTTTGCTGCATTTTGCAACACAATGACAAAGACCAGAGATTATTCATGAAGCATTCCTCTTTACATGCATCTTTTGCCCAGACTCATACTTGTTCAGTAGTGGACATTTTGCTGCCCTCCATGGAGGGGGATATGGGCAATGAGAGTCGAAGCTCATTGCCCAAGCATCTGTCACTAAATGTCCTTGAGCAGAGTGAGGCAGGGCTGTGCTCACTGCATCAGTACCACCAGCATCACAGATGCACAGCCCCCCCTACCTTTGACAAAAAATAGTGCAAAACTGACTGCTCACCTGCATGCTAGTGAAACGGGATATAATGTCTGTCACTTTTAATATAAAACAAAGCCTTGCTTGTAGGATAAATCGACATCCTGCTACAATTAAAGCTTTCATAATTCAATGCAAATATTTAAGCAAAGGATTTGGCAGCATAATATTCATGAACTCTGTGGAACGTTAAATCAGGTCAGTGGTGTTTTTTTCTTTATACTCTTTATTTGTAATCATTTGTAAGGAAGAAACCATCCAAATGAGGCTTTTTTTGTCCACACCTAATTGAAGTTACTGTAGAAGCAAAATTTTGATAGGAGAACCCACATAACTAACATGACCTAGAAAAATATTACATAATTACATTATTTTATGCAAAATAAAGACAGATGTTGTCCTGAAAATGATCTGATATGTCAGGAAAGATTAATTAAATCTGATACATAAATAAATGTATGCATTAATTCAGAAATGTTGTTAATCTTTTAATAATGTAACACTTGAACAAGTGGTGAAAGCAGCTGCATTGCACCACTGAATGAAACATTAAGTTCTGACACAGATAGAGGAGACAACATGCAAGCTAAATACCTTGTCAGTCCCCATCAGTGCAATATAATTGGGTTGAAACTAGCTGTCATGCTAAAATAGTTTGCCAGGAAGCCTGACAGATACTGATTTCTCTGGCAGCCAATGAGGAAAGTAAAAATGATCCTGGAAAAAAGGTGAAGAAATAGGTCTTACAAAAGCTGAGATATTTGCACACAGAGGGGAATGGTTTGCTTTTTGTGTGCTAAGCCCATGCCTGCTTACCCACCAGACCTTTGAAATCTTTTGGCCAAACAAGCTCCATGACTGCAAGGCTTTTTCTGTGTCACTGAAGAAATGAAACTGATGATGGAAATGCCAGTATCTGTTACAAGTGTGTGATGGGTGATGGTGGAGGAGGCACTGAGTGGTAGGAGCCTTCTCCCCAATGAAACGTGTTTAGGTTTATTTTAAAAAGTGTCTGAATGTCATTGAGCCACTGGAAGACACTCCAGTCCTCCCAACAGTCGCATGCCTGTCTGTGTTTCTCAGGGCAGGCACACATATGGTCACAGACACCCATTGTGTCTAAGTCTGCTTTATTGCCATCCTCTGCTTTCACTGTAAATAAACTTTGTCTACTCTGTATTATTCATAGCCTATGTGTCAATTGGATGAGGTTGTAGAATAACATGGAGGAAAGTATCAAAATGAGTAAAAATGTTACCCAATTAAAAAATAAATACAAACTGAAGATTTTGGAAGCATAAATTTGAAAATGAGAAGCCTAATAATTCCCAGTTAATACATCATAGTGATCAGTCATCGCATTCATCGTATTGCGTCCCACCCACAATCAGGTGGTCTACATAAAGCTGCGGTTTGGCTGGTGACTGTTCGCGATAACTGCGACAAATTTCTTCTACTAATTATCTACTACTACTAGTTACTAATTAGAGCCAGATGACGCGATTGTCATAAGTGTTTTAGTGGTTTGGTACTTCACCATAGTGATAAAAAGGGATCTTTGAGATTCTGTTTTTGTATACAGACAGCTTGTTTGTTTTTTTCATATGTTAAGTGTTTCTGAAAATGCTTGCATCTATTTAAATAAATTTGTGGTTAGTCAATGGTGCAGGCAAGACAAGGCAGGTGGTAGATCAGTGTCACAAGAACAGGCAGACGGGTGGTTCCAATTTCAGCAGGTTTTAGTAGCTCAGTTAAACGTTCACAAAGCTAAACCAAGGTCAGGCAGGCAGGGGTCAATAACAAGCATGGGAGCTTTAAAGAAGAATCAGGATTCAAGTAAGATTTGGGGCTGGCGAAAGGCAAACGGGGTCAGAGACAAAACAGGGTCAGGAAATCAGAAGACCAGGTGAGAGTATAACACTCTGTAATGTAGGCTGAGCGGCACAAACAATGAGACAATGTACGGACAATCATGGCTTGTGATCTTTTTTTTGTGTTTATGTGAATAATGAAGAACGTGTCAAATGTGTAAAAAGGAATAAATATGGTCAAATTTAGAATGGCAATTAATAAGATTCTTTTCGACTCACTCCTTTTTCAAGCAATTCTTCACTTTCATGTTAACTGTTTTGTTTTGTGCTTGAAAATAAAAGGAAATTAATCAAATAATAATTTTTACTTCTTTGATTATGAAACAGTAAAGTAGTATTCTTCTATTTTGTTGGTGGTCCTGTAAAGAATTATATTGAATTTATTACTATTTGTTAACCTTTTCTCGGGCAAAGTTAAAAAAAAAAGAACAAACTGACTAAAATCCTTCTTTAATTAGGGAATACAACATTGCTTGCATGGAGCATGGATTTTTTTTCAACAAAGTGGGGTTTTTTTTGTTGTTTTTTCTTTTTTATTTTTTCCTGGGCAGAAGCAGTGTTTTTTGTCAGATTTTAATGTAAGGATTCAATGGTTTATTTATGAGTCCAACCTTTTTTTTTTAGCTTGAATCACTAATTACAGTAAATTGGTTACAAAATATTTTGACGACTAATTTTATGTTTGACTGAATTGCGCTCTGTCTATGAAATTGAACACTAGTGAATTAGAATTGAATCGATTCGCTTTTCAGTGAAACCCGGGGCTGAACCTTAAAACTCCGACATCGACACGATGGGAACAACAGTATAGAGCTTTTCCAAACAGGCATAATTAATGCACTTAAACAATCACAACCACATACCTCTTACTGTGTATTACTTACACAGCAATAAAACAATGAAAAAATGATAATCAACATTATTATTATCTTTCTTTGTAAAAACAAGCACACTTAGTTGTTTCAGAACAGAATTAGGGAGGTGTTTACAATTTCTGAGCAAACTTTGGAATCAGTCTTTTGAGCAACAGCTTCTCAGGCTGCAAGGTAATTTTTCTATCTAAAAGAACCCTGCTGTTGCTGCCATGTAGCTTCATTTATGAAATAAGCCCAGGAAAAGGGGCCATTAGTCCTTTACAAGATTGCTAAAGAAGCACTGGGATTTTTTTAAACTATTCATAAACCAGATATTAGAATTTTTCAAATCCTTTTCTGTTCAGATTTTACCCCAAATATGGGGCAAGAATAAAAAAAAAAAAAAGAGAGGTGTTCATTCAAGTTTGGAGCTTATGTTTTGCATTTTTTCATCCGTTTAATTTTCAGGTTTGCATCTACTGGATGAGTAGGTATCAGTCATTAGGCTAATTGCTTAGTTATACATATCGAGCAGTGTATGAAATAACCAGGATTACATTTATTCCTGGCCCCATGGTCATACGATTCTGTAATCATTTGGGTTCCTACATGTATTGTCTGGCCGTATATGACAGGAGGTCTGGAAAAGGGTGAGAGCTCCTGCAGCACCATAGATCCATTTTAGAGCAATGATGAAAGGTTTGCTCACATATTACACACTAACACACACATCTGAACTGTTCTCCCCACTGTTTCCAAGTTTGTTTGCAGAAGATTTAAAGCTAATGTGGTTAAAAAAAAAGACTAACATTTCCTGGTTTCTGGCACTAGTGCTCAAAATGATGTGACTCTAAAGCCTAATATTTAAGATTTTGTTTAATATTTAGCTAATATTTTTTAGGGTTACTTCTATATTTTTTAGAGACGATAACTGGCATGATAAAGAATGTATCAGGGTTCCAACACTCACCTCTGTAAATGTCATGTAAAATTTGCACCGTCAGAAAAAAAGGGCTTCCAGCAGCCCCCACCTCAACACATAGTTCTGGATTCAGTGCCCTTTCTGCAATGACCCTCATGTTATAAAAGCAACCTTGCTTTGTCACTACATCTACACTATGGAAGTACTAATTATTAAGAAACAGAAGTGGCTTTTAAAGGCTAATTGAGTGTACCCCTATCTTCCAGCATGTATTTCCCTGGGGGATAAATCCTCAACCTTTTAGTTCTCATTTGCTTCTGTAATGATAAAAAAAGTGTTTCCAGCAAACAGAAAGTAAAGAGAAGAAAAAACAAAATAAAAAGGAACTAATGTTTTACCATGTCGTTTACATTCATCTGTCACTGCTTTAGTAACAGTTTGAGGAATTTTTTTTTTGTTTTGTTTTTTAATTAAAAGGTGCAGTTGGTCTTGGTCTATGGGTTAAGGCTGTAGACAGTTTGCAGTTACACCCCACGTGACTTTGTCCAGCCCTGCAAGTCCCGCTGGATTAACTATGATATGCTAAACTGTGAGCTATCATCCTCCAACACCTGTTCTGAGGATAGTAAAGCATTCACCTTTGTTATGTATTATAGAACTACAAAGTTGTTAAAAATAGGAAACACAGTTAAAAGTGGTGGATAGAAGATAGATGAGAATAAATGAAGGGTGGCTGTGATGCAGAGGTAGAGCGGTCGACCTCTGATTGAAGGATCACAGGTTCAGTTCCAGCTTTGTCTGCCCGTGTATTGAAGCGTCAAGGAACTGAACCCCATATTGTTTTTGATGTTTGTAGGTACGTGGCCTGAAAACAGCCTAAATGCTTGACAAATGTCACACATGCTACATCAGCCTAATCACTTATCTTTTGATGATTTTAGGTGAAATAGTGAACGCTAATAAAGAATAATATACTTTGCTTTGTTGAATAGCATCTGCCGTGTCATGGTTTAGTAGAAGATTGAAGATGAACTAAGTAAAATAAGTTTAAGGCAGCCCTGCAAAGGATATAAAGGTACAAAATAAGAAGGAAACCATGAAAGGTTTTAAGAGTATCTGTGTAATATGTAAAGTGAGGCTCACAGTCAAAAACCATCTTGGCTTATTCAGTAATAAAACAATTATTTGATACTTAATATCTTTCAGCAAGTGATGGTTCAAAGTCTCAAGTATTCCACTTAGTCTTGCTTGAGCAAACAAATGTACATTTGCCTGAATTCTATTTAGCATTAAATCACAAACCACTGAAATTGGAAAGAAACTGGACAAAATTATGTAATTTAGGTTTTTCTGATCTCAAACAAAAAACAATTCTAACTCAGCACTTACTTTTAAATACCAAAAAGAGGTTTTGCTCTCTCAGCTCTGTTATAATTCTCACAAAGAGCTTTAAAAAAACACACACATTTGTTGTTTACTTGACTTTTTTAATTATTCTGATTCTTTGAATTATCTTGATCATTAAACATATGTTTACACAATGGTAACTTAAAGAGACAGGTGCAATTATTTAAAATAATCTTTTTTTATGGACACTGTTTGCTATGAACTGCAGGCAGTTTGATGTTAATAAGAAGTGGATGTAGAACTAGAAAGCAATCTAACCTACTCTTTAAGAGTTTAATGCCATTTCTGCTCAAAATCTTTGATTAGAACTGACTGAAGTTTATTTGATATTTTCTTTTATTTTACCAGAGCATTTATGGATCATTAAAAATTTTTTTTTTTTTGTTACTTTGAAAAATAACAAGAAAGACAAATATTCTTCCAGCAAATTTGACCAAAGTTCTCCAACTCTAATGCTGCAACTTCATTTCCAATTGTTTGCTATGTAAAACAGTGCATCTCATTGCACATAGACCCACACACAGTGAATTCACACACAAGCACATGCTCCCATTAACTTTCTACAACAAGGTGACTGGAGGCAGACAAGAAATGTTGTTGCACTCTCCTTGCTCTAGATGAGCCTGTAGAACTCATGAGGGACTTATTGGTCTAATTAAATTCAACACATGCAGACTAAATGAGGAAGAGGAGGAGTAAAAAAAGAGGAGAAGAAAGAAAAGAAGCAATAGAGGATAAGTGTGTAATAATGGTTCCTTGAAGTAAAGCTTTAAAACTGTTTCATGAAAAAAAGCTTAAGATCCAGATTGAGGTGTAAAGCAACGTTTTTCCTAAGTTTTCCAAAAGGACTAATGGTTTCTGTTTTATTCCCATCTTTTTGACAATTTAAAGTTTGTGGTGATCAAGAAAACACATTAACTTTTCTCTGTGATAAAACAGAATTTTCCAAATCCGTAAATTATAAACAAATTTTGTTTGTGATGCTAGCAAACCATAAAAGGCGTTCACCAAAATTTACTTTCCAAAATACAACCCCATTAATGGCAGTACTTTCTCCTTCAA
Organism: Oryzias latipes; assembly: GCF_053564925.1. Lineage (NCBI taxonomy): Eukaryota > Metazoa > Chordata > Actinopteri > Beloniformes > Adrianichthyidae > Oryzias > Oryzias latipes. The sequence continues at coordinate 11,455,084 of NC_136241.1, forward strand.
TCGGTAACTCCATTTCTATTTTTTCATCCAAACTGGTTATATTTGTAGATCTAATGGGGGAAAAAATGGGAAAATTCTTACAGTCTTTAGAATTTAGATCTGATGATGAGTTAAGAAACCAGATTTGGAAACTGCTAGACCATTGACTGTATGTGAGAACTGGGCTGAGTGAACAACCCCCCGCCCCCATTGAGTTTCAAACAGGAAGTACCCACTAGCTCCAAAATGTCAAAATCCCAAAGACTTCTATTGAGAAATGAACTCGGTCACTATACTTGTCAGACTAACCATTTTTGCTCTGCTACCTTTTTTAAATGTGTTCTTGCTAATCCTAATTTATTTTTCTTATTATTTTTATAAGTTATTCACATTTTAAACTGATCACTGCACTGCACTGGATGCCTCAATAAAAGTAGGTGGTGCTTAGTGATCCCATGTCAAGTGTTCGAAACGTTTGATTGACAGATTCCCCCAAAGCCAATTTCAGTCCTCACCGACTTCCTACAAGCTCACTCATGATTGGCGAGAGTGGTTGCCATAGAAACTGTGACTCTGACAGACTTTGACAATTCACTGCTTACTGACATAAACTGGCCCCAACATGGTGGCGTCTATTTGCCAAAAAATTGGCAACTGAATTGACTTAATTTTGTTGGAGCCAGAAGTAAGCCATGTTTTTATAAGTGACATCACACTATCTGGTCCAGTTCTTTTATACAGTCAATGGTTTTATTAACTCCTAATTTTGAATTTCAAAAGGATTTCTAAAAGAAAAACACACATATACAGTTTTGCCATGGAATGACCTCTGACCCTCATAGTGGCCTGGAGGGACGGTGTGAGATCAGAGTCCCTGGAACTGCATCTCCACGTCGGTTTAGATACCGGTACATTGATGACACATGGGTCCAATAATATTTATTGAACAACTATGTAAGATTCAGCCCTGAAAAACACCAAGGACAATTGCTGATACTTCTTGGACCCCTCTGTACATATCAAGGATGGCAGAAATTTTGAATCATCCACCAATCCCTCGAGTGTAAGCCAGAAGCAATCAGAACATTACACCACCAGGCAGACATAACTATCAACTCAGACAGAATCACTAAGAAATGAGCCACACTAACACTGCCATCAAGTCCTGTGGTTATCCCCGCTGGATTTTATTGAGAAAATAAGAACTTTACAGATACCCGAAAAGAAGGAAAGTCACAGAGAAATGTCATTCTTTTCTTATGTTTCAGGTAAGTTTGAGAAACTCAGAAGGATCTTCACCGAACCTGATATCCATCACATCCCAAGGACAAAACACAGAGGGAAAAGCAGAACAATATGGTTAATTCCAGTGGTCCCCCCCCCCAAACCCAACCTACACTTTTCTATTTTTTTATAATCTGATTTGAAGAAGTTTATTTTACTACTTGATTCTCCCAACTTCATCCGACTGATTCTGTGAAGTCATAAATGGCATATCTTATTAAAGGACCTTCCCTACTTTGCTTGAAGGCCCAAAGTGCTTTAAAGTCACAGTCCCATTCACTCATCCATACAAACTGATGAACACTGGCACTGGCTACCAGGAGCAATGTGAGGTTCAGTGTCTTGCCCAACACATAAGCGGGCAGGGCGACAATTAAACCTGCAATCTGCAGATCAGAGGTCAACCACTCTACCTTCTCACCACAGCTGTCAAAGATACTTTTACTTTCTGAAAGCAACTGGGCCAACCCCTAAATTTAACCCCCCATGTTAGCAAAGTTAACAGAACAATAGTAATTAAAAAAAAAAAAAAAGTTTTAGAAAGTTTTTTTTTGCAGGAAAGATCCAGATGAAGAGCCTGGATTTAAGAAACAAAGACTAGGAATCTTTACTCAAATGTTTTGATTTCATTGCAACAGTTGTTCCAACACACCATCATAATAATAATGCATAATAATGCTTCCAGCCCTTTAATGTTACAAATACATTTCTAATAAAGTTGGTCAAATGGTCGTTTAACATTTATGATTGGATTCAGAAAATACCAGTTTTAGTGACAGTTTTTCTTTGCCAGATTTTTTTAGCTTCCATCTTGACAGTTATGGGTCAAGGCAAAATGTATATCACATTTTAATGGTTCCTTCCTACACAAAATCTAGCGTAAAATTAAAATTTAAAGCAGCTGCAGATACAGAGGATGAAGATAAACCTATCCTCAAAAGTTAAGGGAAACTGGAGGCTAAAATAAAAATTAAAAAAATCGGTCACCCACTTCAGCCATTAAACCGCCCTGTGGATCAATGGGGTCATTCTATCCAGTGCAGTCAGGAGGGCTCTGATCTCTTCATTGAGGAAACTAAACAACCTCCTCACAAAAAGACAATAGGCCGAAACTCAGCATTACACCTGTACCTGAATGACAGTGAACACTCCTTTGAAGTCAGTAAAGTGTGAATTCAGAACAGAAAGAGCAGTAAAGGAAGCTAAATGGATCCACTTTCTCTCTGAGGAGATTGAGGTTCTGAGACTTTTCTTGATTCCTGTGTACATTTCAGCCCAGGAGACAAACAATAAATCCCTAACCATCTCTGCGCCACACCAAGACACTACTGAGTAAAAAGACAAACATTCTGATATTAAATGGCTTGTTAACATTTGCATCTGGTCACATAACATAGAGTTATTACAATTGTTGTCCTCTAAAGGAGTAGGAAAATAACCTGAATTCGCCATCAGCAGTCAGAACTGATGAAGCTACTCGAATAAGCAGCAAAAACATCTTTAGGGTCAACCTTTAAAGGTGCACTGAAGAGCAGAATACAACAGGCCATAAAAAGACATTTTTAAACAGTTTCAACTTATGATGAAGATTGCAATGACATCTAGTAAGAGATTCATTACCATTTAGGGAGAAAACCTACCCATAAAATATAGAAATATGATTATGTAAGCCTTACAGTTAACAATAATTGCTAAGTCAACATCAAAGTGCAGATAATTTTTATCATTATCATAGTGATAAAACTTTCAAGTGATCTTTTACAATAGAGTCTGTTGCTATGCTGCAGACATGATGATGACAGAGCAAAATTCGAGGCAGAGTGACGCTCCTGACATTGTAAGATACAGTATGAAAGGACAAACATGGAAGAATTTCTGACAGTATGTGATTCTGACATACGAATTATGTGACTCTGTCATGGCAACAATGTGTAAGCAGATATTTTGGATCAAAAAGTTTGAATAATGAGGAAAGTACTAATGAATCAACAGGATTAAAATTAAGAAGATGTTTTGAGCCTATAGACCTAAATTTGTGCTTTTGCCTATGAACAACTCTGTAACACACATTGAGCAGTTTCATGTCGCAGTGGAGCTGATGTTTAAGGTCACACAGTCCCAACCCCTAGAGATGCGCAACCAGTTTCTGTGACAGCCGGTCTGAGAGTGTGGTGGAATGACTGACTAACTGGTTCCAAGAGAGCATAAACAAATTAGTGGGTGTTCAAACTACCAAGCAGGTGTTTGACCCCCACACTGTCCTGCACCATGAATGTGATTTTCTTTTTTATGTCCGCATGTATGTATATACTTTCTATGTGTGTTTAATAGAAGGAGTAGTTCTATTGCACACCAAAACATTATGTTCTTATGCTGATGTGATTATAACCTAATACTCTGGAAAGAAAAGCTACCCAGTCAGATCCATGAACAGTGTATTGTCCACTGACTTCATGCTGCAGTAGAGTCATGGAGCCACGATAAGAAAGGCTGATGACAAACAGGTCATGGAAGATGGGTGATAATGTTCCCTATTAATTCAGTCACCATGCCAGATCGTCAGCTGGCTAATGCCGTGAAGACAGCAAATATACGCTACGATATAAGCTACGGCAGTGAAACCTGCTGCTGTGCCAGGACCAGTCAGTATGTGTGACAGAGACAGTCTGCAGACTTTCACTGGCAACAGATGGCCTGAATAAAACATCGTTATCTAGAAATTTGAAGAACTAGAAGATTTGGATTTCTCAAATAATAAATATATAGTTCAGATTATCGTGCTACGCTATTTTGTGTGCAAATTGCTACTATTGATGCATGAAATGCAACATGCATACAAAGACAGATCACGCACGCAGATCAAACGCATTCTCCAATGTGACTCCTCGTCTGCCGTATATTCCTTGCTCTGCAACCATCGATGCTGTTATAAGACTATATTATCTCGGTCGTGCATTCCCTTGTACCATACACACCTAGGAACAGCTTCCCCTCTCACAGATGATGAATGCCAGCAGCACAAAATGAAATCAGCAGACACGGAGAAGCGCGTAAAATACACCTTGCAGAGAGACAACATTTACTGATGACAGCAGAAAGATTGTTGCCATCAACACCCAATTGGGAAGATCTTCTCACCTTTAAATGATGTTGCAGCGGAACATGCAGCAAAGACTGGCCGCCACAGCGGGGGGCTGTATGTGTATGTGAATGTGTATGTGAGTGAGTGTAGGTGTGCATGTGTTGTGTGGAGACTCACTGAGCTGCACTCTCACTGCTACTGCCACAGCTGGGGCTGTCTCAATGTACAGCCTGTACCATGTTGGAAACCAGCAGGGGTGGGCGTCAGGACTGGAGTGTGTGTGTGTGCATGTGTGTAGGGTTTTTTTTGTTTGTATGTTTTTTCCTGAAAAGTGCTGCAAAGCAGAGATGTTGTTCATCACTTGAGAGAGTTGCTCTCTTTCTAGACAGAAAGATGGCGATTGGAAGACAGAAGAATTAATTGACAGATAAACCGAAGAAGTGGGAGAGCAGCTCTGGTGAGCAAAAACCCCAAATGAATGACTATAAAAATCAACCTGTTTCTCAACATCCCTATTCTCCAGTAGCTACATCCCACTCCCTCTTGCTGACATTTTGAGGCTAAAGCAGGACAACCACTTAAGCAGCGCTTTCAAACAAATTGCTGACATATTCAGGAGAGGAGGAAAGACAAAGAATAACAGGTGAGGGAGGGAAAAAAGAGAACATGCAAGACACAAGAAAGAGGAGAGGAACAATCCCCTGAAAGATGACAAACCACAGGACAGAAGGTAAAAAAAAAAAAAAGACTTGAGCAAACCTGGCTTTTGATCAATGAGAGTGTAGAGGAGGGGAGTGATTAAGTGAAAAACAGGGAGGTGGGGGTAACTTTCAAGGACATGAGTCATCTGTGTGTTCCACCGATTGGGATTCCCAAACAGCACACTCACACCAGAAGAAAGCACTCCCCCGTGAACATGAACGCTGCAGGACACAGTGACATTGCACGTTCGTACTTTTATTTGAGCGTCTATACCTGGATCATCCACCCCCAATCCACCACACAAACACACAAAAACACCTGTCCTGCTTCAACCAGTCATGTGGCTATCCAGCAAGCCAGGCGTGACACAAGAGGTTGCATGCTGCTGTCACGTAACTATCACACATCTCATTGAGTCACAGCGCGCATGCGACAAGACCAAGAACCTTATTGTGTCAAACTGCTACCGTTCTTACACTGTCTTTTTTACCACTCCTTTTTTTTATTTTCTACATGTTCATTTCTTTTTTTTCTCTCCTCTTTGTGTCTCGTTGTCTTCCCTGATATGTCACAGGTGTACTATGTAAATATCAGATGCTGGACTGCACTGGAATCACAAGCAGCATTATTCCACCTCAGGGTATTCCCACAAGAGTGAATGCATGCTAAACACAACTGAGCTTGGCACATTCTGGCTTGGGTTGGCATGGCACTTGCAGTTAGTTCATTCTGTTTACTGTCTGTATTGTCTGTGTCATGGTGGCTGGGTAAGCCCTTGCTATCATGGCTTTTATTGAGTTCTATCAGCAACCCCTTTGTTGTTTTTACATGCTAAATATTTAGAGTTTTTTACAAAGATAAACAATTTTTTTGTGAAAATGTTTTCTGTTAACATTCTTTTTACTACCAACAACTCTTCAACCGTTTACACAATTAACATAATTAAGAGTTTATTTATTTAAAACAAGGGACAATACACAAAAGAATATTGATTACATGAAATAGGAAAAGATGTGTTGTGCCAGGTTATTGTAAAATAGCCAATTTTCTCCTGTAGTTACTATGAACGTAAGAGCAGGACATATTAGAGAGCATAGCACCAGATTAAGAAAATACACAGCAACACTGAGCACAACAGCATATTTTCATCAAGCTTTCAATCACAAACAAATAAAAAATACTACCACACAGGGGCGGAGCAACAGGGAAGCAAGGGGGTGCAGCTGCACCCCAGCAAAAAGCCCCCCTTCCATTTTTGAGTCAATAGTAGTATCGCTATTAACAAAAATCAAGTCAATACAAGCTTCTTTAAGCATTGCTAAAATAACTTAAGAAACAAGCATAAAAAAATAAATAAATACATTGTTAGAAGTACATATTTTTTATCCTCTCATTTGTAATGCCCCCCCTTGGGTGGATGAGGTGCAACAGCCTGGGCAGGTAAAACCAGTCAGAGCAAAACCAAATTGTTAATGAAGAGGGCCCTGTCACTGTATGTTTTTACCACAGAGACATCATAGAACCATCCTCATCCCCTAATTCCACCAGCACACTCCCAACTTTTTGTTCATGGATGATAGTGCTCAGCCCTATCATACCAGAATTATTACAGCTGGACTTCAGGAAGTGAGAACCCCTCATATGGTATGGCCAGCAATGTTCTCTGACCCAAACCCCAAAGAGCAGTATATCCCATTCTTGGTTCCCAGGGCACACTGTCCTGGGTTTTTTCAATGCAACCCTGCTCAAATACGCCTGTCTTTTTCATTGTCAGACTTCTGTAGAGCCTGATGATGAGATGAATCAGGTGTACATAAGCAGGGCAACATGGGAAAGATGCAGGACAGTGTGCCCCGAGGACTAGGGTTGGAAAACCCTGCCATAGGGACCAGCTGAACAGAGACTGCACGATTGTACCCCACTCCCAAGTGATGGTGACCTGGCAGAATTGCATGTACTTGTGGAAGAGTCTAACATAACGTCTCAAAACAACATCATGATGCTAATGAGACACCGCTGTCAAGCTGGAAGTTGACACAATCAATTTTTTTCTATTTAGGGATATCTTTTTTGTTTTTATTTGGGGGTAATAAATATCAAACTAAAGAAAAAAGTGTTTTTTCTCATTCAATATTAGTAATATCAAAGAGAACTTTTATATTACTAATATGTATTTGGTACTGTTCAGACCAAATAGGAAAAGAATGGAAGCGTATTGCATTCAATTTTTTTTTCATGTATAAAAAAATACAAATAAAAACAGTGATCTTCTGTCAAATGTCTTCAGTGATTTTTATTCTAATATTTTTAAGAACTACAAAAGCAAAGAACTACAAACAGGCTGGGTGCTAACCTCATCTGCTCATGAAAACTAAGACATGAGATGAGTAGAAAAGTCACAACGTGTCCGTGTCATAGACATGATCCGTTTCTAATATGTACTCGTCACGACATCACCTCTGTTTTGTTCTTCCTACTTACTACATCCACCAACATTACAGAGCAAAATGTAAGAGAAGTCTTAAACATTGCTGTTTATTTATTTTGTTTGTGAGTCAATCCTGAAAACATTATTGGGCACAAAGCAGCAAGGTCCATGGGTGGCCTGCTGGACGTCAACATTGTTGGTGTGGTTAAGTTTGCTCTACATTTTTTCAGAATTTGCTATAATTTTTTCTGAATTTCGCAATAATTTTTTCTGATTTACATGAAAAAAAGGTTTCATTGAATGCAATACGCTTCCATAGAAAATCCCTCATTTAAAAAACAATATTATTATGTCTAATGTAATTCAAAGTGGCGCCATCTGAACTTATAATAAATCCAAAAATATTTTGAATGATCAAAGAAGCAAATAAGAAGCAATTTGGCTGGATATGAAGATGTTAGGAGTGGAGGAGAGAAGAAAAATTAAAACAAACTCAAAAAGAAAATAAGGGTTTGTTGGGTCCTGTTGGCTTAGCAGGTCTAACATTGAATTTCTTATCAATGCAGTTATTGAAAAACTTTTTATTAAATTAGATATTGGCTCGTGTACAATGACGTACATCAAGAAAGATGACCATGGCAAAGTGAGGGAAGAGAAAGAGAGAGACTGGGAGCAGTGATGGGGATCAGAAACAGGCCCTGAATATCAATGCAGCATGTCTAAGAGAATTCAAGGCTGCAGTGCACCAAAAACAGGAAACCTTGGAAACAGAGCGGAGGAGCACCACAACAGACTGGAGCTTGAGGTATCGGTTCCTCACAGCCAGTAACTCCTCCATAACTATTTCTTTCCTTGAAAAATGTTCCTGATTGACCTCATTTATAAATGTGTTTATTTACAGATTTGAAAGCACTAGACAGACATTTTTATAAACCCAAATTCAGCTAAGAGCCATACATGTACCTTGTAGAAATAGAATTGCTATTTTCCCTCTTTGAAAAAGCAGACAATGCAATTTCCAAATGCCAGTTTGTGAATGAAAACAAGCATGTCTTCCAACTGAAAACATGTTTATTGAGCCTGAGAAGCATTTCTACCACATGTTCTGATGACTGACAAGTTATAGAAGCATCCTTTCTGGACTGCTAAAATGCTCTTTCCCTTCTCATTCCTTCCCTTTGAAAAATGTCTTTCTTTTCAGTAAGATTGGTTAACCCAAAAAGTGATAATGCCATGCAAAGGAAGTGCTCCGACACAAGCTGCTTATTCTTGAAAAGCGTTGCTTTGGTTTTGGCTGTTGGAAAAGTAACGTGAGTGATGAAGTCTGAACCAGTTTGGTCCTGATTGAATCACATGCCTGGCTCTAAACAGGCAAAGCTGCTTTGTAGTAGAAAATACTTGTCACATAATTATGAAGACACAGTTTTGTCGTGAGTTAGGCACCTTTTTTGGCTCTTGATCTCAGTAATAGAATTATATAAATAAATAAAACCTAGATGTGTGCTATATTTAAATATCGCTAGTGCCAACCTTACCTTAGAGCAATCACACCTCATATGTTGAAGCCAACAGCCAGTATTCATTAGACTTGTTATTTTTCAAGCCTCATGTTGTCTCTAGAGTGCTGGAGTTAAACAAAAACCCACAAAGTCTGCTTTAGAATTGTAAAAACGTGAGCAGTAAATACTTTGATTTCAAAATCACCATCACTCTCAACTTCTGTTACCTAAAACAGAGTACTTGCACACAACCATACTACAGCCCACACTGAACTAAGATGGCATAAATGTGTACTCATCTTTGAACAGCTGCAACACATGCTGACAGTTACTCAAGTTTAGAGCTGAGTTATTTAAACGCATGCATTTGTTGGTTTAATGGACTCTTTAGGTAAACAACATGTGTTTTAGGAGAAAAGTCCCTGTTTTAACTAGAGCAGTTAGTTGCTCAGCTTCTTTGGTCCGGATCAAGGTGCGATGTTTGTCTTTTTCTTCTGTTTGGTTTAGTTTGTAGTCTTGTTGGACTTTTTGTAAGTAATAATAATAATGGATTGGATTTATCTGCGCTTTTCAAGACACTCAAAGTGGTCTGCATTTGCATAATCACAAATGTCTTTGTGCTACACTTGGTGGGAAACTGGTTCTCTTATTGCAGTTAACACTTTCTGAAAATCCGCTGATCTTGTTCGTAGTTATGTTCATGAAACCAGGAGAACAAAACTTCTGTTTTTGCATATTGTATCTCATACTTTCACAAGGTTTGGCAAAGCTTTTTTCCCTCTAAAGAGGTACTGTTCAGAGGGTCTAAACCAGGCTTGGGCAAACTATTTTACTTGTGGGCCACATGGGTTCTAAAATTCGAGGCAACTTGGAGTGTTTTGGTAATCCACTTTGTAAGAGAAAGCAATAACATGGAATCATTTGGATTGAAAATCATTACATTTTTTTAAAATAACATTTTTGAGTTTGTATGTTTGTTTTTTTCAAAACTGTGGGTTTTGTTCAAATTTTTGAGACAATTGCACCATTGGTTTGATGTACCTTGTGTAAAACGCAAGCTTATACTGATTGACGAGGTTTCCTGCTAATCAGGACACAGAACAGGGTCGACTGTTTGAAAAAAATGCAGCATAATTGCTCTAAAATAATGAGGGAAACCGTGAAAGATGAACTCCAATGTAAAAAAGGGAAAAGGGTCTTCTGTTCTATTTGATAGGGATTTTAGAGGGCTTCAGATCGGAGCAAAGACTGCAGAAGGGTGGTTTAAAATATCACGTTTTATGTGGGTCTCGATCATGTGGCCAGATTGAAAAAAAAAAAAATCATACATTGTTCAGGGGGCCAGACTAAACATGGCAGCGGGTTGCCTCCGGCCCGCAGACTGTAGTTTGCCCACTCCTGGGCAAGGCACCACCACATTTTTTTTGTTTTCTCCTGCGGCTGCTGTATTATGTACGCTTCTACCCAATTATCAAGAAGGCATTGTATCTTCACGTTGCTGATTTTGTCATAGTAGAATCGACTTTTGATTGCCCCTGTCCATTTTTACTGCCCTAAAAATGGAATTAATCAAAATGTTACAGACCAGCACAGAAAACTCATTCCTTCATCTTCCAAACCACTTTATCAATTTCTAGGTCACATGGCTTCTGGAGCCTATCCAAGCTCCCTTGGCCAAAGGCAGGGTACACCCTAGACACACCCGCATATTCACATCTACAGACAAGATAGATTCATCAATTAACCTATGAAGGATATTTTTTTCTTCTCAAATCAAGGAATATTTTTATGCTGTTAAGAAATAAAAATGCATCAGATCATGAATACAAAATGTGTTTTTTGTGGGTTCTACAAAGATAGTCATATTTTCTTTGTACCGACCTATGTAAAGTAAAATATGACCCTAGTTGGAATAATTATACCTAGTTGATCTATGTTCTGGCAACACATTCATTGAAGAAGAGCTTAAAAAAAATTAACAACAAACAAATAAATAAATAAATAAATAAAGCACATACTTGTACAGATACAAAATTTAGAAAATAAAATGCTTGTTTTTTGGAACCAGTTCAGCTGGAAGTCAACTGAAGGGAAGAAAAAGTGAGAAAACCTGGATGTCCACATTCATTAATCTAACAAAGCATCTGTGTTTTCCTTTTATTTTTTTTATTCATCCCTCTTCTCACACCCTGTCTACACACACGGACACACATGCACACACACACACACACACACACACACACACACACACACACTAGCATGAACACAAACAAACACTCTCCAGAAATAGCCATACGTTCACTTTGTATCTGACTGTTTTCAGAGGGAATGAAAGCTTGGTTGATGTGAGGCCTAAATCCTGCTGGAAGATCTGTCATTCCTTCAAATCTGTTACCTTGACAGAACATGGACAGGGATTTTTACAAGGGACACAGTGGTATACAGAACATATGAAGAACAGGGCTGCTTAGCCAACGGCAGTGATCAGATGGTGTCACTACACAAATATTTAGGATGCCGCGTCTTTAGCTGTCAGAAGCTCAGGTTTTTGAACCCGCAAACGCCCAAAGTCATGTTAATTTCATTCCTAATAGTAAAAAATTGCATTAAACGTCTTGATTTATGACTGTCTTCTATTTATGTAATTTGAACTTGGGTTATTAATATCTGTTTGTTACATTTTATCATAGTTCCTTTACGTTTTAAACTTATGTTGATCAAATTGCTGTTAAATGTGTATAAAATGATGAATAAATAAAAGAAGTTTAGAACTAAAATAAAACCACAAAAATGTGGATGCTGCAGTTATGGCAGTAATCTTACGGAAACAGGTGAAACTACCAAGGAGGGTGATGCCATTACCAAAAGACTAAAACATTTTATCTTTTCTATTAACTTACCTTTTTAAATAAAAAAAAAGAGAGAAAAAGATCAAGCAAACAATGAACAAAAAAATCAATTAGTGTTGTGATGCATTTGCTGACTGAAAGAAATCCAGTTATATTTCTCATCCCCTGATATGTAGGTTGCTTTGTAAATGACGAGTTTCAAATGTTGGATCATTTCTTTTTGTCAAAACAAGATTACCTGCAAGCTCCATGTTTGTCCTCATCAGAAAAGTGCCATTCCAAAGGATATTTTATTTTTTTATTTTCCACCAAACATTTGAACCAAGAAGGAAATGAGGGCACAGATAGATAAAAATTATTTTTGCAAAGAGGCAATAGTTTTTCTTTAAAGGTTGAATCTGACTTAAATAAATGGAAGCATGTTCAATACATCAAATGCCATGGGAGCTAAAGGGCTGCCTATGCACATTTTTCTTCATTAACAGGGTTGACTGCATGTTAATTACTCACTCTCTCGTTTTCTTTACCTGCTCTGCGGCTCTCTGTGACCTCTAAAGGGCAAAGGAGGTCTGTTGGAGTGTAGCCCAGCCATGGTCAAGCAGGGATGCATTCTGGGCCCTCAGACACTGAGAAAAAACAACCCCCCCTGACTGAGGAGGGCAATCAAGAGTGACCAGTTCACCTAAGTTGCATGCTTTTGGAAACTGAGAGAATGACAGAGCATCTGGAGCAGAGCCATGTGGACAAATGGAGATTCTGCAAACTCCACACAAAAATAGAGCCAGTCAGGGGTCAAACTTAAACTTTGTCACTGTGATGTGAGAACCTGAGCTCCCTACTGTGCAGATTTGCTCTAATTTCTTTGCATGTTTTGATTTGTTTGTTTGAGAAAATTCTTGGAAGCTTTATACAAGTCTTTTTTTTTTCTGCAATAAATTAGGAATAACCCGCATCTCCATCAGGAAGACAAGTAAGGATACAGTGTATGTAAGGTGTGTCAAGGTAAAGAACTGCTAAACAAATGCTTTTACTTCCATTAAAGGAGAGAAGGAGACCTATATTTGGGCTGGGTGGTAAAGAAACCAGGATTTGTTAGTGAAGATTCGCATGCAAAAACCAGGAACAAGTGGTACAGAGCGTGCGCACACACATAGACTGTGCTAATTTCATTCCCCATCTTCTATGATCTGAATAAACACATCTATGCTCACTTGGTCTTCTCCTGCTACTGCAGAGCTTCAGCCTACCTCTCTCACGGTCACACCAAGGGCATCTACTCCCTTGAAACAGTACAGCAAAAGCCTGTCACAGAAGGAGAGGAGTGGAGAAGCACGCTTCAGCAACAATTATCATTTTCACGGAAAAAGGCAATGAGTAATAAAGATACCGAGGGTACAGACGAAGGATGGAATCTGTAATCCTTCTAAAAATGAAGGGAGAAGTGCCGCAGCAAGATGGAGAAGAGGAAAAATGATGGCAACCAAAAAAAAAGAGGGAGAGGGAAAGGCTTTGCCTGGTAATGGAGATGAGATGTTAATGTCCCTGATAGTGATGCACTGCAGCAAACTGAAAGAAGCAAAAAGACAGGAAGAAGAAAGGGAATGAGGTGGAGGACAAGATACAGTAATGGCTGATTAAGACAAAAGAGAAGTGTAAAAAGTAAAGGATGAAGAAAGGGTGGAGGAAAAACAGCGGCTCTGGAGAGGATTCAGCATCATGTGGAATGAATAGAAAGGAAGGAAAAGTGCAAAATGCGGAAAGGTGTTTGTTTTTTTGGCTAAAATGCAAATTAATATGTAAATTCCCTAAAAGACTGGATTTTCACACAACCTAAACACACTAAGTACACACCAATTTTCCTGTTGGACATATGCATTTATATCCAAACAAACAAAAATGGTTCCTTTGTTTAAAGTGCATGTAAAGAAACTGGAAATATACATGTCTCTAAATCATATGTGCAAAATAGTACAGTAATTAAGTTTTGCCACAGTACTAAGTAATCCAAGCTGTGGTGACTTTAAGATTCTGTTGACTTTACAGGTTGTGTATGATGCAGACCAAAATCCTGCACATTAGTAATGCAACTGATCTCACATACTTAATCACTATCCACCTAAAAAAACTGGTTTGCTAAACAGGATGTTACTATTGAGAGTATCTGAGGGTGTATACTGCTTTTTTGATGTATTGTTCCAAATAATGTGGACCGCTTTCCTGGATTATACAGTAGTTTCTTTTCCTTGTCCAGCATTTTCTTAAACTTAAGAGAATCACATACTCCCACACATTTTTTCACAGTCAGCCCCAGACTGAATATTGAACTGTAACTGCTGTTCAGCAGAACTGTACAATTATCACCATTTTGCTGTGTGCTGTTAACTGGACCAAGTTAATGTCAGTCATGTAACTCACTCTGAGCCACTTCACTGAATGTGTTGCTTCTACACACTCTTTCCCAGTCCTTCTTTTCCCCACATTTAATGCAGGTGAAGTGTCTTCTCTGGATGGCCATGGGACATTTTGCCACAACCTTTGCACTTCTCACTGTCTGCCTTGGATATTAGTGGTCTTTTGGGCAGGTGTCTCTGCTACTTCTAGCACTGTCATACAGTGTAGACTTCAGCTACAGCTTCCTCCTCATAAGTGAACGCGTTTAGATTCTCCATTCCTTACTAAAGGGGGTAGAGTAGTGTGGTAACTTGATTTAAGATATTGTAGGTATCTGGATAAACATCCCACTATGCAAGTTTCTAAAGGCATAATTTCTTGTTACAACCACTCTTCATATGCTTTTTGCCCATCAAACATCACTTTTAAAGTGATTATTTACAAAGTGAAAGTTAGCATGGCACTGGGGATGTCACCGGCCACACACATGCTTTTTGCCAAGCCGTAACTCCTCGACCATGCAGTCGTGAATCAGATGATTCTGATGCAGAGAAAAGCGGCGTTGCACCGCTATGCAACAAACTACAAAGGTAAAGTGTCGCATAATGGTGCAAAGCCACTTTTCTCCATGACAGAATCAGCTGGTGGTTTACGCTGATTTACTGCTGTGTTGGGTTATATCAGTGAAAGGCTGCTTTTCTGCGCTTCAGAATCCCCTGGAATTACATCAACTGTGGCAACTGTTGAAAAGTTATGGCAGTCCAAAGCTCCAGTGTGAAAGGGTTAAACAAAAAATTGTTTTGTTCAGACAAACTGTTGAGGAGCTTATCAGGGATTCTTATTTAATCAAGAGTTTTGATTTTTCTTGTTACCTGTTTGGATTTTGTGCTGATATTAAGCTGTATTTGTTTTTGGTACTGAACTGCTGTTCTGTGGATAAGTGGTTCATTTTCATCTCTTTTTCTCATAAAAGGTGATGGCTAGATGGTTGCCAGTTCTAAAACGTAAAGTTAGCACTGCAAAAACTGAGTCTTAATAAAGTATAAGGGGCCTTTTTTTCAAGAAAAAATGTCTTGTTTTCTGTCTTGCATCAAAAATAATCTTATCAAGAAAATCTTTGATAGAAAAATAATCTTTGTTTGAGAAAATATGTCTTAGTGATAGGAGGTTTTTCTGAAAATAAGATTCCTTTTTTTTTCTTTTGCTTATTTAAAGTAAATCTGCCAGTGGAGTAAGAATTTTTGACTTATTTCTAAGGGGCCTGGTTTTGCAGTGTGCTGCCAAAATTTGTGATTAGCGGGTAGGAGTTTTTTTTTTACTGTTAAGCTTCTGGAGTCTTTGCCCTTTGGGACTTGTTCTAGATTGCTATTACTAATCATTTCTAACAAAGAATGTCAAGTTGATCTTGCTTTTTGTTAAGAGCACAAAGAGAGAGATCTCATAGAGCACATATTTGTACCTATATAGACATTATAGGTACAAATATGTGCTCAGAGAATAAACTTTATTCCATGTTGCTACCAAATAAATAATTTCTTTTTATTAGCTTGAGTAATACACATTGTGTTTATCATAGAAATGCTTAGAAATAACATGTAGCTTGCAATCAAGCTCTAGGCTTCTCAACAGGAAAAGCACCATATCATTGAAGTTAATTAGCCCACCATATGATTGATTTGATACACTCAATAAAACAAAAAAAAACAAACAAAGATACTCAGAAGAGAAAACTAAAACTTTGGAAGTTATTGATTTATTTTTAATGCCACAGCTGAACTTATTTTTGTGTGGGACAAGTTTCCTCAAGAGTATGGAAAATATTATCTTGACTCAATATTCAGAAGATGTCAGATCCCAATTAATTGCAGAGGGTATTTGGGAACATAGAGTTGCAGTTTGTCTGAAAGGTCTTTTTTCATCACAGTTTGATTGTTGAGCTGATTATGTATAACAAAATCTAAAAGGACAGGGAAAAAAAACTAACTATTTTCTGTTGACCTGGCTTGATTTTCATTTGGGAAAAACTGGCCTAGTGTATCATTAACAACACTTTTTTTTTTTTTTTTCACCATGCATGCAATTCTGCAAAAGATTGTTTTTGCTGGATGTTTTTGCAAATACTGATTTCCTTTGACCGCAGTACAGTTCACGTATTTTTTTTTTTTTAAAAAGGATATTTCCTAAACAATAGTATAAATCAAAAATGTACCTATATGCTAAAATGATGCAATTAAACATTAGACTTACCAATGCACAGCTGTAATCCTATTTTATTAACATCTATTTACATCTCTGTGCTGTGTGAGGTAAAAGAAGAGGTGAAAATAAGCATCATCTGACTGCACCAGACAGAAAACCAAAATTCCCTGACTTTATTTGAATTTTATGACAGTTCCCGTTTTCAAACACGTCCCAATAGATGATCGGTTGGGTTCCAGACTAAAGCCTGTTTGAAAAAAAATGAACTGAAACGGGGCACAGTTTTAAGCACTAGGGGCTTATCGGAAATATAAGCCAGTCCCCTTGCACTGGTAGCTCTAACTTCACAACTTCAGCATCCTTTTCCCAACATAATCTCTGTACCTCCTCCTAACATGTCCAAACCATCTGCTTCCTTACATTTATCTCAAAAGCATCTACCACAAGCTGTCCCTTTTGATGGATTAATTCCTGATCCCATTCATTCTGGTCATTCCAAAAAGAACCTCAACAACTTCAGCTATGCTACCTCCAGCTCTGCCTCCTGTTTGTTTCTCTAAGCAGTAAAATAAAATAACAAAGAAGTAAATCTAAGGCCATAGAGACATATTACTTGTATGATGTGATTGTTTTAGGCTGAGTTTTTCAGTACCAGTTCAACATAAACTTAGTAGTCACATTACTAGTCAACAAAAAAGGGGAAATTTGACTTAATCTTCATCTTATTGATAAAGCTGTACTGTCAACACTCCTAAAGTCAGATGAAGTCACACAGCCATTGGACAGGTTACGCATAATGACCCAGATTAGTTGTCTTAAGTGACTCACTCCAAGGATTCATTGTTTCTTATTGAAGCAAAACCATGTGAGATCTGGAAATCTGGCCTCCTCTGGAACTTTATTTCAGACTGGAGAGGTTCCTTTGAGTGGTCATGACTTATGCCTTAGTCACAACTGTGGGTGCAGGCTGTCTGTGGGTGGAAAATAGGCAAACCTGTATGGAGCACAAAGATGGCCTACTGGAATTATCAAAGTTGTAGATCACTCGCTTAATAAAGTTTTTATGTATTTTTTTTTCTATGGGAATGTTGCAAGCAACAAGTAGCAGCCAACACTTGTACAACACACAAGGGCAAGGAAGGGTAAAGCAGGTAATATGCAAGAGTGTCGGAATTATTTTTTATTTTTTAACGAACCCCCAAATCGTGTCTGAGGAGCCTATTAGTGCTGTTCACATGACAAGTGTTGCCTCCTTGCATGTAGCCTGACTGTTAGAAATTAGGACATTAGGCAATTAGAGTGTAGCTTATGTTGGCATCCTACGATTGTCCTACGCGCACTTACGTATCACCTGCACACCCTGTGTGTGCAGGTGATACGTAAGTGTGTGCAGTGTTAAGGAGCCACTATGCGCACCTTACAAATGACTGGAATGTGGCGTAAGGGTACCGTACGACAGCGTCATCTGTGGATCGGAAGAGTACGCAACTTACATTGCCTTGCAGATTCTTCATGATTTACTTAACACACGCAAGACTATCAAACGTTTTATTTCATGACCTGTCTTGAGGTGACTGTACAAGCATCAAGGGAAATTAAAGAGACACCTGTGCTTCCTTAAAGATGTGGCCACTCCTCTCTGCCACCCTCAACGGCCCTGGAAAATCCAAAAACCATCAGCACATTTACAAGTTAACCTCCAGTACGGGTGCATGTAGCTAAGGTTTAAGTCCACCAGGATTACAGACAGACTTCCAAAACATCTTTACTTGTTAGGATCTTAAAATTTGTCAAAGTAAGGGATATTGTGACCAAAATGGCCACAAAGCTGAAGCTCAACACTAGCATTTTTCAGTTCCTTTTAAGCCCAAGTATCTTTTAGCTAATGTGCTACCAAATCTGCTGTCAGTGTGAAACCAACTATTTTAGTTTAGGGACTGTATGGAAGTTTTTGAAGGATACAACATTAGCTAGATGGTAAAACTAAAATACCACAGAAATAAATACATTTCTGACTTTGTTGAAATATTATTATAATTCTGCATGTATGTTATATTTCCCAACATAAGATGCATCACTTTATAATTTCTGCTTGATGACTTGATAAACAATAAATGGTATAGCTATGACTGAAGAAGAGTTGATTTCTTAAAAAGATTGTCAAAGACTATATTTCAAATCACAGGCCCACTCCAATCTTTTGACCTATTTTAATGAATCTTCCGTAGTCTTTTAATTATGCAGTTTTTAGCCAAAAAAAACAAAAAAAAACTGTGCTGTTTTGTAGAACGCAGGTTCTGCAGCACGGCAGGAGTTCATCTGAAATCTGCTTCTGAGTTGGCGTGAAAGTAAGCCAACAAAGGGATCATTTCCCAAGATCCCTTTGTTTAGATTGTCTCCCGCTATCTTACAGTACTTCCCACCCCCAAGCTAACATTAGTGGTGCAACAAAAATGGCGAGAAATATTGGAGCTATCCAGCTGTACAGTTTTGAGCCAGACGCCAGCTCTGACGAGGAAAACAAAATTGTACATGAATCTATTTGTCTGCAAGTGGTTGCATCAGAATGGAGCGGAGTAGGGAGCTTATGGACAGCCAATATTAGTTTATTTGTAACGACACAAGCTTTTACTAACTTTTTTTATCTGCTCCTGAGTCACAATGATTTGAATAAAGAACTACTCAGAAACACAGTTTTAATCTTAATTTTCTTTATATATGTCATCCATCATGAGTAAAATGCTACAAGAACATGGAAAAAAACCAAAATGCAATTTTTCATTGGAGTGAGTCTTTAAAGGCTCTTGCTGTCTTATTCTTCTGATTTTTAATTTACATTAAAAACATTTTTTAAAGAACCAGGCTAACTTAAATTAACATAAAATAAACATCTCATCTTAAGGTTTACTTAGACTTAGGTTGAAGCTATTCTTGTAGCCTAGGATCAGCAAACTCCTTTACCCCATTACAAACAAAGGCAGCTGGAAGATCTCAGTGCAGCAGTAGTCCTGTGACAGCATAAACATTTAGGTAGCTCCTCACTGTGCTCAGTCCTGTGCTGTTTGTCCATGCACTCGGTGCGTGGGTTCACTGATTTTATCTCGCCCTGGTACTTTAATGTTTGAGGTCCTCTCGTCTCTGAACCCAGCATTAGCATGGTCAAGTTATTTCCTCTCAGGGGCTATTTCCACTGACCAATAAGGGATTTTTCCATTCACTCCTTCAAACTTGGGTAAAAAAAAAAAGCAAGCTGGATTTTTCCAGTAAATTGTGTATACTACGTTTTGTTACAGGCAGCTGAAAAGTGTATTCCATAGCAAAGAAGTGTTCCTTTTTATTGATTACAATGGATTTGCCTATGCCACATTCTCAATCATACTGCTTTTACTGCACTTAAAGCAAATGCAGAAAGAACTGACAATGTAGCAGATTTGAAGAACTCTTAAAGATCCTCTTGACTACCGGTAATTATGATTGTAAAACATAAAGTTAAAAATATCAGGATTGCACAACATATCACTCAATGCAATTCAATGATTCAATCTCCATTTGGTTATTAAAGAATGTATGTTTTGTCTGCAACCAGCAGGAGTGGCAAAAACATTTAGCCACAAGTCACATTTTGAAAGACAAAAAAAAAAAAAGGAAACAGATGGAAATAGGGAGGGATGATCCAACTGAAGGAAGGTATAAGAATAGGACTTCCTTGTGGGTGACTTCATGCACATGCTACTCATGGACTGCAGGTACTGTAATTGGTGTCAAGAAAACTTGCCTGTCAGTACACAAAAGGGCTGTAGTTTGCTCCTTCACATCCAGTCCTGCACCACTCTCAGTCCATCCTATCCCTTAGATGTGTGAAGATCTGTCTGTCCCACTATGCACAATTTTGTTAATAAGTAAAAACTGTTAAGTAAGCGGAGGAAGGGATGAATCCTAATGTAATCCTTAAGAAACTGGTCTGTAATATCTAGAACAAACATTTTTTAATATATGTAATGTCAATTTTCTCTCAAATAACTGATAAGAATAATAATTCAAAAATAGGAAACAAAATTCTAAACCAGTGCTTAGCCACTGGATAATTGTATCATCTCCACTCAGAATAAGCCCCTTTATGTCCCCTTAAATGCCAAGGGAAAGCAGGTGAGCTGCGCAGGGGCTGCATTTGAATGAGGCACCATACTGCAAATCACATTATGGTGCTCTCCGTGCAGGATATTATGGGACTGTTTCACAGACTCTGTTTCACATTTAACCTCCAGTCTACTGACAGTGGAAAAGAGCACATGTTTATCCACATGATGCAGTAAAATATAACTTTGCTGGCAAAAATTAATAAGAAATTACATAATTCAAACTGTCGGCTTATTTGCCCGAATATGTAAGTGAAACTATATCAGAATAGGTTCAAGGCGGTCTGGAAATTGTAGCTACTGTCATCTCAGTTGTTTTACTCAGGTTCTCAGAATCTCATCACCATCCTACCTTTTTTTACCTGCTATCAATCAGTCTTTTTCACTTAAAATAGATACTTAATTTGTACTTTTAAATTTTCCTTGACTTGCTGTTTGCTTTCTCAGTCAAATGCAGGCAAAACTACGGCTAAATCTCAGCTCCTCCCAGATGAGGAACAGTGAAGTTTTCCTAACAGGCAGATCTGAACCTCACAAGCCAATTCCAGTGCAAATAAAAGAAATGAAAGAAATAGTAAACATAAACCAACATCATCTTATAGTAAATTAAATTAACTATTTCAAAAATGTTTTTTGAGCTGAAAATCAGAAAGCCTAAAGTGTGTGTTGAGCTACTACACAAACTGTTTTTGAATGAATAAAGCCAAACAAGTCAAGCACATGCCTTTCTACACTATCTATGTCTCAAAGCAAAAACCGTTCCCACTGAAGGAAAGCATATGAAAAGTGGCATCAGAGTAAAGCACTACAAGTGTAACTGCCTGTCACTAATCCCTTTTTGTTTCCTTGCTGCAGCAAAATCCGTCTTTCAAGCACAATTGCTGCTGTTGTGTAAATGATTTACTTACAGAAAGGGAAAGACAGAGCGAAATGTGTTGCCTGTGCTTGAAAGAGCTTCCCAAGATATCCCTGCTGGTGCTGATGATGGGTGTAGTTGTAGGGTCGCCTGTCCAAGACTACATGTAATCTAGAGAGCCTGCAGTAGGAGCACAGAGCAGGCTGAACCAGGCTTTTCCACGTGGCTTGGACAGCATATTTGCTGCGAGTAAAGTCATTCTGGGTGGCTAGTAAAGCTGCACAGCACGAGAAAATACAAGAACAAGAAGCTTCACACTAGGGCTCTGTCCCCAGAACAAATGTAGAGAGGGAGGGCGGAAAGCTAGGAGGGAGAGGTGAAGGAAAAGAGAAGGGGAGGTGGGGGGGACGCAAGTGTTGTGTATATTTAGGACCCATGAGTATGAACCCTTCCAATAACAACACAAACTGACCCACACTTCGTCAAAATTTGCATGGCAATCCGAACATTAGAGGAAAAGTAGTTGATGCATTATCCTCCTCATCCCTGAGTTTTTTTCAGTGACCTAAAGAAACATTCTTCAGTGTTTTGTCCTTTTCAAGGTGACACTAAATTAAGTAGAGTCCTGAATTTTATGGTGTGATGTAAAATAGCAACATAAAGAAGAAAGAGGCGAAGTTCTCAAGAATTTTCTGTCTACGCTGAAAAACCGAAAACATTCCCAAAAAAGTGTAATCTATATTTAGTGATCAAGTCTAAAACAAAAAAGCACTTTAGAACTATTATTCATATCTCAGAAAATCTCTTACTTTTTATATTTTTTTAATGAAACCTGCACTTGAAATTACTTTAGTACTCATTAAAAAGCTTCAAAATTATGTTGAATTTCATGCTTGAGAGATGTGCTTGTAAATCAGCATCCATAGCAACATCAAAAGTTAGAAATGTTCTCTTATTTCCTCCAGAAAATTATGATTTAACATCTTTTTAAAGGGAAACAGCCGAACTTGATTCATTCTACCTGCTTGGTGCAATGACAATAAAAGCAATACATTTATTCAGTAATGCTAAATGCAAGAAGCAACAACCAAAATCAAAATAGAAAAAATCTGAAAATCATTATCACAATTTTTAAAATGACTGAATAAATACACATACATAACCTAAACATAATCCTAAACCCCCTATGGGATTGCTATGGTGAAAACAAGGGAAAACTTAAGATCAAGTTTTTTTTTATAAATCAGGACTGTCGCATATATTTGAGTACTTTGTTAATTATTTAGATCATAAATAATCCCAAAGAACTAATCATTTAAGTATTAACTATAGCTAAATTGGGGGAGTTTAATGCCAAGGTTTTTTTTCTGTTTTGAACATAACTTTTATTAATTTTGCAAAAGCATTGACAGCATTGTTAGAAATAGCAATAAGGAACATTTAAAATGCTACCTGACTAACAGTTTCAGCCTAACCTGCCTGAAATGTAGCATTCTTCTGTGTGCTCCAATGTTTGTAGCATTTAAGCTCCCGTAAATACTAAATAGCTCTGACCCATTCTGTAATCTGCACATAATTATTATGACCAAAACCAGAAACGGAGTAACCTAAAGAACACGTTATGCCAATTGTCTGTAGGACAGTACAAATAATCGATTAAAACAGATTTTTTATTTAAATTTTAAAAAATAAAAGGGGTTTATACAAATACACATCTTGTGTGTCAGAAGATCCACAACCCCCTGTTGTAACAGGAAAACATGTCCAACACAAGAGGCCCTCAGCTCTGTTTGTTCAACTGTTGGACAGGACACGTTAGAAAGAAAAGAAAAATGATTTGTTATTAAATCAACCAGAAAAGTCACTTTACTTCGTATTTTGGTAAGTTTTACAATTAAATATAAGTAAAAAAGCCAATAAATATGTTTTAAAGACTTGTCAAAAGTGACTTTATCAGCTAAAACTTAATCAAAGATGCAGCTCTTAATTTATTGATAAATCTTTCCAACTTGACACGGCTGATCGTTCTTAAGGACTGGGAACTTATCTTTTTTGTCAAGTCAAACAGGAGTAAGAGGTGGAAATACACAAACATAAGGGGGCTCTAAGAAGGGGTATTCAAACGTTCATGCATGTGTGACCATCTGAGGACAACAAAGAACATATGTGCAGAAAACATGAGACACGTGGGACAGCGAAGCTGGCAGGGTTCTAATTATACTGCGGCATCTTCACAGAGCAACTGGCTGTTTGTGTCTGTTTTTAAACTATAGGACATTAGTATTTTAGGCACACATTCATTGCTAAATGTCTCAAGAACTTATTCTTCAGGTAAATGTTTAAGGAGGTAAAAACAAGTCAATTTTGCTTTTACCCTTTTAGTAATTCTGAAAGTACTAAAGGGCATTAGCTGCAGAGAAAGTATGTGGCATTAAAATCAAGGGGCAGCCACAAGCAAAATACAAGTCTTGTTATACAATAACCCCTGAACTATCTGTGTGCAAGTGCGTTCAAGAGTGTCATATTCTTTTACTTCTGCACTAAGACTATTTTCTTCAACCTTGACGCAACCCACTATATACGATCGCAAGTACACAACTTTACATTCACACAAAAGAGCGCTTAAAGTCTTAACAGAAAAGGAAGACACGTGAGGCAGAGAGGTCTTCCCATGCCCTCCTGCCCTTTCTGTTGGACTTGGACATCTCCCACAGGCTGAGCTGTAAATAGACAGTACCCCCCAAAACCTTTAGAAGTACACACATTCACACAACACGTGCAGGCGCACAGTGCACACAAAAACACACAGAACTAAACTTAGATTCCTATTCTATGCCTGCCACCATTGAAACTGCCTTCTCACACAGTAAAACGGGGCAAATCAGCTTGACTTTCAACAGAAGTTATACTTTTTCCCTCTGACTATGCACAGATGATATGCATGTTTTTTAGTTTTTCACATTCTGCTGTGATCAAAATTGTCATAATACACAAGACTGCTATGTCTTTGAATGTTTTTCTGGTTTTATTGTTTATTTTATTGCTTTTTTTATTCTTTTCGGATGTGCCAGTGTTGATATAAATGCAAGCAGATGGCAACTTTTGAATTTCCTTCAGGATTATCAATTATTCTGTTATATTTCTATTTGTGAGCACATGGCAGCTACAAACCTTTTGTAAATTGTAATGCATGTAGCAGTATATTTTATAAAGAATCTTTTAGAAATTGTTTATAGATCTAGTTTTGGATAAGAAAACAGAAGCAAAAAGCCCAGTCTAGCTTACGCAAAGTAGGCTAGAAAAACAGACAAGCCCTTACAGCTTCTTGTGGCCTAGATAGCAAAGCAAAAAGATGTTTCAATATCTCGAATTTTTGCAAATGGTCATATGTCTTGATGTGATTTAATTCTTGCAGGAGAAAAGAACGTAAAACTGCCAGCAGCTTAAATAAAAACAAATAAAAAATATAACCTTAGAAATAAAATAATAAATTCAGGAACACGCAGGGATATTTAATGATACCCACAGATGAAGAGGCTCTAGAAAAACACATCGCTGCATCTTTTACTGATCTGCTGCATTGTGGATCTATTTAATGATTGTCTCATGGCTGTCATCACAAACTTTTACTTTTCAAACAGAGTTTAAATAACCCTTTTTTTTTTCCTTTTGGTTTTGTCATTTAACATTACAGAAGAGGCTAAGGAATAAGACATAAAGGGTACGTGAAAAAATGTATGGAAAGATATACAATTTAACTCAAATTCAAAGAGTTATGTTGCCTTCATGAGTATTTTGCATCTATATTATGATCAGATATTGTTCTGCATCCCCCAAATAAATTGTGCATTTGCGAAGAAATGTTCAAGTGCAAAATAAAGTTACACTTTTGCAACACCGGATTTTTCTTGTATAAAAAGATTTGTGGCTGTAAAAACTACTAGTGTTTAAAAAAGAAAAAGAAAAGTTTTCCACAGCAAGACACACAAACTCAAGTTCAACTTTGACCTCACACAGAGTTTTGACATCAATATTCCAGTCCAACCAACCAATCAGAAGCTTTCTGTTGGGAGTTTTCTGTGATCAGTAGCCAATACGAGTGCTGCCTCTTTATAGTCAATCAGACTGAAAAATATTATCCTAAATAATTTAAATAGATCCTTCCTGAAACGTAGGATAACCTCTGCTGTTGCATTTCATTAGGAGTAGCGTGCCATCAGGACTGCAGTGAACTCAACCATAAAATGAGATCCATTAAGCCAGATCACTCAAGATCACGCAGAACTCTTAATATGTCTGCAAACTGGTGTATAACAGCAATGTTAGGAAAAGAGATTTTCACTCATAGTTTACTTTTTTTCAATTCAATTTTTTCATTAGACGTTGGTTATATTCCCAAAAGGATCAAGGAATTCATTTGTGTCTGAAGTGCTCTCTAGAAACATAACGTGATCTCAAAATGTTCACATTTTTCTTCATCATCAGACTTACTGTACCTGCAGAGAGCCATTTTAAACGTACTATGCAGTAATGAAGAAAACAATATTCATGTTTTGCTTTTTTGATTTGTTTCACAGGATTAAACTTACTACTTTTCCTTTTTTTATGTGATTTCACTCCAAAATACTCCTAACCTTTGTTTTCATAGAGTTAACAAATGTAAGAACAGAAAATTCCTCAACCTTTATGTACAGTTTGAGAGAAAAGAGCATTTAATTTTAAACTTTTGCCGATGAAATGCCATATAAGAGATAGATAAATGTTTCATGTCCCATTCAAAATGAATGAAACCTTCCAAATGAAATAGAAGTCACATAAAGTTCAATCTGATCTTTGGCTCACTGTAAGGAAACATGCAGCTGTATCACTGACGTTTACTGCCATGTGTAGCATTTTACAGACAAAAAGAGAATTTTCTCCTTGTGTCAAGATGACGAAATGATCTTCAAATTAGTTTTTTATTTTCCTTTTGACAAAATATACACTTTTATAAATATAACTCACACGTCTGTATAACTAACTGTACATCAATAATGTAACAAAGTCATACAGAACAAATTGAAGAAGGATTAAAAAACATAAAGAAAGAAGCCGAGTTTAAATATTAGACAAAATTTAAGTAGAGCATTATCTTACAACTGACAGTAGAAAGAGATCCCATGTTTTAGCTGCCAAATCATAGTGGAAACAAGGAGAGAATCAACATGCTCAATGAAAAACTTTCAGGCAGCCTACCCCAGTTTTGCTCAGGACCACTTAAAAATACAGGATAACATTGTATCTCTCTCCGACTGAAGCCTGTTCAAATAAATAAAGGGTGGGTCTTCACTTAAAAAGCAGAAAAACTCAATTTTACTCCCACATTCACTCTTAAGTTCCCTTTTGGTGCCGCTCTGCTTGCTAATGATTCTCAAACACTTTAAAAGAAATTGTCAGTGACCTTGACGTACACGGGCTCGGTATTTCCTTGATGATTGGGTTAGCATTTGATTCAGCTTGCTGGCTGTCACACTGGGATTTAGTTTGGTTTGCAGTTGCACATGACAATCTCTGCCAGTATAAATGCATCTCACATTTCTGAAGCCAAAGTTACCCCAAAGCTACATTCACACTGCCTTCAGTAACGCACGTTCCACCACCCACTTTCAATTTAAAGCCCATGTAATCAGCATAAATGCACTCTGTCACATTCACGAGTAGCTATGCAAGTTGAAACAGTCGTTTTCATTCTCTACATAAACTATGTCTGGCCATTGAACGCATGTTGCAAGTTCAACCAGGTCAAACTTTGACCAATCAGGGACTCGGATTTGGTAGTGACGTATGGATGCCGTCCCTTTTAATTCAGGGAAATGTCAATCGTTTGGCCAAACCTTTTGCAAATTGATCACGGAGGAGGAGTTAATGTTTGCGGTTTGTGTCCGTCGAGAATTATATGACACCAAGTCATACTGGTGTCATTTCTTGCACCATTATTTAGCACCAATATACAGTCAATTCATACTGTATATTGGAATAGAGCTGTGAAAAAACTTGGAATGAGATTCACAAGATTTGCACCACTTTGACTTTTCACACCAAGCCTCTTCCAACTGTGGGTGGTGGACAAGCGCTAGTAAACAGTAGAAAAGAAAAAGAAGACAAAGCCCCCTCCCTGCTTGTCCAGTATAAACACAATGGGTTTTACCGATTTCTGGAACGGGCGTTATATGTGCGGTGTGTCCAAACCTTTAAAGGGAAGCCGATCATTCTGCCATCAGGTAAATTTACAGTTTGCTGTATGGAAAAACTGAGCTGATGGAAGCTAGAAAATGTGTTTGAAGTACAAGGAGGAGATTTTCACACATTTTAATTTTGTTTTTATATTACCACGCTTCCTCATCAACAACTATGGGTTACCCTCAACCTCTGAAAGAGGACATACATGATTTTTGGTTTGGAAACACAAAGACAAAGAGAAAGTATGACACAAAAAACCATGCTTAGCTTTAAACACGGATTGATTCCCATATACTTTTTTCACATCTAGAAAGATATTAAACAGCTTTAGTGGCATTTAGAGAGTCACTCCGCCAGCACTTGTTCATCTGCAGACCTTAATTTTATTTAGGATAGGACAAAATATGAAAACACAAGTGTTACTCAGGTTTCCTAAAGCATAATGCATTCATTTACTGTGCCTTAATATTGTGCAGTGTAGAGAATGGAGGCATGCAAAGGGGCAATAGTGCAGTATGCACGCGGCGCACGTGCTTCAGGACAGCAGCCCCAGCAAAAGAGTGGCAGAGTGTACAAGGACAGTTTCAATGACAGTAATCTTACATGATGGAAAAGATTAGTGACTCAGTTTATTGGTGTACCTTACTGGCAACACCAATATTCACCCACGCCCTCCCAGTACACAGCAAGTTTAATCTGAACCTACGTGGTCATAAACTATTGCCGACATCAAGGCTTTTCGCACTTTCTGCCCCTCTCATCTGCCTTTACTGCAGTAACCTCATGACCTGCAGTGCAACACTGGCCCAAGCGTCTTCATTCTGGATCCTGGTTTTATTGAAGTACGTTTGTCAGTTCCACCAAATGTCATCATCCCGTCCCACTTCATCCCTTTGTCAGCTAATTTTCAAATCATTAACTGGAGATGAACTCCAAGAAAAATCTTCTGGATCAAAGTTAATAAATTCTACAAACCTTTGCAGTCAAAACATGTGAAGGTAGAATAAGTAACAGAAGCTCTTCATCCACTCATGCTCACTTAATAAAGCTGATAGAGTAAAGTGAATGTCTCATTTTGATAAAACACAAAAAGTCAGAGAAATACAAACAGCTCCATACAGCAAAATGTACAACCACATGGGTCAGTGTAATTAAAATATTAGGCCGCTTGCAAGACCCAAGCACACACACACAGGCATAAATACACACACAGGCATAAACACACACACTCAGTTCATGAGCAGGGTAAAACGGCAAGAGAAGAAGAAAAAGTAAAATTATTTTTATATCCAATATGATTGGAATTAAGTAATAAAACAACCTTTTTTAGAGCCTTTGGCTTGTTGGGGAAATGTTCCCTTAGCTACATTAGAAAAGCAAAAAGCATGAAGGTCAGCTTGTTGTAGTGAAAAATCATAGAACGATGGTGAAACAAGTGTGACAACAGACTATTTTAAAGATTTATTCTTCTGTAAACAGAGACATTATAGACAGTAAATTCAATTTATCTCCATTTATTAATAAAAAAAATTATAATGGATTCACTCATCATCTGTATAGACTTGATCCTGATTAGGGTCATGGGCTGGGGCCATTACTAGCTGTCAATGGGAGAAGGCAGGTGCATCCTGGAAAGGTCAACGGTCTATTACAGGACCTCTTACAGAGTCATGGGGGCACCTCAGAGTCTTAATCAACATATAAAACATATTTTCACTGGAGTTCCTGGAAAACCCATGCATGCACAAAGAGAACATACAAACTCTGCGGTTTGAACCATGGATCTTCTCACAGTTAAATAATGGTGCGACAAACCGAATCACCTTGCAAAGGAGCCTAAACTGTAACATTTCCAGCCAGGATTAAAGAGCAGAGAGGAAAACTAAAGCTGCCAGGCTCTGCAACAGGAATCAGAGGTAAGGAGGTTAAAGAGTTTAGAAAAGTCTCAGAGAAAGAACAGCAAAGGGGGGGGCAGTAATGTTGAGGTTTGTTGGTTCCATCCTAAATACCATCCAAACTGTTTTCGGTTGATCTAGAGCATAACATTTTGGCTTTAAAATCAAAATTTTAGAAGTTCAAACTGTTAACTGTTAAAGGTTTTTGATGAGTTGAGGGAAAGCTCAGAGAAAACATGAGACTCTGAGGCGGCAGGTGACTCTCACAGAAAGAAGTCTGTCGTCCTTTTTAGTCAGACAACCTTAGAAAACAGATTTTCAATTATTATTTTTTTATAATAAATGTCATTTTTCTGCTTATTTGTTTATTCATTTCAATGTAACTCAACCTTTGCCTTCTCTGTTCTTTTTTTCTGTACATTTCCTTATTTTCCCTAGAAAACATCCTTTCCTTAATTGGTAAATCAATGATTTTTCTGCTTTGCTCTCAAAGCTTAAATCTTAATTTCCAGCTACCTTTTATATCTTATATCAAAATGGATCTTTTTTTTTATAATATATTATTTTTCATCTCCTCTTTTTCCTGACGTTGTCTCTGCAGACCAACAAGTTCTTGCTAGAAACCTGCAGTTTGCTGTTTCCGACTCTGAATCTGAACTCTCAAGTCTTTGATTTTCTTCTGAAGAACCGCACCTTCTCCCTTCTGTATCAGATTTTTCTCTCTTGCAGAAATAAGTTTACCAGTTCTCAGATTCTGCTTAGATTTTTCTCATCTGTTGAGTCTTTTTCTGTTACATTTGTTTCATACTTTTTATGTTTTTTTTGTTTGTTTTTTACTAAGAGATTTCAAATAATAATGTATTTTAAACAGATAAGACCAAAATCTAAAATGCAAATCTTCAGATATAGGCTCTTTTCTCTGACACTTTTGGTGTTTTTTACATTGTAGCATTTTTCTCATGATGGAAGACATAAATAAAACATTAAGATTAAAATTGCCTCTCTGAGTATTTCTTTATTCAAACTGTAGTGAAACAGGAGCAGACAAAATAGAGCTGTTTGTAAAAGTTTGTAGTTGTTACATACAAACTAAAATTGGCAGGTCAGAAACTCCTGCTGTGCTACATTCTGATGAATCCACTTTCAGACAACTAGATCCATCTATGTTTTTGTTTTCCTCATCTGAGCTGACGTCTGGCCCAAAACAAAAATGGCTGGATAGCTTCAACATTGCTCGCCATTTTTGTTGCACCGCTGTTGTTAGCTTAGGGGTGTGAAGTAATATAAGCTAGTGGAAGACGATCTAAACAAAGGGATCATGGGAAATGACCATAGGTTTACTTCGAGCCAACAGTCCCATCCACAGCTCAGAGGTGAATTTCTTACTATCTCTCGCTCTGCAGAAACTGTTTTAAAAAAAAAAACTCACTGGGAACGCTTTCAAAATAGATCAAAGTATGACTGGAGTGGGATTTCAAAGTCTTATTTTTCAGTTTTTCACTCCTTACTAAACATACTTTTCCAGTACTTTGTCTTAAACCTCTGATTTTGACTTTGAGTTTCTTACTTTGCTGGTATGAACTTTTCCTTTTTCGGGTAATTTCTTAGTTTTAGCTGTCATTTCATCATATTCAGACCCCAACAATTTCTAGTTTTCTCTCGAAGCGAATCACATTCATCCTTTTGATCGTTATACTGCCAGCTGTCATGTTTCCTCCTTGTGCTGTCACAGAGCTGAAAGCTCATCCACCAGAGATCAATAGATTATCTTCACCTCTTCTTCCTAAAATCTTTTTTACAAGTCAACCTTAAGATCTTCTAAGTTGGATTCATTCTTCTATCTAGGGTAGCTTTTTTAAATCATTTTCTTATTTCCAATATTTTCTTAATCGTTCTTCAAGGTCTTGTTTAAGGGTTGAAATTTGCTGTTTGCGTTTGTTTTTTAAATTTAGTTCCAACAGCTCTTGGCAGACAATTTTCTTCTGGAGTTTGTCCGGTTTAAATTGCAGAGCTGCGTTCTCCTCTTCCAGCCTTTTTCTTTCTGATTTTATATTGAAAAGTTCTTGCTTTAACTGTTCAGATTGCCGAAGTTTTAACTAAAGTGCTTCCATATCTTCTTTCTGGTCCTTTCAGAGATCTTAGTAAATCTGTTTCTGTCCTTTACACATATCTGCTTCCTATTCGAAGATATTTAGGCTGCTTTACCAGTTTCCCAAACAAAGGTTTTCCATATGTTTTTCAGTTTTTGGTGTCTAAATCTTTAGTCATTTGGCAAACTTCTTCAGTGTTTGCTCATGGTGGCAGAATTCCTACTGTAACTTTGTATAATTCTTGAACAGTACCATTTTAACCTTCCAGCTTGAATGTTTCACCTTTCCACATTTTCAATCTGGTTTTCTGTCTCAAAATCATAAATAGTTGATCAACATTCAGATCTATTATCAGAAAAAGCTGAACTGTTATCTGGTGTAATTTTGTAAAAACTAACAGACAGAGGAATTGTGAATGTCTGATCATGAACATGTTATCATGAACATGTGACTATGATCATGACAGTGCAGTATGAGGAAGACTACTGACACATGAAAGATGTATGTCTAGAGATTGCTGTGTTTCAGGAGGTTCAATAAGTTATTGGTTAAAAACAAAAGCCCTGAGCAGTTTTTTCAAAATGGTGGTTCCAAAACTGCATGCTAATTACTAAATGCATTGATTTTTCATTAAGAAGTGCTGTCTGGATTACAAATATTCACGACTCTTATTTAACTCCCCAGCTAAAGTTAGAAAGCTAGTTTGCTTAAACAGTATTCCACCATTTTTTGTGGGGTTTAGGGACCAGAGACACCAACCAATATGCAGAATCCACAAATACGGAGAGCAAGCCACCCACCACCACTGCCGGAGAATGTCCATCACCGATCCTTACTCATCAAAAACCCTTCTGAAACGTTTCTGATGCTTTGTAAAACATTTATCAAAGAACATTGCTCAATATAGTTTCTGGTTTGTTTTATTCAGAGCAGTAGACTGCACCGTAGCGTACTTTCTAACACACATTAGGAGTGTCATGCTGTCTGTCTGCCTTCAAACCAGGAGCCCAGCTCAGTTGTGAAGCAGCAACAGAAATGGAACAGAAATGGGCAGGCCAAAGCCCCCCTGCTGCTTTCCACTTGCAGACAAGCTGCCATCTGGCTTAGAACTGTACAGCAAGATACCTCCAATATTGCTCACTATTCTTGTTGCTCCGCTAATGTTAGTGTGGGGTTGTGAAGGACTGTAAGCTAGCAGGAGAGAGTGTAAACAAAGGGATGATGGGAAGGAAATGGAGGCTTGCTTCTGTGCCAACTCAGAGATGAGTTTCTGAAGATCCTCCTGTCCCGCTGCACACATTATGTCCTAGAAAACAACACGAGTTTTTTGATTTTGCCTAAAAAAACATTATCATAATTAAAAGATGACTGAACCGCCTTTATTATAGAGCAAAATGTGATAAGAGTGGGGACCCTAAGAGAAGCGTGAGTTAAGTGAAAAATCCTCTCCGTATATATAAACAGTTGATTACAGTAACTAGCAGGTTTTCTCTAATAAATATATTTTTTCTTCACCAGTCACTTGTTTTTAAGCAAAAACTTCAACAAACGAGGGTTTGTAAAAGTAACGGTTCTTTGTGGTTTGGCTCACCTAACAAACCAAGTTAAGGTGTAACTGTCACAAGGGGGAATGAGGGAAGCACCCAGGCGCAGAGAGGAGGAGGAGGCAGAGGCTTCCGGGAGGACAGGATCTTTAATACTCAAAACTAAAACAAAAAACTACAAACCAAAAACCACTGCTGAAGGCAGGCAAACTTAAAACACCAGAAACAGGGGAAGACCATAATACACCAACCAGGGGGAACACCAATGAGTTATATCGCTAGAGGAGACATCACGTGATTCGTCATGGGAGGAGAGCACCGCCATCTTGGTGAGGTCAACTCACTGCTGCAGTGCATGCATGTGAACACATTTTTTTGCAAAATGCCAGTTCATTGTGCGGGTTTCAACTGCCAAAATTGGAGAATTTATTCCACGAAGGAGGAAGGCATAACATATCAAAGGAAAGTATACTTTTTTTCTTTTAATGCTATAGAACACATGTTGACATGCATGATGCTGCAGGGCTATTTATCAACATGCTGCATGATATCCTAATCCTAATTTGCTGTCGACATAAATGTAGCCTTTATTCTGTTAAACCTAGATATGGTATACTAGGACTAGGCCATTATAGTAATCTAGATTTATACATTTCTAACTCGGTGACTGAACTTTTCTTGCAGGTTTCCAATGGGTTCAGACTTAAAAAGTGGGCCTCAGCTATCACAAGAGCTAACCCAGATGGATCACTGTGGTTACCAACTAGCAATACAGTCTGGCTATGTTCAAAACATTTTGTGGAACCAGATTTTGGTAAGACTGTTCGCTAAACCTGGCACCATACCATTTGTGTTACACAAATTGATCACTCACATGAATCAGTAGAGTAAATCTATTGGTTTTTGTTTTTGTTTTTTTAGGGTAAATCTATTGTTAACTTTTGGACTTTTTGTTGACTTATTACTCATGTATTATTATTATTTATTGACG
The DNA here is from genome assembly GCF_053564925.1 of Oryzias latipes. Taxonomy (NCBI): domain Eukaryota; kingdom Metazoa; phylum Chordata; class Actinopteri; order Beloniformes; family Adrianichthyidae; genus Oryzias; species Oryzias latipes. The sequence goes on from NC_136241.1 coordinate 11,489,228, forward strand.
TATTATTGATTTATTATTATTATTGACCTATTATTTACTTATTGTTAATATGTATTTTTTTATTGACTTATTATTGATTTATTATTACCTATTATTATTATTTACTTATTGTTGGTTTTTTCTAAATAATTTAAATTAAATGTCAAAGAGATCTAAAACTTCAAAATGTTTAGTAATTATTTTAAATAATTCTTTGTATATATTGTATATCTATATATTTTTTTTATTTGTAAGAAGTCCTGCAACTATGCATTTGTCATTAAAGTTTGAGCTTTTAAGGCTGACTGTTTCTCTTATTTAACAACAAATGATGTATATATATATATATATATATATATATATATATATATATATATATACACACATATATATATAAAAGCTACTTAGGTGCCACTAAAGGCTATAGAAAGCATTGGCATGTGGGTGCCGACGACCTCACCAAGATAGCGTCTCGCTCCGCCAGGCTTCTCAAGTGGGAGTGTCTCCTCTGCCGATATAACTCATTGGGGAACACCATGATAACAAACTATGGAGCAGCACAGGAGGGAGGGAAAGACAGGACCTAAATAAATTCAGAACAGACAAGACACAGGTGGAAACAATGAGGGCAGATGGGGACCAAAAGTAAAACTCGAAACAACAACATAACAGGAAGCCTTTCGAAATAAAACAGGAAACGAACGCAAAACATGACAGAAACAAAAAGAACCGGAACACAAAGGCAAAGAAACTGAAACCGTGACAGTAACATTTTTCTGCATTCTCTACCCTTTTAAATTAAATCTGCATGACCGTTCCAGTGTGAAAGCATGCACTGTTTCAGTTTTTAGAACTTAATCCAAATGTTATTGGGGGTTTTTTGTACAAGCAGAACCAGAGTATTGGATGTCTATCTTTTGGATAACTTAAAGATAAGTTTAATTAAAACTAACCTTTAACTAATTTAACTAACCTTTAAGTTAGTCAAATGTCAAAAAAATTTGTAATAACTTTTTTTTGTGTTTACTTTTTTTTTATTTAATGTTTTTTACTTTTTTTTTTTTTTACCTTTTTCAACCTTTCATCCGCATGCATGCGATCACATTTTGGGTAATATTAACACAGTAGTTAGTTCAGTTTCCCAGGCCCCTGTGACTATACGAAATAAAAGAGGCATATCAAACAAGAGCTCGAGTCTTAAGTGGCTAAAAAAAAAAAGGTCAGTATTTTATAGTTGTTTAATATTCCTTTCACTTAAACCTCTGGTTCCCCAATCAAATATGTATCATCATCAACCTTTTTTTCCTGAAAACATTTTGCGCTTTGATTCCAGGAAAAATAAATCTTTGGTCAAGCAGCCAAACGTGAAGTGACTAGCACTCTTGCCTCACAATAAGATGGCCCCGGTTTAAGTCCCAACCTCCCACAGTCCAAATACATGTTAATGTCTCTATGGGTGTGTGATTGTGTCCCTGCGTCAGACTGACGACCTGTCCAAGGTGTATGTACCCCACCTTCACCCATGAATGGTCAGGTTAGGCTCTGGCAGCCCTGTGACTCCAAAGGGGACAAAATGGGTTTAGAAGATGGATAAGGCAAAGAAAATCATTATTCATTGCCAGCGCTACATCTGGTTGTTTTCTTGTTTATCTCATTTGTGCCATCTGCTTCCACAGTCTTTTTTCCTCATAGTACAAATAAAAAAAAGGTACTTTCAGCTGCAAACTCAGGTGGCTCAGGTGGTAGAGCAGGTCGTCCAAAGACCGAAGGGTCAGCGGCTCGATCCCTGCTCCCCCCAGACAACTGTCATTGTGTCCTTGGGCAAGACACTTCACCCTCCTTGCCTCTAGTGTTGCTCAACTGGTGTGTGAATGTGTATGTATGTCCCGGTGACCGTCAGAGGGGCCGTAGGCGCAAACTGGCAGGCACGCCTCTGCCAGTCTGCCCAAGGCAGGTGAGGCTACAACAGTAGTTACCATCACCAAGTATGAATGAGTAGTGAATAAATAATGGACACATTGTAAGCGCTTTGAGCAACAAGAAAAAGCACAGATAAATGTAATCCATTATTATTTTTTTGATTATAAGTTTTCTTAAAGACCCACTCTGATATAAATTGTGTTTTTTTTAATGTTCTGTTTGCATTTTTCTGGCGATAAAGGAAACAGAAAGAAATTGAAGCTTAAAATTGCATTTTTGCAATTGTATTTGACTTATCAAATTGTTGTGAATTAGGAGCAGACAAATAGAAAAGCTGTCTGGAAAAACTTGTATGTGATGTGAAAAATACAATAGCTGGGCCTCAAGCCCCTTTGCTCTGCTCCATTCCACAATAGAAAGAAGAAAAGAGGGTTGCTCGGTGCCCACAGTCTTGCCCACAACACAGAGGTCAATTTCTAATAAACCGCAGTTGCTCTGCAGAAATGTCGACATATTCACAAATGAAAGACCACATGGAACGCTGTTCCAATAGATTAAAAGATGATCAAAGAGGCTCTTTAAGCTTAAGTTTTCTTATAAATAAACCTATTAATACTCTCTCATTTCAAACAGAGCTGCCACTGTGCTCAAAGTGCTGTTTACAACAACATGTTGCCTGCAGATGCTTTTTTCTTTATGAGTTGATAAATTAGTTGTTGTCACAAGGCATCAAGCAGGAAGTTCTCTCTGTCAAAATCCTGACAGCCACGCTTCCCTGACATCTTTGAAAGACTCCCACTCTTTTCTTATGCCCATCTGACATGAACAGTGAGGTCTGGGGAATGCAGCAAAAACCAGCAAGTCAGCAGGAAGTTACTTAAGTAACTGCTCCGGGAATCCCTGCTGCGTCTGCTCAAACATGGGAGGAATTTTAAGCCCATGAAATACAGCCCCAGAAGAAAACAAAAGTGACTGGCATTAAGTCATAAAGTGACAGAAAATAAAGGTAATAGCATTTTTTAGAGTCCAGCATAATGCACTTTGATTTCCCTGTATGTTTATTGCTTACAGTGCTATTATGCTTAATTCCTCAAAAATGAAATTTTGCGTTGTTGTGAGGGCTTTGTTGAAGAAAAAAGGGTTTGACCTCAATGCTCCAAACACAAAAAGCCCAGTGTAAGCCCATTACAGCGCTGCTTATCCTGAGTTCATAATATTTAACTGCAAGTGCTGAGCATCCATTTTTGCCAAGGCACAAACACACAACCCAGCTAATCAGAGCACAGAATTCAAGTTATGCAATAAGCTAAACAGGAGAATTCGGCAATAAAATGGGATGCAATAGAGTTGGAGGTTTTTGCAAACAAATGTTTTGAACTCCACCTGTTTAATTAAGACCTGAAGATGCAACCCCCAGATTTCTAAAAAAGTTAAACGCTTAGCGTAAAGTTTTGCTTTGGTTATGCGTGCACTGTTTCATGATTGTTAGCACCTAGACCCTTACTCTCTCAATATAGAATTTATCTCTTTTCCAATTTGGTATTTTCTGGCTCATTATTTATTTGTTTGTTGTTGACAGAATACTTGTAATTCCAATGCTAGAGTTCATGTATTCCAAAGATTTTTCTTTTTTATCCAATTCAACATAGAAGATTTTTCTGTGCAAGTGTTTAAGATAACACTCTGGGAATAAGAGATAAAATGAAGAAAATTGCTATTAACCTAAGAGGCAACCCATAAATGCTTTTTCCTTCATCAAGCTTAGCAGTTAGCTGTGACTTAAAGGGGCTTTGCCTAAAAAAAAAAAACATGACACTGTGACTTTGTTAAATTTGTGTTGCTACAAGAAACTTGTAAAGGTTAGTGACAAATTACAAATAAGCATACAAAGCCCCTGATCTTAACAGGAAGACAAACAAAAAAAGCTATTATTTCAGATGGTAATTGTAACTGAATTGAATCTAATATTTTTGTTGAATTTTTCCATCATTTGGCAAAAAAAACGTGATAATATTCTTAACATGAACATTGACATGGACATTTGAAAGTTCATGTAATTAAAAATGAAAACAAAAACAGGGTCAAAACTTGACCGGCTTGCACAAAGTCTTGAAAAAATTCCTATAAACACACTTGTCGAACTTGTGGACAGACTTCCCAGAAGAGCTGATCAGCAAAAGGTGGATCGACATTATATCGAACTCTAGGAATAGGACAGTACTCATATGTGAGTCGAGGCAAGTGAGCCAGTGCTTTTGGTAATATAGTGTATGTGCTGGAAAACTATGGATGAACAGCAAGGATTACTTCACTTTCTGTGAATGTGAACGGGTCATATTTTAAAATAGACTTCATCAATCAAAGTAAGTTTTGACTAAACAATGCCCAGAAGAACTGATCTGATAATAATCTGATCAAAGAGTTGGGGGGCTAACAGCTATGAAACAAATTCTGTTTCCTAGCAAATCTGCTTCTGTCTTCAAGACTATTAAAACTTCTGAAACTCCTGGTAACAAACACCATTGGACCTACCATGAAACGAGCTTTAAAGTGTAGAAAAAAACTGACATTTTTTTAGGGAGCCTAATTTTGCAAAGTTGCAAAAAACAAAAACAGGGTCAAAAGGAATTTTGAAGTCAGAAAGTGAGGAAAGAACACTGTGAACCCTGACAAAGGGAGCGATTCTGCTGTCACACAGTTGGACAACTCTCCTCCAGAGACCAGCGGATGGCAGGAGGCGTGGCCGGTCAGACAAACCTGACAGGTTTGTGCAAATGACTAGAAGACAGTTGAATAATGACACATCGCGGCAGGCATGTAACACTTTTGGGCCCCAATGCAAATAAAACAACCAATTTCAACACTTTTTTTTTCTTTCTTGGAAAAAATAAACTAAGCTGGGCATGTATTATTAAAAGTAATAAAATAAAATGAAATACACTTTATTACCAAAAGTATTCAATCACCCATCCAAATGATCAGAGTGTATAAAATCAAGCACTCAGGCATGCAGACTGTTTTTACAAACATTTGTAAAAAAAAAAAATGGGCTGCTCTCTGTGCAACTTATCCAGTCATGAAATTTACAACCTCCTAATTATTCCACAGTCAACTGTCAGCTCTATCATAACAAAATGGAAAAGTTTGGGAACAACAGCAACTCAACCACCTAGTGGTAGGCCACGTAAACTGACGGAGAGGGGTCAGCTGATGCTGAAGTGCATAGTGCAAAGAGTTCCCTGACATTCTGCACAGTCAATTCCTACAGAGCCCCAAACTTTATGTGACCTTCATGTGAGCCCAAGTACAGTATGCAGAGAGCTTCATGGAATGGGTTTCCATGGTGGAACAGCTGTATCTAAGTCACACATCACCAAGTGCAATGCAAAGTGTTGGATGCAGTGGTGTAAAGCACGCCACCACTGGACTCTCAATTTCAATTTTCAATTTATTTGTTTAGAGGATAAGCCCCTTGAGATGTGTCATCTCGTTTTCAAGGGGGTCCTCAAAATACAACAAAACAAGCAAATAAATAACCGACAGATACAGCTGAGCAAGTTTTACATATATCAAAACAAGACGAAAAAGAACTTAAAATGTACAAGACAACAAACAGGCACACACACCCACACACACACACACACAAACATAGGCATTTAATGCACCTACTAGTAATTAATTTAAGGTAAGGAAATAAGATAATAAATAAACGGCAGAAAAGAAATCAAATTAAATAAAAAACAGTTACATGAGTGTTGAAGATGAACTAAACAGGCATTTTTAAATGCAAAGAATGAGGTTAAAGAGCGAATGGATGGAGGAAGATTGTTCCAGTCGGAGGGTGCCTTATAATTAAATGAATATTTTCCAATTTGTTTTTTAACTCTTGGAACAGCAAAAAAAAAATTTGATCTGCATGACGTAAATTATAAGAAGACTGAAAAGGAGTTAGATATTGCTTGAGATAGTCTGGATAGCTAAGGTTAATACATTTGAAAATGAACAATAGCCAGTGAAGCTGACGTCGAGAGGATAGGGGAAGCCAGGACAGTTGCTGAAACATAAGACAGTGGTGAGTTCTAAATGGACAACGAAGAATAAACCGACACAAGCTGGTATAAATAACGTTTAGTGGACGGAGGTGGACTCTAGAGCAGTAGAGACCCCTTCTCTAGAGAGATGAATCACACTTTTCCATCTGGCAGTCTGAAAAATCAGTCTGGATTTGGAGGTTGCGAGGACAACATTTGGGACTGCTTTTGGTTGAGTGGGAAATTTGGTGGAGGAGGAATTATGGTGTGGGGTTGTTTTTCAGGATTTGGGCTTGGCCGCTTGGTTTCATTGAAAGGAACTGTAACCCTTTTTTTTTTTTACCATTGGGAGTTGGGTCATCTAGACCCACTAGACAGTGCTCTGAACCTTTTTTCTTCAATGATTTGTGATCTTCACTAGTGTCCATGGATTACATGAAATCTTTCCACCTTTATCCACCTTTGTCATGGTAGGGAGAACATGTCAATGTAAGGGTGGGGTCATAGGATAGCACAAGGGTTCAATTCTTCAGGATACCAAAACATTTAGGACAATTCTATGCTCCCAACCTTGTGGGAATGGTTTGAAGCGGGACCCTTCCCCTCCAACATGACTGTGCACCAGTGCACAAACCAAGGTCCATAAAGACATGGATGACAGAGTCTGGTGTGGATGAACTTGACCGGCTTGCACAGAGTCCTGAAAAAATTCCTATAAACACACTCGTCGAACTTGTGGACAGACTTCCCAGAAGAGCTGAAGCTGCAAAAGGTGGATCGTATTATATCGAACTCTAGGAATAGGATAGTACTCATATGTGAGTCGAGGCAAGTGAGCCAGTGCTTTTGGTAATATAGTGTATGTGCTGGAAAACTATGGATGAACAGCAAGGATTACTTCACTTTCTGTGAATGTGAACGGGTCATATTTTAAAATAGACTTCATCAATCAAAGTAAGTTTTGACTAAACAATGCCCAGAAGAACTGATCTGATAATAATCTGATCAAAGAGTTGGGGGGCTAACAGCTAGGAAACAAATTATGTTTCCTAGCAAATCTGCTGCTGTGTTCAGGACTATTAAAACTTCTGAAACTCCTGGTAACAAACACCATTGGACCTACTATTAAACGAGCTTTAATGTGTAGAAAAAAACTGACATTTTTTTAGGGAGCCTAATTTTGCAAAGCTGGACCAGGTGGAAGCAAAGCTGTTAACAGCTCCAATTTCTGCAAGTGAAATAAAACAAACAATTAAGTCCATGAAAAACAACATATTTCCCAGGACAGATGGACTCCCCTGTGGATTTTACAAGCTCTTTCTCAAGCTAAGTTTTTTGTGTAATTCAACCCCAATTGAGAGTTGCTCTGATGCTATTAAAAAAAACGGTGTTTAGAAAACGAATAGGGTCCAATTGGAAAGTGGTTCCAACAAGCAAATGAGTTTGCTGGAAATGACGGGGAGATTCTTAAAGACCCACTCCGATAAAAATTGTGTTTTTAGGGTTTTTAACATGTACTTCTTGCATTTGTCTGATGCATTTTTCATGCAATTCAAGATAGAAATATTAATTAGACCATTAGTTATTGTTAGTCCTTTTTGACCAGCAGTTCAATGTATCTATAAAGCCAATCATAATTCTTACTCAAAAACAGTTCTTGAAAGTAGGCTTTTCCTTTATGTGAGGTAAAACTAAAGAAAATGACCTTTTCTGAACATTACCAACCTAAAGCTGAATCAGTCAATCATTTTTCTGATTATTTAGGACATTTATAAAGAAAATAAGGAAAATTAAGATTAAAATTCAATTAGAAGTAGAAGCAAATACAGAAAGCCACAAGCTACCTTTCCCGCTCTATTCTGATGCATCCAATTTCAGAAAAATACTTAAATACCATTAAATACCATTAACGTCCTTGTTTTTCTTGTCTGACCTGGCATCTGTCTCAAAACCTTAAGCTGAAAAGCTCCGATATCGCTCAACATAATTGTTGCACCAGTAATGTTAGGTTAGGGTTGTGAAGGGCTGTGAACTGGCAGGAGAGCCTGTAAACAGATGGGGAAGAGGGTAGGCCTACTCCACACTAAAAGTCCTGCCCACAACTCAGAGACTGTTTTCTACTGTTCCTCTGCAGAAACTATGTCCTAGAAAACGGCACAGGTTTTTTGATGTTGGCTAAAAACCACACAAACATAATTAAAAGACCACTGAGAACGCTTTGAAAATAGATGAAAAGATGATCAGAGTGGGACTTTAAGATACGAGGAAGAAAATGAATGAAAAACCAGACTGATTTTGTTCTGGGGCGTCAAAGGGGGAATGTAATAAAGGGAGAGCGATAAATGTACAGTCATTTGTAAAACAGTTAACAGCTTAATCAATTTAAAGCACAGTAGATGTAAGGGCATGACAAATGTCATAAAAAGCCTTATCCGTGGGTGATATTGATCTCTCTATAAAGATCCACTTCCATGGCAGCACTCATGCAGCATCTGAAATGTATGGAAATATTTTGATGTGAAACATCAATGACTGTAATCTGAAGCAATGATGATGGTGCATCTTTTATGCAATTCAACATAGAAAAAAACTATCGGGGCATTTGTTACTGTTAGTTTTTTTGACCAGCAGTTCAATGCTGTAAACAGATTACCAACCTAAGGCTGAATCAGTCTTAGAAAATTACAAAAATTACATTGATCCTGTTTAAACTGTGCACCTAGTTATTCTAGTCTCACATCTAGAGCTACACTAGATAAGGGTTTGGTCAAAAAGTAATGGGGATGGGGGAAAAAAATGGTTTTATGAACAAGTAATAGATGCTGATGATATATCCTTTAACCCTGCAAAGCGCACTACATCAAAGAATTGTCCAAAAAAATGTTTGGAATTAAGATGTTCTTTGAACCCCTTAATGAAAATGAGATTCCAGTATCCCATTTTTACGAGATATGGATAGGAATAATTATGATATATTTGGTGATCTGAAAAGTTTTTCGCTCATAACTACGGTGGCTCAGAGGTGCAAGACACGCTTGCATTTAAGATACAGCAACAGCAAATCCCAGTACAAATGAACAAATCACGAAACACAACAGCAAATACTGAAACACAACAGTAAATCATGAAACACAACTGCAAATCACGAAACACAACAGCAAATCACGAAACACAACAGCAAATACTGAAACACAACTGCAAATCACGAAACACAACTGCAAATCACGAAACACAACAGCAAATCACGAAACACAACTGCAAATCACGAAACACAACAGCAAATCACGAAACACAACAGCAAATCACGAAACACAACTGCAAATCACGAAACACAACAGCAAATCACGAAACACAACTGCAAATCACGAAACAGAGATTTGAGAACCTACTCGTTTTCGTGGATTGGGAGGGGCTGGTGCTCGGAGTGCAGGTTGTTAGAGGAATACTCAGAAATGCGTGAATGGATCAAAAAAAACCTTTGGGGTTGTTTTTTATGAGGAATGAACATTATAATACACTTAAAATCTCAAAAATAACTAAAGAAATATAGGAAAAGTACAATTTATTTTTAATAAAATTGTTTTTAAAGCAATAAACACCAAACAATTATTAGGCTGCTGACTCAACCCATCTTATACAAAATTAAATCACTGATTAATTCCTATCTGTTTCCTTTAAAAAAAAAAAAAATCATTGATACACAAACTAATTAAACTTAGGAACAGAGAACCGTAGTGTCAATTTATTTTGGTTTGCATTAAACGACCATGCCATTACAAAGTGAAACTGAGGCAGCAGAAAGGATGAAGAAGAACATGGAGACACATGGAATCAGAGATATTTTTTTTCCCTCCATCTGTCCTGAGATTGTGCGAAGACTGAACTGTCAGCTCTGCTGTTTCTGTTTGGATGATTGCAGCACTGAAAACTCATCACGGTTAAATTAACACATCAACATGAAAAGTGACAGAGGAACACTGAATGTGCAGCAGTAATTAACAGTTTCTGAATTGCTCATTAATACCTGATTTTATCAACTAATCACATTAAGCTGATTTGTTGTTTTTTTTTCTTCTTTGGCATTTTTATCTTAGAACTGATTGAAACATTGGAGGTTTTATGTATTTAAAGAAATTAAAATTAGCAGAAGACGAACACTGATCAGTAAATATGAGTTGTTTTTAATATACAGGAGGGGGGGGGGGTGACTGATCATGGGGTCAGCTCTGCATAATTTAATAATTGCGATGGCTTCAAAAACAACCAATCAACCCCCCTAGGTTGCGTCCTTAAAAGACACCTGCCATAAACAACTCTTTTAAGTTTTTTTTCTTTTTCTTTATTATTGTTGTAATAACACGTCGTTTTAAAATGAGAAATATTTTTTCCAACATGAAATCTATGTCTTATAATATTTAAAAAAATGAAAATATCAAAGAGCAAAAAGTAAAACAGGCTGTTTCTTACTCTAATTGGCAAAAAAAAAATCTTACAAAAATGTTACAAAATGAATGAAAAGCGATGCTCGGATCCCTGAACGACGCACTTTTTTGTCTCATGGACCGTTTTCAGACCTACAGAAAATGTGACAGGACTTGACAACTAACCAGTCACTTTGTCTGAAGAGTGCATGCAAAAGATGCGAAGCGACACAAAATGAGAAAGTGGCGGGCTGCATCCATCCCTCTGTCGCGCTGCATACCTGCGGCAGAAAGCGCGCGTCTCTGTGGCAACCGAGGCAGACAGAGCGGGGTAGCAACAGTGACATCCCTGCCGATGCATCTCACAACAGATGCCAGGACATCTCCCTTTATCGCCGAGTTCCCATCTGACAGCAGCTTCCTAACAACCACACACTGGAAAAATTCTAAGAAAGGGAACGTTCGCACCCCCTCAAAATAAAACATATGGGGGTGTTTTCTTTCCACATCGGACGTGTTTTCTTACCAGTTTCTGCTGAGAGAGGAGAAGCATCAAGCCCGAGACAGATGAGTCACTCAGGAGAGCGGGAGATAACGGGATTCGAGCTGAAGCGCGGTTCCGGAACTCCCATGTTAAGTCACGACGCACGTCACCAGCGCGTCTCCTCGCTGCGCGCTGATCCTTTTGGCGCACAGCTGCCATGCAGGTGAAGAAACCTCAGCGCTGTCTGGACCCTCTCATGTTACCACATCTCAATTCAAGGCAGCGTGGATTCACCCTGAAATATATGTTTCAGGAGGATGCAGGGACTTCTCATGGGTTCAGTGAGAATTGGAGATGCGCATCACTGTCAAATTCCTGCATCTGTTCAATTTTAAGATTTCTAACATTTTACACTCATAAAACACCGGTTTTTTTTATTGCAAAACCAATAATTTGTTTGTGAAAACGGTTAACAGAAATAATAATTTAAACTGAGCAATTTTTAATTTACTAAATAAGGAATTAGAATATTATGGAAAAATAAATCCATTAAAAAAATAAATTTTCATAGATAATAGGTTTATAGACGCTGTTTGATTGATTTCAAGTATTTATTTGTACGTAAATAGAGATTTCAGCTCATAAAACCCACAAAAACAAAAACATTCAAAAAATAAATAAAAAATGTGGAGAAATCAACATTCACGTCTCAGTTTTTACAGAAAGATAAAGTAAAATCCCATCAAATCGATCAAAATAAAGCATTTTCAAAAGGACGTGTCCATCTTCAATAAGTCAGTAGTCTGGGGAAGGACCAGGGCCTATACTGGAAGATGAAAAATGCATCTTCATCCAGATTCTTAGCAAAAGGAATCATCAAGTCCTAGAACATTCTGCCAGACCGTTGCAGTGACTTTGGATTGAAGTTTACCAACACCAATCCTGGACAATCCATAACAAAGCATGACGGACTGTGGACCTTCTACTCTAGACCTTCATCAGTTTGGGTTCTGCTCCTCCAAACCCTTGGACTTTGATTCCCAAATGAAAAGAGGACTTTGGACCACTGGCCAACAGTCCAGTCCTTCTTCTTGGCCCCAGTTGAGACATTTCCTTTGTTGGTCCAGGCTCAGAACCCAACAGTTGTATCCTATCTTCTGAATGTGGTGGTTTTTGAAGCTGTTCCTCCAACTCATTCCACTTTTTCTGGAGGTCTGAAGGTTCTTGAATCTTGTCCTTTTGATAATCCGCTGAAGGCCAAGGTCGTCTCTTTAGCTGGTGCATCTTCTGCTACATTTTGCCCTTCCAGCGTGGACACGGCGCTCTGTGAACAGCCAGCTTCCTTAGCTAGGAACCTTTTTGGCTTACTTAGACTATGGGTGGGATCAATGGTGGTCTTCTGACTAGTGGTCAAGTTCTAAGTCTTCCCCATATTAAACCAAACAGAGACAATTGAACCAAATCAAACCTTGCTGGGGAGAATGAGGTCTGGGCATCTTTACTAAGACTGCTCCGGTCCTAGATGAGCAGAAGACGGACGGCTGGTTGGATAAATAAATACTTAAAGTCAATTCTATTCTATTCTGATAAAGTCTCATTTTTTAAATGGATTTATGGAAAATAATGCACTTATCACACTTCATATATGCTAGTTTGAAGAAGTGAGTTTTGAGATTTTTAGCAAACTGAGGGAGTAAATTTATGTTTCGTAAATCGGAGGGAAGTGAGTTCAAGAGCTGGAATGGTCTGCATTTTATAAAATACTGACACGTTTTTTTTTTCCTGAAAAAACTGCATGGAATCCCCATTAAAGGATAATCCATGAGTTTGATAAAATAGCATTGCATTTTTTGAAGACAAGTATGATTAATAATGACTGTATGGACAGCACTCAAAGACATTTAAAAACAAAGTATGCACAAAACTACAAATGATGAAGTGATAATGGATTCTAAAACAGTGAAGGTGAGATTTCTTTTATTATGTAAAAATGTAGAATCTTTTTTTATTATTATTATGAGCAGCTGGAAGGTTAACTGCAATACCCTTACAAAGAGTGTGAACATGAAAAAGATTGTTTGGTTTACATGGCACCAATCCTCTTAAAAGCCCAACATTTAGCAGTAAAATCTAAAAATCCATCTGGAAACTGACAAGGAGCCAGGAAAAGGATGCCAAGATTGGGATTAAGTGTTCACACTATATGTGCCAGTTAAAAGACAAGCTGCTGTGTTCTGAACTATTTGCAAATGACACAGAGAGCATCGATCAAAGCCGCCTCACACTGCAGCTGCAGGAGTCCAGTTGGGAACACGCAAAAGCATAAATATGTTCCCCTATTGTCAGTGAAATAAAGTTTCGCCTGAACAGTTATATTGTAAAAACTTTAAATTGGCAATAAAAGAATAGTCGAAATATCAATTAAAAAAAAAATCCAAATTCATACATATAGATTGGGTCAGTCCTCATATCTGTGTGCGCAACGCAAAACATTTTCCAGACTTTTGAGATCAATGTTTTCCAATAACATCCAATCACAGCAAGTTGAAGTTTTCTTCCAGCTAATCCAGACTTTTTTGGCTTTTAGTTCTACACTTTTACAGATTTTTTTTTACAGCACCTAGTTTTCAGAGGTTACAACACAGTCCTGAAAATTGATTTACTGGCAGAAAATGAGGCTTTTACCTTAGTTGGCTTATTTGTTGCCATGGCAAACAAGGCCTTTGTTTTAGTCAACAGGTTTCAAGTATCACCCACCTTTCAAGCATTACAGCCACACATTTGTATGTTGTCGTCTCTGAAAACACACCACAATGACTATGTGTCCATTTCAGTTTGGTCCATCAGCAAAGGGGTCACAGACCGGCTCTCACACAAGGCCGCAGAGCCCCAAAGGGAGCAGCTGGAGCAGATGGGAAAGCGATGGATGAAAGGACGATGAGACAGAGCTGGGACTTTAATATTTAAGCAGTGAACCTGCATGCTGCTCCGCCCAGCAGGGAAGAGGATAAAGTCATCAAAGAAAAGTAACAGATTATTAAGACAGTGGAATCAAAAGACGGGGGCGCAGAACTGCAGAGGGCTGTCAAACACTGTTTTATACAACCTTGCAAACCTTATCTCAGCAGTCAGCAGACGCTGGTGTCTTTTTACTTTGAATATTAGTTTAATTGATGCCCACAAAGCAGCAGCGGCTCATAAGAAGATAGAAGTGTTATCAAGTGGTTTCCTCACTGGGTAATATAATTAAGAAATGTCAAGGAGCAGGAATATTAGGTCAAGTTTATGACTGGGAGAGGAAGACAACTTTCCCCCAGAAACTGTGCATGGTTTGCAAATGAGCAGCAGTCTGAGAAAATGTTGGTTTTATTTTAACCAACCTAAATAGCAGGGATTTAACCCTTTGTTTTTGGAGTAAAATTGATTGGATTGTTTGTTTGTGTGTTTGTTTGTTTTTATTAGGAAGAAGTTTAACTTAATTAGCATAACTTACTGCAAACTGTTCAATATTCTGATAATCAAAATGTCATATGTGAGCCCAGGACCTCTTGATTTTATTGACAAAAATATCAATAAAAAAGTCATCTGACTGATTAAGCACATCCCCTTTGTGGGTCAGGACCTTTGAACATTCCTCAAAAGCAAAGTCAGCCTAATGTTGTTTAATCCTTAACAGTGAGCTACTCAATAATAATGCATTATTCATCCTGTTCCTGTTTTATATCTACCAAAGGTAAAAGTGACCTTGAATCATGTCTAGGGTCCATCTCTCAGAATTAGAACAGAGAATGGAGGATTGATATAGAAATAAATGTAATCTAATAAAGAGGAGCACGATTTTGCAATGATCCCAAAATGTTGCTCATTTTAAATTAGCAGGTAAAAATTAAATTAAATTCATCATACCTTTTTTACACAAAATTATTTAGTTCTTCTCATCCTACTGTAGTTTAAAGTTCTGCTCATTGATCTATTGTAAAAGTGTTCTGGCTGTTTTTTAAAAAAAAATTATGATTATGTTGTTTTTAGCCACAAAAAAAACCTGTCATTTTCTAGGACATAGTTTCTGCAGAGTGGCAGCAGTTCATTAGAAATTTGCCTCAGATTAGTGTGTGGGACTGTAAGCCCGCCTCCGGTTCCCATCATCCATCTGTTTACATGCTCTCCAGCTAGCTCACAACTTAGAGCTAGCATTAGCGGTGTAACAAATGGTTAGTAAAATCAGAGGTATCCAGCCGTACGGTTTTGAGCCAGATTCCAGCGCAGACGAGGAAAACAAAGACGAACATGGATCTATTTGTCTGCAAATAGATTCATCAGAATGGAGCGGGGAGGGGAGCTTGTGTCCCCCCCCCCAGGGTACACAACAACATTTTCTCATCTGGTACTGATTCGCAACGATTCGAATAAAGAAATACTCAGAAATGCAGTGAAGATTTAAGGATAGCTGAGAAAACGTACCTGAGCCTGAAAATGAAACAGACATGAAGGATTAAAAAAATGCATCGTTTCCCCATGAATAAACAGAGAGAAAGAAACATGCAAATTCTTCATAAGCGTCAATTTATTCTGGTTGTGACTTAAAATAGTACATTATCCATTTATTGCTCTTTTTGTGACAGAAGCCTTTTGGTGTCCCAAAGGTACAGTAAGCCAAAAATCCATTTAAATGCCTCTCCCATTGTCTGAGAATTTTGTGTGCACTAAACACAATGGACTCATCTGTGAAAATTAAAGAGGGGTAGAAACACAAAGGCCCAAATTCCTCTATCAATTTGTTTAAAAAAAATGACTGAACTGAACACAGTGTAGATAAATCATGAAGGAAAGTAACCTGCATTATTTCATAACAAAGAGAATCACCCATTGGTAACAGCGACAGTTAATGGAGTTGGGCTGCGTCATGGAACCTTTCTTCCCAGGATTTACTGAAAAGCAATGTTTGGGCTGTCCAGAGTCCACCTTTAAGCCAGAAAATTCCCTGTTTCCGTTAGCTGCTGCAGTCCCACTCTTCATCTATTATAAAACTGCTTACATGTACGTTTGAACAGTCATTTAAAACCAATCCAATACCATTCTGAATGCCTAAAATCTTACAGCATTTTGAGTCATGAACAACATGGATTAAACAGTAAAGAATGAGACAGAGCTTCCCCAAGAAACAATCTAAAACTACTGACACTCTTTGTTGTTACAGTTTGGCCAAGTCAGGATTTTGGGTGGTAGAAAGAGTAGCAGAGGGGGCCACTTCTGAGGGGGGGAAATGTTTCTGAAAATAGCTGAAGGGTTTTCAGGCATTTGCAGTTGTTGGCAGAACTCTCACAAACAAGGTTTTGGTGTCGAGAGACTTTATGGACGACTCTGCAGCAAGTTCTGAAAAAGAAGAGACAGAAAGATTTAGATCAATTCTATATGACCGTTTGCATCACATTTGACACATGCATTTCAGAGACCCCGATCTCATTAGCATGATCCAAATTCATTGTACCGTATATCTTCCTATAGTAGCCCCGCCGTTTATTGCCAAAATTTGGCAGCCAGCCCGGTGTTTATTAGAGACTATTGGAAACCGGTGTTTATTCCATCACAGTCAGAACGGTGAAGGCTAATGAGTTCATTTTGTGGTGAAATTCGGCCAAGAATTTCACCACAAAAGCACCAGATGAACATTTCAGGATTTATTGAAATGATGAGAACATTGTCTTATGATCTGAATAGCTCTTGCTGTGAATGTTTCTTTTCTTTTTGAAGCATCAATCTCCGTATCAAAGATCCTCTTCGCTTTCATGCGGATCGTTTCCCTGGAGACGCGCACTTTTCCGTCTTTGCTCAGTAATCCGTGTTAAAAGCAGTTCTAATTTGTCGCTCACCCTCTTTTGCACCTCTTGTTTCTGCAGCCGTCTTCTCGATATTACCTATCTGTTTGCGCCATTCTCTGAAACGTTTAGGATCCACCCCAAAATGTCGTGAAGATTCTTCACCAGAGTGTTCTTTGGCACACGAAGTTTCTAAATGGAACGAGTATTTCTTGGCCATCACTACCTGATCGCGACACCTGCTAACAATACCACAGACATCAAGGCGTCTGCACAACTGTGCACGGGGCAGGAGGGATGGGGCTCGTAACACTTGTGCTATCCTAGACACTTTAACATTGGGAGTTGGGTCATCTAGACCCACTAGACAGTGCGCTGAACCTTTTTTCTTCAATGATTTGTGAAGGGTGGGGTCATCTAAGATAGCACAAGGGTTAAAAGAGCCCGGCCACTATTAGAGACCGGCGTCTAAAGTAACGAGCACTTGTTACACCCGGCGTTTATTGGAGATCTGTGTTAATTAGAGACAGGCCACTATTGGAAGATAAACGGTATATAACTCGGTCCGTGCTTTCTACCCTGTAGTTCACCATCATTCCACTAGGGGCAGTAGAGGGCCTTTTTCTGCTCATTTGAAAATGGCTGCTTCCATGAAATTTAAAAAACACTTTTGATGGGAAAGGTTTAGCTGATTTAAAAACATCATTTAAAAAATAAAAAGACTTCTGTCAATTTTCTGATCATCACTTCATCTTTCAATCCCTGCAGGGTTTGAAAGAAAAACTTTTGAGCAGTTATCATTGATCAAGGTTCGGCTTGTTCAAAATTGAGAAAAGGAAACAGTGTAAAGTTCAGAATCAGAAGCCTTTGTATGAGTTCTTAATGTATCTGACTAAGAGTGACTGAGTTCGACTCGTTGTTCAAATCCTTTACGTGCGTGTAGAGCTACAAGCTGTTTGACTCTCTAATAAGACCATGAAGTTCCTTACAGAAGCATTACATTCTAATGTGAAACCTGAATTTTGCTCATTAATACTAACTAAAAATGATAGAAATCTCCATCGTCATTTTAGGGTCAAAAATGAGGAGTGATTCACGAAGTACTGTCCATATTCCTACATGTTAGCCACAGCGTTAACTTTAAGGACTGAAAGGCAGAGAGGGGAGAACAAAAAAAAGAGAATTTATGCTGCATTTGTGATGTTTTGAACTGAAAATCCCAAACATTCCCAAACATCACTATCTACATGTACATTGACTTCAAATTTTTTATTAATCTTTTACCAGCAAAAATGAAAAAATAAACCTAAGTTTTCATTCAACCCCTCTACAGTCAGTTGTGTCACATGTTACCAAACAGTAATGTATTTTTACTACCATTTCTTTATTTTATGTAAATCCCTTTGAGGTGTTCTGTCACAGGAAAAGTGCTCTATAAAAACAGTTGAATATGAATTTAAATCTAAATATTCAGTTTTGTCCCTTAGTCAAAGTTTAAAAAATTGTTTAGAGTTACAAACATGCAGTTAAAGTTAAAATGATCAATAACCGGATCTCCACAGAACCCACTATGTAAAACCCTCATCATACCTTCAGTGAAGTCCTGGTCCAGGTAGAGCTTCAGCCGTCGGCTGCGGAGGCCAAAGACTTTGCCGGTCTCAGACAGCAGGCCTGGGTAGTTGAGGGCATTGTGGCCCACTGGGTTCATCAACAACAGCGTGCCCACCTCACCAGTCTGGCACTCTGGAGAAAATTCATTACACGGAAACAATGGGAAATGGTTTTTCTCACAGATTTAGCTAGGAGGTATGTGAAGAGATCCATACCATTGATGTCTCAACCATAACAATGAGGCAAGAGTCAGCAGCTTCATAGCTGAGCTTAATGTACTGCATTTGCCTTTGAAAAGAAACTTTCTAAGATGGATTTGAGTCCAAAATTGAAAAGAAACACATAATATGCTAATTAAGCTTCCCCTTGCTGTGTCGTCTCCATGGCAATGGAGGACCACTCTTCAAAGTGTGCAGATTTGTTTGTTAAAACGACCCTGCTCAAAGACTTTGAATCTGAGTCACCATGTGATTATTCCAAACGAAGAAGTGGGTTTTTTTGTTTTCTTTGTATCCTTGATTATAATAACACACTTTAAAAATAATTTCAATGGTTTAATGCTTATAATGACCAAAAAGAGCGGAAAAAGTGAAAGGACTTGTTTTGCATGATTGGTTACATATGCATTTCTCACCAGCTGGCTGTGCGTTGCACAGAACGAGGTTCACATAGGGGCACAGCGGGGTGTTGGCAGTAGGGGCGGGGCCAGGAGAGGAGGGGCCTGAAGTCACGGCTAAAGTTTTGCCACTGAGAGCCAGAAGATCCATTTTACTAGTCAGCTCTATAATGTACATGTGTAAAAAAACAAACAAAAAACACATTAGAATAGAATGCTCTGAAAAGATTCTATTTTGAAGAAAGTATTAGTGCTGGGGGAGAATTAGGGGTTCTCTCTTTTACAGGAGCTGAAATGTCTGTTACCAGTTCCGCCGCTGAAGAATCGAAGCCGACTATTGTTGGTTCCAAAGACGCTGCTGCACACTGTCTGCAGTCGATCCAAGTCTAATCTGTTATCCCCCTTTGGATTCTCCAGCAGAATTACCCCCTCTGACGTAAAAAAAAGAGGTAACAAATGAAAAAAAACAGAATGATTTCATTAAAGGAAAACTGAACACTGTCAGAACAGCTATGGTACGTTTCTCATTATTAGTTTGGCTTTGCTTTGATTTCAAATGAAATGGTTTTTTTTTGTCATTGCTTTTGTAGGACATGGACGCTGCACCTTTCCTACCTAGTTCTCTGTTGCCGACCTTCACCCGGGCGTTGACATAAGCGCATGCGGGTCCATTTAGTGAAGCTTGATGGACTGAAGATCCCTTCACGATAGTTAACTCCAAGTCTGAGCCCTTAAGCTGGAAAAAACACACACACATGCCCCAAAAAGTTATTGACAAGTTGGTAAAAGAGAGAAGGCCATTTTTATCGTTTTTCTGTCTCTCCATGTTGTGGCCTGAATCAAGCTTCAAAAAGCACAAACTTGTCTTGAAGGGATCCACTCGTACCTGCGTAGTTTCTGCTATGATGATGCTGGCACTCTTTGGAACAGGATATGGGAGTAGTGGAGCCTTTGTAGTTCCCAGAATAAAATCAGTGTGGGCTTGGATTACAGAAGCCAAGTACTCCCCCTCTGGCTGACAGTGGTAATGCACAGTTATCTCATCTGATGGCACCAAATGTCCCTAAAAAAAAAAGAAAAGAGAGAGAAAAAATAGGTTAGTGATACAAATAAAGTGTCATTTCTCAGCAGTAAAGTAAGGGGTTGATTTGTGATTAATGTGCATTTATAATGGATGTGAATGAGGCACTTTGACAAAAGTACAGCTCGACTTTTTTTTAAAGCAAACACAAGGATGAAAGGAATCACAAATTAATTTAAAAAAAAGACCCTCTTTCTTTAGAAAACAATTACATAAAATGAGGTTAGACAAGGGGAAAAGAAACATAAAGACACTAAAAGGACCAGAATAAAAGCAGGTATTAGACAGGACAAGAACAAATAAAAGCAGGGGGACATTTTTTACTGGATGAAAGCCCATCCATACTGGCATCGTCTGCCAACTCCCACTAACCGTCACACATTCAAACACCCTGATCTCACTGTAATCTGCAGAGCGCAGCCGTGCACGTGCGCACACACGCAGACTGCAGCACACGCAAACTGCAGCACACGCAGGCGCACCTCAATTGCAGTATGTGGCTCAAGGGCAGAAGAACAACATTACCGAGATACAAAAGAGCAGTCAATCAATGGAGGGAGGTTTATAGGCTTCCCGAAGTCAAGGTTCTGACCCTGACAGATGTGTGTAATATATTTTGTGCACTAGATGAAGCCGCAACGCTCACTAAACGGTGAGCAGTCGGTCTTTAAAAAAGAAATAAAAAAAGGTAAAGTTTAGTGTTGTTTCTCAACCCTACATCCCACGCTAACAGTCATAACTCACGCTCAACCCACAAACTACACCTCAACGCGCACAAGAATTGTTAAAACTTAATTCTCCTCCACAGGGTGGAAAATTCCTTACAGATCCCCGTTTGAAATAACTGGAGGAATTTAGCCTGGCCAGGATCCAGAGCACAACGCTGCAACAAGGGGGACGGAAAAAACGGTTTCTTTCTGGTGAAAACGAGGGGGCTGTCGGATAATCCGCCTTTACACCGCAGACCACTTCAAAGCCCAAACAGTAGAATCTGAAGGAGGCCAGACTCTAATTAAGCTTCCATTAAACCTGCCTTACAATGGAGAAACCTCTAACTGTGATGCTGAAGTGGAAATATTTCAAAAGTGCTCCAACAATAGCGTAGGACACGAGGAGGACGGGAAGTGACAGGAAAGCTTAAGGGGAGGGGCTACAACAAAAACCATGTGTAGGTGTTCTAGTTTTTCGTTTTTACCGAATAACTTCAATAACTATCACCTGATGAAATTCATCAAGACTCAGCGACTGAAGTAAAAGGTTAAAATAGGCTTTAGGGATCAAAGGGGCAAAAAAAGAAAAGACAAATCCCCAAAAGTAAAAGAAAAAGGGAATTACATGACCATGTCTGCAGGGTCAGGCTGAAATAGCTTTGATTATGTGCCCCCAATGATTCAGCCATGTCAGTTCTCAGTTATTAAACACTGGATTGTGAAATTCAGTAGCCATCTGTTGTGTCACTCATGTTTCCATGGCTAAGGTTGTCTGAGAAATAATTGCCCCACCTTTTTGCGCAGTTTCTGAATGCGGTTGATGACTTCTCGGGCAACTCCCTCGTCCACCATGGACTGATCCGGAGTGACATCCAACAGCACCAAGACCTGAGCAAAGGCAAGAGAGAAGAAATCGGATTTCAAACTCATCTCAGAAGGTTAACACACTTTGAATTTTGCCACCATCCCAGATGTTTACATTTATGGACATCATTTGAGTTGACTAATAACTTGCTATTGTTTTCATTTCCTGTTGTTTTAAAGGGATCATATGGACTTAAATTATTAAGTTTAAAAGGGGAAAAAACAACTATGCCTCTTTTCAAACTTTTTTCTGCTTTTTGTATTTTGGGTTATTAAAGGAACTAAACTATGTAATTTCAAATTTGTTATTTCATTCTAAGTAACCATTACACTTATTAAACTAATGATATTATTGTATGTTTATTTAAAGTCCCACTCCAATCATATTTTGATGTCTTGTAAAATGACTTAATTATGATTGTGCCGAGTCTGCAGAGCGGCAGAGGTTCATTAGAAATTTGCCTCCGAGTTGTGGGCAGGACTGCTGGCATTGTGCAACCCTTCCCCCACTATCTGTCACCCATAGCTGAGAGCTCTCCGTTTACACCCTCTCCAGCTAGCTTACAAAAAGCTGCATTCCTCAGCCTTCAATCCAAAAGGCTCAGTCCATCTCAGAAACCAGAATAACTGAAGGATCATGTTTTTTTGAAATAAACAGATATTTTGTGAAAAAATATTTTACTATTTTCTACCAACATCAACTATGTTTTTAGTGATAAATTAAATTTTTAAAAAATTACCTTAAGGTGACGTCTATCAGGTCTCAATAGATAACTCGATTAATTTTTCAAAGCAAAAGCACATATTTGGCTTTAAGTGTCAGTCTCTCTTAGTCTATGTAAACGGACAGTATTAGGGGTTCCCAACCCTGATTTTCAAGAACCTCCACCCTGCCCGTTTTCCAGGTCTCCTTGCGATGCTTGCTGCTGATTACCTTGCTCAGGTGAGTTCAGTCAATCATGATGTGGAAATACCCATGTCAGGCAATCAGCTGCAAGCATTACAGGGAAAGCTGGTAAACAGGCAGGGTGGTAGATCTTGAAGGAATAGGGTTGGGTAGCTGAGAAAAACATTCCGCACATAAAAAGAGCCTCAAATCAGGTAAATAATTGTTGGATCACTAAACAAGTATTGTTTGAAGATGAGCTGCTGCCAGGCCTAAAGGAGAAAGGAGGGAGAGAGATGACAGAGGAGGGACGTAAAAGCAGCAGAAAAAGAACAGAGACAGATGGGAGCTGGAGAGGCAGAGCAACTGAGTGAATGAGTAAATATAAGAGAGAATTAAAAAGAGAGCTCAGTACGCCGGTATTAAGGTGCAGCCGTGTGGCGTGTGTACGGTTGGAGGAGCACTGATTAGAGAAAGCCTGTGGGGGAAGACATACGTAGTGGTTTTCACTTAACCGTGAAATGATTTCATACATCACACAAGCAGCTAAAGACAAAAAGACTTTTATAGCGGCTTGTTTGATGCAGTGAAAGCAAGATTTTATTGCCTTTTACTTTTGGATCTGTGTACTCGACAGCAGGTGACAGAAAACACAGAGCCTGCCCAGATCAATGCATCTGGGTCTGTATATAATTCTGCTAACGGAGGACAGAGAGCTCACGTACCTGAGCGTCCGAGTGCGCCTCGTACTGTGCAGTAGAGCCAGAGCTCTGGTCAAAGGTGTACATCAGCCTGAGGTCCTCCTCGTGCAGCTCGTGCTCGTTCACCATGATGCGCCCTTCAAATTAACCACACAGGATTAATATGGAGCATGTATTCTTCTCTAAGTTCACTGTATTCTTCTCTAAGCTATATATTTACTAAATCACACAGTAGTTTTGATATAGTTGACCTGGTATTTATTTCTATGGTTAATGCTTTTAAAGACCCACTCTGAGGAAAATTAAGATTTTGGTGTCTTTAACATGTTGTGGCCTTTTTCTGAGGATGGAGGACACAAAAAAAAACAAGATTAAAAGATTGCACTTCTAGTATTTTTTTGGTTTGAATCATTGTAAATCAGGAGCAGACGAATAGATAAATAGATCCACGTACATCTTCGTTTTCCTCTTCCAAACTGGCATTTGGCTCGAAACTGTATGGTTTCTCCAATTTTGCTCCCCATTTTTGGTGCAGCGCTAATGTTAGGTTGGGGTTGTGAGGGGCTGTAAGCAATTGGGTGACCTTGTAAACAGATGGCTCTCAGCTGTGGGTGCCAGGAAGTCCCGCCCACAACTCAGAGGCAATGTTTTTAATAAAGTCCTGCCGCTCTGCAGAAACTATGTCCTAGAAATACCTTTTTTTCCAACTTTTTTCGGCGCTTTTAATAGTAAGAGACCACTGGGAACATTTTTGCAATAGTTTAAAAGATGATCGAAGTCGGACTTTAAATATATTCTTTAAATATCGAATTCTGAATCTTGAAGTCACTTTTTTTTTAGTTTTTACATTTTGTGTTAGTATTTCCTGCATAGACATTGCTGCATTTCATCAAACCACGGCACATTTACAAAAAGATCACTAAAGAAAACTGGATCACATGTAAGAGGAGTCAGTCCTCTGCATTCTATGTGTGACTGTTAATCCCAATGGAATTATACCCATTAATTAGGTTTCTAATATCTAACAATTTTTATAAAATAAAATAAACTTTAGACATTTTTCTGTAATATGAACAAGCTGCAATCAGACTCAATGAAATTTTATTATTTTCCAAAGTTACTTCACAAAAAAGAAACAGTGAAATTTGCCCGTTTCCAACCATCCTCAGTTTGCCCTTAGCAACCATTAGCCAAGGCTGAGTTCTAAGGAACAGCCATGACAATGTTATGGTTCACTGTACACTTCCAAACACCTGGGGAGATTTTATTTCTTTCTAATTCCAGATTTTCATGGTTTCATTTCTGATGTACTTCTCTGGCTTATTACTTGAACCTCTTCTTGTACAGAATCTTTTGGGATCAAAGGATAACAGCCAACAAGTTACGTCTTTTTCCTGCAAACTGAAACCTTTCTGAACACAACTAAACCCAAATATTACTTATTATTTTACAATAACAAGTTGTTTCATAGGTTTTTCATAAACTCATGCTTTGCAACGTGACACCATAACCCAGCTCTTCCGTTCTTGCTCGTGCTCCTTTCCCCTCAATTTGGCTTGACTTCAAACATCCAAATGATTGGAAGTCTGAGGTTCCCACAGCCCAGCTAACCTCTGCTGCCTCCGATCCCAGAGGCCCTGGGGAGACGCTTCGTCTTTTTATAATTGGGGAGGCGAAGTACCTTGCTCAGCTTTGATCCCCGCTCGAGCTCTGATGACAAACTGGCTTATGTAGGGGTCAAACCTAAAGCATCTGCCGACTGTTCTTCAATCACACATTACCCAATAAGGAAGATGACTGCTTCATTATTAAAATGAAATGAGTCTAAAATCCGTACCAAAGATTTCCATTTCTCTAATTTTTTAACCAAACAGCAATTGGTTCATTTTGCCCATAAATGAAAATTTCATTTCTTTATAGAATTTGGTAGAAAAAAGAAGACCATGAAAGGAAAATGGCTCGTGAAATAGTACATTTTAGTTTTGCATTTGTAAATGTATGTGCTTGCTTTTTTCTTCTATGTACCCGTTTTCTGGAAGGCCTCTAGCTGTTCACTGGTGAGCTCCTTGATGGAAGCAGTGACTGCTTTGAAGGCCCCCTTTAATCTCTTGCCCAACACCATGTGGTCTGGCTCGGCTCTCAGGCGGATCCCGTACTTATCCTTATCTGTCGAAAGGGTCAACTGTCGCACATTAAGCTCCTGTGGGGGACAAAAATAAAATGGTCACAAATCGCATCCCAAAAATCACCAGACAATTAACAGTAATACATTTTAAAAAAAAGTAAATGTAAATGTACATCTCTAAATCTCTAAAGTAAATGGTTGTTTTAATTTAAACCAAAGTCCAAAAAGAATTCATTTAAAGTAATTTGCGGATTACAGAGCGCACCTGATTTTAAGCTGCACCCATTCAATTTTTAAAGGATAAACCATTTTGTACATACATGAGCCGCACCTGTCTATAAGCCGCATGTGCCCACATTGAAACGTGTTGTAGAATGAGTATGTGTATGTGCTGAAATGAAACCGCGCATGTGTAAGAAAGAGGAGGGAGGGCGTGCAGCCAAAGTGTGTTGGGGGTGTGCATTCATGTTTGATATACAGAGTGAAGGAGAACTGTAATAAAAGAAGGTTTTCCCCAGAAGAACGGTAAAGGATTCTTTATTAACCCGCTCTGGAGGCTCTGAGGGTCCAAATACTATTTTTTTGCCCCACTGTATGTCCTAATAAACAACACAGGCTTTTGATTTTGGCAACAAACAAATTCAACAACAAATTGCGGGAGTTCACGTACGTATTCCATTGTTATTATAAATGTTGAATAAGCGTGTTCAATAATGTCATGACATATGGAAACGTGGGCATGGTTACTTTAGCACATTGTTGTCATTTGATTTGAGCCTATCTAACACAGAGAACTATTCATACTAGACTAAACTAAACAGAAATACTAATATTAACTGAACAAGTAAGTATTGTGAAAAAAATTCCCACATAAGGTTGTTGGTTTTAAAGTGAGCTCATATTTTTTGAAGATGTTTTAACTTGCTAGCTAGCTACAGACTCTTATAACCATCATTACCCAGCTGCCAGCTACAATATAAAAGGCTTTTATGTTCAAAACAAAACATGTTGCTTCAACAAAACAAACAAAAAAAAAAAACTACTGTTCTTTAGCTCAAACAATGAGTGATCAATGATAAAGCCAATCGATCTTAACTCTTTTCCATTCAGTTATTGCATTATTCTTCAACCTAAAATACGAAATATTCAGGATCCAATTAAATGGACTGAAGCAGGAAATTCTAAAGATAACCACCCTGACAGGCTTGCCATCCACTATTCCTTTCAGTCAATCATACTGCTCAAATTGGGACTACATGTCAGCATAGATAACTTTTGACAGAAAGCACACATGGGCATCTGCAGAGGCCTCGGTAATAAAATCGACAGCAATGTGAGTTTTTCAATTATTCATTTGAGTAGTTCATTTGAGCACTGATTTCACAAAAACATGATTGAATTTAAGAATGTTGCTTAGTTTGTCAACACTTTAAAGAATTGTGCATCATATCGGTGCAAAGAAAAGAAAAGAAAAGTCAATACGTGTGTCAGCTCCACTGACTCATTTGTTATTCTGGAGAGCATGTTGAGCTCAGTGGAGACTTTGCTGTCAGTGGAGAGACTCCAACAGGCGTGTCAGCGAGAAAAAGCTGAGAGAAGCGAAAATTTAGCTGGCATGACAAAGAAATGTGCCCTTTCTCCTCCA
This sequence comes from Oryzias latipes, assembly GCF_053564925.1. Lineage (NCBI taxonomy): Eukaryota > Metazoa > Chordata > Actinopteri > Beloniformes > Adrianichthyidae > Oryzias > Oryzias latipes. Next base: position 11,516,118 of record NC_136241.1, read on the forward strand.
AAAACACATTTGGCACAAGCATCCTCTTCCTGAAGAGACAGTTCACACATATCTACTTAACCTGTTTCTTCATGAAACAAGGCTTTCTCTTTCAGTTATCCCCCCCATCCTGCTGAAGTAGCTTTTGAGTGTAAACATGGTTTAAGGGGCTGTTTGTCCTTCAACTTTGAGCTTATTGTGATCAAAGCAAACTGATTTACAGGTAACATTTTAAAATGGAAAAGCAAAAGCACCACTTACCTCAAGAATGTATTGCTGTAAAGACTGGATGTCTTTGAGGGCTTCAGGGTCCTGGTGAATCACTACCACCTCCTTTAGTGGATACTGACACAAACAAAAAAAGAATAATATTAAAGAACGGCTCGCAAGAAAAGGCGGATACAAAATATCAGAAATATGCCAATAACTGCATTTTTTATATTGACAGTGACTTTTGATTTTCAATTTTGTAATAGTGGCCTAAATAAATACTATTTAGTTTTTTGGTACTCTTCATTGAGTTAATTAGCTGGGGGTCTGATCATCAGCAAATGATCTAGATGTTTGTTTTTGATTTGACCCTGGAAAACACTAGAACAGTTTTCCTTTTAAAGTGAATTTGACAACTTCTGAATTGTTTGTTCATTTTGGGTTGCAGCATTTAACAGCAGCCAAAAAATAAGACTAAATTTCAATGAAAAGGGGGGGGGGGGGGGGGGGGGGTAATTAATATAACCAAATTTAACCCTGTGGGTTCTCCAGGGATGATAATGATAATAAACAAGCAAACAAATTAATTAATAAATAAAAGATCCAACTATTTTAACTATCCAACTGTACCATTTATACATACTATAGTCACATCATTTTGTCAAATAAATCAAAAACAGATCATGGCAATTTAGATTATTTCAATTTTTTTTACAAGATGGATCCCAAGCTAGAACTTCTTGATGGAGGTGTGCAGAGTTTAAGAGGTGGAAGAAGAGGATATACCTTGACAGGCAGAGTCTTCCTGTCTCTAATCACTCTGCCAAGTTCAATCACAGACTGCATCTGAGAGACGGCGCACTCAATGCGCTTGTCAATCAAAGACTCCCTATAACAACCAGGCACAACAGAAAAAAGATTTGCATTATTTTACGAGCAGTATAATGAAATGCACCACATCACAGTGCTAATAAATAATCATTCAGTGATAAGGAAGCAAAAGAAAAAACAAGGTTTAGAGGTATTTCATCAGTTTTCAACTGTAGCGGGCTCGTTCTTGTTAATTTATGTTAATAAGCACATGACACAGATTCCACGTCTTACATCTGAGCCACATTTTCTTCCAGGCACTTTGGGGGCAATTCTACAACTTTGACTAAAACAAACCTCACCTTTTAATGAGCAATAAGTCATAAATCAACATCAGTGGCATTCAGAGAGGGAAGAAAATGCATCTCTCAATTTTGTGCACATATAACTACAAAAAACAAACAACTTTAGAACCACAAGTTTCTGTCGGTTTCTAATGAAGGCTTTCTGTGACCTTCGGCCCTGCAGTCAATTTAGTTCCTCTGTTAATTACAAGAATAACCATTGTGATGTGACCAACTGTAACAACAGTTGTTGCTCTGTTAGGAACTCTTATCGTTCGAGGATGAAAACAGCTTTTAAAGTAAGTGGAAACAGGATACAGCAAATCATTTGGTGAAGGAGGTGGAGCAGCAGCTCCCACCACCTGATTGGTGACCGTTTTTGGCTTTACATACAAAACAAGTGGCAATTAAACAAGCATTGAAAGTTAAACCAGGAAAGTTTTAACCAATCAGGGACTAGAATTTGATAATGACATATGGATAGCGTCCCCTTTAACTCACGGAAGTACCAACTGTTTATAATTTGATCTTGGAGGAGAAATAAATTACAGTTTGTGCCCGGCTGGAATCATATGATACCAGGACCTAATCTGAATTCTTCCCTCACCCTTCTGGCTCCTCCCTATTGCCCCTACAATTGGGGCAATAGGGAGAGACCTGTGGAGGGGTTCAAACTTGTTTTTTTAAGGGAAAGCCATAGGGACTTAGGAATGTTTTGCATGTCTTTTTAAAGTTACAAAACCGATGTCATGTATTTTCACAGCGCTGGCAACTATGCACTAACGTAGATCATCTGCACCTATTGATGACATCATTGAGTGGTATAGCAACGTCTGAATTTGAAGACACTATTTTTCAATAACTCTCCGCTTGGATGGCTAAATGTAGGGGTAAGTAGAAGCTGGAGCGGTCGGGGAAGAAATCAAATTGGGCCCAAGCCTTTCTTAAATTGAAATAGAGCTGTGAAAGCAAAAGCCTGGAGCAAGATTCTCAGGATTTGCACCACTCTGACATTTTGTGGTAAGCCTCTTCCAACTGCGGATGGCAGACATGAGCTAGTTCACAGTAGAAAAACAAAAGAAGAAGAGGCCCTTCCCTGCTTGCATAATGACAGTTACTAGTTCAGGAGCTGCTTACAAAAGTCACTTAGTTTGCTTGTTTGTCGACAAAACTTACAGAAATCCAGTTTCTTTTTAATTTGTTCGATAAACAGAAATAGGAAACTTAAGACTACTCTAATCATGAATCCGTTATTACTGCATTTTCCCAACCTGACTTGAGGCAGCATTAAATAGTGGATGCTGCTGGCGTCCTTCTCTTCAACAGAGGCGGGGTCAATGAGGTGACACAGATTTTGGTACATCATTTCAGTAATGAAGGGTGTGAAGGGAGCCTGAGGAGATGGAGAAAAACACAAAGCCAGCATTAGGGAGGACAAACAGAAGGAATAATACGATTTCCTACACATTGGTTCCTTCCTCCAACCCAACAAGGTCTGACGCTCTGACGCACATTTCTCTCCACTGGTTCTTCTTAATTGCTGCTCAAGTTCAAACAGAGCAGTGCCATTGGTGGCTCCCCGCTCTCCCTCTTTCAACCACGGGTAATTTATTTGATCTGTGTTGATCTGACTAGTGCCAACTGCCTCCTCGTAGCAGGCCTTACACTTCACGTGCAAACATCTTCAGTGTGTTATAAATAAAAAAAACCTCCTACTGCTAATGCATTATTCAGATCCACGAGAACACAAAAACACCTCTTCCATAGCAACCTTGTGTCTTTGTTTATGAAGTTTCCCTCTCCTCTTATGCATACACACAACAACCAAATGACTCACCATCAGCCTGCACATGGAGAAAAGAACACTGAACAGAGTTTCCAGCGCCCACAGGCAGTCCTCTGTGCCACTCTCTCCCTGCAAAGTTCATCAACACATCAATAAGTCCTTTCACCGTGGAGAGGTAAAAGTATTTGCAGACTTTAGCACCAGGTAAAGTCAAAGAAATGTTCACAAGAAAAATCAGATTTACTGTTGGAAAACTCAAACAGACTGAAGATATGAGAAGCTAAGTTTAAATCTTTTTTTTTTTTTTAAAGATGACTTGGCTTACTTTAGTGCAGACTAGGTTTTCATTTTGGATATTTTACTTTGAATCCAGCAAATACTTTTAGGAGTATATCTTCCTGGAGGTTTGGAAGCACACATTTCGAGCTGTGATCTCACCTTCAGGCGGCGCCTGTTGGTCCTGACATACCAGTTGGTGAGCATGTCCACAAACTTGACCAGGCGAGGCACGACTGTGTACAGGCGGTACGCTGCAAACACAACCAACTGTCCATATAATTACGCTCCAAAGAGGAACTGTGTACATCAGCTAAAACACCATATTATTAAGTGATCCATTTATTAAGTAAGGGTTAAAGACCCACACAGATGAAAATTATGTTTTTGACATGGTCTTGTGGGATTTCTGATGGAAGACACATATGAAGAATAGTAAGCCTAAAATCGCACTTCTGAGTGTTTCTTTATTCAAATTGTTGTTAAACAGGTGCCAATGAAAACATGCCTTTGAAAAAAAAAAAAGAGTATTTGTTGCGTAGAAAATATGCTGGGCGGGCAACAAGCTCCCTGCTCCGCTCCATTCTGAATAATTGACTTGTAGACTAATAGATCCATGTACGTCTTTGTTTTTCTCGGCTGAGCTGGTATCTGGCTCAAAACCGTACGACTGGATAGCTCCAATATTGCTCACCATTTTTGTTACACCAGTAATGTTAGGTTGGGGGTGTTAGGGGCAGTAAGCTCTCAGTTATGGGTGACTGAAAGGGGGGCAGGGTTACCAACGGTTCCCCCACAACTGAAAGGCAAATTTCAAATGAACTCCTGCCGCTTTGCACAAACGATTTCCTAGAAAACGACAGGCTTTTCGATTTTGGCAACAAATGGTTTAAATAGAATTAAAAGACCACTGGGAACGCTTTGCAATAGATCAAAAGATGATCAGAGTTGGACTTCAAGTGTGAAGTAGGCTTTAGCTGGGATGAATTAATTTTTATTTTTGAAAACAGGCAACAAGGGGAAGGAGGTAAACATTTCTGCGTGTTTCCATAGTTACTAGTCTCACCGTCCATCTCAGCCTTGAAAAACTGGATAAGAGACTGTGTGAAGGACTGAATCCACTTGTCCATGATGTTGTCGCTCTGCTTTGCTGTATTTTCGTTGTAGAGGAACCCAATTCCATCCTCCTAACGGGTTTAAACCAACAACACAACTTTAACACTTTTGCAACTCCTAAAATACAATCATTGCGCATCACCTATGCACAAAATCTTTAGTATTTCTTTAGAATATTAGCAAAAAAGGCAAATTGGTTATAAAATCTTACAGTTCGGAAGTTTGGCTTAAATTTTCATTTTAGACCAAATGCTGCTTACTGTAGGCCTTTTCCATCAACTTATGAAATTCTATTGCAAACGTGCCTCATCCTTTTTAATGAAAGGATTGGAAAAAACTGCATTTTAACCATTGAGTAAATTATTTTGAAAAGACAAAACATGCATTAATAATAATGAACAAACTCTTAACGAAAACTACAGACAGGAACTAACATGTACAGTATTCCTCCCATATTCACAAGACCTCCACACACACACACACACACACACACACACACACACACACACACACACACACACACACACACACACACACACACACACACACACACACACACACACACACACACACACACACACACACACACACACACACACACACACACACACACACACACACACACACACACACACACACACACACACACACACACACACACACACACACACACACACACACACACACACACACACACACACACACACGTGGCTGAAGAGTGTCTATCACTGATCCTTCCTCATCAAAAGACCCTTCTGAAACATTTCTGATGCTTTGCAAAACATTTATTAGAGATGTAATGTTTTTTTTTTTAATTTATCCAGAGCAAGTGACTCTACTGTAGCGTACTTTATAATGCACATTAGGGGTGTCACTCTGTCCATCTGTTCCTTAAAACCAGGAGCTCAAGTGAGAGGACACCTTCTTCCAGAAAGGGCTGGTTTCATCCATCATCCAATAATCTGGATGAAAATTATTTTTCGCGATTATCTTCCTCAGTGTATCAGGAAATTTTCAGCTGATGCCATTTCTCCATGCAGGGGCACAAACTTTGGGTAAGTGATTCAGGAACCGATGGAACCAGCTGTTGATCGGTGTGAAATATTCTTTAGCAGCGGGCGAGGAAGACGACGGGCCAGCATGCTCTTAATCTCTGCTTTTCAGAAATTCCTACAGCACCTCCTTTGGACTCAAAAGTATCATACAAGCGTCCTGAGCTGTCTGAGCTTTTGTGATGAACCGGAGTCACGTGACTGAGAAAAAAATCTGCGAATGTGAAACTGTGAATATTGAAACGTGAATAAGCGGGGGAACATATTTATAATTTTTGTTGGTTCTTTTGATATGCTTTGGAAAAGTATGCAACGCTTTGGCTGCACTGGGATAATGTAGGCTCTTGAAATTATCATTTACATAGCAATTCCTAGACGTCCCTACATATCTTTTATTAAATGGCCAATTAGCCTGAGACACTTCCATTACTTACGCACTAAAAAACACATTAGGTGAAGTGCTGCCAACAATGACTAAAAAGAACTACCGTAAATTCTGGACTACAAAGCGCACCCGATTACAAGCCGCACCCACCCGTTTTCACGTGTTTAACTGCTTTTAAACATACACAAGCCGCATCGGAGTAAAAGGCGCATGGATTAGGCAACACAGTAAACCTGACCAATCACGTCCTGACTCCCAAACTAAGTGAGATTTATAACCACACTATGGGAGGAGTCAGCCTTGCCCTGAGCTCATGCATTTAGAGTATACCCACACCTGCTAAAAAGCATGGACCTCTATTCTGTTCACAAGTTCCTCAGTTATGGTTTTTTAATTTATTTATTTTTTTTAGTTTTTTTTTTAACTTATTGACAATCTAGGTATCACACATAAAATTACAAACAGTAACCATATAATCAACATTACATTCCTCAGTTATGATGAGGAAATTTACATCCGCGATCCCCCATTTCCCATGAGTCTTAGGGGCTAAAGGCGGGGTCAATGCCCGGCTCGCCATTCTGTTGTACGTGTTTAAGAATGAGCAAGTATCAGCAGTGCATGGAGGGGTGAACGGGAAAAGCTCTCCTTCCGCTTGTGTCGCGGCAGCATTATGGGAGTAACAGGGCTGGTTATAAAACACACCAGTAAAATAAAGCAGAGGCGACTGGAAAGCGCGCGCCTCAGCGCGATACGCGCGCCTCAGCGCGGCGCGTGAGTCAGAAGTTTCCTTCCACAACAAACACTGTTGCTCCGCGGACGCCTCTGTGCTCCGCGCTCGCCCCGCGCGCTCCCCTTTCTATCTTCTCCGACACCTCTGGCCAGGGCGGCTCCAGGGAGGAGCAAATCGTGTCTGTGCAGAGCAATCTGACTTAATGCTGTACGTTTTGTGGATGAGGGGCGGATGAGTTGTTACGTGTGGGAGCCATCAGACTGCCATCGACCCCGCAGCTCTATGTGATGAGCAGCAGGAGAACATGTCTCCAGCTCACACGGAGGCTGTGAGCTTTTCAATGCAAAATTCCGGACAGTCCTTAGAAACCGTAAAATCGATCACGTGGATTTGTGTTTCCAGTCGTGTCCCGGCAAAATAAAGGCTGATGTTATTCCCACATATTAACGTGCAGCCAGCCGAGTCACTATGACTCAGAGGTAAATTCACTCCGGAGCATGCGCTGTTCTCTCCGTCACACAGCTGAACAGCTTTTCCAAACCCGTTGGTGATGGTGGATTTTTTTACGCTGCTTTTAACTATTACTTTTAACTTGAAAGCTTCATCATATCGTAGCGGCGATCACGTGCACGTTGGGTCTTATGGCACCAAAGGATTCTGGGATGCGGCCGGGCATGGCCGTTTCGATTTGTTGAACCATGACTGAAGTGTCTAAGACCTGAAGTGAGGTCCATGCTGTTTGGCTGTTTAATGTGTTGAAAAACAAATGAATTGTGCTTGGTGTCAGATAGAGAATTCAAACCATTCACTGAGTCCGAAAGTACGTACATGGCGGCCGCCAATTAAATCCATAATTAGCCGCGTCACTGAACAAGCCGCAGGGTTGTTAGCGCAGGAAAAAAGTAGTGACTTATAGTCCAGAAATTACGGTAATTTAATACATTTTTTGTTAGATTTTAGTGGTCATACAGTACAGTAACATGCAAAAGTGTGTCTGTTTGGATAGAAAAAAGTGAGGTGTCTGTACCTTCTGCAGCCTTTGTACATTCTGCACTAAGAAGCGATAGGCGTTATACCACGGCAAGAAAACATCCTTTAGTATGTCCCGTACTCCCTCCTCTTTGAAGCGCAGGTTCTCTGCTCTCACCACAGGTGAGTTGATGAGGTAGAGTCTGTGGAAGGACAGAAGAAGCTGTAAGGCGAATGTATGAAAGAGGACTGAGCATGGGAGAGAGAGAAAAGACTGGACGGTACCAATGTTTGACAATATAAACTTAAATGTGATGATGATAATATAAATGAATATAGGCCAAATAAAACTTTAAGTGTTCATAAAGCCCAGAACTTAAAACTTTATATTAAAGAAAGTTCAGAAACAATGTTTCAGATTCTACATGGGACAGCTTTAAGCCAAAAGTTTGAAACATTGTTCCACTGTTTTGATTGGATATACATGCAATGCATGTGACTATTAGGATAAATGTTCACTACAGATTCTAGCAAAACTGAGAGATCAGAGCCATAAGGCTGTATAAAGGTGTAGTGGGACAAAAAAGTATTTAGTCGGAAGAAAAATCACATTGCCTGTTTTTTAAAGCAGTCAAACATTTTCTGTAAGTCTTCACAAGGTTTTCACTAACTGTTGCTGGTATTTTGGCCCATTCCTTCATGCAGATCTCCTTTAGAGCAGTGATGTTTTGGGGCTATTCCTAAGCAAGGCGGACTTTCAACTCCCTTCAAAACTTTTCTGAGGTGAAGATCTGGAGACTGGCTAGGTCACTCCAGGACCTTGAAATGCTTTTTACAAAGCCGCTCCTTCAATGCTCGGGCAGTGTGTTTGGGATCATTGTCATGCTGAAAGACCCAGCCAGGTTTCATCTTTAATGCCTTTTAGTGGTGGAAGGAGATTTTCTCCCAAAATCTGACCATACATGGCCCCATTCCTTCTTTCCTTTACATGGATCAGTCGTCCTGATTCCTTTGCTGAAAAAAAGCCCCAAAGCATGATGTTTCCACCCCCATGCTTTACAGTAGTTAAGGTGTTCTTTAGCTGCAACTCAGCATTCTTTCTCATCCAAACACGAGTAGAGTTTTTACCAAAAATTAATTTTTTGGGTTTCACCTGACCATAGGACATTCTCCCAATCCTCTTCTGGATCATCCAAATGCTCTCTAGCAAACTTTAGACGGGCCTGCACATGTACTGGCTTTAGCAGGGGGACACGTCTGGCACTGCAGGATTTGAGTCTCTGGCAGCGTAGTGTGTTACTGATGGCAGCCTTTGTCACTTTGGTCCCAGCTCTCTGCAGGTCATCCACTAGGTCCCCCCATGTGGTTCTGAGATTTTTGCTCACTGTTCTTGTGATCATTTTGACCCTATGAGTGAGTTCTTAAAGGGAACCCCAGATTGAGGGAGATCATCAGTGGTCTTGTATGTCTTCCATTTGATAATAATTGCTCCCACAGTTGATTTCTTCACACCAAACTGCTTAACTATTGCAAATTCAGCTTTCCCAGCCTGGTGCAGGTCAACAATTTTGTTTGGTGTCCTTAGATCTTTAGTCTTGGCTAGAGCTGGGCGATATGGCCACTAAATAACATCTGAAGTTTTTTCATTCCATTTTCGGTTTTCGACAATTTTTTTTCCTCTCCACTTTGACTTTAACAAAAATTGCAAATTATGGATTATATTTAACAAAAACTGTTCTATTTTAACATCTCCTTTAGAAGTGGCTCTAACACAAAGTTCAACTAAATAAAAGCTGCAAAAATGTTTGCAGAACAATGATGCAGATGTTTTGTGAGCTACTGCTAGCTTAAGCATCTCATTAAGAGAAATACTAGAACAAACTCAGCAGAGTATTTTAGGATTTTGCTGCATGTGTTTGATCTACCGACCAAATTATTCCATTATTTTACAAAGAAAAACTATAGACGATCTTTCTTTAAAAATGATATTACGTTAAATGCAAACAGAGGGGAAGTCACAACATACTGAAAACATCAGATAAAAACAACTCTTTTCTTTTCTAAGGAACTCCTCTATTGATTTCTAATCAATCTCTGCTCTGTGCTTTTTCTGTGTTCACCCTGTCTGTTTAATGTTTGTTTTTTTTAATCACAACTGAGTTGTTTCTGTTTTCTTACTGAAAAACGCCCCCATGAGAAGAGGGGCTTTAGTCAGTCATCTGTAGTCTGAACCAACTTTAAAGTCAGATTAAAACCTGCTGAGTAAACGAGGACAGATTTACTAAAGGGGAGCAGATTAACAGAAAAGGCACTTTTTTCCCTAATCTGCCTCCGGGTAATTCATTTTTACATGAAATCCTGACAAAGACAGCCTAAAAACATAATAATGTTTTGGATTCTGGCCATTGAGAGTAAAAATGCAGCACTCTCACAAGCGGGCCGGGGGCACTTTTTTCAGCTCAACAATCAGCTCTGTAATGTAACAAAGGCACTACTAATAAAGTTTCACACAGTGTATTCTTAATTATATTTATAAAATGCAGTTTTTATAAATGTCCTATAAATTAATTTTGTTGCCTTCTCTGCCACATCTTAAAGTCTGCTCCATGAAAATATGGTCCGACTTTAAACCGGTCTGTGATAACATGTAGGCGACACACGGAACAGCTCGTCAGCATTGGATGATAGCATTGTAACGACACCGCTGTCTTCAGATCAACATTTTTTATTAAACCTTCAGCTGCTGCTGCAAGTCCAACAGGTTTATCATCCAGTCCAGTTCTTTCTGGAACCCGGTAAAAATGGTCACAATCGTCCCCCCTGCTTTTACAGGCAAAAATTCAACACAGTGGCAATTAGTAGAAGTTAAAGGGGGGGGGGGGGGGGGGCTTCGTGTATGAGTTTTTCCTCTCTCGCTCACTCTCTCTCTCTCTCGGAAGTAGCTTCTCTTTGCTTGCTGCTGTTTTGACATCTGCGGTTTGAGAGAAACCGGCGGACTTTACTTCAAACAACAGAAGCGTAAGAGAGCAGAGAGCTGGGAAATTAAAACATCAATTTCCCCCAAAAATAAATCGTCTAAAACAACAAATTCTAATTGATCAATGAATTGCCGAGCCAATAGTGGAGTTTGTGGTGTGACTGTTTGAGGTTGTGGACAGGTGTCTTTTATATAGATAACGAGTTCAAGCAGGTGCCATTCATCCAGGTAACGAGTGGAGGACAGAAGATCTTACAGAAGAAGTTACAGGTCTGTGAGGGACAGAGATCTTGCTGATTTCCTCTGTGCCACAATGAATTTGTAAAATAATTTGTGCAAAAAAGGCCAATGATGTGATATTCCAATTTTTTGAGACGTTTAGTCTTTCCTTTTCTATAGGCCATAGTGATTACAATTATTAGGATCAAGTCTTGAAATATGCAAATGGCATTAAATATTGAAACGTTCACATTTAATTTTTTGTACCTCTTCTTTCTTCTTCCACTTTCGGCTTCTCCCATCAGGGGTCGCCACAGCGAACGAGTCGCATGGTAGATTTGGCAATGTTTTTTACGCCGGATGCCCTTCCTGACACAACCTTCTCAAACCGGGCTTGGAACCGGCAGAGGTAGAGAAGGGAACAGGGAGCAGCCCGGAGTCGAACCCTGGTTTCACGGACGGCAGGCGCTGCAAACCAGCACGAGCTGGAAAAATTAATTTTTAATTTTTTGTACCTCTACTTGATCAAAATGTGAAAAAAAAAAGTGAAATGTGTTCCTTGAGTCATTTTTGAAAACTGCAACCCCCACAGAAAGCAGCAGCCTTCTTCCTGCTCACTAATATGGTTAACGTGGGCTCCAGGATGAAGTAACTTTTTACATCTCCGGCATTCTAATCGAGCATGTTATTAGTTAAAACCAGAAGTTACTTTAGTTGAAAAAAATGTGATGTGATGCATCCAAAATTTGTATTCAAAAGATCAAAGCTTAGCTTTGGTGTAACATCTGTGTTCTTCTCCGTTCATTAAATCAGCGCAAGAGAAGCAGACGGGGAAACTGTGAGCACACGACGCATTTGGTTGGAAGTTGAATTGGCTGCACAGATCGTGGGCGCCGTCTTGAAACTGTGGTGATACCACAGATTTTTTGAAAAGAATGGTTTCAGACGAGCAGGAAGTCCCCATATTTTATCGTCTGCAGTAACTTTAATGGATCCAACAAGCGAAAAGCATTGTTTCCTTGTGTATCGAATGCTGATTTTGTAGACCTAAACAAGTGCTTTTGTGTACAAGGAACGCAACATTCACTCACTCCCTGAAATACAGGTAGAGGAGGGGCCAGTGATAAATTCTCCAGCATGAACCCAGATCCATGTCTTCGTCAAGCATGAGAACGGAGGAAAGAAGGATGATCAAGCAATGAAACAGAACAATTGAGAACATCTGAAATATTTAGGCTTTTAACTTATACAAATAATTTCCCCTTTACAGCTGTTAAGAAGATTCCCTCTAAAAAAAATAACAGAAAAAGTGAATTATCCTTGACAGGTTATGAAAAGGTTGACTTTTCAGTTTGACAGTAAAGCTTGAAGCTAAACTGATGCAACATCATGCAATAAGCCATAAAGCATTTTAACAGCCTTATCTGCCGGGATCGCAACTATCAAATGCAAACTAATGTCTAATAAACTCAGCTGTCACCTAAATTTCAAATGTTCTCCCAACACGGTGCACTTCAGTCTGTCCCTTTTTGTTCACTTGACAGCTTTTGCTGCTGCTCACCTTTCCATGATGGAGAAACTCTGAGCAGAGCTTTCAGCAAGAAAAGATGAGGCCATGAAGAAAAACAGACTGTTGCCATCTTGTTTTGTTTTTTTAATCTAGTCCCTTCTAATTTTAATTTTCTCCCTCATCAGTGTATTTCTGAGCATATGGCAGAACTGCCTGGTGGTTTATTCATAGGGCCATATGGCCTTAGCACTCTGTGCTAAGGGCAAGGAGCAAATGTACCAAGGATCACACATGTTTTATGTGTATTTACAGCCTGCGCTGTAAGTGTGCACGTCCTCTCTGGAGGAATACCAGAGTCCTGTGTTAAATGTGAAAAAGAATCCAAATCTTTTCATGACATGAGGTGGCAAACACCCCATCAAACTGTCACACACAAACCGATGCATATAAAAAACCAACAACACCCCCCATGTACAATCACAGAGCTGACCTGAGGGCATCGGCTCCATAGTTCTGCACGATCAGAGCTGGATCTGGGTAGTTCTTCTTACGCTTGCTCATCTTCTGTCCATCACTACAGAAAAATGCCAAGCAAAGGCATTAATGCACATACACACGCATGCACAAAAGAGCATGTTGGTGACAGTTCATTTAGTATTGTAATCAGTCATATCCTTCCAGGTCAGCAGGCCTGTGACCACAGAACTGGATTTAGACCTAGGGCCGGAGAACAAACAGCGCCGCACAGCAGCTCTGAAGGCTAATGCACATTGAAGGCTACTGCACATTATTTAACACTTTTGACAGTTACAAAGTTTGAGGTAAAAAAGTGAAAACGGAAATCTTATAACTTTTTTATTGAATCCTATTTCCATTTTTTATTGATGTTTAGCATATTTGAATTTCCAAATGATTCTTTGTAAAGATTTTGACAGTTAAACCTATTAAGTGTTTTTGACCATCAGTGGGGGGAAAACGACAACAAAAAAAAACATTTCCAAATAGTTTCTAACACATTAAAGATGGTCAAGGTTCCATAATGTTTGCTCGCCTTCCCCTATTGATCACAACAGCAGTTTCCAGAATAGAACAGACAGAAAAGTATAACATTTAGGCAATATTTATTCATGTTCAGTAAATATGTTAAAAAACAACAACAAATGGTTTCCCATTAGTTTTAATGCAAAAGTTGATAACTCTCCAACAAAACTGTTATAATAGACCTGCTGGAAAAGACTAAATAAAGGACTCCAAGTAGAATATGATTTTTTATAAAAGTTCTGAAACTATTAAATAACAATTTTAGCAAAAAATAAATAAAACTAAAAGAAAAATAAAAAAGTTAAGCAAATAAGTTTTTATAAAGAGGTAATGATTTGTAAAAACATTTTTCAATTTTTCAAAAGATTCAGCATCAATCTAAAATGTTTAATATAAATCCTGATACCCTGAAAATGACACCTGTTCCTGTGCAATATGTATTGATACTAATGTTAAGCAATATTTGTTTCTTAAGAAGCTTTGATTTTTCAAAAGGATGCGTTTTTTGACAGCCTCCTCTCCTCACAAAGGGACCAAAATATTTCCAACAAACCTATAACCACACACAGTTTCAAAAATTTTTTAGCTGAATTAAATATTCTGGATTTGTGAGGTGAACTTTCACAGAACATGACCAAAGTTTAACTTGCTGTGCTTACTGACACATTAATGTTGACCAAATGTTTCTTTTGGGGCGCTGAGACATGGTATTGAATGAAAATAGTTTTTTTTCATGTTCAGGTATATTTAGTAGGAGGGTGACAAATAATTTTAACTATTCTATTTGCTTTCCATTAATGGTGGCCATTGGGTCATTTTGAACAATTTCATTCCCTGACTTTCAATCGATCATCGGACATCTTTACTCAAAAATTCAACCAGTGTGACTCAGAGATAAATACCTGGGTACTGAACAGTGCAGGTGAAGTTTTCTAGATTCCTTTTTTTCTTTCAAGATAATCAAGTATAGATTAAATACGTGTCCAAAAAAAGAATTAAGGGAAAAATCCATTCACATTTTAGTTTCACAAAGTTCAGCTCACTTTTGTTTTTCCAATTAAAAATAATCCAAAGGGAACATTATTAACATTCTACCACACTATATGGTCACATGACTTTGCTAAATATAAAGTGTTTCCACACATTGTATTGGAATGATAGCTTGTTAATTCTTTGCTGCATCACGTGTGTCGTCTGCTGTGACGCACTTAGTCGTTTTTACATTATAGTAAAATAAACCTACTGTGTCCCAATCCAAATTGTATTTTTCTAATATTGATATGATTGATTTAGTTTATTTTAAAACCATATTAGAATGGTTAATGTCGACTTGATTTGATTAACAACTTGCCTCAGACTGATCGCTCTGGTTGGATCATCGGAATAAAAGTCCATTCATTGAATAATCATTAGACCCCTAATATTGAGACAAATCGATCAGTGCCTCAAAGGACCTGACTTGATATCAAGCCCTCTTCTTTTTAGAAAAATTAACAGCTTTCAGAAAAGTTTACTGTTGTCAAGTTAAAGTAGTAAAAAAAAAAAAAAAAGTCATACTCTTTTTCATGTTTTGTTTTATATCAAAGACAAAGGTCTGGTAAGACAATATACTGACCTAGCAAGCACCAGTCCATTCACAATGACATTCTTAAAGGGTGGTTTTCCAAACAGCGCTGTGGAGAGAACCAGCAAGGTGTAGAACCTACAATGACATACAAAAATAAAAAACGATAGAAAATAAGAGTTAGTATCCACTAGAGAACTTAAATTGCATTAGCCATTTTGTACATGAATCTATGCATTTTCAATCCACATAACTATGAATGTCTCTTTTTTCACCCACTCATGTGTGCATTCAGCTTACCATCCTCTGGTCTGGTCAATTCCTTCAGCGATGAAGTCTGCAGGAAAACTTTCCTCAAACTCCTTCTTGTTCTCAAAAGGATAATGAACCTGGGCGTAAGGCATGCTGCCGCTCTCAAACCAGCAGTCAAACACCTCCGTGACCCTCCGCAGAACGCCCTTCCCACACCGGGATGGTATTGTAAGACTGTCAATGCTGGCCAGAGAGCGTAGGAGCAGGACGAGGGGGGGAGAAAAAAAAAAACACTTCAAATTTGCAGAACAGGATAAGAAATTTACATTAGTTATGAAGAATTTCATACTGCCATCTAGACAACTTTCATATGTGTCACTGCGGAGAGAAATGTCAGAGTCAGGATAACAGTTAAAAAGAAAAAAAAAAAGACATCTGCAGGTTCTGATTAAATACATGTGTATAAAATCTCTTTATGTATCTTCTAATTGGCAAAAGAGCTACAGGAAGTGAATCAAACAATTCAAAATGAAACATAAGTGCAGCGATTCTCTGCAGAACAGCTCTGCGGTTGGGCTGCTGACACAAAAGTGATCCAATGGTTCAATGGGTCATTTCCACAGGTCTTTAAAATGTTCTGTAAAGCAGGTAATAATTTTGCCTGTATTAAAGCAGCAAGAAAAAGACAGAAACTGTAGAGTTTCAAACACTGACGGTAGAAGTGACGTCGTTCATAAGACAGAACAATAGAAAAATGAACCTTTCAATGTGGACAATATGAAAGGCCTTTTTAGACTTCTATGCAAAACCAACAATATTTCCAGGAAGGCCATCTGTGTTATCGGGGTTATACATTTAACGTGTTTGAAATCACAAGAAGTAACAAATATGGACAGAAGTATTGAATCCTGTTTACAGACAGCCAGAGCATCTGAAGGCATCCTTCTGTCGCAGTCTGTGCTCAGTTGGGAGGCTGCGAGCGTTGGATGCTGATCTGTGACTCACCTTTCCCGATGAAGATCTGCTACTTTGACTCCCGTCAACTCCTCCAGTTCTGCTATGGACCCAACACACACAACCTGTTCAGCAGAAAAACAAAGGTCTCATTTTAGCAAAGAAAAGCAGGGCACAGCAGTTAAATGGATCTTAAACTGAGCAAGGTTTCAAAATTATGGTCTGAAAAGGTTGATTTTACTTTTAGATTCCAGCAATGTTATTTTATGAGGGATTGTAGTCTCAGAAAGCGAAGGTAAAAGTTAAAACACCTCCTTAGTAAGTTGAAGTATAATAAAGTGTGTTATCTGGTCTCCTCTGGGAGACTACCTGTTGGCACTGCTCCAGTTTTACCACAGCACCAGGTAACATGGCCCAGATACAAGCTGGTGCATCACCATCCGATATTAAAGTGGAAAAAAGCAAAAGAAAATGTACCCAAAAGACCTTGGACGGAAAGAAAATGGAACAAAAGGAAAACCTGCAGAGATAAAATCATTGTACATCGAAAGCCAGAGAAAGAGGCGCAGAGCTCTGGATACAGCTGTGTGGTTTGCTGCACAGGAGTGTGTGAGGGAGGCACCAGGGAGTGCAAGTGTTCTGGAAACAGTCACAACGCTATTTCCAGCAAGCAGGTCGTTTGCTGTCCCTCTTTCAGCCAGGGGACCAAAGCTTCATTTTTCAAATGCTCAAATAACCCAATTCTGACATCTCTATTCAGTTCAGACCACGTCACAGTCAGCCGAGTTTGGCAATAAATGCTCAGCGTAAAATGAACATTTACAGTTTGGCCCCCTTCTCAATCATCTTGCACTTTCTTTTCCTCCTCTTCACCAGTGGATAATTTATTCTGTCCCTCCTCTTCTTCTAACACTCGATGACTTCTTGTCATTTTACCCCAATAAATGTTCCTCTTGCACATCTTTGAAGTTTCCTCAACTGGCATGAAAGGAAGCCAGTGCACTTTGATTCGTGTTTCTTTGCAGTTTACATTAATGAATCATTCATGTGTTGAGTTTATTGAGGCTCTCCATGAGGGTGCCTGAGGTCAGCTCACTCTGCTTGCAGTATAGTCACAGAACGTTGTGTTAACATAATGCTACTACTCAAGCTTTCACAAAAACGGTGGAAAAACATAAATCTTTCTGGGGTTTTTTCTCTTTTCCATTGCAAATTTATGAGAGAAAATTGATTTTTGAAGTAATGCAGAAAAGCAACCAGGTTAAGCACAAGACATCGTAACTGCAATAATCTTTTTGATGGAAAATACTTAATGAAAGTAGATTTAAAATCAGATCAAATGTTCCTTTTCCATGCAAATTCTTCAAATTAATACACAATTATAATAGTAATTCCTGGGTGTGAATACAGAAGCTTTTGAGTAACAAGTTCAGGTTTGAATAGCCTAAACATATAAATATAACTCGACACCTGGTCAGCAAATAGATAAATTAGTTGCTGTTTAAGGCTACCCAAAACTCATTTATACCACTTTTTTTTGTCCTGACCTCCTGGAAATCATCGCTGACCCAAAGCGGGATAGGAGTGCCCCAGTAGCGGTTCCTGGAAATAGCCCAGTCGCGGGCGTCTCTTAGCCAGTTCCCAAAGCGCTTCTCACGCACAAACTCCGGAACCCTGTAGAAACAGACGAGTCATTTTAGCTTTTGGTGTGTTTTATTAAATAGGTTAAATGACATTGGGACCACTGCAGCAGTCACAACGTGGTGTGAAAACCTTTTGTTCGGGACGGCAACAAGACTTGTGATGAAAACTGCCGATACCCCTAAATACAGAACCTTTTATACCTATTTTTACAGCCATCACTTTTTATTTGTACATGCAGAGAAAAGCTCCACATAAACATTGCAATCAAAAAAGAAAAACATGTCTTTTCAAAGTCAGGCTTTAAGAGGTTGTCAGAGGTTTCAAGTGTTTGCCTATAAACAAAAACAAACATTTTTAATTAAATTAGTTTTATGCGTAATGATTTCACATCATCCTCTTGTACAGAAAACTCAAGGGGGGAATAGATAAAGCCTAACGTGGTGAAATTTGGCAAATTAATAAGCCCTCTAAAGAAAACAGTACCTCCATGTGCCTTCCACGTCTATGTGACAACAGGAGTCTCTTTAAGAGGCTTGACTAAAAAAAGTTAGTGTCCACGCCAAGGCACCTTTTGTCCCTTTACTTCCTGCCCCCCTTTTGCTTCCTTGTTTCAGCAAGTTCCTGACATTAATCCACCATCTTTCAATCTTCTTGTTTGCCTCTCCTAGCCTGCTTCCCTCTCTTGCTTTGTCAGGTCGTGCTGCTGATGAACAGTGCAGCGAGGAGCATAAATCGCCACCAGAATCTAAACACTAAGCAAGGAGTTCATCAATTCCCATTTGTGGAAGGCATTTCTATTTAGGCCCATAATATATCAATTTAATGATTTTTTTTTCTTTTCTTTGGTGCTGGGGCTTACCACCAATCCTCCATCCTTTAGCCCCCTACTCCAGTTCACAGCGAGTGAAGGATTTAGAGGATGGAGGCGCTTCGTCCAAAGCACACTGAAGACTTATTAACATTTAGCCCTACGATGTTAAGTCGTGGGCACAGATGCAAAGCACAAAAGGATAAAACTACTCAGACAAGAGGACTGTGCACGTTGAACTGAAGAGCTGAGAAAACAGAAAACAAAGGAGATGGAGATCACACGCCCATTCAGTATTTACAAAAGCAAAGTCCAGAAGTCAAAAGCTTGGCTAAGATTGACTCAAAAAAATGGAGAACCTAAAAATAAAGCTACAAGTGGGGTAAATATAAAACCTGAATAAGGTAATAGTCAAATGAGGGGGTATGCTCTTGTTAAAATAAAAACATCAACCCAGTTAAGTATGTTGTCCTAAAGAGCTGTACATTTATACAGCCTACAAACCTCATAGGCACTGTGTAAAAAAAAAATGTTAAGGATGTTCCTTATAAACTATGCTGCTTCTGCCTTATGGTTGATTGAGATCATAAAACAAATTAAGAAAAAATACCATTGTATTATGTTATGTGCTGCAAAGTGTATTTGACGTAATGTAAAGTGTGTTTTCCTATTTTCTTTATCAGTTTCCACCATGAAGCCCAGGGTTCATCAATGTTGGCTGTAAAATGTGTGATTACATCAAAAATAATGGACTGGATAAACATTATTTATATGCACATTGCAATGTTAGAAAATGTACAGACAACTGTTTTGAGTTCAAAAGTCTTAAATGTAAAGATGAGGGTTGATGGGTTGAGCTGTTTTCCCCACCAGCCTCCCTCTGAGCCCTCATTAATTCAGTTAAGAAAATGTGACAGACTGGTACCTGCAGAAATCAAACTGACCTCACAAAAACCCCAATCTGAATAAGTAAAAGAAGAAAAAAAAACCATTAACAAATCAATCTTAGAACATGGGGACTAAATATTTATTATTCAGCTTAAATGGATCATTTTTCAGGTGTTAAAATTGCTTATGAGCATATTAATGATGACACAACTTAAATACACTAAAATAAGAAAAAACGGAAGCACTTCAGAACCAAAAGGTAACAGAACGCCTGAATGAGTGTGAGGAAAAACAGGGGGGGGGGGGGGGGGGGGTACTAAGGGGTCAAATGGTTAAAAAAACATCTGAAGTACTGAGTAACAGCTTCAACTTTTCTGATTTATTTTAAATGAAGTGCAAATTCTGGCATTAAAATAAAAACTAAACTAAATCAAATCTATTTTGTAACAACAAGGCTTTCACTGATGTCTATAAGGAATTTGTGATGCCCAATGTTCCAATCCAATGTGCTTAGTTACAAATGTTTCAAGCAAATACCAATAATAAATATCCAAAATAAGTCATTTAGCTTTTCTATATGAAAGGTTTTGTATCCTATTTTTTTTGCTATTATGACAGATTATTAAAGCTAATTAATTGTCATTTTACCCCACTGCTTACTGCTTTAGCAAACACTGCATTTGCTTGGGGCTCTAAAGTGTTCAAAGTGGTTTTATATTCCAAGCTCAACTATGTCGGTGAGATTTACTACTAGAAATCTTCATTCTGTTCAATGCTGAATTACCTTTTTATGCAATAATCTGCCAATTATGTCACATCCCCAGAATAACAAAACTGTTTTCCAAAAGAAAACTGTAACTAAATGAACACAGCCTTTTGGAGCTGAGTAAGCGTCCAGGTTTTGGATCTTGAATTTAAATTGGTCAAAAGTACAGTATGGTGTGGGGAAACTACAATTTTTACTTGATTAAATTTAACTTATTACTACCCACTTCTGGTTATAATAACATTAAATAACTATTTTAAGATAGGAAACCGACAGTTAAGGTGTGTGAATGAATAAAAGAAATGTAATTAGTTCAGATTAAAATGGAGTGAATTTTTGCAAGTGTCTCAACATGGTGTGCTGGTTAACATAGGAGGCAGATGACCTACAAGTCCAGGAACAGAAGGTTGTATTCACACCAAAGACACCTTGGATGCACCGCTCACAGACGCTCATTTCCCTCACACTGAGTCCTTCCCTTTTATGAGCTCCAGTTAACTGGCTAACCACGCCCAGGAAGGAAGCAACTTTAACCAAACAATTAAAAAAAAATACACAACAAAAGATAGAAATATCTTGGAAACAATACAGTAAAAGTCCTGTAAACAAAGACAAACATAGATAAACAGTCAACTAAAATCATTACAACCAAAATTTATGCAAACAAATTTAAATCCTTTCCACTTCGTATCCCTAACTCTTAAACAGGAAGTGAAGGCCTTGGCCACCATTTTGTTCTTTGGGCACCAGGAAGAGAAGGTGAGAAACATGACAAAAATCAATAAACAAGTCTTAACATTTGTGGTGGTGCTGTTCATAGATGACGTGTTTAAAAGTGATGAGCTACAACAGACAGGACACAACTACTTTGTCACAGTTAGTAAGGAAATGTAATGTCACTGTGGACTGAATGTTTTCTAATTCTCCCCCTGAACATGGGCAACAACACCAACCATAAGAAGTGCAGCCTTTAAAAAGTACTTCTCAAAGTAGTGAGTGAGAGAGAGAGGGGGGGGGGGTCAGTCTCTGTACATCTTCACCTTCCTGGCAGCTAGGCATTCATCTTAGTTTGACAGACCCATTACCAGAGGCAGCTAGTGTGGCTCAGAAAAGAGCACAGGGAGCACCGACTGTAATATCACTTAGCAATGGCGTCACGCTGACGCTAAAGCTCTCGTCAGTACAATTAGGGTCATGCAAATGTTTTTCCACAAGGAAAACAGCCTATGCCCATTAATAAGAACTTTCCTTTATGAAGGCTTTAGTCAATCCTAGAAATCGAGGAAGGTCACAGCAACAGCTTCCTGGGAAAATCCATTAGCTGCCCATTCAAGATTTCCACCCTGACTGTCGGCTGTCCTGCAGAGGCAGCCCAAACAACTTGATTTAGTGGTGCAGAGCTTCAGCTATAATTGTTTAGGGACTGCATGTGCCGTCGGTCTTGGCTCGAATCTTTTACGCCACTTATTTGGCAAAATTCTCAGTGCTGCCACTTTGGAGATCCTTAACTATCTTTTGGCGCAGGAAAGGGCTTACCAATAACATTTTCCATTGCAGTCCAGCAGCTTCTCCACCATGTGCTCCACCCGAACAAACCAGCTGGGGACAGCTTTGTAGATCAAGGGCGTGTCTGACCTGAAAACAAAAGACGTCATTGGGTAAAACAGAATTTAGGTTATGATAACAGCAAACTGTGTCTTTAAAAGAAATGTGCTTTTCAGAAAAAAAAAGCCATTCTCTTGAGGGTAAATAAAAACAAAAGAGCCAGCGCAGGTTTGGCATGGTCGCAACGTCAGTTATGCTTCCCACCACATCATTGTTGCCAAATTTATTCAAGATAATTCAGTCCCATCTGGCATCATCTCTAAGGAGATTCTCAGATTTAAAAGCTGCTACTTTCTGTGTGGCTGGTAGTTAAGCGTCGTTGTGTTTTTGAAAGTTTTATTTTTGGTAGAGATCAATGTCAAGGCAAATAATTTTATTTTTATATATATATATATATATATATATATATATATATATATATATATATATATATATATATATAAAAACTGTTCAATTTTGTAAATTATATGAATACATACTGTGTTTACGTAATACTAGCTTTGAAGTTATCTATGACTTATTTTTTTAACACAAATGTTCTTTTTTTAAATAACTGCTATTTTTAAATAACAGTTAAGCTAAATAAAATAGCTTCATTCTAGTCTATTCTCTGTGGTAGTCCAGTAAACATTTCTAATACACATTGTGCTTTATATTTTTTCGAACTCTGTGGTTTTCAATTTCATCTGAAATATTTGTTTCCTCCTATCCCTCTGAAACATTCATTCATTTGGGGCTTACACTTATTTTAAGTACATTTTATAGAATAAACGCAGCTTTAATAAACTGCACAGGAAGCAGAAGCAGCTGCAAAGTTCAATTTTAAAATTTTTTTGATCACTTTTGGATTAATTACAGAGAGCAGGAGTCCCATTTAAACAGTCTGTTCAAGACTTTGTTCTGATGTTTCTCCACACACCAAGCGTGACCTGTAATACACCTCAGTGTAGATAAACTTTGGACTCGTTAACTTTTAAGTCCTAATCCTCATTTTTCTGTTAGGTACCATCATATGAAGAGTTTTGCTTGTAATATGGTAAATGGTAAATGGCGTATACTTATATAGCGCCTTTCTTCCTACAAGGACAAAGCGCTTTACAGTCACAGACCCATTCACCCAGTCACTCACACATTCACACACTGGTGGCGGCTCCGCTGCCAAACACAGGCGCCCGCCAACCACCAGAGGCAAAGTGGGGTTCAGTGTCTTGCCCAAGGTCACTTCGACTCATGGACGTGCAAGGCGGGAATCGAACCTGCAATATTATGATCATGGGTCGACCGCCCTACCGCTGCACCATAAAAATGCACCATAAAAATGTGGTGCCCGTATATAAATAAAAATATTGCAAAAACAAGACAGATGATGGATTGCTGCATTAACTCTTTTCTCCACCCCTAATCACAAACAAAACAGATGAGTGAATTTATACTGTAGGGAGTAATGAAGACAAATAGGATCCTATTCACACTCAGAGAATGCTCCAAGCTGAATATCATGTGGAAAACACAGCATAGAAATGAAAAACTTGTGAAATTATCTTAAGAAATTGAACCGTGATAATGTTTTTAGATCCTTAATGGTTTAATTCTCTGTGGCAGAAAAATAAAGTTTGATTAAAAACCTCAGAATGGTTAATATTCCATCCGTTTCATTTTCCAGAGACATTTCTTTAGTTGGCTCAGATAGCTTATCTGAATCTTTTTAAAGCTTAGGACAGACGGCCCTCATCTGTCAGTCTGGGTTGGTTCGATTCCAGCTTTCCCAGTCTGTCTGCGTAACAAAGTGTCTTTGGATAGGATGATGAATCATATAGGTCTCCCTGAGAGTTCTCTTTTTTTTTTATTCACTCTGGATAAAAGCATCTGCTAAAATGAATGTAATGTAATTTATTGTTGCCGCTGGCCCACGTGGGAAAGCGATGTCAGACTAAAAATGAAGTTCATCTTTTTCTGCCTGAGCTCGACAGCAACAGCGTGATTTGAGATGATGAGTCAAGTAAAGTGACAAAACATCACAACACTATGAACGTATTGTGTACAGACAACACAAACCATTATTAAAACTCACACATCACTGAAGTGTTTGACTTTATGAAGATTTTTTAAAGAAAGAAGAAGAATAGTATCTAATTTAATAAACGTGCAAAGCCTGTTACATAACTACTGTTAGAATAAAGATCTGCAGTTAAAGTGAAACTTTTCTAACTGTTAAGGGCATTCACAAGACTCGTGTTTTGCAGAGAACCCAGTACATTGCTCACCTCCAGCAGAAAGGGTAGCTGTGCTTGAAAGTGCTAAAGTTGACAAGGCGACCATTTTCCTTCAGCCACTTGATTATGTTCTTGTCAGCATCCTGAAACAGAAGAGAAAAGCCTGTCATTTGTCCTAAAGCCTGGCTTCACCCTATTAAGTCCTCTGCTGGTTGGGTGGGGTCAGATGTTGAAACTGTCACACTGTGACTTGACAGACCCCAAAATCCAACGTCTGCCCACCAAAAGCGCAGGAGAATGGCAAAAGTGTTCACTTATTTTTGCATTAAAGCTTTTATTTCATCTAATAAAATGTCCTTTAAGTGCACAACAATGGTGGACTATGTAAATCATCACCATGAGACAGTTGTTTATTCATAAAACCTAAGCAATATTCACTAATTAATGAAAGAAATATTAAGTCTGGACATTAAATGTTTATAGCTGAAGTTATCTCTTGTTTTCTATTCTTAATTTATATCATTACAAGATGTTCTAACCGTAAAATCTTTGGTCACCTTTACCCCATGTAAAAAAAAAAAAGTAAAGTAAAGCTTTTCCTCTGAGAGGAGAGCCTGATGAGCTTTGAACATGCGATGGTTTCATGAGCCCCTAAAAGATGTGCTTATTTGAAACTCCAGCCAAGGCCCCTGAGGAGGCCTGCAGCCCCGATAACACCCAACCCCACAAAACACTGGTGTGTTTTTTATGCAGCTTGCAGTTTATGGCAAAGATTATTATATGCAATCAGCTAAATGGCTTATCATACAGCACTTCAACTCCCTCTAACCAAACTTTGTAATTCACAGGGGGCTGAATAAATAAAGTTCTTAGCAAAGTGATTATCAGAATGTTGGCCTTGAATTCTCTAAAGTAAGCATTTCACTTGTGTCCTCATTAAAACATGAAGAGGCATCTATAATATGCTAATTTGCTGGAAAATGACCTGCAACCTAAAGATTCGAAAGTGGTAACATAATATTTTGACCAAAAAATAAAAAAATAAAATCACAATCTAAACTTTAATATAAATTTGTAAACAAAATAAGGCTTGTGGAATAATACCAGCTTTTCAGCACACGTCCTTTAAAAATAACATGTGTGAGAGTTGAAATAAAAATGCTGCAGTTAACAATAAAAGAGGAAAAGGCATGGTTGTTCGATTAAGGAAAACAACAAAACCAAGAATAACCACAGCGGGCTCATTTTGCATGCACTCACTTAAATCTTTATTAAGCAACTGTTGGTCAACATTAATGTATGAGGTCAACAGGTTGTCACTACATTGGAGTTGGCGCTATTGTAAATACCGGTTATAACACTAAGGTTACAGACTGAGCTTTGCTTTGTATCGATCATGACTGAACAAGAGGGAGTGGAACGTTAAAAGGTGACAAAGAACAGAGAAGTGACAGAAGGACAGGATGAAAAGAAGCCTGACTGGAGGAGAACTGCAGGAAAAAGAAGCTGGAGTGAACACAGGACACAGAAAAGTGGGGGGGTGGGCTTTGGGGTGTGGCGAGCCAGTAAATTTGGGTCAATGACAACAATTAAGGTGGGCAGTGTACTGTAGCACCAATACATATTCAGAGGCAAATTACTTTTTTAAGTTTAGAAACTTAAAACCACTGAAGAATAAATAGCAGTTCTAAAAATATTTGATCAAAGCCAGAACATTCAGATTCAGAACTTGTGAAGAGGGCCGCATTTGTCCAGGGAATGCCTGTCCATGTACTTTCCTTATTTGCTCAACTCTAAGTCTTATAACTCTTTGTAGCATTCAGCAAAATTCAAGAAAAAACGGTTGGTTAAAAGGTGAAGGAAAACAGTTTTGTAGACTGATTGAGGGGAATTCTCTGTTCCGTGATGATCTGGGGGTCTTCTTTGCCATTTCTTTAGATCTGCATCTGCTCTCGTTCTGGATCTTTAGGCATCTTTGCCAATTCCAAGCCTCTGTTCTTCTCCTTCCAGCAGCTTCCTATAGGTCGCAATCTCAGCATCCAGCTTCAGCTTAATGTGCAGCAGTTCCTGGTAATCTTGAAGATACTTGCTCATCTCCAGTTTGGTTTCACAGAGCTGGACCTCAAGTTGAGCAATGATGCTCTCTAAACCTCCCACCTTCTCCATATGGGAGATTTCCATTTCCTCCAACTGCTGCTCAAGGGCGGCGTTGCGAGCCCTAAGGCTGTCAATCTGGTTCTGAAGGTCTGTCACCTGGTTATGGAAGGTTGTGATCTCATCCTTCATTGTCTTCATCTTCTCCTCATGTTTACCTGCATGTTCTTTAAGAGTGTCGAATTTGCTCTTGTACCACTTTTCAGCTTCTTGGACATTGCGAGCAGCCACAGCCTCTATCTCTGCGCGCATGTTTCGCAGGTAAGCCGCCAAATCAGGACGATCACCATCCATCTCTGAAGTGATCTTTGCTTCCTCGATCTGCTTCATGAGATCAGCCACCTCTTCATCATGTAGCTTCTTAAGAAACTCGATCTCAGCCACCAGCTGCTCTATACGCTTTTCAAGCTCGGCCTTCTGTAGTGTAGCGTTGTCAACATCCTGCCGAAACTCCCTCAAAATCATTTCTGCTTCCTCTTTCAGTGCCAGTTCCTCCTCCAGTTTTAGTCTCCAGATTTCAACCTCTTCTTCGAGGTAGCCCCGTTCAATATCAGCTGCTCCCTTCTCGTTGGTCAGGGTCTCGATGAGCTCTCGCAATTCCTTGAATTTAAGTTCATATTCTTCTCCAATGCCAGTGGGGCTTCCCTTGTAACGACCCTGCAGTGTCGCCAGCTCCGCCTGGAGGGAGGCATTCCTCTGCTCCAGTGCCTGGACCTTTGTGATGTATCCAGCAAACTTGACATTGAGCTCCTGCATCTCCTCTTTCTCATTGGCATGTTGCTGGTGTATCTCTGTGCCCAACTCAATGGCTGTTCCACGAAATCCGGAGCGTCCCCGGCTGTCAAACGAGGATCCACGGCACCGGGACGGGGATGGGCTCTGAACTCTCATTCTGCTGGCAGAGCTGCTGACTTGCAGGCTCTTTTGAGAGTAGGATGCAGCTCTCATGTTGAGCAAAATGCTGGGTGCGCTTTTCAAGATCTTAGGTAAACTAACTGCTTTCTGGCTCTCTGAAAGTCTGACGCTCCCTTAGATCACCTCAGAGTTTTTATGCAGCAGCAAGAATGTCTCAGACAGCCTAGAAACTCGCGCAATGTTTTAACACGATTCAAAAGTGGATCATGACAGACTTTCAGAGGACTCTTGCTGCATGCTCTTTATTAGCTAACGCTGTACTGTTAGTGACCTGGCAGGCCATGTACACTCCCTGGCCTTTGCACATAAATGCTAAACCTCATTTGCTCTACATCACTGTCCTTTTAGGATCCTTACAGACCATGGTGTGACAGACAATAGAAGAGTATCCAGCAGACAAGTTCAACAACATCGCCTATGTCAAAATGTCTTCACAAACACGTCACCCCATTTTGCAGCTACTACAGAGATGTGTAAATAAACGAAGTCACTGTTAATGTTTCTACAAAATAACATTTATGTAGCTTTCATGATAAATGTAGGAAAGACTGTGACATTTCACACAATGACTCGAAACAAAGGAAGATAAAGCTCCAATTATAAACCAAGAAAAATAAATGTTAACAGTAGGGATGCAGGATATGAAAAAAACTCACAATGTCAGATTTTAGTGATCACGATCAGTACTGCGATTATGATATGAATTGCGATACTTGAACAAAAAACAACTAATACATCATTTCCATTGAACTGCAACAGTTTTATAAAAACAAAAGTCAACATAACTTAGGCTACGTTCACACTGCAGGCTGAAACGACCCAATTCCGAATTTTTTGCCCCTAAGCGGCCCAATTCCGATCTTTTCATGACAGTCTGAATGACACAGATCCGATCTTTTCAATTGCGACCCAGGCCACTTGGGTTTGCCGTCCTGATTCCGAATTGTAGCCGTTCTTTTCAATTGCGACCGCCGTCTGACCGGCCAGGCGACTTGATTCCGAATCGTACGTCATCGACACGCAACAAACGTCATCATTTTGCGTTGAAGTAGGCGGGAACGAGAATGTAAACATCAACCATGGTGGACGATGCTGCTGAGATCAGTCAGTGGAAGGGAAGCAGGTCACTGATTGGATTAATATTTGGGCTGATTGCTCTTTTCAGGCCAAACTCCAGGGCTCTTATTGCAACTGGGCGGTTTTTGAAAAATTTTCCAGATAAATGGCAGAGCGTGGTGGTGAACCTTTACAGCTATAACTTTTTTTTCCTTTCTCCCCTTCCGACCGTCACCGTGCTCAGAAGCGCAGGGGACCCGAGGCAATCCTCCTCCTCCTCCCTGTTCTGATCCTTAGATTCTCCAGAACGGGTTGATAAAGAGTCCATAGCATTTATTTTGGGGGAAACCTTCTTTTATTACCGTCCTCCGTAACACACAACATGAATGCGCGCACACACTGCCCCCCCCCCCCCCCCCCCTATTCTCTATCGCGGCACGCGCTTGCACACACGGGGCGCGCAGGCCCAACACATACACATTCCTATTCCACAACAGTGGGTACAGACGATCCCGACTCCATTGCCTTCTTAAAATGAGAAGATTGTAATTGTGCTGCTCCTTCGTGAAAATAAATTTAATATTACAAAAAGAGCTCCGCTTTTGACAACACTGTTGTTGACATCTGCTCCGCAAACAAGTGACGTCGTTCACCGTTGAGTATTCTTCTGGCTTCTGCGCATGCGGGTCTCGTTTGGGTCGTGTCACGGTCACACTGGAGATCACAAAAGTTCGGATTTACTTGGAAATGTGAACGGTCTAGCAAACAATTCGGATTTTTTCAAAAAATCCGAATTGAGCATTAAGCCCTGCAGTGTGAACGTAGCCTTAAATTAAACTCCAAATGACTCACATCTACAGAGGAGGTGGGCATCTAACATTAAAGGAGTCCATCTGATTACCGTAGTCATTACCTTCTTCAAGCTGCCAAAAGATTGTTTTAGCTTGTGTGTAAACAATTTGTTTATCAATTTACTCCATCTTTTGGCATATGAGTATTGCAAAAGCTGAAATTGCGATGATTAAAAATTAGTAAATTTATAGTGCAGGCCTGGTTAACAGTCATGTTTAGTCTCTTTCTCGTAAAGCTTCAAATTGGGAAAACCATATTTATCTTGATGGACTTAAACTTTAAAAGTCATTTTAAATCAATAAAAACATCAGAGTTTTATAGTTATCTATAAAACCCTAATGTCACTGTTTTTTTGCATAGTTTGGCCAGGGGTGCAACTTAAAATCAGTAGCGACTTAAATGTGATTTCTTTTTTAAATAAATTTTGACCTATTCATTTGTTATTTTCCCACGCACTTATATATGTTTTTTCTCTTCTTTATCATGCATTTTTTGAGCTCTTGAGACTCCTCTGCGACTTATACTCTGGAAAATACGTTTAAATGCTTTTCTAATCTTGTAATAAAGGGATTTTTTTATTATATGTGTTATTCTACTGTCTTATATGTTGTTGTTTTTTCATGTGCTTTTAATTTCTATTTTTTTGTGAAGCACTTTAAATGACAAAATGTATAAAAGGCAACATAAAAAGAACAGCTGAAACATCAGTAAAGCCAAACTTCATGTAAATGGAAGATGTGTCACTCACTTTGACATACTGTCCAGCAAAGTCAGTGACCTCTGAAGTGAAGCAGCCCGAGGCATCCACAGGGCAGATAGGAGGCTGATCCCTCTGGATGATGTTGTACTCAGCACAAACCCTGTAGTCATCCTACAGAAAAGAGAGTACAGTTAAAGAACAGATTTGATAGAGTTTTACTGAAAAAGTTCTCATTTTTGTAAAACTTTGGACTTAAAAACACAAATAATTGCAAACAAATAATATTTGCCTTGTTGATGCTTTTGGACTTCTATGTAAACATTACATAGGTGTGTACTGTGCAACTAAACCCTGCGGAAAGTTTCTTAAGCAGTTTAAAGACAAGCTATGACTCCACATCAAGTTCCTTCCATAGCTGGATGTTTTTGCACCGTTAAAAACAAGCAGCACTGGTATGTGGCAGCTATGCATGAAGTATATGAGCACTGCTGAGCTCTGAATGTAATTTGTATTCAAACAGCCTGTCAGTATCCAAGACAGATGACTCACAAGGTCATTTCGCATCTAGTCGGAACAAAATAAAGTTTGGAAAATAGAGTTTGGCAGCACTTTTAATCTAATGGAATAGTTTCAGCTAATCTCATTAAGTTTATTATGATGTAACCAATCAATACAAATTAAAACACTACATTTATATAATATGTTTAATTATTATGACTGTTTTACACCAGTAAATGTGATTTCTTTCCATTTAAAAAAAGTTCATATTTATAAACACAAATTAATCTAGGAAAAAAGTCAAATGTTTTCATAAAAAGCAGCTTTTGTAACCTCTGTTATGCGATTCATAATATAATCATTCCTGCCTTTTGCCTCGTCATACACGAATTAAATGTAAACAAGCCCCAGTAAATACCAATTTCTTAGTCTGTTTCCCACATTTTCAATCATGCATTATTTTCTACGGTTGTTCCCAAATATCAACAAATCAAAAATAAAGAAGTACATCTAAATAGATCAAATAATGTTAAAGGGATTTAACCATAAGCAATAAAACAATTGAAGGAGTCAAATAGCAAGAGACACAAAAGCACATTCTATTCCAGTTTTTATTTACCTTTTAAATGTTAAAATAATACACTCCTCTTTTCTCAAAGAATGGACAATAATTCTGTTTTTCTATAAGGTTCAGAAAATAGAGGAAAGAAGAAATGTTAAGGTGGGGCTTACAGCTCCAAAGTAGGGTGCCTGGTGGACTACTCCGGTGCCCTCTTCCTCCTTGACATAATTATCCAGCACCACCTGGAAGGCTCCTTTCTCGCCACACTGACATCAAATGAGCAGATTTAGATTAGTTCAGGCAGGTGCAAGAAATGGAGATCTTAGGAGATGTCTGGTACAATGTCAATTTGAAGTGAAACATAAAGATATTGTGATGTAGTTATAGTTTAGTAAGGAAACAGTTGTTAAAAACAAAAAGCAATCAAAAGTGCACCAACCTTAGAAAAGTATTGGAAAAGGGGTTTGTACTTTTTGCCCTTTAGGTTCTTGCCAGGAAATCTAAAAACCCAAATATACGAGAAACATATAAAAATTGAATTTGAGGTCTCTTAGAGAGGTGGCTTCAAACAAAAACTGTAAACACAACATTTTCTTTATGGATTCTTTAAATAGATTCCAACAAATGTTCCTCCTTCAGGGAGCTTTCATGCATCACAACTTCAAAACTCAGTCTTTCTTAAAAAGGCTAGTCTTTCCTTCAAAAAGAAACCTTACGAAGGGGGAAACACAGTGCATGTCGCTCTTGACTCTGAAGATATTGATCCACATTAATGGCGCCTTCATAAATCAGCAAGTCACCCACATTGTGTGCAGTAATAGATCCCCATGCTGGCCTTTTAGTGTGCTCCCACACACTACTCATTTGTCCTGAAACAGCAGGGCGCATCATTTTCAAAACCAATCACATTGATTTTCCACAGATGAGGATTTCTGTTAAAGCATCTGTGTCTGTGGACTTGAAAAACTGACAAAAACAACCGGAAGAAATTTGGAAATTTCTCCATTTAAAGGGCTATTTTTAACGGAAAACTGATTCAACAATGATCTTGTTTTGTAATCAACTCTCAGATGACTATGCTCTGCAGGGTGAAAAGAACACCATCCTCCATGCAACACTTTTCCTCACCGTGACAACTTTATTACCAGTTAATTTCTTTCATAGACTGTATGAGATGAGGAGGGGGGGTTATAAATCATGCCTAAACAAGCCTTTTGCTGTCTCAATACATCCTGCATCTATATTTATTTGACAACTAACATAACTCATGTTAGTATTTAGTAACATACATCAGTCAATAATTACCATAAATGACAAAACCATCAATCCATAAACCTTATAGAGCATAAAAAGAAACAGCAGTCATATTTGTATTACTTGGAATATTGGTAGATGATTTCAGCTGAAAGAAACTGTGGGGCCATTTTCCCCCGATGTCTAACATGTTTGATCATTTTTATGATGAAATCTTAATTCAGAAGAAATATTGTTCAGAATTCCACCTGGAGAGCTACTGAAAAATACAAAGTAAATAAATGGGATTAAACAGTTGAAGTCATTATGACTGGTAAAAATAATGAGTACCGACACCAGCTCACAAACATGGACGGTGAAAAATAACATGAATTGTATCCATTTAGAACAGAGAAAGTTCATTTCAATTCATTTATTGGCGTATTCTGAACTGCAGAGGGTTGTGTACCTGCCTCTAGCCTTTACCTATAATCATTTATACGACTAAAATGATCAAATAGTTGAGCAGATGCAGATTAGGATGTGGTCAGTGTACTGTAAATACAGTGTTCCCTCAATAATAATGCGGTTCAGCTTTCACCGTCCTGCATTTTGGCGGATCTTTTCTTAAAGCAGCGTTTGCTTTGTTTTGTTAACAGAACATTGATTGACTGTAGACTGTTTCAATCAATCATGTTGGCGCCGTGTCTCCTGTACAGAATGCGTTCAGTTTGCAATAATACTTGGATTCTTTCACAGTTTGAATTTTGAGAATTTAAAACTCAAACAAAAAAGTGTGAAAATGTCATGTCATGCAAAACCCATCCTTTTTGAGCTTATAAGTTTACGGCCCCAAAGCCGTATTTTGATCCATTCACGTATTTCTGAACATTCCTCTTAAGCCTGCTTTCTGAGCACCAGCCCCTCCCAACCCAACACATTGTGATGTCACAAAGTGAGGAACCGCCCCTTCCAGAAAA
The DNA here is from genome assembly GCF_053564925.1 of Oryzias latipes. Taxonomy (NCBI): domain Eukaryota; kingdom Metazoa; phylum Chordata; class Actinopteri; order Beloniformes; family Adrianichthyidae; genus Oryzias; species Oryzias latipes. The sequence continues at coordinate 11,549,169 of NC_136241.1, forward strand.
AGTCAGCGCAGCCAGCATCGCCCCCAGGCTCACACACACACACTTTCTCCACAGAGCTAGCGGTGATCGGCTTAACGCTTTTTTAAGGCTCCATAACATCCACATCTATCTTCGCAAAAGTTTGGATGTTGCTTGTTTTTTCGTGGGAGAAACGCAGACGAGGCTGGCTCTAGATTGAAATCATGTTATGGGCAGAACCCACAGAAAAGCGAAAGGTGGGGCGTCAGAGATCGAGTCGTCTTATTTCAAGGTGGGAAAATGAGCAGCAAATAACTCACATTTCATAGAAAATGTCTTCTTCAGTGTGCCAAAAGTAAAATATGATCACATATATACAGTAGTTTACTCTGAAAGGTTTATGAATAGCACAATATAGGCCCTTTAATGTCTTTGTGGGTTAACTTCTGCCATAAAAAGACCACCGTATTCAGCGACCAAGGACCCCAAAGCTTTTGTCACATTCCTCCACTTTACTTTGCATTTGAAGTTTTCATATACCGTATGTTGGAACGGGAGATCACTATAAGCAGGAGTTTCTGAGTTATCCCATGTAAACAAAGCTGAAAATGAGTTTACTTCATCTCCACAAACAAAAACACCATTTTGATCTTTAAAGGACTTCGCTAATATAAAAACCTGAACCAACTTATTGGGATAGAAACGAAGAGTAAACACTGCATGGCCTATGGCCCTCCTGTACTCACTTGTCCAGGACAGTGTATTCACTCTCAGACTTAAACAGGGCCCCTAGCCTGGCCTCCATCATGATGTAGGTCTTGTCAGTGGAATTATCTAGGAGACAAAAGGGGAAGAAAAAAAAAAACAATTTTAATTGACTGTTGCCCAACATTTTTTAAACATAAATGGACTGACCCATGGTTAATGGAAAACAAAATTAAGAGTACAAGGATAAAACACTAAAAAGTCAGTTGAACAAATATTTTTGTATCATTATACGAACACATTTATTAAAAGAAATTAATAAATAAATCATACAGTGGGAATTCCTGGATTTTTTCGCTACAGTCTGTCTCTTGAGCTACATTCACACTGCCGTCTGTAATACACATTCTGTTGGTTCTTCATTCATTCATTCATTCATTTTCTACCGTTTTGTTCCTTTCGGGGGTCACGGGGCTGCTGGAGCCTATCCCGGTCACTTGTGGGTGAAGGCAAGGGACATCCTGGACTGTTTGCCAGTCTGTCGAAGGGCCACAATCACACATCCATTCACTCTCACACTCACACCTAGGGACAATTTAGAGTTGCCAATTGACCTATGAAGCACGTTTTTGGGCAGTGGGAGGAAGCCGGAGACCCCGGAGAAAACCCACGCATGCAAACTCTACACAGAAAGGCCCCCCATTGATGTTCTGTTGCAGGTCCCCCAGCCAGGACCTTCTTGCTGTGAGGAAAGAGCGCTAACCACTGCGCCACCGTGCAGATTGTTATGTGGTTACAGGACTCTGCACTGAGTGAGAGCTCAGAAGAGGTCAAACAAAAGAAGAAAAAAAAGGCAATTCAGCCAGGAGCACTGAGAGCTGAAGATCTCACATCTAGTGCGACGTCTATGTAAACGCATGTAAACACGCGTTTCGGGCTTCCATGTTCAAAACTCTTGCATCATCTCATATCCAAGCAAATTTCTATGACCGGTTTCTGGCTCTACATACAAAATGTGTGGCCATTGCAAATTAAACCAGGCTGAACTTTTACCGATCAGGGACTCAAATTTGGGTGTGACAAGTGGGCAGCCAATCGTTTCAATCGTTTGAAAATTCCAAATGAAGACGAAATTAATAATTGCAGTTTGTGCCCAGCTTGAATTATGTGACATCAAGTTTTTCATTTATCAGAATAGAGGTGTGAAAGAAAAAGCCTGGAACAAGATTTGCACTGCTTCAACACTTTGCAACAAGTTTCTTTAAACTGTAGGTAGCGGACATGCATTAGTAAACAGTAGAAAAACAAAACAAAAGAAGAAGAAGCCCCTCCCTGCTCGTCCAGTGTGAACACCTGCAAGCACGTTCTTGAATGCGCATTTGACGCCAACTTGAATGTCTAGCGCGTTTGTAGCTTCACAGTTGAAGTGCATCTATGAGAAACAATACAGATCTCATCTTTTTAGGAGAAACTACCTGCAGATTCAGTGGCTATTAAATAAATTAAATGTGCAGAATTTTCTTCTTAGGCATTTTGTTGGTGGTAAAAAACTTCAGAACTCAAAATCTGCAGTGGTTGGTCATAAATGAAGACATCCTTTTGCAGCTTTTTTGGACAAAAAAAGGCACCCATTCTTTATCAAACCATAGACTTAAATGTAGCATTGTTAGATTCTTAGTTTATATTTGTGTGAGAGCACTGCTATGCTGCAGTGACGAAAGCACCGGAGTTGGACCAACTCAGCTACTTGGTGTAAAACCTATGACAGACATTTTAGAAACGTGAATCTTATACAAACAGAAACATAGAAGGGATAATTCAGGAAAACCAAACAGAAGAAGCTTTCAGATCAGCTGAGGCATCATTTGTGAGAAGGCCAAAAAAGCAAATGACCAGAGACAGTGAGGCGAAAAAATAAAGTAGGGTGCAGCATCAATAAAAGATGTTTTTTTTTTTTTCCTTCAGTGGTGACAAATGACGGCACAGCTCAGACCTGCTGCTTCGCGCAGTCCACGGATCAAACAGCAGCAAAGACAGTAAGGGAGAGAGACAAGCAGAGACAAATGGGAGCACTGAAGGACAAAAGCAGGTGGATGTGAAGGTGGAGCGGTGAGGAAACAAGGGAGCCATGACGGGGAAAAGATGGAGCGAGAGAACAGTTACGAGTCTGTGCGGGTACGAAGAAAAATGAAAAACACGTTCATTGGTATTCCGAGGAGGTCTCACATGCAGCACGGCTCAGCCTGGATGACACGCGGTGCTTCAACAGTGCCCCCTTCAGGATCAACCAGACTATGACCCGCCAGCAAGAATCTAGGTCATCCTTATGAAAATCTATCCTCTCTCATGCAACACGCCAAAGAACATTCTAGCAGAAAGAAACTGTCCATTTTTTAATCCATTTTTGAAATTTGAAATTAGACAACCTTATTCAAGGATAATCTGCGTATTTTAGGATTTAACTAAATCTGTTGCAGAACTTAAAATCACTGTATAATTTGTGTTGCAATTCAGGTGCATTTCAGTCAGTTATTTACAAAATCCAAATATGAATGCTGAAACATCAACATTTGTTTTGATTATTTGTTCTGAGCTCAAGTTTTTTATTTGAAATGTGAATGTCCTTTCAGATTTGAGTGCAAAATCTGAATGTTGAGGAAAAAGAACACAAACTAAAACAAACTTGGGCCTCTTGATGCCTAACATATGAGATTAGTATTTAAAAGACTGTACTGATCATCTTCCAGGCAATTCAAAGGCAAATCCTGTTAAACATCTGGTTGTTTTTGCATTAAAGTGAAGGTTTAAGATCATCACTGATGAATTCTCTAATTCAGAATTCAACTTTTTTCTTTTTTTAAGAAAAAGCACTGCCTTCTTCTAAGGGCAGTTTTTGAAAGTAGCTTCACTGTGACTCAGAACTGATTTCAATTCAATTCAATTTTATTTATGTACCGGTAGCCCAATATTACAACAATAGTCTGGCTTCATACCCGTATAATAAACATGAAATCATAAAGAACATGAAGTCATGCAGATTGTTGAATTCACTTGCACAGCAAATAAAATTAAATGCAATAAAGAAATTGTCTATTCACACGCAATTTTCCAAATACGGGCTGAACTTCTTTTTGGGTCGTACGGACCCAGAGCATGTGCTTCTGAGCCGATGTGATGTCACAACAACTCAGCTCCTTAATTTAAACCAAACGTCTTTTCCACAGTTTAATTGACACGATTCAAAAGGAGAAATTTTCAGAAATGGAAAGTGAAAAGAATTTTTTTTTAACATTTGTTCTCCTTTATAAGAAAAATGCCACACGTACATGTCACAAACTCCAAAAACCTGAGTTTCATCAGAAAGGGACATTAAGCCTTTAAATAACTGAACCATTAGTTCTGGTTATACAAGGATTTCACAACAAAAACATGTTTGAGGATCAATAGTTAATCACATTTTTCAGCTTCCATCCAACTGTGATTCGTGGGAAAATTGTAAATCAGAGTAAACAACAGAAAAACAAAACAGAAAAGAAAAGGTTCACAAAGTCTTTACTTTCGCCCTTTGATGCCTATTGATTCAAATAAGCATCAAACTAATCCTGCTCCAAACTTACCTCAATTTAGCAACATTTGAAAGCAAAAGCATACGTGGCATTTGGGTTTTTTCATAGCTGGAAATAAATTCAGGCGTCATGGGGTTAAAATACTAACAAAAAAGCAAATTCTAATTGTACAGCTGAAGACAAAAAACGTCTTATCTAACGAAGAACTTCACACAGAATCCCATGACACCCCAAAGAGAAACATTCCTCACCTTTGACCTTGACATACAGATAGTCTGGGTTGACACAGAGGGCCAGGTTGCTGGGCAGTGTCCAAGGTGTGGTGGTCCAGGCGATCAAACTAACATCCTTATCCTCAACCAAGGGGAAGTTGACAATCACAGAAGGATCCTGAACGTCCTGGAGATGGGGGAAATTCACGTTGGGTCAGTTGTGTTTGTCATTTTCCACATTAGTCTGACATATCTCATACAACAGCGGTGACTGCTGGAAAGCACAAACCTTGTAGTTCTGATGGGACTCAAAGTTTGACAGGGGGGTGTTGCAGGCAGTGGAGAAAGGCATCACTTTGACTCCACGGTACACCATGCCCTTATCATAGAGCTGCTTGAACACCCACCTAAAAAGAAAAAGGGCCAACAGAGTGAATATTGGGAGTGTGCTGATTCTTTTCTAACACATCCACTGCAGGTGCAACGTATTGATGGATTTGGCTCCATTTGTATTGGAGACTATAGTTTCTGCTCACCACAGCAAACGGACAGGTTCAAAGAAGGTAGTAGAGCGCTCCATAAGTATATGCCATTTTGAAAGAGCAGGTTAACTTGACATGCCTGTGCAGTATAAAGAGCGATGGGGAGGGATAATTCCCCATGTTTGCAAGGTTTGGCCTTCCACATCTTAGATCACATGTGTCAAGTGGTTTGGCCTTCCACATCTTAGATGATAAAATCTTCCTGCTCATTTCCTGCTCCTTATCTAGTTTATGCTAGCTGCCTTATTTCCATCTCTTTGAGAAGAGCCTTTCCTTTTTATGACCTCTTTCCTCCAATTGCTTTATAATATGATGGAGCATGCATCATTGAAATGATACTTAATAGTTGCCACAAGAGTTCTAGCTACTAATACTAATAATGGATCTCAGCTTGTTTGTGTTTCCACAAAGTGCAATGCTGCTCAGACTCTTGAGCCTTTCAAACTACTTTGGGCTGATTACACATCCCTCAAAGCCCTGCACATGGTAAGTGGAAACTTGGCAGTGGCCACAATATTTATTGAAAGATATCTGGGTGGTTTATGATGCTCTGAATTCGCTCAGTACATCTGTTTTTGTCAGTAGCTTCCAGTCCTCATTCCTAATCTTGTTTGGAGGTAGGAGCCTTTAGGGGGCAGTAATGACACTTTTTTAAAATCCTGTTTATATGCGTATGGGATTTGTAATTCTCCAAGAGTAAAACTGGTTTGTAAACATTTCTTTTCAAAACTAGAATTTTCTGTCTTGAGGCACATCAAAACTAAAAGCCTTTCCTAGTCTTGCTTCTTGAGACTGAAAGTTCATGTTTTCAGCTCATCAATTAACAGAGGGTGATAAAGAGGTTTGTTTTCTTCATAAAATAATATTTAAAAGGGTGAATGCAAGATAAATCAAGCAGAAAGGTTGTGCTTGACTTCCTTCAGAAACACAGGAAGAGGTTACAGATTAATCAGACTTGAAATATTAATTTTATTGTAGTACTACTTTGATTCAATCCATTAGGTCTACTTGAAGTATGTGTGAAGTCTCTAGTGCTGCACATACCAGACGGTCTCCATGAACCATGGGTAAAGAGTTTTGTAGTCATTTTTGAAGTCAATCCATCTCCCCATTCGCTTTACTGAAGTCTGTGTACAAAAAAAGACGCATTCATCATTTGATGAATGAAGTTTAAGCAAACTTGGGAAATACTAACAGTGTTATTTTTGTTTTGTTTACTCACCTCCCATTCATGCGAGTATCTCATAACAATGTTTCGGCATTGCTTGTTGTACTCAGCGATCCCCATCTTTGCCACATCTTCTGGCCCTTTGATGCCCAGAGTTTTATCGATCTCATACTCCTACAGCCGCACGATTCATGCAACAAACAGGAAATGACATCATCCATCAGAAAGTGACACAACTGACAGTTAAATTAAGCATCCAAATACCTGCTAACAAGGGTTGCCTCAGATGTTAAGAAATTAAGACCTAAGAGTCTGTAGGATCCTAATAAGGCAATGAAGAACAGAATAAAATGCTAATTCAGACTTTCCTGTCCATACTGGCAAAGTATAAGAGAGCCTCAAACACTCCATCCTTCGAAACTATTATCAACGATATAGGAAATCCACTTTTTTTTAACCAGTCCATGCAAAATGTTTTGTTTTTTTTCATTCATTTATCTTCTTTCGTTTTGTCCCTTTCGGGGTCACGGGGTTGCTGGAGCCTATCCCAGCCACTTGTGGGTGAAGGCAGAGGACACCCTGGACAGGTCGCCAGTCTGTCACAGGGTCACAATCACACACTCACACCTATGGACAATTTAGAGTGACCAATTAACCTATGAAACATGTTTTTGGATGGTGGGAGGAAGCTGGAGACCCCGGAGAGAACCCACGCATGAACGGCTAGAACATGCAAACTCCACACAGAAAGGCCCCCATTGATGTTCTGTTTCAAGTCCCGCAGCCAGGACTTGAACCGGGGGCCTTCTTGCTGTGAGGCAAGAGCGCTAATCACCGTTCAGCCATGTAAAATGGGTGCGTCGTTATTTTTCTACACTTCTGTAGCATGTGTGTTAGCATTCTGTGACCACAGTTTCCAGGGAAATTCCTAATGTGTGATATTTGTTCACTATCTTAAATAAAATTGTGGGTTTAAAAGAAGCCAGGTCTGAGTAAGCTGACATAACTTTTATTTGTGGCTTTAAAACACGGTACAGCCAAGAAGATTTAAAGACCATAATCCATGAAAAATATATTTTTAAATATATATATAGGAAACTTACCACAGGTAGGCCATGACAGTCCCAGCCGAAGCGCCTCTCCACATAGAAGCCACTTTGATGAGCAAACCGAGTAACTATGTCTTTGATAGTTCCAGCCAGAATGTGACCATAGTGGGGTAAACCCGTGGCAAAGGGTGGGCCATCATAGAAGGTGTACCTGGTTGTAAAACGGAACCAATTGTGTATATTTTTTACTGTTGACTCCGATTTTTTTAGAAGTTATTACACCTATTTTCCCCCACCAGATTTAATTTGTGAAATGTGATCTTTATTTACGGAAAGAAACTGAAAGAATGGGTGTAAATAATTATAATTTTATGAGGAACATTATTAACCTGTATAGATTCCTAGTAAATAACAGTTATGTTTACCTGGGTCTGTTCTTAGACTGTTTAAGGCATTCCTGGAAACAGTCCTTTTTCTGCCAAAACTCCAATATCTTCTCTTCCTCAGAAGGAAAGTTGATGGATTCTGGAACTGGCTCAACCATGGCGTCTGTCCAGAAACAAAGTGCAAATCAGAAGCACAAGACACAAACCAATGTGTTTTATTTTACATTTAAAGCAATTCTTTGCTACTCACAAAATCTCATATTCGTGTTTAATCATCCTATATTAGTTAATAATATTAGCTTTCCAAATAAACTTTTTTTTTCCATCAACTGAAAAGTTGTATAATGTTATTCCTCATTATTTAAGTTGCACATACTTAATCCTCCGACAGTCACCTGTCAACTTTGGCAGTTCTTTCTAAAGAAACGCTGTCACTTCTTTTGGTTTCAGCTCTGAGGCAAAGCATCATAGCTATACGTTCCAACATTAAGAACAGAAATTTCGACTCGAATCGTTCATTCAACCACTTTTCTTTATAGCAGAACCCTCACAGGAGTGACACATCCTTCTTGTTGTTGGGTAGCATAGCAAGCTAGGTTAGGTTAACACTACCAGATCGTAGTTTATTCGCTCACAGGACAACAGAGCTTGAAGTGAAACTTGAGAAATGAGCGGCGGAAAGGCTCGCATACCGCAATGGATACGTGGAACAGCGAGGCCGCAATGGAACGTGTTTGCTATTAGTACCATTTGATTGTAGATACTCACATGTTCAGCACCCGGCAGCCAGGACGAAATGATGCAAGCCGGAGTCAGAGCGTAACAGGAAGTGACGCAAAGACGTAAACTGATAAATTGTTTCAAAATAAAGTTTGTTTCAAAAGAAATCATTGATGATTATGGCATCTAAATAATAACTACTTGTACCTGTATAATCAGACCTTTTAATTTTTTTCCTCTTTGTTTTTATAATGAGAGGAAATTGCATTTTTTGGAAATGTTTGTACATTTTCTATCACATTTGTGTTCTCTGCCTTGTGGATGCTTATCCATTTTCCTTTGAATTTTGTGAAAATGTTTCTGAAAAATTCAGTTGCATGAATGTTTTTTTTCTATAATCACAATTAACAACCCATGTGCTAAAACAACAAATCTACAACACATGCTTTTTCTAAGAAAGCTTCCTGCATTTTTCCTAAAACCTCAAAATGACCATTCAAATAAGAATGTGTTAACTTGATGCAGACTTTATTTAGGTTGTATTAAATGAATTGAAGTTTATATTTGTTTAATTATCAAATTATTTTTCGGTCCTCTAGAATAAAGTAGCTGATCTTTTTCGCCCATCACCACATGACAGTCTGGTTTGATCAACTCAAAATCTCCCTAGGATGCAGGTCCTCAACTGTTTATTTCACAATAGTAACCTAAAATGGATACATTTTAGGTTGGGGTCTAATTTTGATAGAGGAACATAGAGTGACATACAGAAGTGGAGGTAGGAGTACTCAGGTGGACTACATCCTATGTAGACGAGGTCATTTGAGAGAGGTTAATGACTGCAAAGTGGTGGTAGGAGAGAGTGTAGCCAGACAGCACCGCATGGTGGTGTGTAAGATGACTCTGGAGGTCAGGAAGAAGAAGAGAGGGAAAACAGAAAAGAAGACCAAGTGGTGGAAGCTACAGAATGAAGAAACTTGTGAGGAATTTAGGCAGAAGTTGAGGCAGGTCCTGGGTGGTCAGGATGAGCTTCCAGAGGACTGGGAAACTACAGCAGAGATTATCAGGGAAACAGGTAGGAAGGTGCTAGGTGTGTCATCTGGAAAGAGGAAAGACGGTAAAGAGACTTGGTGGTGGAATGAGGAAGTACAGGAATGCGTCCAGAGGAAGAGGTTGGCTAAAAGGAAGTGGGATGTAGAAAGGACTGAGGAAGGTAGACAGGAGTACAAGGAAGCGCAGCGTAAAGTGAAGTGAGAGGTGGCAAAGGCCAAACAGAAAGCTTACGATGAGCTATATGACAGGTTAGACACAAAGGAAGGAGAGAAGGACTTGTACAGGCTAGCCAGACAGAGAGACAGAGATGGGAAGGACGTGCAACAGATAAGGGTGATTAAGGACAGAGATGGAAAGGTGCTAACAACCCAAGAGAGTGTACAGAAAAGATGGAAGGAGTATTTTGAGGAGCTGATGAACGAGGAAAATGACAGGGAAAGAAGGGAGGAAGATGTGGTTGTTGTGGAGCAGGAAGTAGCAGAGATTGGAAAGGATGAGGTTAGGAAGGCTCTGAAAAGGATGAAGAGCGGAAAGGCCGTTGGTCCTGATGACGTACCTGTGGAGGTATGGAAGTGCCTAGGAGAGACAGCAGTGGAATTTCTAACAAGGTTGTTCAATAGGATTTTAGAGAGTGAGAAGATGCCTGAGGAATGGAGGAGAAGCGTTCTGGTCCCAATCTTTAAGAACAAGGGTGACACGCAGAACTGCAGCAACTATAGAGGAATAAAGTTGATGAGCCACACAATGAAGCTGTGGGAAAGAGTAGTGGAAGCCAGGCTTAGGAAGAAGGTGGAGATTTGTGAGCAGCAGTATGGTTTCATGGCCCGTAAGAGCACCACTGATGCCATTTTTGCTTTGAGAATGTTGATGGAAAAGTACAGAGAAGGTCAGAAGGAGCTGCATTGTGTGTTCGTAGATTTAGAGAAGGCGTATGACAGGGTGCCGAGGGAGGAGCTGTGGTACTGTATGAGGTCGTCTGGAGTGGCAGAGAAGTATGTCAGAGTAGTTCAGGACATGTATGAGAGAAGTATGACGGTGGTGAGATGTGCTGTAGGTCAGACAGAGGAGTTCAAGGTGGAGGTGGGACTACACCAAGGATCAGCTTTGAGTCCTTTTTTGTTTGCTATGCTGATGGACAGGCTGACAGACGAGGTAAGACAGGAATCTCCCTGGACAATGATGTTTGCGGATGACATTGTAATTTGCAGTGAGAGTAGAGAGCAGGTGGAGGAACAGCTAGAGAGGTGGAGGTTTGCTCTGGAAAGAAGAGGTATGAAGGTCAGTCGTAGTAAGACAGAATACATGTGTCTGAACGAGAGGGATCAAGGTAGAAGCGTTAGGTTACAGGGGACTGAGGTGAAGAAGGTGCAGGAGTTTAAGTACTTGGGGTCAACAGTTCAGTGTGATGGGGATTGTGGAAAAGAGGTGAAGAGGCGAGTGCAGGCAGGTTGGAGCGGTTGGAGGAAAGTGTCAGGAGTGTTGTGTGACAGAAGAGTGCCAGCAAGACTCAAAGGAAAGGTGTACAAGACAGTGGTGAGACCAGCTCTGCTCTATGGGTTAGAGACGGTAGCAGTGAGACAGAGACAAGAGGCTGAGATGGAGGTAGCGGAGATGAAGATGTTGAGGTTCTCCTTAGGAGTGACCAGGTTAGACAGGATAAGGAACGAGTACATCAGAGGGACGGCTCATGTTGCCTGTGTCAGCGACAAAGTCAGAGAAGCCAGACTGAGATGGTTTGGACATGTTCAGAGGAGGGATAGTGGATATATTGGTAGAAGGATGTTGGAGATGGAGCTGCCTGGCAGGAGGGCAAGAGGACGGCCAAAGAGGAGATACATGGATGTCTTAACAGAGGACATGAAGTTGGCTAATGTTAGGGTAGAAGATGTCCATGATAGAGTGAGGTGGAAAAGGATGATTCGCTGTGGCGACCCCTGATGGGAAAAGCCGAAAGAGAAAGAAGAAGAAGTAACCTAAAATGGATACAACATTAAACACTACATGTGCACGTAATCTCAAGAAAATTGTTCCTACACTTAGGCTACTTCAAACTGCAAATATAAAATAATTAAAAGAAACAACTCTCAATCCACAAATATAGAAGTACCCCCTAAAGTTTTTTAAAACCTTTTTTTTCATTAATCATTACATCTTCCTCTAATTTTAGTTTTCCAAAGTAAACATTGATTTTTCCTTTGCATATTTTTTCAAACTGGTTACTGGAGAGTCATGCAAATGCATTTTTGTGTGCATTAATGCAATGCCAAGTCTAACGTTCTACCTTGGCTTGTGTATGAACCTTTTTCACTTAATTTTTGCATAATTAAAACAATTGTATTCATCCCTCATGCTTACAGTTGAGTAGTCCACTTTTGAACTTGGTCTTGGATTAATGCAGCTAATTTGTATAGCTGTATTCAAATTTGGATTAGTGATAGTTTTTAAATCGCTGCATTGGCTCCCTGTGCGTTTCAGGATTGATTTTAAAGTTCTTTTAATGGTTTATAAATGTTTTTATGGTCTTGGGTCTTCTTAGTTAAATTATAGTCTTTTTAAATATGAGCCCTCGCGGACCCTGAGGTCCTCCGGTGCTGGCTTCTTAGTTGTTCCGAAGGTGAGGACCAAAACCTATGGTGAGGCTTCGTTCTGCTACTACGGTCCTCGCCTGTGGAACAGCCTGCCGGAGAACCTCAGGGCCACAGAGACTGTAGAGGTTTTCAAGAAGAGGCTCAAGACCCACCTTTTTAATGTAGCTTTTAGTTGATTTTAACTGATAATTTATTCTATTAGTTTTAGTATTGGCTATTTTATGTATTTATTTTCATTTTATGTATCTTATTCTCAATTTAAGGTTTTTTATATACATCTTATGTCTTTAATTTTAATATCTTATGATTTTAGCCCCAGTGTTTCTTGTGGGGATCTTCTCCTCCAGGGCTTGCAGGCTTGGTCGGTGGTTGTTGCTGCAGTTGTCGCCCTTGCTGGAGCAGCTGGGGTCTAATTTTGCAGCTTCGAGGCTGTGAAGTGGACCCCAGTGTTGTCCCAGTCTGGGTGGGCGCTGTGGCGAAGCTCCAATGGCTGGGCCGGCTCCTAGTATGAAAGGATTCCCAAATACTGTTTCCTCACAGCAGAGCCAAGCCATACTTGTTTGTTTGCTTATTTAATGTTACAGTCATTATTCTTTGTACGTGGGGGTCATGTGCTTTAACAGAGGGGAGTGGGAAGGGTGGGTTGGGTTTTTACTTTAATATTGTGTGTTTTCTGTTTTTAATGTTAAAGCACTTCGAGATGCACAAAATGCAGGAGAAGCGCTATTTTGTAAATAAAGTTTGATTTGATTTAGTGTTAATGCATAAACCAAGTGTGAAGTGTTGCAGTACAGTGCTGGGAACTTCATTTAAGCAGCTAAACATCTCCTAGAGGTATATTATGCAAGTTTACAGGTTTTACCAAAATATATTTTACCATAACTTTAGAAAACAGGATTAGTTTAAGAAGTCACTGAACACTAATATTGGACATGATCAATACACCTTCATTACCTGTTTGATTCTGTAGAGGTTGTAGTTCTTTAAACTTAACATCAAAATTTAATTGGCATTGAGTCATATGCACAAGTTACAAAAAGCAACAAAGAAGCTGTTTTCTGAAAGCATTGCTTTATTTTGCTCATGGAAACATGACACAGAAAGCTAAGCGTCGAGAAACGGGAAAGTGGCTTATTTCTGCTGGGCTGCTTTCCTTGCTGCCTTCATGCCTTTCTTGTTGTGTTTCTTAGCAAAACGCATATTCCTCAGAAACTTGGGGTCCACCTGCAACACACAAAAACATTGATTTAGTTTGACCCCAGGCAACATTCATGAAGGAGAGGCCTAGAAAGTACATTAGCTTAATATATGCACATATACGCAGCACAGGTTTTTTCATAGGTGTGTCAGTCAAATATTCAAGTTTTACTGAAGTAGACAAAGTGCCCACGTCTAAACTAGGGACGTAAGTGAAGCGAATCACTGCATCCCTACTGCATACGTTTGGATATGTTTATGTTAAAAGTATCAAACACAAGTGTTGTGCTAAATTTACCGTAGTATATTTAAAATTGTTACATTAAATTACACCAGTGCGAGCCAACTGAAACAACTACATTGTTACTTGCTTATCAGCAAATACCAAAAAGATTTTGAATTTTTTTAAAACATTTTCTTGTTCATTTTTAATACACAACCGAAACAAAACCGTGACCAAAAAAAAAAAGGTTTGAACCAAATCAAACTAAGCTAATTATTGCATCCGTACTAAAAACAGCATTGTGGAAAGGGAGCATGATTGGAGCTCTTAGCTTTCTTTCACAACGATAAAAAGGTTGGTGAGAAATCCCAAAGTAGTTTGAGCGCAATTCACAAAGAATATTGGCTGTTTATACCATTTCTCTCTGTTTTTCTTTCTCACATTGAAAACATGACAAACTGTTTGCTTGAGAGTTGAAATGTTCATCCCTTACATCAGATGCATTACAAAACTATTTGTAAATGAAATCCTCAGCAGCCCGTTGAGGCACACGGACGTCTCCAGATATGGATTAACATCTTTATGTATACAAGTCTGTTTTTATGGAGTATTTCAGGGCACAGTTGAATGTGATGTTTTAACAGCATAAAACAAATAAAAAATACGTTGCCTAAGAAAAACAAAAAAGTCAAAAACGGCATGGAAGTAACTGGAATTATATTGAGTCAACAATTCAAACTAACAGTTATGGCCTAATTTTACATTTTGTAGGGTTGGGGCTTTTATTTTGAATTTAATCCGTAAGTAATAGTTATGATTATACTTTTTTTTATTAATTAATATATAGTAGGTTGCAAAGCAGTGCTTATTTGTTCATTCCATTCATGGATCAGCACAGTGAAGTAATACCACTGTTTCCTTTTGCTCTTCCTTTCCAAGTGTTATTCCAACAGTTTAGGAAAATTGCTGCCCATCCTTGTGTCCAAATTGTTTAGACTCTTGTTTGCTTCACTTAAAAATGGTGGCACTGTTATTCAAACATTTTATATTAGGTAGCTTAAAAAGTTCAGCTTTGATTTGAAAAGCAGCCTGATAAAGCTACTTGAATGAGTGGATAAAAATATTCAAAAAGAGAAGACGATGTGTCTGGATGCCAAGAGTCAACGTTGGATGAATATTGATCGTCATCTACGAATTTAATTCATTAACTTCTATTGCATTATTCAAGCATACTACCCAGAGAAAAGAATGTAAAAAGCTTCAGCACACTAACAGAGGATGCATCAGCCAAAGTTTAATAAGCTCTAAAACCAAAATGGTATTTTACAAAATGCTTGACTTATAAATTCTTTATGCTCGAGACAACTCAACTATGGCTCAAACAAGCAATTTAGCTTATCAATTCAACATATTAAACACTAAATCAATACAATTGAGATAAACTATCATTTTATTCTAAATAAAGGTTATTCAAACGTATTTACGTGTGAAGTAGCACAAAAAGTAATGGTAATTCGTCTTGGCCACATGTATTACGTGCAGCAAAGATGCACATTGCTGCATTGCATACATGCATTTTAAGTGTGTCTAAAGCTCAATGTTGTTGGTCGCATAGGTGCGTGACAGTTGCAAAGTCCCATTAGCTGTCACGCACCAAATGTATAGAAAATTAAGTATGAACAGTCATTTTCTTAAATGAACAACCAGAATAGAGCACAGCAAAATTTATTCTTCATATGCCTTTATAGATTATCATATTCTTGCATCAACTCTCGAAACTTTGTTGGGAATTAAGAGAAAAGGCTGCAACTCAAAATGTTTCCAAATGACTTACAACACATAATTCAGAAAGATAGAAGAAAAGAAAAAAGGAATTAAAAAAGAAGAGAAAGAAAAAACTTCCATATATATACCTCACAACTCTGCGTGGTTTCCTTACAGAAATTTGTCCACAAAAAAGTAACAATCTCTGATTGTTTTTAGCATCATCGACAACAGAACTTGCTTCGTTCTGTGCACATTTATAACAAAGTTACTGGGACGATACTTACCCCTTTTAGGGACTCATAACGCTGAGACCTGGGCTTCTTGATGCCGTTTCTATGGGCTTTGCGGGCTGTCAAATAAAACAAAAAACACAAATTAAGCAGTCTGGCAGCGTCACGCCTGTTCCACCGCCCATTGGTGGAAGAATCCAGCTTCCATTTCTGACATCAAACGCTGAATAAACATTTACTTACACTGGTTGTGAGTTGTGTGGTTCTTCGACTTTGCCATATCGACGTTTAAGAATCTGCAACAGGCAAAACATCAAACCAAAATCTTCATCATGTATGCTAACAAGCTTCAGAGCTACGGTTAAACTGTACGTTAAGACACGGCGCTTTATTAAATTTAACAAAATCCAATCTGATAGGCTTTTCCAAGCAGTCAAACACTTAACACATTTAATCATACAATATGTTCATTTGGAAATGCTTTAGGAAAATAAGCAACAACTGCTTCCGCAGTTAAATTCCACCACAGACTCTTAGCTAGCACTTTCTAGGGCTTATTTTGCTTTCCATTTGGGTCTTTTTTAAGACATACAGCAATAAATCGGTGGTTAATAAAGAGTTTAATCAAAACAAAAGTCTGCTTGTGTACCAGGGAGAACAAGAAAAGCAGATGGATAAGGATTTTGGAGAATCCACCGAAGTAAAATTAGTAATACCTGTCACACGTACAGACGACAACCGGAAGAGAAAGAGCAACTTCCTGCGCCGAGTGTAAAAGAAAGGGGAGGGTCATCGAGTAAAAAGAATCGTGTTATAGGCACTGCCCCCTTTGGTGCTTTCCGGTAAGACAATCGCGATTCACCACAAGGTGCCCCTCTCAGCTTAGAAATGTTGATGTTTCTGATTTTTGCTTCAGAAATAGAAAAGTTTTCATGTTTCTTTTTATCCATATGCTTCATTTAACTATGAAAACGTTTTACTTTTTTCTGTCAGAGCTTCAGAATAGTGTTTGTACAACTAGATGGTGACACAGAAGTATTTTATTAATGATAGTCTATTTTTTGTGTGGTAAAAATGTAAATGTCGACACATTTCTCAGGAATAAAGACACAAACAGAAAAACTGGAAATTTGATCATCAATTATGCTGTTTTATTTGGATTTGATTGATGTGACCAGTTGAACGAAAGGTCACTTTACCGCACCACCTCTTCCCCTACATTCTCCTGGCTCCCTCTGCCATTTCATATTAGACCCCTACCTTTTTTTATTTATTTTACTGATTATTGTTCCACTGGAGGACATAAAAGTGAAGTTACAATCAGTTTAGTTACCAGTCCCAGTAAGCTCCAGAATGATCACATTTTTTTATTTGTTTTTTGAATTGTCTATGGTTTCAGCCTGTTGATAACCGCAGCTTGGAACAGGACGATTATCTGTGCCCTGTGAGAAAAAAACAAACAAACAAACAAACAAGAAAACATCATGCCGGATTCCTGCACCCAATAATAAGCATCCAAGAACACACAATGATTATACAGACCAGCAGATCTGACTTCCAGGAGCTTATTCTGATTCATCTTAACTCAGTGGTTGAACCTTGACTGAACCATGCAGCCCAAACAGGAGACCCTTGTGCGATCCAAACATTCTGTTTACTCCCCTTGTCCAATGGGGCAAAAATTACCCATCCACCAAAGCCCCAACACAAAGCAAGTTCACTTAATTTTACATCTAAAATGTATGGTGCATGATGAAACATCGTGTTACTTATGACTTCTCCTCAAGTTAATTCTTTTTTGCATATTGTGTTACCCAAAACAAAAAGATGATCATCAATGAATATTATTATACAAATTGTTTCAACACAAACCAGCTGTCAAAACCATTCTTTATTAAACTGTAAATTTGTAGTATTTTTATTATATAAATGTTAAGTTAATACTTTTGAATTCATTAAATTTAAAAAAACAAAAACACACGCCAACAATCTGGAACTCCTTTGTATTCTATTCATTCTTTTATATTTCTTAGAAAGTGAACGACAAAAGCGTTTTTTTCTTAACACAGCAAAACAACAATTTATCGCTTTGACGGTAAAAATCTTCAACAGCAACTATTTAGCCCATGTTCGTGGAAAAGTGAGAATACA
Organism: Oryzias latipes; assembly: GCF_053564925.1. Lineage (NCBI taxonomy): Eukaryota > Metazoa > Chordata > Actinopteri > Beloniformes > Adrianichthyidae > Oryzias > Oryzias latipes. The sequence continues at coordinate 11,566,684 of NC_136241.1, forward strand.
AATGTGTTTCTCACATTTGCTGCACACAGCTTTCGTCCTGCGGTCCTTCCTTCTGGGGCTGAACTGACACCTTGTCTTTTGATTGACTCACCTACAGCCTCGAGTGGATCTGGTGTTTGTGTATAGGTGTGTGTATCTGTAAAGGTGTGTGTATCTGTGAATTAGAAAGAGTTTTAGCCTTTCAACCTTTTGTTGTGTTCAAATCCTTGACAATAAAATAAGAACTGGACTTACCTCCCCCTCCCCCCTGGCCTTCCAAATAGGAAGTACCCGCTGGTCCCAAAAAGCCAAAATCCCATAGACTTCTATAAAGAAATAAATTGCAATTACATTATGTCATCTTATTAGTTAGAATAACCAGTCTTGCTCTTCTACCTTTTATTACATGTTCTTGCTAATCCTAATTTTTTCATGTTTTTGCTGTAGCACAAGTTGTTTAGGTTAAAAACTGACCAATCAGATGCCTCAATAAAAGTAGGTGGCTTTGCGTCGAACCTCCGAAACGTTTGATTGACAGATTATTCCAGTGGAAGGGGTGTGGCCTTCTACCATGCTCACTCCTGATTGGAGAGAGTGGTTGCCATAGAAATGTAGACGGACCAATCATGTAGTACTTAGGGCGTCTGGTTCCAACATGGCGAAGGACGTGCTATGGAAATTGGCGACTGAATTGACTTCATTTGGTTTGGAAATTGAAGCAAGGCATTTTCTACGGGTGACGTCACACACGATCCGTCTAGTTATATATTATACAGCCAAAGATTCAAATGCTTTTTTAATTACAGGTCAAAAAAAGACCTATAATCTTTGTACCCTAGTGGTGTACGGCCCACAAGAAAACATAAACAAAACAACAAAATCACTTTTTCTACTTGTGTTCAAAAAAGGAAGTCAGGTGTCACCACCCAAGCCAACTAAGACTGTCAGCAAAATCAACACAGCCCTCAACTCAATTCACTCATTTAATAAGAATGACACAAACCTATGTCTGTGTTTGATCCATCACAGCAAAACTAAGAAACCAAAAGACACCACTGATATGGACTCAAAAAACCATTATTTTAGTTACAAAACATGTGACGAGTCGTATTGAGTACATGTTATCTATGTACCGATAAATGGTAATTTTGAGTTTATCTGAGATGTTTAACATTGTTTAATGAATCGTTTTTAAGATTATTAACCCAATAAACCTAGTCACTGATATGAATTAAAAAAAGAAATTAATGAGTTGATTCCATTTCCTTAAACAACCTGACCTTTCAAGTTAGCCCAAAGCCTGGGAAAGCAAAAACTTGTGAAACAAAAACTGAAAAAGTCAAAGAAGAAGCTGTCCGTCAACAAAGGAAGTCAAAAGTTCACAAATATGTCTGAAGAAGTGTTTGGAAAGACCTTAAAACAACTAAAATGAGAAAGAACCATGTCTAAAAATGCTATCATGAAACAAACCAATTTCGCGGCCTGAGGAGCCCAAAGTATGAAGGAAAATTAACTCAAAGGTTATGTCTTAATTCCCTCCCTACTGACTAACCACTAAAAAACTATACACTGCAGGACTGCCTATGGCCCTGGATATTAAAACAAATCAGACTCATTACTTTTTTTTCTTTGTAACAGGAAATATGACATCACCAATTTCACAAGGAAAATGTTAACAAATAGGAGCATTTTACAAACCCGCCGTGTTCTGAAGATTTTCTGTTTTTTCTCAGAGATTTCTAGGAAATTTCTAGGGCACTCGATTTTGGAATTGTGATTCAGACGGCTCTTTAAAATGGCGGATGCACAACATAGTGCACTATATAGTAGTATATAGTAGTATAGTAGTACAGGAAATCAGACACAACCAAAAGGATTTCACACTGCTTACAGATGAAACAAGTAGGGTTTGTGAAGCAGTTGATGAATACAGAGCTGGGCTTCTTGCAAAGTTGGAGGTTAGCACTCAAGATACTTCTTCAGTATCTAAGTGGATCTTAGCCCAGAGTTGGAGAAACCGAAGAACTTGACACTGATGTTGCAGCAGCTATAGAAAAAGCCATAATATTTCAAGTACGAAAAGGATAGGTTAAGGTATATTTTTTTACAGCTAAGCATGATATTTAGTTTTTATCTAGAAGACAGCTCAAGCCAAAACTTGCATAAAATTGCAAAAAAGAAAATAATTCAGATTTATTCCTAAATAATATCTTCAGGTTGCAAGCTCCAAGTCATCCAAGTTTTATCTTAACTTATAGCTCTTGGTCATGATCATGTCAAGATTTTGCCTTGTTGTACATTTTGACAAGAACATAAAAAAGATTTGGTCTATTTTATGACGGTTGTCATATTTTTGAGTATGTTATATGCACAATAAAATTTAGATATCATCATTTTTTTCCAAAAAGAAGAATTAACCCTATAAAAGGTTAGTGAATATTTTCATTTAGTCTGGAATAGGAGTTTTAAGAACATAAAACCACAAAGTAAAATGAAGTAACTGCATTATTTATGGTATAAAATGATTTTACTTGATCAAAGTCCAGATGAAACAGGATTTATAATATTTGTGATTTTCCAGGGTTAAACCTGCTAAAAGCATGATGGGGGATTGCAAAGCATCCAGCATTTCAAGAAGAGATTAGTGTGCCGTTGCCCCTCCCCTCTGCTGAAATGGATGTGAATGAACGCAGAGGCGTGTGATTGAGCTTACTTTTTTTTTATCAATTGCTAACACACACAAGCCCGCGCACAAACATATCCACGTGCACATCTGACAGCACTAAAAGCAGTCAGGGATTTTTCTATCTAGTATATCTTCCTTTTCCTTTCTTTGCTGATGCTGGGTAAACCCCTACTCAAGCAGAAGAAATCGTGCTGCAGCATCCTATATTTAGACTCCCGCTGCATATGAGCCTCTCCAGTCTTTTCTGCAGCACTTAGCTCCATGCAGTCAATTGCAAATTGTGATGCATGTTTTCACAGTGTAATGTCCTTGATGTGACAGTTTTCACAGGAGTTCTAGATAGACGTTTTTCTGTTTAGTTTGAATTGCTCATTGATGCAAATACGTGTAAGTAAATGGTTTTGTCTGTTCTCTTTTTGTCCTTAGCATCTCCACAATGTTCTTTGCAAAAAAGTTCATTTCTTGCTTAATTGCTTGGGCAAATGTATATCTGGTTTGTACAAGTCAGACTTATTTTTTCATCTTTTAATGTCTAATTCTCTTCTGGTTTCACGGTTGTCGGTGGAGATCAACAGGTCAACCCTCAGCAGTCACTGAACCCACAGCTGAGTTTGCCATCACATCCACTGTTTACAAAGACGCAGGAATGAAACCGCCCCCTCATTAGCATTGTTTTCATTCAAAATTGAACATAAAGGTTTCAAAACGTTTTTTGGCTTTGAAATTTTGATATCAAATAAACGTAACAATAATTGTGACATGTATTTGTGAAACCCCTTGGAATGAATCCTTGGAATTTTCTATATAGTTTATTTGAGCTTTGCCTGTTTTTTTTTAGACATTTTCACGCAGTTTTGACGTTTTCTTCGCTTTGTTTGAGGATTTATACTTTTTTATTTTGTCTCCATATTTTATATTTTGTTGTACAATATAAAAACTGTTTGATCTCAATTTTTTGCAGCCACAAAAATGAAGAAATATACCATTGGAAATTGTTTTTTTGGGAAAGTTTTACATTCATAGAGAAATTATTGTGTATTATAATAAAAACGTATCTGTAAAATAGAAGCTGAGGTAGTACTCAAAAAATGGAAATCATCACTGTCTCAAAACAGCTTAAAGATAAATTATTGGGCAATTTGTAAAGTAGACAAAAAAGATCAATCAGATCCCGAACTACTATGTTCACACCGGGCTTGTGACAAGCGTTCATGAACAGGCTTAAAGCATGTTATTGGTTTTCACACCAAACGAGCAGGGTGTGACGTCTTCTTCTTTCTTTTCTACTAGCACATTTACACCACCTGCAGTTGAAAGAGGCTTGGTGCGAATAGTCAAATCTTGTGAATTTTGCTCCACGTTTATTTTTTTAACAGCTCTATTCCGATGTACGAACAACTTAGCTTCATATAATTCCAGCCAAACACAAACCGCAATTATCAATTGCTTCCCCATCATCAATTTTTTTGGTCCTTCTGTCAGTTAAGAGGGACACCATCCGATATCACCACAGACCTAATATAAATATTAGGTCACTACCAAATCCGAGGCCCTGATTGGGCAAAGTGCAACCCGAAAATGGACTTAAGAACTTGAAAGTTGTGAAGCCCGAAATACATGTTTTTTAGCATTTACATGGACTTTTTAAAAATGATGGCTTTGCCAAGGTCATTGTGAAATACTCTAAGGGTTAAGGTATCACAAAGTTCATCCTAACTCCTGAGAGAATTTTAAAATGTCGCCCAGCACGATCATGTCAACTCTGTCAGAGTCAGAAGGCTGAGGTGAGATCAGGGATGTCCATGCAGTCCAGAATTAAATGTGCAGTCAACAGAAAAACTTTACTGCACAAAGAGGAATAATAAAAGGAAAGGGAAGAAAGCTTTTCCACATCTCTATTGCTCTATTTGTGATGAATTAGTAGAATGTGTTCTGTTTAAGTCATCTTTATTGAGGTAAATTTTGCATAAATTGAGAAGTTCTTTGCTTTCTTGATAGAGTGAGATTCTTAGATTTGATTTGAAATAAAAAAATGAGGTTTTAATGAGGAAGTTGCTTCTGTTCTGCAGACCTTTGCAGATAACCTGGTCTCTAATGAACTCATTACTCTCCTTTAAACCCTTGTGTTTGTTAATTTGTACTTTTTTGATGAGTGAGCACTTGCTTCTCTGAGTTCTCTTACACTTCAGACTGCTGTTGCCAATATTCAAGCTTTTTACTCAGACTCTCCATCACCATGAAACCAGGTGCATCTGTATTCACGGAGCAGCAGGGAAGACTTACCTCAAAAGATCCGTCCAGTCAAATGGTAATCTTTGCTACTCACCGAACACAGTTCCAGTTTGAGTCTCAAAAAAAGTAAAATTGTTTGGAATTTTCTTAATTTCTGTGGCATTACTCAATAAAGGTTTTGCAGTAATGAGAAAAAAATGTTTTTTTTTTTAACTTCTCTTGTACAAATCTCTAAACGAGACTTAAACCTTTGCATTTCAAAATATCTGCACACACACACTTCAAAACACCAACTTTTTGCAGAGCATGAGGGTTTTGCAGCCCATCTAAATGATAGTCTCTTCTAATTTTATCTCCTCCAAGATATTTTAGAGCCTAACATGTTTTATCATCATATATTTGAGCATTCTAATGGGTTTTAGTAACATCAATGCCTTTTAAAATATAATACTTTCGCTATTTATGGTTTTCTTTATTACACTAAAGCATAAATCAGCCTCTGTAACTCTTGTGCTATCCTAGTCACGTCAACATTGGGAGTTGGGTCATCTAGACCCACTAGACAGTGCTCTGAACCTTTGTTTTCAATGATTTGTGATCATCACTGGTGTCCATGGATTACATGAAATCTTTCCACCTTTATTCACCTTTGTCATGGTAGGGAGAACACGTCAATGTAATCGTGGGGTCATCTAAGATAGCACAAGGGTTGAGTTATTGCATGATAAGATGCTAAAAATTACCTATAGAATTTATGCCAAGAAAGAGAAAATAATGCTATAATACATTAAAAAATGGAATTATCAATAATTAAAAATAAATTTGGTCAAAAAGTCTCAACATTTATTACAATTATAACAAGACAAGAAACTTGATGAAAATGTATAATTGAACCCTGGAGAACCCAAAAGCCATTTTTTCCTGAGCTTTGAAAGATAGTGTGACTTTTTTTTAAATTCAATTAGGGTAGCAACAATGAATAATGACCAAAATATTAAAACTAAACTAAACTAAACTAAACTAAACTAAACTAAACTACAATAAACTACAATAAACTAAAATAAAATGTTTAAAAACTGTGGCCAGATTTCACCCCATGGGTTTTCTAGGGTTAATAAGTGAACTACATTTTAGGCCAAATCATTTATCTTTAATGGATTAATGACAAAAAAGTATTCACAAAACAACAAATGCAATTATAAAAGTTAGTTAAAAAACAAGTCAAGGTATCATTTTTAGTCATATTTACTCAACTGCAAACGCCTGATGTGGGCAGTTTTGTGCTCCAACTGGGGGGCTGAAGAGCACACACCCCCAGAGTCAGATCTGAGTATCAATTTTTAAGGTAAACAGTTTTCAACTCTTGAAAGGGTCCCGTTTTGTGTCTGTAGTGATGACGTCGAGGCAGCCAGAAACAGCTTTGCAAGTTGTCTGACAAAAAAACAATCTATTTTGAGCAGAAAAAGAGCAAAATCAACACTGAAATGCCATGTTGCCTCTGTGTGTATAGTGTGAAACTCAAAACAATGAAAATGGTCTGAATTGTTGGGAAACAGATCTTAGAAGGAAATATATCAACTAGTTTCATTTTTTCTGTTACTTCTCTCTTTCCTTTTTAAGCTTACGTCTCATTCAGCCACCCACACTGACTGTTCTTTACCTGAAATTGCTTTTCTTTTGCTTCCTTTCCATTTCATGAAAATTCTCCTTTGAACTCCTCTACCTCTTTTGCAATGTTTCATACACATTTTCATTTCCCTTTAATCTGTAAGAGGAAGTGCGCTGTTCGAGCTTCATGAGGTCAGGGCAACACCAGCACACACTAGAAGCAACTTAATTAAACCTTTGGATTTGGTGGATTATTCTAAAATGAGCAAGGGGGGGGATAGAGAAGTTGCTCATAAAAATCCAAATAAAACAAAATATCCTGACTATGAATATTCAATTACACATAGTAGTTAATTAGCCTCATGATTAATATTTCAGTTGCTTTTAACATTACAACCAAATTTTACTCATCATTGTCTATGAAATTGCGCAAATTTGATATGTACCCAAATTTACCCAATGGAAACACAACAATTTTGAAAAAAAGCATTAATCAAAATTTTTTAAAATATATATTAAAATTGAGATTTTTTCATTCATTCTAAACCGTTTTGTCTCTTTCAGGGGTCACGGTGCTGTCGGAGCCCATCCCGGTCACTCGTGGGCGAAGGCAAGGGACATCCTGTCAGGGGCAAAATTGAGATATTCCACAAAATACAAGGAAACACTTTTTTTTCAAATAAAAGGAGTCACGTGACCACAGGGAGCCAGTTCGTAGATAGCGTTGGCAAAGCGCCTCTTTGCAAGAACTGGCTGCCTTTGTCACTGCGCAGCGGGCGCCACAAGAGTTCCCACAGCATCACATAGCTTGTCATGCAGAATTGTTGGATCTATAGATACCCTGTAAAATCACCAACCACGATTTCCCAAAATCACTTCATCCGTAGCCGCTCCCATGTGTGAGGAGCCTGCTACTCCACGGCCAGAATAAGACGCCAACGTCTGCTTTGATGGATGATGATGAGCACAAGTGCCGTGGCAGAAATTTAAAGGTGTCTGCTGTAAATCACAGTAATGCTCACATTTTTTAAAAACTTATCGCGTTAGTTGATTTCTGTTCATTTGCATAATTATGATTTAATGGAAACAGTGTAATTGCAAAATTGTGACTTTTCTGCATTTCTAGAATCTTGATAAAGTTTTGTGCATATGTGCAATAGAAACGCAACTAGTGTCAGAACAACACATGATATTATGACAAGTTTCATCACTTCTACATATCATAGTGGATTGTTCATAAATTGTGGAACTAAAGATTTCTAGGCAACTTAGTTAACAGTCAACTGAATAGGTGAATTCCTATATTTTTTCCATGATAAACAGAAGTATACTAACACTCAAAAGCAAAACATCTGAGCATGTTTACTAAATTAAAAGCATAAAAATAATCTAAAAAAAAAGTAATAAAACGTAACAGGACGTATAAAAAAATCACGGTCTACATTCAAAAGTGATAACTGAAACATGATGCAAACCATGAAACCAAAAAACCTACGATGTTTTTTGACTGAAAAGGACAAACATGGTTTAATTGTAGGATAAATATTAAACTACAAAAAAACAATGCAGATACACAAAAATGTGAATTTAATGCAACTAAACAAAAATCCTATATCTTGTAAATCTTTGAAAAAGGCTAGAAACACTGCTCTTTAGAGCTGGCAGCTGATAAGTTTGAACACTGCAAATATAGAGCCGGTTTAAACATTTGCAAACTTTTAACTTTGAAGCGTGGATTTTCACAGGTGTGTGATCTTTACATTTTTTGTTTATATTTCAGAAACTAATTCTGTAATTAGAAACAAAATAACGGTTTCAGACTTTTTAATGTTCAGCTACTGTGGGTTTTTTTCTCAAGAAGAAGAATTAGATAATGCATTATCAAACTAGGTGTGATTATTGTAGCAAACTTGAAGCTTTTGCGAACAGATTGGTTTCTGAAGAAAACCTGGACATTCACCTATTTCTCAAGAACAGCTTCTCAGAAGGAGGAAGTTGCTTCATTGTGGCCCAGTTTGAGTAAACACCTCCTGTACTCAGTACATGTGATGACCGTCCTCCTGCTTGGTTCAAATGTAGAAGGAACTTAGTCACAGGAAGTCCGTACTGTTGATGAACTTCTTCGTCTTTCTGAATTTGGTGTTGAAGATGTGTAAAATAGTCTGTTTGTGTAACCAGAATCCTCAAGCCTCATCTGCTTTGGGCACCAACTACAACAAGTTAGCAGTTCACAATAAGTTCTGCATTTCTGATCAGAGTTGGAGATGCAAACTTCAAAGAATAAATGCAGAGAAGCCATATTGATAAAAAATGATTATATGGGCATGGCATTTCTGAAGATGGTGACAAAAACCGTTGTCATTTTTAAAATATTACTATTGTCCTGTCATTACCACACTGGGGGTTTTACAAATTCACAGTAGAAATTATGTTAATTTATTTCTCTAAGCATTAGTGTTTTTCTTTCCCCCAAAATGATTCAAACCTCCTCAGTTAGAATATGAAAGCGAGCTAATAAACACTGATGACTTTGTTATGTTTATTGCCTGGTTATGGCTCATAAGCATGACAACACTTAAAGGACAGCTCACTGACAGCCCAGGATAAAGGTAACTTGGTAATTGTTCTTTTGATTTTGAAAAAGGAGACATCTCAGAGGAGTGCTTGTTCTGCAGCATCATCTCATCAGTGTCAGGCGATCAGGCGGTTCTTCATTACTGGAAACACATTTTGAGGCTTTTAAATGTTATCTTGATTTTCTATTGAATAGCAGTCGGCGGCTGATATTCAGAATTGTTGGGTGGCCCTGCTTCTTAAACCTCCCCAAACAAATCCAACAAAATTAGCATCCTGGAGCATCAAACATTATTTAGATTTTTGTGTTGGCTGTCTCCTTATCAAAGAAGAAGGAAATCCGTCTGAGCTGAAAGTAACTCACTCAACTACAGTGAGGAGTCTTCTTATTATAGATGTCACTGCTTAATGCTAAAGGACTCTCAGGGCTCCTATGATTGCAGAGGAGGACACAGATGCAGAATGTGCAGAGAAAAGGTCGATAGATGTGGTAGAGAAAGAAAACACCATTCAATCTGAGCAAATGAAATGACGGGTGGTACAGAGCTGACATGAAGAACAAAGGGAGTGGCAAGTGAGTGAAAAGAAAAACTTCTCTTAAACAAATATAAATACCAATATGCTTTTTAAAAATTAGTAATATAAAGTTGTAGAAACTGCGTTTAATATATGTCATATAATTTGAGCCGGGCACAAACCACAATTATTCATTTCTTCTCCATCATCAATTTTCAAACGGTACTTCCGTGAGTTGAAAGGGACACCATCCATTGACATAATAAATGTCACTACCAAATCTTAGTGCCTGACTGGTCAGAATTTAACCAGGTTTAACGTTTAAAGTCCCCTTATGATCATTTTTTTAAAATAAAAACATTCCCAGTGCTGTTTTATTTATGAATGTGATGTTTCTTAACCAAAATCCCACAACCTAAATTTCTTTAAAAGCCATATTTCATGTTTGTCTTCTTGTTCATCATCAGAAAAATACCCCAAGAACATGTGTTAAAAACACCAAAAATACAACTGGTATTGAAGTGGGTCTTTAACTTTTAATACCGGAGCTTTAACTCCAGTGTTTACATTCTTTTGACTCTTCGAATGTTTACGCAATTAATTTAATTCTAGTGGATTCTTTCTTTGAGAAAAGCAGCCTTGTGCTGATGGGCAATACTTACAGTAATGAAGTGTTAATGCAATCAGTGTCAATCAGCTGATTCTGTCACAGAGAAAACGGCTTTGAGCCATTATACAACAATTTACATTGTTGGAAGACTGAAATAAAAAGGTGCGTCAGAATCCGCTGATTCACATTGATCCTGTAGAGTTATGGTTTGTTAAAGAGTGTGAGTTATTTAGACGTCACCAGCGACATCTCCAATGTTAAAGGTCGACCAATGACTCTCACATTTTCATGAGCATCTTCAATATCTTGGCTTTCTTTAGCGCTGATTTCTTTGAGCTCTACCTCACATCAGCTTTCGCATCATCTTTCTTTAAATATTGTTGGGTTTGATCAAAAGGTTCCAGAAAACTATAAAAGGATTCCTTTCTCTCACACATCTCATTTACACAAAGCTGATGAGTCAAGACGAAAGTAAAACCAAGCACTAATAGTTTTTGAATATTCTTTTGTGTTCTTCCCTAGCTACTACCATTTAAGCAGACACATCAACAATTCCTCAGTCATTGTATTTTAACTCTTCCAAAATATAACCTATTTGCACTGTCAACACAATCTCTCCAATTCAACTTTCGCAAAGGAAAATCTGGGGGGGAAAATTTGTTACAGTTCTTAACAACTCTGATTCATCAACGTACACTTCAAACTAGATCAAACAAGTTTTCTATCAATTAAACAAATTTCTTTCCTAATAAATTCCTCAAATTCCTGTCCTTTGTCTATTGTACTGACTTTCACTTCTTTACTTTTCTGTATTACCTTTCCATTTTTTCAGTTGATTGAAACTACCATACCACGCTCTATAAGGTGCACCGTACCCCACATTTATGTGTAACATCAATGAATGGTTTCAAACTTATGTAATATGTAAGGCATAACAAACTAAGGTGCATTAAGTGAGACAAAATGTTCAAAGATAAGTCAGTAAGTCAGTCAGAATTTATTAACTGCGTCCGCAACATTTCTAGAACTTGTTTTAAATGCTACACGTTAGCCACGTTAGCCGCATTGGCGTATTCACAACACCTGTAACTCCCAACCTTGTTTGCAACATTTAAAAAAATAGACCGATACCACTAAACCAAATGCACTTTGAGTCACATTAGTTGGAAAATTGCAAATGACCTGATTTGATTTAGAATTTTTCCCACTGTACAAAAATTTGTAATGCTAAATTCTGATCTTCAAGATCAGATGTTGGGCACTGCCACAATTTCTATTATCTAACATGGTGGTCTAATTTGATCAAAGTGTTAGTAACTGAAGTATAACATTTATCAGAGTTTTGTCTCTGAACACTGGGTAAAAGAAATCCAAGACTCATGATCTTTGGTACAAACATGTCATCAAACTCCTTAACTTTCTTTTCTTTCAACATTTCTGCTTACGTCAATGACCCTCACTGCTCTTAAATGTGCTCTTCGACCTTGTACGCCATCAGAAAATCATCATCTGTTTTTACCCACCTGTGGATTTCATTAACCAAAGCGAAGAACAATTTCCCACAATCCTGTCTAATCTCTTCATTTTTTGGCCCTCAAAACTTCCAGTACTTCAGGTTTCTTTCTTTCACTAAAGGTTATCCATTCCCTCTTTGTTAGCAACTTCTTCTTCAGAGTTAATCTTGCCTTTTAAAATATTGTAAGGAATTGACCATAAATCAAAGTTGAATTTCTGCTTTTATTATTTATCGAAGAAGCAGAAATTTGCAGCATGGCCTTAGACAAAAAGAGCACACATTTCATAGACTTTTATCTCTTTTTTCTAAAGAACACTCTTGGAAAACAAAGACACAGTTTTAGTCATGTTCTGATGACTCACCTGTAACCCGGCCACACTTGTTCTCATTCTCAGTGTGCATGCAAAGCTGTAGCACACAGATATATTTGTTCTTTTTTTTTTCACAACACACCTACACGCAAACACACTTGGATACAATGCAGCTCAGTGATGGGTATTTTTGAACAGTGCCGTTTGAAGCCTCTCACACAATGTGTTTCTCTCTGTGGAAGTGAGCCCTCTCACTCCAACCTGCTTTCCATTGAAGTGGGAGAAGTTTGCAACAAAGAGACTCATTATTGTTTTTCTCCTGTAAGACACAGACAATCTGACAACAAGAAAAAAAAAAAACTTTTTGATCTTTTTTATTTTTACTGAGACTTCCGTTATAATTGAAATATACCAAAAAAAGACACTTTTTATTTTTCACTCTTACATTGTGATATTTCTACGCCCCAGTATATACGGGATTGTAAATGAACATGACATGAAGAGGAGAAGAAAAAAAATTAAATGACTGAGTGACTCAAAAATTCCCAGAATGATCCCAAAAATAAAAAAGATCTCTGATTTATTGACAGAAAAGCAAATTATTTACCACAATAACCAACATTACAAGGACTGAAGCCGACATACACAGAAATGAAAAGTCCGCTCTGTTTCTTCCAGATTTGGAGGGGGTGTTTAACAGAAGATGCTCTCCATCAGAAGGGAACAAATGGCAGAAAATTTCCCGCTCTGACAGAAAATATTAAATAGAGACGGAAAAAATCCAATAGTAAAAAAAAATTCTCTCAGCCATAACACAAGCTGTTCCTAATACCTGAAACTGTAACTTGACGAGCCACTATTTCAATATTTATTTAGCATATTTTTTTAATACCTGAAACTGTAACTTGACGAGCCACTATTTCAATATTTATTTAGCATATTTTTTTACCCTACCTTACATTACCTTTTGGCTTTAAAGTTCCACTTCAATCATCTTTTGATCTATTGATCTATTTTATCTATTTGAAAAGCATTCCCAAGCATTCAAGTCAAAATCTAAAAACCTGGGCCTTTTTTGGGGACATAGTTTCTGCAGAGTGGCAGTAGTTCATCAGGAATTCACCTCTGAGTGCTGAGCTGTTGGCGCAGATTAAGCCCGTCTCTACTTCCCGTCATCCATGTGTTTACACGCTCTCCTGCTGGCTAACAGCCCCTCACAAACTGAGCCAGATGGCAGCTTGGATGAGGAAAACAGATCTAGTTGTCTACAAGTGGATCCATCAGAGTGGAGCAAAACTGTTAAATCTGTTACCTGTTTTATGTACTATGTTTACTTAGAATACTCTTTAATTTGTGAACAATTGTAAAATATGCAACCTGTTTAGAACAGATATAATGTTCCATGGATTTTACATCTGTTCTTGCTCATTTCGATGACATAAACTTCTCAGCAGTTTAACCTTAAGTTAGGGGTTCACTTCAATTCAATTTTATTTATATATTCCAATATTACAACAATATTTGTCTCAATGGGCTTCAGAAAATGTCACAAAGCTTAGATCTAGTATGTGTAGCTCCATGTGTAACTTCTACAGTAAAATAAATGCCCTTAAATATTGATTTTAACAGTTTTCATTGATTATTAAGAAGCTGCTCAAACAACTCAGAAGTGTGACAAAGTAAATACCAACAAAATTGCTCAATCACTAAAGAAAACATAACTTTTTTCCAGGGCTTAAGTGGCTTATTGTCCTGGCAAACTGTTTCATGGAACCCCCCCGGTGACAATCAGTCAACAATTGCCTCTAAATTTAGACTTAAGTTCAAATAATGCCAATAGGCTATATAAACTAGCAGAAATGACTCACTGTTTCATGTCGTGAACAATAAAATAGAGCCATTTAAGGTGAAGTGGTATACAGCAGTATAAATTTAAAGCTTTAGTCACATGCATCTTTACTGGGGGATGACCCATATGGTACTTTGGGTTTTTGGGTTGTCTGTGCCCGTAGAGGGTCGTAGAGAAGACTGGTCACATTTTAAGGGGAGGACAGGTGTGTCTTGCAGTTCCCTTGCCATTGGACATCATGAAAATGAAACGTAGGATTGTTGCGAATGTAGTAAACTCAGTGGCCTTGTGGAGGGGTGTCCGCCCTGAGACTGGAACGTTGGGAATTGAATCAGTCAGTACAAAAGGGGCCCAAGTCCACAATTTTTCAAAATAGAGATATTATATGTTCTATGGTCTTCAAGGGAAAAGCTATCTGATTATGTGCAAAAAAGTCCCAAGTCCATTGTAATGTATTGACTATGCTTGACATTTAAAATGCATTAAGAGCAAAGAAGTTCCTGCTAGAAGTTGAAGCTGGGGTAACTATGGTGCACTGGGGTTCTGTCCTCTTTTCTTTTCTACTTCTACGCTTCCTGTCCTCTATTCTTGATCATAATTTATCATTTAGATAAGTTAATTCTTCTCTAAGAGTTCTGGTAAATCGCCTGTCCGTCCTGGGGGAGGATCCCTCCTTCATGTGGGCACCCCTGAGGTTTCTTCGTTTTTTCCGGGATCCGTTTTTTTTGGGAGTTTTTCCTTACCGCGAAGGGGGGTCTAAGGGCAGGGATGTCCAGTGTGGCTTAGTCAGTTTGTTAGTTCATTTTAGTATTTTCCTATTGAACTCTTTGTATTCGTGATCCTTTTAAGTTCATGTTTTACTTCGAAGACCATCGAGAAGACTGTTGTTGTGATTTTGGGCTATACAAATAAATTGAAAATTGAAATTGAAATTGAAAATTCCTGGACTTGGGTCTCTCTTGCACCCCACACTCAACTCTTTAGCAAGGTGCATGTACTGACTCCTTACTCCACCATTAAAAGTAGCTGGGTTGGCTCGAGTAACCCCGTGTCCCCAATAGGGATTCAGCACGTTCTGAAGACAGATGGATTACATTTAATCCCCAAAACACGTCTGCTTAATTGGTGTTATAAGAAATTCTTATTCAGTCAAAGAAATTGACATCAGACGCTAATCACGTTAAAGGTTTAAATTTTAAATTTCTTTCTTTTTTACTCACAGAAAAGCAGTAATGGAGTCAGCACATAAATTAAGGATGACTGTACATTTATGTCATATTATACCAGTTGAGAATGTCTTTCCCTTTTTTCCTGAAGATTGCATTTCAGCTTTTAAAATCAACACAAAAGAAGAGTAAAAAAGAATGTTCACATTGACCTTACTGATATTTTATCTGATGGATGCTTTTTGAAGCTCTCAAAAAAGATACAGTATTATAGAAAGAATAAGAAAGTGGATCAAAAATGGAGGAGGTCTGAGTCATGCTTGTTATTGGAATTTATTTGGCTCCTGGCTTTGCTCTGATTATTACATCTTTTTTCTTCAGAGCTCATTAAACCCACTTTCAATTCTTCAAAGTGGTCTGAGGAGCATGTAGACTTTTCAAACCTTTTCTCTAAAAACCCAGAAACCCAATATTCGTCTAATTAATTTGTTCAGTCCATTGAATGGAACATCTACCTTGGCTTTCAGCGAGCAAAACCGTTGTGGTTTTTTTTATATATCACAGGTGGTTCACAAATAAGATAATAGCTGCCACAAAAGGTTGTTCTTGTATGTTATCAGACAAATATGGAAATATATTTTTAGTTTTAATGTTACATATGAGTTTTGCTTTTGGTCTTTTAAAATACAAAACTACAAGCTTTATACAGACATGTAAGCTTGCACCCATCTGCACATGTGCAATGATTTTCAGCTCATATGTACTTACACAGACTAAGTCTGGCTCAAACTTTCCAGAACATCGTGAGCTCAACCTGACACTTTTCTATTCATTGTTGTTTTAACTTAAATAAATGTTATTCCTCCATGACTATGTTATAGCATTATGGTGAGGTCAACATGGCATTATTCACAAGGTGTCAAAACATTTAGATTAGCCAAATGGTGCCGGAAAAAGGAAAATGGGCATTTATAAACCCAAAAATTAAATAAAATACATTTTTTAAAACACTATTATAAATAAAAGGGTTTTGAAATGGAACAGAGTAAAAGTTAACGCATAAAATGATGTCCTATTCTTGCTTTTAAGATATTAAGTTTCATTCCTGCAGTTGAAAATACTTTTAATACTTTTAATTCAGTTGTTTAATTCACCAAAATCCAGCTGAAGGTTAAATCTGAAAATGAGCTTTTTCATTAAAAATGACCCAATTCAAACTGTCTGCTCTTCTTCATCAGTAAAAAAGGACAAGTGTATTACAGAAACACCATAAAACACAGTCTAAAAAGTGCAAAATACCAGAAGTGATTTTATATTCTCAGTTTGGTCCCAAATAAGAGGGATAAACACCAAGCTGAAAGTACAGCCGGTGATTTGAAGAAGAAAAAATAACAGCATCATTGAAATGTAAATTTCAGTAAACATAATCAGTTCTTATTCAGCACTGGATGTCAGAAAAAAGCATATTTTTGTCATTCACAGTCAAAGACATGGCTGGTGAATCACTGTGTGTTCTTGATGCTTCCAAAGTAAAACACAATGCAGAGCTTTGTGCAATGATGCTCTACTCCTGTGGAGCCAGATCTGTGCTTCAGACACCCTCTTTGACTTTGATGATGCTCCACCTGTATGATTTATTGTTACTGGGCTGGTGGGGTGCAGGGTCAACGGATCACCTTCTTCTTCATTGTCCACTGGATGTGTGTTTATTGAGCAAGCTACAGTACAAACTTTCACTTTGTCACTTGTCTCTTTCCTGTCCTTTGTGACCCGAACACTGAGTTGGTTCTGCCAGAGGTTTAATCTTATAAAACGAACAGTTCTTCTTCTTAAATACATTTTCAGCACCAGGGATTTCAGCAATGGTATAATCTATTGGTCACTTACGGACAAAGTTAAGACTCATTTAAATAAGATTGGTCTTTTTTTGCTTTGATGATTTTCTTTTTAAGACTAGCCTGAAGAGCAGGAGGACAATGTTGAATGTTCAATCCATCTTCGGTAGAAGGCGGATTTCACTTCACACAAAATGTGACAAAGAAACATACCGTAGCTCAGGCACTATGTGATGCACCGGATTTTAAATGATGAGTCTATTGTTGAATTTATGTCATAGGTGCTCCGAGCTGTAGGGCACATCAAGTGAGACAAAAGAGTCAGACATAAGTACATCGGTCAGTCAGAATTAATTGACAACTTTCACAGTAATTGTAATTCTTGTTTGTGAAATGCTAGCATCTTCACTGTTCCTGTATCTCCCAACCTTATTTGAAACACGCAGAAAAAAAACAGTCTCGTTTGCCACGTTTGCGTATATAAAACAATTTTGACAGGGCGCCGTCTCAAAATCGTTTCGACATCAGCATGCTCAAAGAGAAGTAATGAATTTATTAGGCAGTTTGGATTACAAAACACACCATATATATATATATTTTAATTTAGGCTTTTAACCATTGTGCTATCCTATGGGGTCCAGAGGACTCGATCCTTAAATTGACATGTTCTTCCTACCATGACAAAGGTGGATAAAGGTGAAGAGGATTTCATGTAATCCATGGACACCAGTGAAAAGTACAAATCATTGAAGAAAAAAGGTTTAGTGCACTGTCTTGTGGGGTCTAGATGACCTCACTCCCAATGTTAAAGTGCCTATTATAGCACAAGAGTTACGTGCACTTTATAGCGCAGAAAATTTACGAAGCCCATCGACACGACGGTTGTTGTGCATTTGGGCTATACAAATAAAATTGAATTGAATTGAAAAATATGGTAACTAAGCCCGTGATGCCTGAATTTATTTCCATCTATGGATTCACTTTTTTTGCTTTCGAATAGATCAGGGGTCGGGAACCTATGGCTCGCGAGCCATATATGGCTCTTTTGATGGTCACATGTGGCTCGCAGACAAATCTTTAATTTTACTTTTTTTCATTAGACCAGTCCTTTTCGGGCGCGATGCGATGCCAGAGGCGCGCAGTAGTAGCGGTGCTTGGAGAAAAAACTATCAGTTTACTATTATCTATTTCACAGAGTTTGTACCACCCGGAAACCTGCGAATTGCCGTGCCTAAAACTGCGCGCTCTCGTCTCTGAGAAAGAGCGCGCAGTTGCGGGGACGGGATGTGTGAGGGAGAAAGCAGAGGGTGAGGGTGGGGTTGTGGGGACAGGCTGCAGGTGAATCGCGCAGGGATTGTAAAAACGTAAAACCCCGCTGCCCGTCACTCACTGCAGCGTGTGAGTGTGTGTTTGGCTCCGCGTCTGCATGTGAGCAGTCTGTCTCACATCTACAGAACATTCAGACCTAAGATCCCGTTTAAAGTCTCAACGCCTGCATGAAGCAGAAACTCACCACGTATCAACCAGACTAAACCATCAGCAAAACTACCACGAGAAATACTCATCATTTATTAGCAACAGCATAACAATGTTATTAAAAAGGATCCACAGACTTATTGTACTTTAAAAATGTTGAAATTACATCAAATGCACACATTCATTTGTATATTTAGTTTTAAAAATATTGTCGCGGACTGAGTTTAACTTGGCTGTCGGGCTGCGTTAAAAATTCTGGGGTTCATTGAAGGCATCAAGCAGAGATCTGATTGGCTCTCAGTTCTGTCGCTCAGCCTGTTGTTAGGTAGTTTGGACCAATGGGGTTCAGCTATGGGCCGAATAAGGAAAATGGGAGGGGCTGGAGCGGGAGGGGGGAATATAAAGTTGGGAGAAACGCTCTCTCTCGTCTCGGCAGGAGAGATTCAGGAGTTGATGAATTAGTTGTATGGCGTTTGTTGCGGTCTACAGTAACCAGAATAAAGAACTTTAAAAGAGGTTAAGTCTCCGTGCATCAGTGTGGGAAAGAGACACAACATTATTGTATGGCTCTTTCGAAATTACATTTAAAAATATTTGGCGTTTATGGCTCTCTCGGCCAAAAAGGTTCCCGACCCCTGGAATAGATCATAAATTGAAGCTAAGTAGACCTTTAGTCTGTGATCTTGATAGACTAAATAAGTGTTTTGATGCATATTTAATATTTTCAGCAGGTGGTCATCTGTACTCAAAATAACATAAATAACCAAAATGAACTGACCTGACATAAAGAGACACTAAATAACTCTTATAAAACACAAAACTGTGTAAACTTAACCAACCAAATAACAACACTAAACACTGTAAATAATCAAATTAGGATAACCCCACCCCCTCACATCAAACTGGCAACGGAATAGCCTAATGACCTGGCCTAACACATGGCTTCACCTTCTGATTTTTGAAGAAGAGAACATGCAAAAAAGCGAAGTACACAAAAAACCATCAGTAGACTAAAGAAGAATCAGAAAAATCAGTTTACATGCTAAAATAAATCATTGAAATTTGGACAGGATAGAATAGGAGTCTTACTGATTGACTGTTGAATGGTGTTGGATGTTTGGATAGGTGGTTGGTGCAATTCCAACAGAAAAGTGGGGCAGAAAAAATTGTTAAAGAAGCAAAAATAAAAGTTGATGTCACTTCTGAAAAAGTAATTTAAAAATTATTGACAAAACAGAATTCCGTGTTTTTGTATTTGACTCTATGACTAATAATATTCTGCTTTTTAACTGTGTAATGAAGGCATAATTTATATGTCTGAATTTACTGATAATAATCTTAAGAATTAACAAAGCCTGACCTAGAAAAAAGTTTATCTTTTTTGAAGAAATTCTATCATCTGGCTTGTATCTGTATACAGAATCCATCATTTGAGAAGCATGGTCCAAATCCGTTACCTTTATTTGCCAATTTTCAGTCCTACAGAAGCAGGGGTGTCAAACTCATTTTCACCGAGGGTCACATCAGCATAGCGGCTGTCCTCAAAGGGCCAGATATAACTTATACATGTAACTAAATCTAGTGAAAAATAAACGTAACTACCCCTTAATGTTAAATAAACTCATTTATTTATTTATTGTAACTTTTTAAAGTGGCAAGTACAGTTGCATAGAAAACACATGTTTGCTTGTTACTCTAGCTAAATCCTTTTAAATTTGATTCTGTCAGATTAGGTTATGTGGACAGTGTTTAAGTCATAATGTATAGCTAACCAATCCGATATTTTAAGTCCAATTCCCACCAGGTATGAATAAATATACACCAATTTTTATTTTTTATTTTAAGAAATTGAAAACTTTTATGCTTTCGTGGGCCAAATAAAATGACCTGGCGGGCCACATTTGGCCCGCAGGACTTGAGTTTTGACACATGTGCACTAAAGCATAGCTAAACACAACAGCTCAAATGAGTTATTTTCCCTCAAAAACAAAATGAAGCAGGGGAGAGTGGGCTCTTGCACCTGGACTCAGCAGAAATCCACAGGAAAAAACCCAGCAGAAATGAATTAATAATAAACTTTGTTCGCACTTAGTTAATTGTAATCCATAAAAATAATAATACCAAAAGTGTAATTTCTTTTTCTCCTGCCTCTTGTTATCTTGACCTAGCTCCATGTCACAGCAGATCTTAACAAGAGAACGCAGCTGTTTAGACGACAATGGCCAGGAGCGTGCACACATGGATGCATCCGGGAGTATCTCAGCTCATGGAAGGAAACTGAACTGAAACACATTCTGCAGCATCACTCTAAACACACAATTTGATCACTGCACATGCAGCAACCATGCATGTACCAAGAAAAATACAAATCTAAGCATCCTCTTAACCGACTAAAGGCCAGTGATGTGCTATTTAGAGATGTGCTGCACGTGACGTTACTAATGAATGAATAGCTGTCAGCACTGAGGGTGTGTGTTGTGAGAGCAGTGGAATTAGGACTCCCTTTGATCCTCCTGAGCGTTGTGCATTTATATGAAAGAGAGTGCAGAGGAGAGGGGGGTGTTCATAAATCCCCCTCATTCAGCAGCTAGCTACTGTTTCATATATCATTCACGGACAAAAACAACAAAAAGGAAAATGGAGGGCTAAGCGAAGCTGCAGTGAATGATGCAGAAAAGTGAAGCTGACAGGGAAGAAGTGAGGAGATATGAAGCAAATCCAGAGCACAGAAGACATGAGAGGGAAAAAAGACAGGAGCAGCAAAGCAAAAAAAAAACAAACAGAAAAAAGGCTCAGGACAGGTTTATGAAGATGTGATATATATTTAGGATCCACTATATAATCTATCTTTCATGATTAAATGTGACTACTTTCTTTCGTTTCTTTTTTTGACACAGCCATGTGTGTAAGAATAGTTTGATGGTTCAATCAACTTATTCTTATTTCAAACACAAGAAAAGTAACAAAACATGATTTGCAACATTAGCAGGAACAGTTATCCAAGTCTTGAGAAACAAAAAGATGCTGAATATTTGTAATTTATTCTGCTTTAGCAAATATCTGACAGGCAGTCCAAAGGTTTCTTTTACAGTTGGATAGTCTGGGGAGATAAGGAGGAAATCCTAAACATTTTCATAACTTTTAATAAATTTTTTTTTTTTTTTCACAGACAGCGTGACGTTGATACAGGCATTTAAAATTGGTAAGCTAAATAAAAAAGTTTGAATGAACTATCCCGACAAGGACTGCAAAGCACAGGCCTTCCATAATTAATGCCTCTATTTGCTCTGCCTCGCCCTTGTAATTTCTGGCAAATGACTGAAGAGATCTTTAGTCACATGGTTTTGTGTACAAGATTTGGTCCGGAACAGGAAAAGTCACTTGACGACAGTCTGAACACAGACCAAATGCGAGGTTCAGGTCCCGATACGGATCAAATTAAGGGAACATGGTCTGCAACAATTGATTTTCCCAGCCTGAATACATCCTTATATCACGCTTGATTACCTTGCTGTGAGATCCAAAGCCCTTTACAGTCCCATTCACACACACATACCTTGACGCTACAGCCACCCCCAAGTAACTGTATGTTTGAAGGCAGCATGACCTTCAAATATTCACACATCTTCACCTCAATACCCAATATTTACCCAAATGAGATCTTCCAAAGTTGACTTTTTCTTTTTTTTTTTTCTTTGGAACAGAGCCTGTCTCATGATATGGTACCAAAAGATTCATAGATTGTAACCACAAAATATTTAAATCAGCCAAACAAAATACTAAGTTGATAGATCTGTGTCCTCTCAAAAAATAAAATAAAATAAAATAATGAAAACTAGTCATTTACAGGATTTTTATATTTTAAAACTGACTTTTTAAAGATAAAAGTAATTTCTTTGTAACATTCTGTTTGTGAGGTACGAAAGAGGATGTGGGCCATGGAGAAAGAAAAAAGAAGGGTATAGAAAATTCTGACTTTAATCTCAGAATTCTGACTTTTCTCTCAGAATTCTGACTATTTTCTTAGAATTCTGACTTTAAACTCAGAATTCTGACTTTATTTGCTCAGAATTTTGCGCTAGTACTGGCGCATGTGAGCCACATCCTTCAGCACTGCAGAGTCCGAGGAGCTGCAGGAGGGAAACCAACTAAATTAACGTCTGTAAGTGTCTTTTTACATGTTCAAGGCTAGGGATGGGTACCGAGCCCCGGTATTGAACGAGTCCCGGGGCAACATCCTTCAATATCGCAGTATCGTTAAGATCTGACCTGAACGGTTCTGCTAACGGTACTGGAGAAGTCGCACGAGATATAAACGTTATCTGCCAACTCACCAAGTCAGTCAATTTTCCGTTAATTAATAAAGATATTAATTTAGCTATTCTCGCTGAAGAGGATAGGTCTGTCTGGCTATTTGTGTGCACGGGGGGGCTGGGCTGTTCAGACAGTCCGCGGCGCGTCAGGTAGAGCAAGCAGTCAGGAGGAAGACAGCAGCGTGAACGCGCGGAGGGGGCTTGTCTGCAGCTGTGAACGCCGACCAGAGTCTATTATGGGATGGAAAGTTTTTTCTAGAAAGACAGTCAGTGGCGATCTCGTAGGGGACCCCCCCCCCCCAAAAAAAAAATCATTTTATTCCCCTAGACTAAGACCACCCATTTCCGCGTAAAATGAATTAAATTTGCGCTAGGACGCCCGTACTATCCTGTCATCGTGCTGCTACGATGACCATATGTTGCGCTGTCTGTGTAGTAAGCGCTGGGGGGGCAGGTAGAATGGCGGGGGCGGGGCTTTGACTCACCGCTTATGATTTCAGACCCGCAACAAACTAACGGCAGCTTCCTAATAAAAAATAGTTGTCATCCATAAAATTAATATAATTTATTGGGTTCACTGGATTAAATACATAAATTGAAAGGAGTCTGCATCAAAGTGAATTTGTTTCCATCATCTTAACTAGCATAGTCTGTCGTTGTCGCCTGTTTTTTTCTTTGTCCATGGCCCTAATCCTCTTCCGTAGTCAGAAAAAAAGGGAGCGAGAAATTAAATAAAATAAAAAACTATTTACTACTTAATTTGTCTGAACTGGAAGATTTTGCTCATAAGCATGAGGATTAACCCTAGTGCTATCTTAGATGACCCCACCCTTAGATAGACATGTTCTCCCTATCATGACAAAGGTGTATAAAGGTGGAAAGATTTCATTTAATTCATGGACACCAGTGAAGATCACAAATCATTGAAGAAAAAAGGTTCAGAGCACTGTCTAGTGGGTCTAGATGACCCAACTCCCAATGTTAAAGTGCCTAGGATAGCACAAGGGTTACCCTGAAGGCAGTTCTTCACACTCATCTTTGGTATTTAGATGGATCACATTGATTTTACAGTGTAGATGACAACATTGCTGATTGCTGTTTTTTGCCCCAATTTGGAGACAGAAGTACTTAAAACTTCAGGCAATAAAAATACATTGATTTATTTGTAAATGTCGTCTTTTCTTATACTTTTTTTTTCCAAAAGACACAGTTTCCTCTTTTACAAAGACTGATATCAGGTAAAAAAACTAATTGAATTATGGCAAAAAAAAATAATCTTTTTTTTAATCAAACTGTCCTTTAACTTCCATTTGCTTGTTTCAGTTCTTAAAGGAACTCAAAAAACACAAAAAACGATAGGGACCCTAAAGGTACATGGAACAAAACATCAACAACAATACAAGAATACTAACCCAAAACAGTTGGGATGGAAAAATCAAGTGCACAATTGGCATCTGAAAAAATATAATCTGAAAATTGAACAAACAAAAAGAAAACAAAAGACAAATAATGGACGACTGGGTGGGTAATGAGTGTTGAAAAAATGGCAGAATGTAACTTAATGAGTGTGCAACACAATGCAGGTTTAAAAAGTGAATTTGTGTCATGTTTAGGTTTCTGAACATGTTTTGTTTTTCAATAATACTTTTGGACTCTGGAACAAACTGCCAACCTGTCCAGGCTGCACCTTAACTTTGCCCAATATTGGGTGAGATAAGCTCCAGCATCCCCATAGCAGTTGGATAGCTTGTATAGTTCAGGATTGGAGCATGGTAAACCAGGGTTTGATTCCCAAGGGATACGCTGAGCTTTAACCAGTGTAGGTCCTTGGGTAGACCCTTTGCGCTGCTACCTGACCATGTCGTCACAAGGCGGCCCAAGCCTGGGTGCCTCTGTCCCGGTCGCCAGCCCAGATAAAATACAGGGTTGTGTCAGTGTGTGTGTAACACACTCTACCAAACCATCTCTGCGAACAAGTGAAAGCTAGGTTGGTGTAACAACCCCTGAAGGGATAAGCCGAAAGGTGAACAACAGGGTCTACCATTCCCGTGACCCCAAAAGAGATTGAGCAGGTTTAGAAAAATGAATGGATGAACTATTTTAGAGGAAAATCGTCTCAATTTTTTTTTAGAGAGTCCTGAGTATGGATGAAACTTTTATTGTACAAGGCTAGAAATAGACGACTGACATGTGTAAGGCCTGATATGTAACAGACACAATGTTCGAGTCATCTGGAATCTTTTTCACCAAGAAGATATATTACTTTTGCACAAGATAAGCCACTTATCAACAAAAATCCTAGCAGTAAAACCTCAAAAATATGAGAACAGATAGGTTTAAAGGTGTGCTTTTTTCAGTAGTGCTGCATTTAAGACCGGGAACGGGCGTGATGCCTTTTGAGTGAAATGTAATCCGTTGTTTTTGTCAGGGTCGCTTTGTAGAAGAGGGTTGTGTTCTGCTGATCCCTAAGGGGGCTGCTCCATAACTGCCTGCATGCCAAGGCCCTAACAAACGATCGATTCTCTGGTGCACTTTAGCTGTAACCCAACTCCATCCCGCTGTCCATCATCTCAGCCCCCCCCATCCCACTGCAGCATCCAAAACAGCGTTATTGGGTACCGGATCTCACTGGAAATTATTGATTCTGATCCTGGCATGGACCATAGGATTACATTGTGTTTTATGGCTCTGAAGATGGGAGCTTATTGTTTTAGCAGCCACATCTGGTTTGTGATGATGGACTTGATGAGGTCAGCCGAGAAGAGGGGCAGAAAGGAGAAAAGAGCAAATTGGGAGTGAGGAGGACAGCAGAGGGAACAATAGACAAGGGAAACGGAGGGATCTGTTTAAAGGGAGAGTTTAATCGATACGCTAAAGCATGACATCATCGTTTAGCAGGTCTGCAGGGACACCAGGCTCTCTGGAAGTAACCAAACAACAACCAAGGCCATGAATCATTGATATCATCCGCTCAGCCATCCTCATTCAATGGTTCAGCTGTTCGGCTGATGTTACAGCAGGGCACCTTCAAGCCAAGCAGCTTGTTTGTCAACAACAACAGATCTTTAAAATGCGGCTGCTATAAAAAAAATGAAAAAGAATACTTGCATGTCTGCTTTCTAAAACTTAATTAAATTAATTTTCAAACCATTAAAAACAATGCAAGTAATTTATTTGTACATGATATATCCAGACATTATAAAATAATTTAAATGATCAGTTCATTTCTACATAAAATATGTTGCAAGGTAAAAAACAAATAAAAATAAAAACATGTTTTCTTTTTTTTAATGCATAATTTTAGGTCAGATGGTCAAAATGATCACAAATAAAAATACCACATCAATAAAATACAGGTTTTCATACCCAGAACTTATTATCTGTTTATAAGAGTTTAATTTTGGTTTAAACATTTCTCTTGACTTCCACAAACCCCTGCTGCATGTTAAATAACCCTGGTCACAGTACATTACTGTGGAAGTGTGCATTCTACTGCAGCTTAATCACTCAGTGGACAACTTTAAGAGACATTTTGGCCATCAGTATTGCATTCTGCCATAAGTTTATGCTAAATGACCTCTGATATTCAAGGAAAAACACAACATGGGCCTTATGCTCAATTAAGCAAACCTATTAGATGACAAACAGGAGACAAGCTCCACCTCGCGCAGCTGACCTCCAGACAAAACATGCTATCTTGTCTGGAGGTCATTTCTTTAAAAACAATCACTATCAAGCTGGCATGCATGCACACAAACAAGGGCACAACACCAACAGACGGGCGAATGAAACTGACGCAGGCTGATAGAGAGAGTCACTGAATGAGGTGAGAAAGGTGTGAAAGGTTATTTAGATGCTCTCCTGTCTGAGGGTGAATTGGTCTCCCATAAACTATTCATGGAGCAGGGACAGCCCATGGTAACTCAGCACCACCTTCTAGCTCAGCTTCAATGATCCAAACTGTGACTTCAAATGTTGCAGGTGAGGAGCCAGTCAAAACACAGCAAACATCAAGATTGCTCTGGTTCTGCTATTTAAAATATTTGTTGATGTTAAAACTTGCTGATTGGATTTCAAACAGTAAACATCGTTGAGAAAGCAAATAAATCGCTAGTCTTGAGGGGTTTAGCTTTTACTAGCTCACAAAAGAAGATTTCCCAACAGCTTAGAAACAAACAGTTTTTACAATGAGCTTTTCAGTAAGTGACACTCTGGAATTGATGAAGTAACAATTTACTGCTTCTTCACCATAAGAGCAATAAAAAAATTAAAGCTACAAGTAGCATTTAGCGGGCCCGAGCACGTGCGACCGCCTGGCACGAGCGACCGCCCCGTGAGCAACGCCCTGCTCGAGCCATTCTCGTTGTTTTTTCTTGTCCATTCTGGAGCTCCAAGATAATGTTAATATGACAGCAGCCTGTGGGGGGGGGGGGGGGAGGGAGACTGTAATCTGTTTCCTTAAAGGACAAAGACTTATGCATATAGCATGAAAAAAATTCTTAAATCTAAGCCTCGTTTAGACCTGCTCAATTTCTCATCAAGTAGAAGAAGGTTTTTATCAGATTAAGAAACAAGCAATGATGATAATTGCTATCACTGTTCCTAAGAATGAGAACAATAGAACTCATTCAATTTCCACTACAATGTCTAGATGAGTGTCAGCTATGTCTGATAACTTGGCCAATTAGCTGGACCGGGATCTTGCAAAGTGCAGAGGGTTTACGTCCAGTGTGATGAGTCTGTGGACGGCAACAGAACAGCATAGCCTTTGGTTTCCACAAGAGAAGAACTCCTGACACATCTGCCCTAACAGACAACTACAAGAAGAGTTGAAATGTATAACACGGTGAAGGAGATTTTGTGCAGAAAAAGGTACCATTAGAAAAGCCAGTAGCAGTGACTGCAGACAGGTTTCATCACTCACTGTAAGCTGTAAAGCTGACCCAGACTTTCCAAAATGTCTGCATTACTGCTGCGTCATTCACCAGTAGGCCTTATGTGCAGAAGTGATTGGCTCTGGACACATAATGACTCCTATTGTGAAAATCATAAAAAAAACCTCAGCTGCAAAGCAAAACAGAACAGGATTTTTAAGGTGCTATTGGTGGAGATATCTGCTGAATATGGTGAATATGAATATGGTGAATCTGAACTTGTATTCTTGACTGACATTACTGGAAAACTAAACCACTTGATCTGCGAGCTGCAAGACATTGGCAAAACTATATTTTTTTATTGACCAGCCTGCCTGAGCCAGTGTTTTTCTTGTGGGGATCTTTTCTGCCAGGGCTTGCCGGCTTGGTCAGTGGATGTTGCTGCAGTTGTCTCCCTTGCTGGGACAGCTGGAGTTAAACATAGCAGCCTCACGGCTGTGAAGTGGACCCCGTTGCTGTCCCAGTCTGGATGGGCACTGTGGTGATGTTCCAATGTTCAGGCTGGCTCCTGGTATGAAGAGATTCCCAATTACCATTTCCTAACCGCAGAGCCAAGGATGTGTTTACATGTTTAGGTCAAAAATGTGATGAACAGCTTCATGTTGTCTATTGATGTAAGTTTAAACCTAAACATGCCACCCTGTTACTAATCCAGTTGATGTGGTTCTCCACCTGTGTCTAGGTGATAGAAAAGCATTTTTTTATATTTAGAGCTCTAAGCAAACAAACAGTTGTCTATATAAAAGAGCTTTTACAATTGTGCACTTTTAGCAGGTCTCTGAATACATGTGACCAATGTATAATGGATTTTCACAGACTTTGTTTAAAACTGAAGGTGACAGAGACTTTGGAGAAGTGGCTACATTATTCTGGACTTCTTTGTTTCATCCACAGAAGAGTAAAATATGTGATTGATTTTGAAAAGCTGCTGAAAAATGTATCTTTTTAAAATTGCAATTTCTAATTTGGGTTTTACATTTTGTGTTCCATTTTTTGTGATCTTATTAGAAAGATTTGTTATTTATTTGGTGTTTAAAGGTGGTACATATTGTATATACACAATCTTCTTAGAGACATTTGCTATATGTTGTGTTTGTTGTCATTGTAGTTTAATTTTATTGGATGTATTGAAAGGAAATGAAAAGAAGTTGCAGCATTGATTAAAAAAAGCATAAAAGAGACATTTACTGTCTGATGTTACATCTGTAGGAGTGTACTGAGGCTGGGTTTTGTTTTGGAGCACATTCATATGTTTTGTTTGTAAAAAAAAAAAAAAAAGATAAAATATAAAGTTAATTGTATTTTGGATGAATAAAAAAGCAATGATTAGTGCAAAGGATGTATAAAAGACAAACAAAACAAAGGAAATTGCTGTATTTTAGTGTTGAACTAGGCTTTCTAACTGTTCTACTTTCTGTCTGCCACTCCTGGCTAATTTACATGTGAGCACACTGTCAGGATGGATCTTGGGGACCAACCCAAAAACGACAGACCCAGGAATGTAACTTAATATTTATTGGGCTGAGGAGACTGGGGAGCTGGAGCTTGCAGTACTCGGAATAGGCACCAGAGGGCGTTGCAAGAGATGGGAGCCGCCAGCAGGCTGAGAGGAGAGTCGAAAAACAGTCACTTAGGGAGAAGCGAGAGGGGGGGGTCGAAGCGTGGAAACCTTGAATGAAGAAGTCCTTTAGAGGCCAGAGCCGGGAATGAGAGATTCTTGGGATGGATCCGACTTGGAATAGCAGTCTTGTGGAGAAAGACACGGAGTGAGAGCGTCGGCTGACGAGCAGGCAGAATGCTTGGTCTCTGGAAGCGTGACAGGTAAGTAGTTGTTTGGCTTGAGGACCTGGAGCGTTAACATAGACAGGGCGTGAGGTTAATAACTTGAACTTCAGCTCAAATCACAACAACAAGGCTGGTAGTCAGGCAAAAGGCTAGACGTTCCGGCAATAACTGAGACTACGTGGCAGGCTTAAATACTGAGGCGTACAGGTGAGGAGAATCAGACCTGATGAGCGGCCGCTGAGAGGGAGGGGCAGCGGCAGTCATGACAGTACCCCTCCCTCAACGACCGGCACCTGACGGTCGGGCAGGCTGGTCAGGATGCCCACTATGAAACTGGGCAACAAGATCAGGGTCAAGGATGAACCGAGCAGGAACCCAGGAACGTTCCTCAGGACCATAACCCTCCCAATCTACTAGGTACTGTAGGCCACGTCCACGGCGGCGAGAACGAAGCAGGCGCCTCACTGTATAAGCAGGACCCCCATCAATGAATCGAGCCGGTGGCGGGGCCTCAGCAGGAGGGACAAGAGGGCTGGTCTTGACAGGTTTCACCATGGAAGTGTGGAAGGTAGGGTGTATACGGAGAGTCCTGGGTAGACGCAGGCGAACTGCCACCGGATTGACCACTTTGGAGATGGGAAAGGGACCAACAAACCGTGGAGCCAGTTTTCTGTTCTCCACACGAAGAGGCAGGTTAGTGGTAGAAAGCCAAACCCTTTGACCCACTTGATAGGAGGGAGCAGGAATCCTCCGTCGGTTTGCGGTGGTGCGGTAGGTCTCCACGGTCCGTAGGAGAGTCTGCCGGGCCCTGCGCCAGGCCTGCTGACATCTGCGAACGGACGCATGGGCAGATGGCACAGAAACCTCCCCCTCCTGGGAAGCAAAGAGAGGGGGCTGGTAGCCAAACACCACCTGGAAGGGGGACAACCCTGTGGCAGACGAAGGAAGCGTATTATGTGCATACTCAACCCAGACCAGATTGCGGGACCAAGATGCAGGCTCGCGGCTACAGAGAAGACGGAGGCCGGTCTCCAACTGTTGGTTGAGCCGTTCTGATTGGCCATTGGATTGTGGGTGAAAACCAGAGGACAGACTCACAGAGACTCCAAGCAACCGGCAGAACTCCGCCCAGAACTTAGCAGTGAATTGGGGTCCCCGGTCAGAGACAATATCTCTGGGAAGGCCATGGAGACGAATGACGTTGTTGAGTAGGACCTCAGCAGTCTCCTTGGCCGTGGGGAGCTTGGGTAGAGCAACAAAATGAACCATTTTAGAAAAACGGTCTACTACCGTAAGGATCACTGTCTTGCCCTCAGATGGTGGAAGTCCTGTGACGAAGTCCAGGGAGATGTGGGACCAGGGCCTTCTAGGGACGGACAGAGGCTGCAGAAATCCAGCAGGTGGGGACGTAGTTACTTTGACCTGGGCACATTCTGGACAAGCAGAGACATATTCATTGATGTCCTTCCTCATGTTGGGCCACCAAAAGCGCTGTCCAATGATGGAGAGTGTTCTTCTCTGTCCAGGATGGCAAAACATACGTGAGGTGTGAAACCATTGAATAACTCTGGCTCTGAGATCTACAGGTACGTAGAGACGTCCTACGGGGCAGGCAGAAGGAGATTGAGAGTCCTGGTTAGCCGACCTTACCTCCTCTTCTATGTCGGTACTGAGAACAGCGAGTCGAGCAGAGGTAGGCAGTATAAACTCAGGAAAGGCCTTCTTCAGGGGGCATTCATCCCTTCGGGACAGTGCATCAGCCTTCACGTTTCGAGACCCTGGTCTATAGGACAAAGAGAAGGTAAACCGGTTAAAGAAAAGGGCCCAGCGAGCTTGGCGTGAGTTCATCCTTTTGGCAGTTCTTAAATACTCCAGGTTCTTGTGGTCAGTAAACACAACAAAAGGAATTTCGGCCCCCTCCAACCAGTGCCGCCATTCTTCTAATGCTTCTTTAATAGCCAATAACTCCTTCTCCCCGACATGGTAGTTCATTTCAGCATTGGACAGACGGCGGGAATAGAAGGCACAAGGGTGCACCTTGTTATCCAGACTGCGTTGGGATAGAACTGCTCCGATCCCAGTGTCGGAAGCATCTACTTCCACAATGAACTGTCTACTGGGGTCAGGAACAACCAGCACAGGAGCCGATGTGAAGCGGTTCTTTAGATCTTTGAAGGCAGATTCTGCTCTCTGGTTCCAAGAAAAGCTCTGTTTGGATGATGTTAAGGCATGTAGAGGCGAAGCGATTTTACTGTAATTCTTGATGAAGCGCCGATAGAAATTGGCGAATCCTAGAAAACGTTGCAATTGCTTACGGTTTTCGGGTTTGGGCCATTCCAACACTGCCTGGACTTTCTTAGGATCCATCTTAACTCTGCCCTCAGCGATGACCAGACCCAAAAAAGAAGTGGTGGTGGCATGGAATTCGCACTTCTCAGCCTTAACATATAGCTGGTTTTGGAGTAGGCGTAGGAGAACCTTGCGCACATGTTGGATATGCTCAACCTCTGAACGAGAAAATATCAGGATATCGTCGAGATAAACAAAAACAAAGCGGTTGATCATGTCCCCTAACACATCGTTAACCAGGTTCTGAAAAACTGCGGGAGCGTTGGTTAAGCCAAATGGCATGACTTGGTATTCATAATGACCTGAAGGTGTGTTGAATGCCGTCTTCCACTCATCTCCTTCCCTGATCCGCACCAAATGGTAGGCATTACGAAGATCCAACTTCGTAAAGATCCTGGCCCCCTGAAGGAGTTCAAAGGCAGAGGACATGAGTGGCAGAGGATAACGATTGCGTACAGTAATTTCATTTAGCCCTCGGTAGTCAATACAAGGTCTTAGACCCCCATCCTTCTTCTTTACAAAGAAAAACCCTGCCCCAGCTGGGGAGGAGGAGGGTCTAATGAGTCCAGCAGCTAGAGACTCCTTAATATACGTCTCCATGGCCGCTCTCTCAGGGACCGACAGAGAGTATAAATGACCTCGGGGGGGAGAAGTACCTGGCAAGAGGTCAATGGGACAGTCGTAAGGGCGATGTGGAGGTAGGTTGGTAGCTTTTACCTTATTAAACACTTCCTTAAGGTCGTGATAAGGGGTGGGTATTTTAGAGAGGTCAGGGTATTTTTCAATAGAGATGACTTTCTGGCTAGGGACTGATGGGGTTTCCATGGCACCAAGGCAGTTTCTGTGGCAGTCAGTACTCCAGGTCAGGATTCGTCCTGTAAGCCAATCAACCTGAGGATTATGACGTTGCAACCAAGGCAGTCCTAGTATAACGGGTAGGTCAATATTCTTGAGGATGTGGAATCTGACAGTTTCAGTGTGATTGTCGATCTGCATCTTAACAGGTTCTGTAACAAGAAGACTGTTAGTGATCACATGTCCATCAATGGCTTTGACACTCAAAGGTTGCTGAGACAAAGAAACGTTAACACCCCACTTTTGTACAATCGCCTCTGCCATAAAATTGCCATCAGCCCCTGAATCAATAAAAACAGTTTCTGTGAGTACCTGATTCTTGACGTGAAAAGATGCTCTGGTTCTTGGGTTGGGATGAGAGGAGGAGGACACAGAAAGGCTCATACACATCTCCTCCTTTCGTGTTGAGCCTGGTCTTTTACTGGGCAGTTATTGACATGATGACCAGGAGAGCCACAGTAAAAGCACAGGTTCTGCTGGAAACGACGATCTTTCTCTTCTTTGGAGAGTCGGGTGCGACCCAACTGCATGGGCTCCTCCATGCTTGAGCCTGAAGAGGCTGACTGCTTGGGGAAAAAACAGGATTGCTGTTCATGTGAAACGGGGCGTGATCTTTGTGGTCTCTCTCTCCCTCTCTCCTGGATGCGTCTGTCAATGCGAGCGGCTAGGGACATCAAGTCATTGATGCGACTTGGAAGTTCACGTGCTGCCAGTTCATCTTTAACGTTGTCAGACAGACCTTCATAGAACATGTCGTAGAGGGCCTCCTCATTCCACTCACTGTTACTTGCAATGGTCCTGAAACGAATGACATAATCATCAACTGTCTCTTTCCCTTGGCGTATCTTGGTTAACTGTCGAGCAGCTTCTCTATGGGGTTTTACTGGGTCGAAAATCTCCCTGAGCTCTTCTGAGAATCTCCTGTATGAGGAACAGATGATAGAGTCACGAGTCCATTCAGCTGTTGCCCACTGAGCCGCCCGGCCAGTCAGCAGAGAAATTACATAGGCAACCTTAGATTTTTCTGAGGGAAAAGAAGATTCCTGAAGAGAAAAAAATCAGTTCGCATTGACAGATAAAAGTCCGACATGAAGCAGGATTTCCGTCATATCTTTCTGGTGGATTCATCTTGGGTTCGTTGATGGATTGCACAGTGATAGATGGTGGTAATCCTTGCGAAACACTCATAGAAGCGAGTTTCTCAGTTATGTCACGTAAACCTGAAGAAAACTCAGCCATCCGCAGATCATAGTTCCTGAAGGCACCCTCAACCTGGGATTGGAACTCCTGAGCTGTCTTTGGGTCCATTGTGGCCGGAACGTTCTGTCAGGATGGATCTTGGGGACCAACCCAAAAACGACAGACCCAGGAATGTAACTTAATATTTATTGGGCTGAGGAGACTGGGGAGCTGGAGCTTGCAGTACTCGGAATAGGCACCAGAGGGCGTTGCAAGAGATGGGAGCCGCCAGCAGGCTGAGAGGAGAGTCGAAAAACAGTCACTTAGGGAGAAGCGAGAGGGGGGGGTCGAAGCGTGGAAACCTTGAATGAAGAAGTCCTTTAGAGGCCAGAGCCGGGAATGAGAGATTCTTGGGATGGATCCGACTTGGAATAGCAGTCTTGTGGAGAAAGACACGGAGTGAGAGCGTCGGCTGACGAGCAGGCAGAATGCTTGGTCTCTGGAAGCGTGACAGGTAAGTAGTTGTTTGGCTTGAGGACCTGGAGCGTTAACATAGACAGGGCGTGAGGTTAATAACTTGAACTTCAGCTCAAATCACAACAACAAGGCTGGTAGTCAGGCAAAAGGCTAGACGTTCCGGCAATAACTGAGACTACGTGGCAGGCTTAAATACTGAGGCGTACAGGTGAGGAGAATCAGACCTGATGAGCGGCCGCTGAGAGGGAGGGGCAGCGGCAGTCATGACACACACAGCCGGGGGTTGGGGGGGGGGCTAACAGCACTCCTGCAGCAGGGGAGACTGATGAAAAGCTTGAGGATGTAAGATTGAATAAATAAAATCCTAGAGTTGACCAGTTCATTTTATAAATGTAAATCTTTTTTATTTTGGTGCTGATAAACTAAACAGAAGTTATGATAAAAATATTTGCTTGAGTCAAAATGTCCAAAAATTTGCTTTTAGCACAATAGGGTGATTAAGGTGGTTAAATGTTTCTCCTACGTATAGTGCTGCTTTTCAAACGTGAAGCTTTGTAGGACGCATCTAATTCTGAAATTTCAGCTTCCTGAGACAAACGGCTGATTTCCTATAAAGCTTGATTATATGACTGCAACGGAATCGACCACTTCCTGTTTGGCAGTGCCTTACGCAGGCACCGTCAGATGTACAGCCATGAAACTTGAGATGATGAGAGAAGAGCCTTCTGAGTATCTCCAGTTTTAATTTCATGCACATCGGAAAAAGCACATAGAAAATACAGGGCAGAATGTGCCCCATGCAATAACTAGGAGGCGCTATAGAGCTCGTCCAAAGTTGTCATATCCATGGGTTCAGAATGGAAGCTTCATCGTATCCATTGAAATTCAGTGAGATTGGACAAGGAATGTGCACATGAGAGCAACATTTGTCTGCATGGCGAGACGCCCAAATTTGCCGCTCTGTCAAGACCACACCCCCGCTTTGAAAGATATGGCTTTTTATCAGAGTAAACTTCAATGGTTTTTCAACAGGTGGACGTCATTTTGAGGTGTGTCGGCTCATCCTACTTGGAGCAGTGATGCTCCAAGTAAAACATTTCATTTCCTGTTGCCAACAGGTGGCGCTACACCTGTTTCGGATTTTTCGACTGCAGATGTGTTCAAAGTCAGACTACAATCATGCACAACAAATTTGGATCAGATTAGATTATTTATGGCTGAGTAATGGCCATTTTTCTTTTCATGGCGTGTTTTCGAAACGACCTCAAATTTTGACGCGCTGCCACGGTCACAAACAACCGTAAAAACTTAAAAGCTTCGCAATTTAATATTGGACATGTGTTTAGTTTACCAAACCAAAGTTTGGAGTCATTGTTCAAAAATCTCTAGGAGGAGTTCGTTCTAGAACGAGGCCTGCAAATGACCAAAATACAGCAAGAATAGAAAAAGAAATACTGTATTTACAACTCTTAACAAAAAATGAACAATATTGACAGAAACTGTTAAATATTAAATATTTGTGAATAAAATAGAATGGAATTACATGAGTTGCTGTGAGCACAGCTTAATAAATATCAAGTTATTGCACAGTGACCCGGTTAGACAGTCAGGATATTGCACGCATTGTAGTAAAATTAGAGTGAGGTGTGGTTGGTGGACGTATGTGCATTCCGTATGATAATTGCCTATGGAAAAAAGCTGTTTCTTAGTCTGTTTGTCCTGGTTCTGATGGACCTGTACCTCCTTCCAGAGGGCAGCAGTTCAAACAGAGGGAAAGCAGAATGGGTGGAGTTAGTGGTGATGCTAGTCACTCTGCTGAGGCAGCGAGACTGGTAAATGTCCTTCAGTGAGGGGAGGGGGCAGCCGATGATCCTCTGCGCTGTCTTTACCACTCTCTGGAGACTCTGCCGTTCTGCTTCAGTGCAGTGGGAAAACCACACTGTGATGCCATAGGACAGAATGCTCTCAATGGTTGAGCGGTAGAACGTTACCAGCAGCTCCTGGCTGACGTCGTTCCTCCTAAGTTTTCTCAGGAAGTGCAGGCGTTGCTGGGCCTTCCTGATGACAGTCATGGTGTTGTTAGACCATGTGAGGTCAGCAGAGATGGTGGTGCCCAGGAGGGTGAAGCTGTGGACCCTCTCCACACAGTTTCCATCGATGTAGAGTGGGGGTGGATCTGTTCTGTTTTTTCTGAAGTCCAGGATGATCTCCTTGGTCTTGGTGGTGTTCAGGATGAGGTTATTAGCCTGACACCACCTTGAGAGTTTCAGGACTTCGTCTCTGTAGGCCGTTTCGTCGTCCCCAGAGATCAGCCCCACCACAGTAGTGTCGTCTGCAAACTTCACCACGGTGTTGCTGGTGTGGGCTGGTCTGCAGTCTGCTGTGTACAGTGTGTACAGCAGAGGACTCAGCACACATCCCTGTGTGGAGCCTGTGCTCAGCGTCCGGGTGGAGGAGAGGTGGGGGTCAAGTTTGACTGTCTGTGGTCTGTTTGTCAGGAAGTCCTTGATCCACGAGCAGGTGAGTGGGTGGAGTCCTAGTTCAGACAGTTTGTTGACCAGAATGTCAGGAATGATTGTGTTAAAGGCTGAGCTATAGTCCACAAAGAGCATCCTGGCGTAGGTGTCTCTGTGTTCCAGGTGGCTCAGCGCAGTGTGGAGGGTGATGGAAATGGCATCATCCGTTGATCTGTTTGCTTTGTAAGCAAACTGGTGGGGGACGAAGATTGGAGGGAAGGAGTCTTTGATGTGTCCCAGGAGCAGCCGCTCCAGACACTTTGTGAGGACAGGAGTGAGTGCAACTGGGCGGAAGTCCGTGAGGAAGGCTGTGGATGAGGACTTTTTGGGTATCGGGATGATAGTGGATGACTTCAGGCAAGCAGGGATGAAAGCCTGAGCTAGCGACAGGTTGAAGATTTTTGTGAAGACCTGGGAGAGTTGATCGGCGCAGGCCCGCAGAACCTTTCCGGGAACTCCATCAGGTCCCGCCGCTTTCCTGGGGTTTACCCTGCTGAACATCCGTGCCATCCGTGCCACGTCCATAAAGGCATTGTTTTTATATTTAGAGCTCTAAGCAACCAAACAGTTGTCTATATAAAAGAGCTTTTACAATTGTGCACTTTTAGCAGGCTGAAAAAATTATCTTTTTAAAATTGCCATTTCAAATTTGGGTTTTAAATTTTGTGTTCCATTTTACTGTGCTTGTATTGGAAGGATTTGTTATTATTTTGTTTAAAAGTGCTACATATTGTATATACACATAATTT
Organism: Oryzias latipes; assembly: GCF_053564925.1. Taxonomy (NCBI): domain Eukaryota; kingdom Metazoa; phylum Chordata; class Actinopteri; order Beloniformes; family Adrianichthyidae; genus Oryzias; species Oryzias latipes. The sequence goes on from NC_136241.1 coordinate 11,604,199, forward strand.
ATTTAGAGAAATTTGCTATAGGTTGTGTTTTTTGGTTTTGTAGTTTAATTTCATTGGATTTATATTAAGGAAAAGAAGTTGCAGCATTGATTAAAAAAGGATAAAAGAAACATTTACTGTCTAAGTCTTATGTTACATCTGTAGAACTGTACTGAGAGTTGGGTTTTGTTTTGGAGCACATTCATATGTTTTGTTTGTAAAAAAAAAAAGATAAAATATTAAGTTAATTGCACTTTACATGACTAGAAAAGCAATGATTATTCATAAAAATCTATGAAAGACATACAAAACAAATGAAAAAGCAGTCTGCCCTCCCTTTTGTGTCTAAACTCTTGTCACCTCACCTCTGGGTTAGTTAGCATATGAACAGGCAGCTGGTGTGTGTGTGTGGGGGGGGGGGGGGGGGGGGGAATTTGACTCCAGCAACGGCAGATTGAGGAGCAGGCTGCAGCATGAGGAAAAGACTGAAGCATGTAAGAGGAAGTGACATCCTACAGTTGACCAGTTCATTTTATATCTGTAAAGAATATTCAAGAAGCATTTAGACATGTTCAGCTATATGCGTGTGAAACTTGGTGTGGATAATTGAAGCATAAGTAATTTTAAAACACACTTGTTTGGAGTCCAGACGGAAAAAGCACAGGTTTTGGGATGAATCAGGATTTTTTTAAAATCATCTGTTTCACCTGGACTTCTGAAAAAAATATGGAAGGCAGCAAACACAGATCCCTACATTTAAAAAAATAAATGGTGTTGATATATGATGATTAAGTTATGAAAAAAAATAGGTGTTTGTAGTTTTGCCTAAAAAGACGTTTTCGGACCTTTTTGGATGTAATGCTCTCTAAGATGTCACCTGTAACTTCAATCATTCTGAAAAAAATTAGGAAGCAGTAGCACATAAATGCCTATTGAAGTGTAGTCTTTGGTGCTGATAACCTAAACAGAATTTATGCTAAAAATCTTTGTTCAGTCCAAAATTGCATAGGAAAAAAAGAGGTATGAAGTTTCTCATAGACCCTATTGTGTTACATATCAAAGCTGGAGGTTATTAAAGGCATCTAATTCTGAAATCTCAGCTTCCTGAGACAAACGGCTGATTTATAATAAATTTCTATTATTTGGGTGCACATAATCGACCACTTCCTGTTACGCAGGCACCGTCAGGTGTACACCCATGAAACTTCAGATTATGAGAGAGGACCCTTCAGAGTATCTCCAGTTTTAATTTCATGCACATCGGACAAAGCAAAGAGAAAATACAGGGCAGAATGTGCCCAATGCAATAACTAGGTGGCGCTATAGAGCTCGTCCAAGATTGTCATATCCATGGGTTCAGAATAGAAGTTTCATCATATCCATTGAATTTCAGTGAGATTGGACAAGGAATGTGCACGTGAGAGCAACTTTTGTGTGCATGGCGAGATGCCCAACTTTGCCGCTCTGCCACGACCACACCCCCGCATTGAAAGTTATGGTTTTTTGTCAGAGTAAACTTCAATGGCTTTTCAACAGGTGGACGTCATTTTCAGGTGTGTCGGCTCATCCTACTGGGAGCAGTGATGCTCCAAGTAAAATATGTCATTTCCTCTTGCCAGCAGGTGGCGCTACACTTTTTCCAGATTTTTTCACTGCTGATGTGTTCAGAGTCAGACTACAATCATGCACATCAATTTTGGATCAGATTGGATTATGCATGGCTGAGTAATGGCCATTTTTCTTTTCATGGCGTGTTTTCGAAACGACCTCCAATTTTGACGCGCCGCCATGGTCACAAACATCCATAAAAACTTAAAAGCTTTGCAATTTAACATCGGACATGTGTCTAGTTTACAAAACCAAAGTTTGGAGTCATTACTCTCAAATCTCTAGGAGGAGTTCGTTCTAGAGCGAGGCCTGCAAATGACCAAAATACAGCAAAAATGACATATTGTCATCAAAATATCAGACTTCCTGTGCGACTGACAGCTTGGTCCCAAGAGACTTTTTTGTAGGTTTCTATCCGATGAACATGCCCTGTTAAAATCAGGTTTGTACTATAAAGCATATGGAGGTGCTCGCGAAAACAAATTTTGCAGGTGGCGCTATCGAGCCATTTTTGTTTACCTATGCCGTTCTCCTATAAAATATGAAATTTTTCGCGACTCCTGATGTGTATACAAAATTTGGTGAGTTTTGGGGTATGTTAAAGGCCTCAAAAAGGCGACGGAAAAGTCGGAAGAATAATAATAATAATAAACCTAACAGATACAATAGGGTCCTTGCACTCCGTGCTCGGGCCCTAATAATAATAAACCTAACAGATACAATAGGGTCCTTGCACTCCGTGCTCGGGCCCTAATAACTCTTACAGATACAATAGGGTCCTTGCACTCCGTGCTCGGGCCCTAATAATAATAAACATTCGAATTACAATAGGGTCCTTGCACTCCGTGCTCGGGCCCTAATAAATGTGTCTGTGTGAGCAACAGCCAGGAGCACTACTGATGAGGGTATTTTCTGTAATGCTATGTTGCATCCCACTGCAGCATCCAAAACAGCGTTATTGGGTACTGGGTCTGGCTGGAAATTATTGATTCTGATCCTGGCATGGACCATATGATTACATTGTGTCTTATGGCTCTGAAGATGGGGAGCTTATTGTTTTAGCAGCCAGAAAATCACTTCGCCCACAGTGTTTATATTTGGACATACAGGGAGGGAAGTTTTTATTTTTTGTCACTGTTTACTAGCGCAGGTTTGCCACCTACAGTTGGAAAAGGCTAGGTGTGAAATATCGAAGCAGTAAAAATCTTGCAAATCTTTCTCCAGCCTTTTTCTTTACCAGATCTATTGCGATATGATAGACTTGGGCCACCCTAAGGTGTTCCGAAATAATTTTATTAATGGCTAACCCCTAAAGGGATGCCAAGCCCTCTGCCTCTCGCTGTGGCATGGAGGAGAAGCTTTTCTTCATGTAGGTGTGCTCAGAAGCACAGAAGTTTACATTAAAATGTAAGTAATGACAAAAACGCAATTTTCATTGTAGTGGGTCTTTTAGTGTTAGGGTTTGCAGTTCAGCATGCAATAAGTTTGCCTTGACGTTCAAAAACGGGACCCAAAGCTTTAAAATATGCATTGGGTTATGTTTTTTAGGCATTCATTAAACTGATTCATTTAGTTTTCTTCTGCAGTTACTGCATTTTGTTTTCATGCCTGTAAGATTTACAATTTCAGGGTTGCAGAGATATCGTTGTGATATTGCTTTTGCATTGAGGAGTGTACTCAAATCGTCAAGATGGGTGCAAAGTGAAACCTCGTCAGAAGCTCACAAGCTCTCCTTCAAATGATCCAGTTAGGTTCTGGCTAATGGAAGTTAGAAGACAAGATAGGTAATCCTAGGAGGGGAAATGTGCAACCACAGCCACTGAGGAGAGAGAAAGAGGCATCAAAGCCTCAAAGTCATTCAAGTGGCAATCTGTAAACACAAAAATCCTTTTAACCCAGACCTTTAGTTGAAATGAAGCTGGTCCAAAAAACATAGTGACATGCTGTCAGATCTCTTTGCCATGGCTATGATCTGCTATCCAAAAAAATCTGGTCAGAGATCCCCTTCTATAACTACACAGAGTTGTGTCGGACTGGATTTCACCGCCCAGTCGTACTATATGTTGTTCTTATTATGTGTGTTCATGCACAACAGCATGTTTTTTTAAAGCAGAAATTAAACATTTTTGGCCATAAAGACTAGCTAAAGCTGTACATTTGTTTTAGGGAATAGTTCAAAAGGCTGCTGAATTGAATTTCATAAGTCATGAAAAGTCAATTTTGTTTGTGTTTTGATTTGTTACTAAGAACAAATAGCTAAAACCATGAATCAGTGATATCCTCCACTCAGCAATACATCTTCACGGCTTCAGTGCAGTTTGGTGTTACACCAGGGCCCCAAATACCGTAACAACAACACATATTTTAAATACTTTTGCTTTAAAAAAACATTACAGTAAAAAATTATCCACTTCCCAGCTTGGCAAGCAGGGGGCATAAAACAACTAGAGCACATAATTATTGATAGAAGATTCATAACTCCCCAGGAACTTCAAGACAAACATGGAATATATAACTTCTTGGAATATCAGCAACTTAAATCAATTATTACTAAAAAGTTTAAATACAGAGACAACGATTTAAAGCTACCAGATGTAGTTACCACTCTGATTAATTTCTCAATGAATAAAACTCTCTCCAAAATATACAAACTTTTATGTAATTTAGATAACAATATTTCACTTCCGACAACAAAATGGGATGCAGATTTGAGCATCAGCACAGATGAAAGCTTTTGGTCAGAACTTTGTCTAAACACCTTTAAAATGACAAAAAGTCCAAATCTGCAGCTAATCCATTTCAAAACTCTTCACAGAATTTACTACACTGGACAGAGGATGTTCAAGATGGGTCTCAGCAACTCAGACATTTGTCAGCACTGTGACAGTAATCTACCCGATAATTACATGCATGCACTGTGGTTCTGCACGCCTGTCCAGGCTCTCTGGCAGCAGGTATGTGCCGATCTATCAGTCTGGCTTAAGGTTTCAATCACAGCTTCACCGTCACTTTGTGTGCTTGGTGACATGAGTGCCATCGATGTTGAAGGAGGATTAGGCTCTATCATTTTCATAACTCTTTGCATTGCTAAAAAAACTATTTTAATAAATTGGAAAAGCAAGAAAAATATAAATATAAGTCAACACAGAAATCTGCTGCTTGATCATATCAGCTTGGAAAAAATGTCAGCCCAAGGTTCAAGTAACTTTGAAAGAATTCAGTCTCTCTGGTCTCCCATGGCTAACTCCATGACTTAGGGGGTGGGGGGGGCCTGGTCGTCGCTGCTCCTTGCCCTTCTGCCGTAGGCCGGGGTGGGGGTCGGGGCCTCCGGGGCCTGGCGGGGGGTGGTGGGGGCTCCGTTGGTCGGGGGGTCGGGTCCGGCGCCTGGGTGGGGCGGGCTGGGGCGCTGCGTGGTCCTCTGGGCTTGGGTGTGGGGGTGCGTGGTGGGGGGGTGGGGTGGTGGTCTGGCTTGGCTTGGGGGGGTGGTCCCTTTGCCTGTGCTGGGGGGGGTTGGCGGGGGGCGCTGCTCGGGGGGGGGGCCCAGCGGCGCTGGATGGGCTTCCCATCTACACCTGGGGCTGGGATCGGCCCTTCCCTGGCTCTGGGGCGGGACGGGACAACCCTCTCGGGGCCCCCGGTCGCTCTGGGTGTCATCCGCTTCGGCTGCGGGGTCTGGGGGGGGGGGTTGGGGTGGGGGGTCTTGCAGGCCCTGTCCTGTGGGGGGGCATTCTGGGGGAGGGGGGGGGGCACTATTGGTACGGGGCAGGGGGGGTTGACGGGTCGGGGTCTCCGCTGAGGCCATCGGCGGTTTCCCCGGCCGGTTGGCTGCCTCGGTCCCGTCGAGGCCTGACCAGAGCTCTTCTAGGGCCGGCATTTGGGGGTGGGGGCCTGGGCTTGCTCCGGGGGGGGCCAACGCTTTCTGGCTCCTCTCTCTCTGTGTGGGGGGGGTGGTGCTGGGCCTGGGGTGTCGGCGCCTCCGGGGGTGGGGCCCCTGGGCTGGGTGGGCCTGGCCCCCTTGTTGGGGGGGGGGGCGGGGGACAGCTGTTTGACCACCGGGGGACAGTCTATCAGCTGTCCCCAACTTACCCCCTTCCTCATATAACCTCATAACAGGGTGAGGGGGTGGGGGGCTTAGCCTGCGATGAGCCTGGGGGGGGGGTTTACTAGGCAGTGGCCCCCCTCCTATGGTTGCCGTATGGAGTGGGCCCCCCCTCTTTCGGTTTTATTTGCACCTTAAACATGTAGGGCCCTTGGTAGGGGGGGTGCTTGGACATCACTGCCAGCAAGCAGCAGATGTCCTCCTAGCACCCTACCCGCCAATTTTAACCGCACCTTAGACATTTAGGGCCCCTTGGTGGGGAGGGTGAGGGGACGTCACTGTGAGTAATCAGGAGATGTCCCCTTAGTGCCCTACCCGCCAATTTTAACTGCACCCCCCTTAGTACATACACCCCTCCCCCCTCAATATATACATCCCAACATAAACACACACACATGCACACACACACTCTCTCAAACACACATACACGCACACACATTTTGCAAGGAAGGTGGGACCTAGGACCATCTGTCCCCTGCCTCTTCCCTGGTGGGGGGTACGGGCCCCTTTGCAACGGCGGCCGTGTCCCCGGGGTGCCGGCTTCCTGGGCCCGGCGGTGCTCTCTCCGCGCGGTGGGGGGGTTCACATTACATCTGAGCCGGGGGTGTTCATGTCCCTGGGGGGTGGGTTCTGGTCCTTGCTCCTGAGTGCTGGGCCCCGCCAAATTTCCAACTGTGGCCGAGCCTGGTCAGGCCATATTTACAACACCCCTTGTGGGCCCTCTTTTTTCCCCGGGGTTCCCCCCTCCTGGGCGGGGGCGGCGGGCCCCCTGCCTCGCTCTTCCCTGGACCAACCGTGGGCCGGGCGGGTGGCTGCCTGGAGTGCGGAGCGGGTCTCCCTTGGGGGGTCCTGGCTCGTACCTGGGGTTGGGGCGGGGGGATGCCCGGAACTCCTGGGTGGTGGTGGGGTGCTCGTCTGGGGCTGTGGGCGTCCTTCTCCGGTGGGGCCCTGCGTTGGGTTCTCCCGGCGCGGCGGGGGGGCTGCTCTCCTGGTCGGGCTGGGGCGGCGCTCTCTTTCCCTCCGTGCCTCCCTGCTCTCTGGCTCTGGGGGCCTTGCGGCGGCCCTGCTGGCCCTGGCCTGGGTGGCGGGCTTGGTCGCCCGGGCGGCGGTTGTTCCCTGTCGGTTCCCGTGTGGCGTTGGGGGGATTCCGGCTGCCGCTGCTGGTGCGGTGGGGGTCTTGGGGTGGGGATGGCTGGGCATTCTCCCTCCTTTTTTTCACGTTCCACCATCCATTTTAGAAGAACATAAACACTCACCTGGGCACAGGTGTTAGCTCACCACTGCAACAGTTTGCATGACTGAATGACTGAAATATCTCACATTAGTTGGATTTAAGGCATAAGTATGCGTGTGAACACTATCTGTTTCGTGTACATGTCGACAGGTGGACATTTTTGCAACTAACAGGTGTGTTTATAACATTTGAGTGTGTGTGTGGAAAGGCTCCGCCCTTTTTGTACTACATTTGAACCTTGCCGTGGTGATTGACAACCAGTAAACTTGTTGCTTTATGCTGCTTCATGGTCTTACCCCCCTTCCCCTCCTATTATCACCCCCTACCCCCCCCTCTCTCTAACGTCCCTCTCTCTTCTTCCCCTCTTTCCTTTTCCGTCCGGTCCAACACCAAAGATTTTCAGACATGTTTGAAATTAATAAAGGTTGGCCTCAATTACAAAAGGGGTTTATTCAGGCATACCTTTGGTTTGTCTGAAGATTAATAACCCCTCTTGTTAAAGTAAAATATGTCCAACCCAAGAGGCCCTCAGCTCTCATCTGACTGCCCAGTTGTTGGACAGGACAAGTTAAAAAATAGAAAAAAAAAAAAAAAAAAACATTACATAAAGAAATTGATTCATTTGCATGTACGACTAAACATGTTGGCCAAAAAGGTGTTCATGTTTTATCATTTCTAAGTAATTCATCGTTATGTGTTTTGTTGAGGTGATCAGAGAGAAGAAAAAGTTCTTATAGCTTGAAATGTAAAAAATAGTTAATTTCCTATTATTCTGCCTTCTAAAAAAAATCATTCTTCTATTTGGAAATTAAATTTGAAAAAGAAAAAAAAAAACTCCAGTATAAATGAACATATTAAATAATAGAGAAAGACATAGATGGTTGACAATTATTGCCATCAATTTCATTTTATCTACATAAATACTCATTTAAAGAAAAGAAGACTGTCATGCCCAGAACTCTTTCATTTTCTGCAAAAAGCTTTAGCGTTTTATCATAGTAGGATAAGTATTTAAAAATATTTCTAGAACTTCTCTTTTTGGTTTGCATTCTGTGCTAGACATTAAAAAACTGCTGTGATGTTTTAGTCGAAGTCTCCTCATGACTAGGCTTTGCCTACCTGACAAGTTTACTGATTTCTGTAGAAGAAGAAGATTCTTTTCATCTTTCTTGTGTAAGCTCTGAAGAATTCCACATCCGCTGCTGCTGTGTCTCATTAAAGCCCTTTTTAGGGTTTTGAAACAGGAGAAATGTGCCACACAAAGTCAGTTTATTTTAACATAGGCACATGCCTGAGTACACAAACAAGTGTGTGCGTGTATGCGTGTTACCGTGGAGGCAATCACACATCACAGCACTGGTAATTCCTGAGCCACTGTTGCCATAGTTACAGGGTGACAGAATATCAAGCTCTATATTTGTGTATTTTTTTGCCACTTCACCCTAAGTGAGTGCTGATTTGTGAGGATTCTAGGAGTGCCTGGCACAGCCCTGGTGTGTATGTGTCTGTGTGTTTAGCCCAGATGTGACATGTGTGTTCTGCTGGTGCGTGTGTGCGTTTGAGTGACAAAATAGAGGAAATACTTGAGCTCGTCTGTTGGCACTTTAACCAGAAATAGGCCTGATGAACACCTACTCACCACAGAAGAGCCTCTCCTCCATTGAGCCCCAGACTGAAAATTACTCTGGCATCACTGAGTCAAGGATGATGCATATTCCCCACCTGAATCAACCTGCAAAACGCTGACTTTTTCTAAAATGCATGCTAACAATAGCTGGGTAGGAAAAAAGAAAAAAACACCCAAGGGAAATATTTCTCTAAACCTGAAAAGCAATTCTACTTGGTCCTAATCTACATTTTTTACAAATGAGATTACCGGTGAGATTAACGTTTAAATGTCAGCAATGACTTTTTGGTTTAGCACGAGCTTTTAAAGTTATAAAACTAATGTTGTTACGCTAACTTAGCTTACCTGCGACTATTGATGACACCATTGAGTGGTTGTAACATCCGAATTTGAAGACACAATGGCTGTGTCCGATTTCCCACCCTAATCCCTAACCACTAAAAAACTATTTAGTGTGGGACTATCTAGTGCCCTAGATTTTAAAAGCAATTCGGACACCATGCTCGCTACTCTTTTTTTTTTTTTTAAGACGGCAGACATGGCATCATCGATTTAACGAAGTGAAAATCTAATTGATATGAGCGTTTTGCAACAACTATTTATTAATCCGCTGAGTTCTGAAGATGAAAACGTTGATGGTTTATAAAAAAAAAAAATTGGGGGGAATTGGACAGCAATACAAAATGGCGAACGGACAATATAGTGCACTAAGTGACTAGTGACTAGTAAAGGAATTTCGGGCATAGCCTATTTTTCCATAACTTGTAGGGGTAGGGAGAAGCCAAAGAGGTGGAGGAAGAAATTGGATTCGGCCTTAGACGAAAGTTTAAGCAGTTTACTTCATAGAAACTACAGTATATTGAAATTTTTAGTATTATTGATAAGAATAAAAATCATAAATAACATGACAGTTAGAGTAATTCACTGGTATATATATAGTTTTTTAGACCTAATCCATTACCATATAGTGTCTTAAAAAACAAAACAAACAAAGACAGGTGTGTGAAATGAAGTGGCCAATGAGTGTAAATATACATGTTTTTCACAAATCTTTGTAGGACTGGTATTTCATGACTGCAATACTACAAAGATGTGTGAAAATATATGTATATTTGTAATATTGGTATTTTATGACTGCAGGCTCTCTTGTGTTTTGTCTTTGTCTGGGCCTTCAAAGCACCTTTATAGGAATTTATTGTGAAAGTGAAATCAGAAACCATTACAAAAACCTGCTATGAGAAGCAACACACATTCACCATTATGGATTAGTTTTAAAGCAAAATAGGAAATAAAGCTGAAACATTAAATACTAATGTGCAGTGAATACAAGATAAAACGTTTATAATGCAAGACATAATTGACTTTTTTTTAAAGTATCCATTTCCAGTATGAAGTGACTCCTAAGCTGAATGTTTTGAAAAAGTTAAATAAACAGTTACGCTGATTAGTATTAACGTGTAGTTTTCACATTATGCAAAATATTCAAACTATTCTTTTTGTAATTTGGAAGAAAAAATTGTTAAATTTACATTTCAAGGATTATATTTGGATTTTCCAACTATCATAAAAAATTTGATACGAATAAAATAAAAACATTAATTTGCATCACTTATTATTTCAAACTTAATACAGATGTGACTGTCAAAGATTATCTTTTTTTTTCCATTCAAAAATCTGCTGAATATTTTAACCTGAACAGGAGGTTTTTATTTTTTTGGGCTATTCCTGTGAAGAGGAACATTTTATCTTAACAACACAGTGGACCACACCTACTTGTAAAATCAGCAACACTTTTGAGATATAAGAACTAACAAATCAAATCAAAGATTCTCCTCAGCACCCTGTAACACGATATGCCAATCTGAGCTTTAACAGGAAGCTGTGCTGTTCATGTGTGGGATATTAACACTTAAAGCCTCTATTTTCAGGTGGAGTGCTGCAACCTGAGATGGCTGGCAGCTGTGTCAATCTGGACTGGGCTGCGAGCCCACAGACAGGAAGGCAGACTGGACACTGGGGTTTAGGTGTCAGTGCGTGCAGGATGTGGATGTGGACACCCGAGTCGCGTGATATGCGGAGAATCTGTCACCCCTGATCACATGGTGGAATCCGTTGCACCAGGCCAAGGACAGGCCAAGATTTTCCCACAGTCAGAATTAGTCAGAATGACACAGACGCTCTGTCTGCTCAGACACAACATGGAGAAACATTTTGACATACTTTCTTTCAGGCACAAAAACGGGGCTGTTTACCGAAATGAAAGTCAGATGCACAACAATCTGACACACTGAAACAGAGATGCATAAATGATCTGAAAAACATTTAAAAAAAGCACAATTTTTATGGAAAAATAACACTTTTCTCTTTACAATAAGAGACTTATATTACAGCATAGCTTTATTGCTTATTGAGATGCTACATTGGATGGCTCCACGTGTAATTTTTCTTCCACAGGAAAGCATTGGCAGATAAGCATATAAAACCCCTATAACTACTCAATTTATGTAGAGAAAATGATTGTTTTTTTACAGTAAGTTTTGCTAAATTTATGCAAGACCTTTGTCTAATTTCCTCAGAAAAGTTATAGAAAACTTGGAGGTATGTACTCATGAAGCTACGGACGCACTAGACATGTGTTCAGTAACGCCCTAAACACAGTTTTGAACGCCATTTTACCCCTTGGTGTTCACACTGGAAAGGCAAGGAGGGGCTTATTTTTCTTTTGAAACTGTTTACCAGCGCATGTCCTGTAGTTATGGTGCAAATTTCATGAATCTTGCTCAAGGCTTTAACTTTCACCGTTCTATTCTGATATATGTAAAGACTTGGTGTCATAATTCGAACCGCTATTGTTAATTTCTCCTCTGTGATCAATTTTCTATTTTTTTTCTTTTTGAATTTTCTATATTCTCAATTTACTTATGTGAATTAGAAGGGACGCCATCCTTAGGTCAGGACCAAATACAAGCACCTGATTGGTCAAAGTTCTACCTGGTTTAATTTTTGATGTGCATTCAATGGCCACACGTTTTGCATGTAGAGCCCGAAAACGGTCAAAGAAACCTGCGTTGCTAAGCGTTAAGAGTTTTGAACGCAAAAACCTGAAAGCTGATTTACACAGATGGAAAATCAAAGATCTGGCTGCTGAGAGAGTAAAAACACAGATTTACCTTAATCCCGTCTCATGATGTGAGCCACAAATCATCAAGGCAACCAAATGATCAGATTTCTGTGCTTAGCTGAGCCATTTCTCAAAGGAAAAATACCAAAACACGTATCATAGAGAACATAACGTATCAATGTTCTGCCAAATTCCATTTTTTGAAGTCTACTTTTATACTTTGCCCGCAGATTATATCTGTCAAAAGAGCGTTTTCTTTTTTATCAACTGAGAATCCTAGTACCTAAACATAGATATCTTTACATCCAGATGTGTGTGTTGTTATTCTCATTTTCTGCAACCTTCATGATGATGAAATCCGACTCCATTATCTTTAGCTTTTCCTTCCAGGATGCATTTAGCACATGTAATTTACTCAGCTCTTGCTCATAGCCCAGGAATCCCTCATATACTTAGAGTGATTCCACTTAGAGTGATGATAGAAACTAATCTGTTTGCAAGTGAGAGTGCACATTCACACAGACAGCTCAGCTGCTGTGCTGTAAAGCCCAGATTCACTTTAACTAATAAGCATCACTGACACGGAGCTTGGACCACAACACGACTGGAGGATTTGTAGCTCATTAGTTTCTCTGATGCACGCGTGCGTGGATTTGTGCGAACAAGGCCGCACACGAACCGAGGCCCTGCATCCAGCAGAAAATGACTCGTTGACACTCCTGACCGCTAACTCTTCAGCTCTCCTTACAGATAATAATTAGGTCTGACACACAGCAGCAACGATATAGAGAGAGGTGGGAGGAGAAGAGATGAGAAAACTTTAGGAAGAAAACGCTGAAAGAAGTGCTGAGTATGAGGGGAGGGGGGAGCAAGGATGGAATGAATGAACCACAAAATGTTTCAATGAAAGAACACCCTGTGAACACCTAATGAGCTTACAACGTGGAAGGAACATTTATAATTATTTTCAATCCATCAGAGAGCTTCGATTTCTGAAATGAATGTTTGCCCTAATAATGAAGCACTTGACATGCAGCTTGCATATGTTCACTCGGTCAGCAGAAGTAGTTAAATGACATGAACATTGATCTTGAATGAACAGGGTTTCGCCTCATCACCTGGACTTTGAATTAAAATGATCCAACAGTTTATACAGTTTTTGTGTGAGTGTTTGAGTTCTGTTCAAGTTAAGACTGAATAGAAGCAAAACAATAAACCCAGTTGAATGTTTTGTGTATTTCCTTGCTAGAATTTTCTTCTATATCTAGATTTTATTTATATGGTGGCCCAAAAGTGCAAATCACACCAACACTTGACTCAGCTTAAAAACATTATGAAGATAACAATAACAAAAAAACAGTAATAAAAAACATTACAATTTAGAAAGCAAAACTAAATTTGAGAAAGCAAAACACAATCACAAGAAAATGAAAAGGAAAGCAAAAGTAATTTCCATGAATCAAATGAAATATAAAAAAATGAAACACAATAAGAAAAGGTAGATGCAATTAGACATCTCGGATTTGATGATGGATTTTTGATGTTTGAGTTTTCCCAAATGCATTTTCAATGTCTGCAAACTAATTAAATACTACTTTATGATTAGTATGGAGCATGTCCAGTATCGCTTCATGGCAAAGAATATCCGGAAATAGAAAATTACTTGTGTCTTCTGAAGCATTTTATTTTTATTCAATTTACATTATGTTTTGGTTTCTTGAACTGTGTTTCCATTTCTAAAATGTAATATTGTATTTATTTATAATTTTTTTTGCTTTCTTAATTGTTGTGATCTATAATATGGGTGTGTTTTGAGTGATCTGTTGCTGTGATTTGCAATTCCAGGCCACCATAGTACATTAATGGATCTCATCACATTCTGGGCTGTCAGAGTGAAGAGAGCCATCCAAGTTGTTTCCGACTCTATGATCAAAACTGAATTATTATTATTATTGTTGTTGTTTGATCTTTACTTCCTAGTGTACAGTGTGTTTTTTTATAGGAAGCTTGACTTGGGGGGAAACGCACAAGAATTCCAATGTACATGTGCTGCAATGTATCTGTGCAAATAGCAAATAAAACACTACTCTACTCTACTCTACTCTACTCTACTCTACTCTACTCTACTCTACTCTACTCTACTCTATTGAGAGCAGTCTGTAAAGTTAAGCAGGCTTTCTGGTGGACACAGTGTGGAGTCACACTTTCGGTCAGTGACCAGAATTTACAGGTGAAGAAGTGACTGGGTTTTTCTTTTTTCTTTTTCAAATTTTAATAAAAGCATTTTGCATAAAAGTCTGGGATTGTAGCAGATTGCAATTGGCATCTTAAATAAGCAGAAAAGTCAGCTTACACTGGGTTGAATGAAGTGGTTTAGTAAAGGAAAAGATAATCAAAATTGGTTCTTAAATAAGAAATAAACCTTTTTACAAAAAAAAATATATATATATTCAGTAGTGCTAAACAAAATCTTGGCTAAAAAAAGCACCCTGAAAGTACAACATGGCCATATATGGTTTCTCATCATTTGTTTTGACAGGGAGGATATCAACTATCATGGAATACAAACAGATTGACAACGTTTGGATAGATTGATTATTTAACTGATCTAATATTGAAATATAAAAATATAAAATTTCATTTTTCTTGAACAAACAGTGAGCTACCTTATAGGGGAAAAGTTTAATGTTCTATCATTTTTAACCACAAACACACCCTTTTTTTCTGAAATACTGGGTGACATGTTTTCCACTCTTAAACTCATTTTTCTCTCTTAATCCTCCCCCCTTTTATATCATCGTCAAGGGGCTCTAGAATCAGCCACCCTTACCCCCTTCTAAGGCGACCCAGCCCTGAAGGTCAAATCACACCAACAAATCCTCCAAAGCAAAAATAGAATGAAATCACAACAATTTGAAAACCAAAAAAAGTAAAATAAAATAAAAAGTTTAGAAATCAGAACGAGATTCCTGATACCAAAACACAATAAAAAATGAAAAATTTGTTTCATTTCTAAACATTTTATTTTGATTTCTTGAAATTACTTTTGCTTTCCAAAACATTTCATTTTTAATTCCACTTAATTTTTTTGTGTTTTGTTTTTTAACATTTTGTATTGATATCTAAAATGTCATTTTGTTTTTTTGTTCTTTATTTATCTTTTTTCATATTAGTTGCAATATTTATTATATTTGTTTCATTTAATGATTTGTTGGTGTGATTTGCATTTTAGGGCCACTGTATACTTCCAACAAATAAGTGCAATGTTCAATCCAAACAGAACTTTTGGTCAGATCTGGTTCAGCAATATCGGCCCAAATGTATTTGGTCAAGCCTACCTTATTTTCCATATATTTTTTGTTTTTTTAACAGAAAACAACTGAACAAAATCAAACACTTGGCCCATAAATACAATGACAGTTTGCACATACAAGGAGTCATAATAAAACCATACAGGAAATTCAAGATGATTGGGTAAAAAGAAAAGAATGATATAATAGGTATTGTACAGGCTGTGCATTTAGTACACATGTGGTACAAATCTTCTTCTTCTTCTTTCTCTTTCGGCTTTTCCCATCAGGGGTCGCCACAGCGAATCATCCTTTTCCACCTCACTCTATCATGAACATCTTCTACCCTAACGTTAGCCAACTTCATGTCCTCTGTTAAGACATCCATATATCTCCTCTTTGGCCGTCCTCTTGCCCTCCGGCCAGGCAGCTCCATCTCCAACATCCTTCTACCAATATATCCACTATCCCTCCTCTGAACATGTCCAAACCATCTCAGTCTGGCTTCTCTGACTTTGTCGCTAACACAGGCAACATGAGCCGTCCCTCTGATGTACTCGTTCCTTATCCTGTCTAACCTGGTCACTCCTAAGGAGAACCTCAACATCTTCATCTCCGCTACCTCCATCTCAGCCTCTTGTCTCTGTCTCACTGCTACCGTCTCTAACCCATAGAGCAGAGCTGGTCTCACCACTGTCTTGTACACCTTTCCTTTGAGTCTTGCTGGCACTCTTCTGTCACACAACACTCCTGACACTTTCCTCCAACCGCTCCAACCTGCCTGCACTCGCCTCTTCACCTCTTTTCCACAATCCCCATCACACTGAACTGTTGACCCCAAGTACTTAAACTCCTGCACCTTCTTCACCTCAGTCCCCTGTAACCTAACGCTTCTACCTTGATCCCTCTCGTTCAGACACATGTATTCTGTCTTACTACGACTGACCTTCATACCTCTTCTTTCCAGAGCAAACCTCCACCTCTCTAGCTGTTCCTCCACCTGCTCTCTACTCTCACTGCAAATTACAATGTCATCCGCAAACATCATTGTCCAGGGAGATTCCTGTCTTACCTCGTCTGTCAGCCTGTCCATCAGCATAGCAAACAAAAAAGGACTCAAAGCTGATCCTTGGTGTAGTCCCACCTCCACCTTGAACTCCTCTGTCTGACCTACAGCACATCTCACCACCGTCATACTTCTCTCATACATGTCCTGAACTACTCTGACATACTTCTCTGCCACTCCAGACGACCTCATACAGTACCACAGCTCCGCCCTCGGCACCCTGTCATACGCCTTCTCTAAATCTACGAACACACAATGCAGCTCCTTCTGACCATCTCTGTACTTTTCCATCAACATTCTCAAAGCAAAAATGGCATCAGTGGTGCTCTTACGGGGCATGAAACCATACTGCTGCTCACAAATCTCCACCTTCTTCCTAAGCCTGGCTTCCACTACTCTTTCCCACAGCTTCATTGTGTGGCTCATCAACTTTATTCCTCTATAGTTGCTGCAGTTCTGCATGTCACCCTTGTTCTTAAAGATTGGGACCAGAACGCTTCTCCTCCATTCCTCAGGCATCTTCTCACTCTCTAAAATCCTATTGAACAACCTTGTTAGAAATTCCACTGCTGTCTCTCCTAAGCACTTCCATACCTCCACAGGTACGTCATCAGGACCAACGGCCTTTCCGCTCTTCATCCTTTTCAGAGCCTTCCTAACCTCATCCTTTCCAATCTCTGCTACTTCCTGCTCCACAACAACCACATCTTCCTCCCTTCTTTCCCTGTCATTTTCCTCGTTCATCAGCTCCTCAAAATACTCCTTCCATCTTTTCTGTACACTCTCTTGGGTTGTTAGCACCTTTCCATCTCTGTCCTTAATCGCCCTTATCTGTTGCACGTCCTTCCCATCTCTGTCTCTCTGTCTGGCTAGCCTGTACAAGTCCTTCTCTCCTTCCTTTGTGTCTAACCTGTCATAAAGCTCATCGTAAGCTTTCTGTTTGGCCTTTGCCACCTCTCTCTTCACTCTACGCTGCGCTTCCTTGTACTCCTGTCTACCTTCCTCAGTCCTTTCTACATCCCACTTCCTTTTAGCCAACCTCTTCCTCTGGACGCATTCCTGTACTTCCTCATTCCACCACCAAGTCTCTTTACCGTCTTTCCTCTTTCCAGATGACACACCTAGCACCTTCCTACCTGTTTCCCTGATAATCTCTGCTGTAGTTTCCCAGTCATCTGGAAGCTCATCCTGACCACCCAGGACCTGCCTCAACTTCTGCCTAAATTCCTCACAAGTTTCTTCATTCTGTAGCTTCCACCACTTGGTCTTCTTTTCTGTTTTCCCTCTCTTCTTCTTCCTGACCTCCAGAGTCATCTTACACACCACCATGCGGTGCTGTCTGGCTACACTCTCTCCTACCACCACTTTGCAGTCATTAACCTCTCTCAAATGACCTCGTCTACATAGGATGTAGTCCACCTGAGTACTCCTACCTCCACTTCTGTATGTCACTCTATGTTCCTCTCTCTTCTGGAAGTAAGTGTTGACTACAGCCATTTCCATCCTCTTCGCAAAGTCCACCACCATCTGTCCCTCCAGATTCCTTTCCTTCACACCAAACCTGCCCATCACCTCCTCATCACCTCTGTTGCCCTCACCAACATGCCCATTAAAGTCTGCTCCAATAACAACTCTCTCTCCTCTGGGAAAACTCTCTATGACCTCATCCAACTCACTCCAGAATCTCTCCTTCACTTCTAACTCACAGCCAACCTGTGGCGCATACCCACTGACTACATTCACCATCGCCCCTTCAATTTCTAACTTTAGGCTCATCATCCTGTCTGAGACTCTTTTCACCTCTAGAACACTGTTTACAAACTCCCCCTTCAGAATCACTCCTACCCCGTTTCTCTTCCTATCAACACCATGATAGAAAAGTTTGTATCCTCCTCCAATACTACGTGCCTTGCTGCCCTTCCACCTTGTCTCCTGCACACACAGTACATCTACCTTCCTTCTCTCCATCATGTCTGCCAGCTCTCTGCCTTTCCCTGTCATTGTGCCAACGTTAAGAGTCCCTATTCTCAAACCTATGTTCCTGCCTTTTCCCTTCTCTCTCTGGCAACGGACCCTTCTGCCTCCCCTCTTTCTTCGACCAACAGTAGTCAAATTTCCACCGACACCCTGTAGGTTAACAGCATCGGTGGCGGTCGTTGTTAACCCGGGCCTCGACCGATCCGGTATGTCTAAACTATTGTGGATGATTCGCATGGTTATTTGGCAATTTTTACGCCGGATGCCCTTCCTGGCGCAACCCTCTCTATTTATCCGGGCTTGGGACCGGCACAGAAGTTACTGGCTTGCAACCCCTGTGGCTAGATTCCACATGTGGTACAAATGCTCTCTTAAAAATTGTAGCAAAGTCAAGTTCTATATAAGGCAAGAAGGTTCCCGTCCAAGCTTTACTCTTACTTTGTCTCACCAGGAGGGAAAGAAATAATTTTGTAATTATATAACGTGGACTGTTTTCACTTTCCCCACTACTTTGGCTTTCTCAAGGATAAAGAGATCTACATATAAAACGAGTGGCACGAGGTGTTTTGCTTTTGTTTTTAAACTTTTGGGGAAAAGTTTAGCTTATTCTGTGCTGAACTGCAAGCTAAAAGCACCAGGAAGAAATTGGGGTGATCAAACTACATAGTCAGACCTCCTATTTGTAGCTGTGAATAAAAAGATTTCCATAAATACTCATGCAATGACTGCCCTAAACAAGGAACAGCAAGCACAGAAGTCCATGTGGTCTCAACTTACCACAGTAACACAATTTAAGGTCGAAGCAACATTTTTACCAAACCAATGCAAAAAGACAGAACTTGCACGACCAGACACAAATAGTGTCACTGTCCTGTAACTCTTCCAAATATTTTAAAGCAAGTGTCTGGTGATTCTCATTACAGTATCCTTAGGGATATCAGATCTTATCTCATTTTCATGAGGAAGGGCACCTGTCAGACTTGTGAAACAAGCTTTCCAGATTCATAGTGAAAGTAATCAACAAAGACACTGCTTATTACAATCTAATTCTTGCCAGATCTTTTCATTGCGGCCAGATTGTCATAAATGTATTTGAATACTCGACTCAAGCAACATTGCAGGGCTTCTGGTGTTATCTATGTACTAATCAGGTAATGAGTGAGAATAAAGAGAAGGACTCCCTATAGATCAGGCGTGTCCAAAGTCTGGCGTTTAAATTTCCACCGGCCTGCAGGCTCCTTTCATAAAATCAAAAATATGCGGTCCCCAGTAGTGTAAAAGAATTGTGTGTACAATTTCTTGATTGTGATTGGCTAAATTAAGTTTTTAGCCGTTGTAAACCTGTGGCAACACTGCTGATGGACCCTTCTGTAACAATTTCTGGCCCATTTCTAAAACGTCAACTGTAAATAATAAAACAGAAAGTTGACAGCTGAACACTTTAAGGAGAATTGAAAATTGGCATCGTTTTTCAGTGAAATATGAAACAACTTTGTCTGCCAAATGCGAAATTCAAGGGAAGTTAACGTCAAGAGGCACCACCAGACAAGAAATGCTATCAAAATTGACAGTGATTTTGAATGTAGTATTTAGATGTGTTCTATGGGAACTTGTTGCAATAAAATGTCACTTAAATAGTTCATTTGAATGTAAAGGTATTAAAATTGTTAATAGAATGTCAGGTCGAATGGTTGGCCCTCACAAATTTCCACGTCACTAAAGCTGGCCCTCTTTGCAAAAAGTTTGGATACCCCTGCTCTGGATTAAGGAAGAAGCAGACCTGGTGAGGGTCATCATTTGCCCTGAATAGTTGGGGTCAGTTGGAGAGGACAGCAAAGAAAAGGAAAGAAAAAGTAGGAAGCAAAAAGTGGTATAGGTTAGTAGCTGCAGCAATAAGAAAACAGGAAGGATTTCGGTTTATTTTCCTTCCGTAAAGTTGCCGTCTGCATTTTGCTCTGAAATTACATCACGAGTACAAACAGTCACTCATTTTCTTGCACAAGTCTGCCTCAACAGAGTTCATTTTACACCAAAAGGTCTAGATTACTTGCTGTGTCATCTGGTGTTCTCTGTCTTGGTTCATTTGATCTGGTTTCAGTACAGTGTCACTCAGGTCAGGGGGAGTTTGTAGAGGGTTATTATGCAAGCCGATAGATAATCTAATTGGGTCAGATAAGACTGGCTAGAGTTCAGAGCTCAATGATAAGCGCAGAATAACTGTTAACATGCAGCAAATGCAATAGAGACTGCTTAAGGAAGCCTCAGAATCTAAGGGGAAATTTGGATTGCTATTTGTTTTTTGTGTTGTTAGTTTGTAGGAAATAGTTAACACGTTCTAATGCTGGGCATTCACTCCAATAACAGATAAGCAACTTTTATCCAGATGAGTGCAAACCACACTAGGACACACACATTTTGTTGTCGGTGGTGTAGTTTGTCCTGCTGAGCTATGCAACAATTCCACTTCCTTCCTGTTCACCGTTGCTATGGCAACAGTAAAGGAGGACCCTATTATCATCAGATGAATCGGGCTGCAAAAATGTATTTTTATCACCACTTCCCCATCTCTCTGCTTAAGCAGGGCTGAGTGTTCTCGCAAGTTTCACGCCACAGCTGCAGAGCAGAGCAATTTCCAAGAATGTCCGGGGAGTTAAAACAAGATAAGAACAGAAAAACAAATTTGTTTTTAACCGCGAAAACCTCGAAATGTTGAATTAAGTCTTCATATGCTCAGATAAGCACAGAGCAGTAAAAGTAAAATAAAACAATGAAAATTGAAAAAAATAATAAAAAAAAAGTTATCAAATGGATCAAGAGTTGCAAGTAAAAGCAGAACATTCGAGTAAATGACGGGTTCCCCTCAAAATGGTTCATTGTGGTAACTGTGTGTAAAAAAAAAGGTTCAATGTACGCTGGTTCATAAAGAAAGGTCTGGCTATATTTTACTTTGATCCCATTCTCAAAAATCACATCACAGAGGCAGAAAAGAAATTAGTGAAGCCCTTTATCTGAGGTCAAACTTTGATGTTAAGGAGTTTTCTAAGTTTTGGCGCTGCTGGTATTAACTCAAAATGAGCCCTCCAGTTGGTTTGAAGTTAAACCTGAACAGAAAAGAGCAGTTTGTACGTCAGTTTAGGTCAGGTCCAGGCCAGAAAAGCTCATAGTTCAGGCTGATTTTAACCTGTGAAGAGCAGAAACTCTGTTGTTTTGGTCGGTCTAAACATTTTTCTAAGCTGTACACTGTCTTCATTCAAACAAATACCAGCTGTGAATTGATCAATTGTTTTTACATAGTGTTCATCTAAAAACTGTGCAGTCTTCCTCTTAATTTCTATCTATCTCTTTCTTGTCATGAGGGACAAATAAAAAAGTTATTTAAGTTATTTATTAAAGGCCATTTTTTTATAAGATCACAGTCACATGTGTTTTTGCCAGAGCTTATTCCAGATGTTATTGGGTGAAAATAGAGTTTGCTCGTCACAAAGGGCTCTCGTTCACTCCTCAGATGAATTTGAAATGACCAGGAAAACCTTTTTTCACAGTGAGAGGAATGGATCACACGTGGCAAGCATGTCATTTCTGCATTAGATACACCACCCCTTTTCCTCAATTTGTATTGACATTATTAACCTGTAAATCACCTCTGGCACAAGTGCACATTTCCGCCAGACTGTCAGCTGGCTTTGCAAAAGACCCTAATAGGGGATGTGTTACAGATTGAATATGTTAGAGAGGAAAAGAAGGTAAGTTGAAGTGATTTGTTTAGAGGGCAACATATGTTCACAACTAACAAAACACTGAATATTTAAACAGAGGGCTCTAAAAAATAACAATAAAAACACAGATGATAGCTTTTTTTGCTATTTGAAGGTCCAAATCTCTGTGAGCGTGCTGCTAGTCTTAGAGCCACCAATCATTTCTAATCTAACTGTATGTCTCAGAGGAACACTTGACGTGAGACAGAAACACTGAGAAGGTCAGAGGTCAGTAATGTGCTCCTTTAATGTCCGTGCTATTCGGAGGAGTCTAGGTGCTAATGGTCTGCAAATCTGACTCTGGGGAGCACACTGCACCATTTTATTCATCATTCATGAATGCCAGAGAGGGAAATGTGTCTAATTGCTGATAATGTTAATGTTGTGAGTTCACAGAGCTGAAAATCTCTGGTATTAGATTCAGTGACCTCCACAGTGGTGCGAATCCATCAACCACAAACGCCTAAACGCAACCATGCTGTGATACAATGCACACCTATTGGCTAAAGGAGCCAGCACCTTCCTGTGGCCCTTAACGGCATAAATGGACCTGCTGGCATCTGTTGGATTGCATACAGAGAGGATACCTCAGGGCCAGACAGGACTGACTCCCAAAACAGAGATCCTTCATTATCAGACGGAAGAGTGAAAGCATAAGCAACAGCAAAGAGGGTCTTAAGAGAAATAACACTAGAGAAATGTTTCTACAGACTCCTTGCAGTGATGTCACATATCTGCCATTGTCTGCCATTTTGGGAGTCACGAGCACATTGTTTTTTTATAATGGGAAAAATCTGCAACTTCAGTGTTCAGAAAAAACCATCAAATCTCATCATGGTACAGACGTGTGTCACTTTTGGTTGTTACAACAGAAAATCTCCAAATTCAAGCATCTCATTTTATTGATTTTCAGATCGCAGCACTCAAACAGGAAAGGTGTAAGCCTTCAGATGCCAGCAGAATCTGTAGTGAATATTTTGTGTCAGGTAGTTCTATGGTTACACATTTTATTCGTCTTCAAGGGTACACATTTAGGCATGGGTACCATTTGGGTTTTATCAGGTACTGGTTCCTATCCATGACTTTTGAAGAGGTGCTGGTACTTAAATGGTGCTCAAACTAGAACTTTTTTTTGTTTTTAAGAGTGATCAAATAACAGAAAAAGTGCAAACTTCACCCAAAAGTGTGCTACAGTGAGGAAGCAGCATCACAGGTTTTTGCAGAGCCTGAATTTGCCTGAGCTGTTTGTTTTTCTTTGTCAGGGACTGTTATCCACACCCACCATGTAGATGATAAATTTTTATTGCAACATAAATGTTGCAATAAACTATTGATGCTCATTGTATTGTTGAATGCTTTTTGGATATTGTCAATATATAAGAAGACATCTCAATACTATGTAACTCAGTCATGTACACCACAACCTCTTCCTCACAGCCCTGCTGCTCTGCGTTGTGCTTTTCGAAAAGACACCAGACTTTGCTTCTGATATGTGGAGACCTTGCGGCCCTATTTTTTATCAGTCGAGTGGACAAGACAAATGATCGACAGGACTAAGAACCACAGTAGTGACGCACTTCACAATTTGACTGCCAAAATGGAGGAGAGGGCGATCACGCAGGCACTGTGATGTCATATGTAAGGAGCCTATTTTAGAAGTAAATTAAGCTTCAACGCCATGAGTTTGTACAACTAAAAAGCTAGGATGTCATGGTAAAAAGTCCATTCCAGTGTTTCTGTAATGGAGCTGCTTGTTCCTTCAACTCATAAATAAATAATTTTTAAAAACACAACATATGGATCTTATGAAATACAAGTTATTTAAATTCACAGAGCAGCAAGAGTGTGATGTTTCAACATTCTGACTTCTTGTTTTACAAACTTCCTTTTAAGACTTACTCTGAAAAATATCATGTTTTTGGTGTTTTTAATATTTCTCTCTTGATGGAGGACACATTTAAAGAAAATTAAGATTAAAATTGCATTTCTGAGTATTTATTTATTCAAAAGGTTGTAAATCAGGAGCAAACAAAATAATGCAGTTTGAAAAAGCTCATTGGTGAGATGTAGAGCCTGCTACAGTAGGCCACAAGCTCCCTGCTCCCCTCTATCCTGATGCATCTACTTGCAGACAAATAGATCCATGGACGTCTTTGTTTTCCTCAACTGAGCTGGTATCTGGCTCAGACTGTACAACTGGATAGCTCTGATATTGCTCGTCATTTTTGTTGCAGCGATAATGTTAGGTTGAGGTGCCGCAGGCTGGTGGAAGAGTGTAAAGAGATGAATGATGGGAAGGTAATGGGCTCACTCAACGCCAACAGTCCCGCCCACAACTCAAAAGTGAATTTCTAATGAACTATGTCCTAAAAAATGACACACATGATCAAAGTTAAAAGACAGCTGGGAATGTTTTTACAGTAAATTAAAAAGATGATTGTAGTGGAACTTAAAAGAAAAATTACACAAATGTTTCGGATTATTTCTCTTTCGATCGTATTCAAACACAAAACTAAAGAAAAAGTGTGCTTTTTTTTCCAGAGACACACGTGTTTACCCGACTGGACGACGGTCACGTAGTGTGTAATCCCCTGCCGCTGTTAATCTGTAACTTATGAGCGGATGTGCAGTGTACTTTATTAGCTCAGAGAGCACCTGATCCTGATCCTGTGTGAGTCAGCCGAGAGGGCGGGGGTGCTGAGGGAGTAATAAACCAAATGAATAAGGAGTTGGTGATAAGAAATAAAAACTGATTAAGAAATACCACAAATGAAAGGAAGTGGAAAATGGATCTGAGATAGTTTAGTGTGATAGAAACACAGAAAATGATGATTTACTGTGTAATAAAGAGAAACTCCTTGTGTGTGAGAGACTCATACTGGTTTATATTTTAACCCAAAAAACAGAATTTCTTTCCTTATTCATAACTTCTTAAAAAAGGACTTTAAATCTCAACATCCTAAAATACTAACTTAGTATTTTGATAGCAGGTGTAGCTATCAAAAGTATTTTGATAGCAGGTGTAGCCACTGAAAAGCACCATGAAGCTGATTAAATATTTAATATCAAAGGCTCTCAACCAATACAACAGCGGCCTTTCGGCCAGTGGCACAGGGGCCAAAGGGATGAATGTGTTTGCTCTACCTGAACAGGGTCATAGTCAAATGTTCACATGTGGCTGATCATGCACACATTCAGATATCAGATGGCCATGATGATGCCTCACTGTGGTAACATATTGGCTGAAATGATCAACTAAAAGGAAACGGCTCATATTGGTTTGAGGCTTTTTCAAGCTGCTCCACTCAACTGAAACTAAGATTTATCAAGACTATAGTGTTAAATGTTGTGCTCTTTCCAGTCTTAAGCCTGCTTTTGCTGAGTTTGAAGAAGATTCAGGGATCAGTTTTTGTCTTTGGTGTTTGCTTCATCTGCTACAACAAGCTCAGCAACTGGCAGAGGTGACATAAATTGCTTTTTTTTTTAGCTTTTTTATAACTCTCACAAAAAACTGAATATGCATTTTATGGATTAAATGTAGTGATTTAACTTGTTGACGTTTAAAAAAGAGAGCATGCGATACTTTAAAGGCATGTATAATTTTCCTCCTGGTCTCCAGAACTTGAAGACACTGACAGGAAATATGGTGCATTTTTTTTTTAGTAAAGCTGAAAACAGAAGTAACAAAAAGTGATTTATGAGAACGTTATCCTTTTTCTTAACAGGTTAAAAAGTTCAAACTTGTATGAATTAAAGTTCCTTAAATATACTATGAAAACACAGAAGTCATTATTATTTGAAAACATTTTTTTATCTTTGTGTTTTTTAATGTTTTACGATCATTTTATCAGAGAAGTGGGAATACTGGAATATTTTCAAGCATAAAAGGAATTCAAACACAACAATACAAAAGCCAAAACAAGTGATTTTTCTCCTCAATTTTTCCTAAATAAAATTGTATTTTTCCTATTAGTAGTTAAAAAAACGTTTTGGATTTTTTAAATGTGTCATCAAAAAATCAATTTTACAATTTTGAACAATTCAGCATCCCACCAGTGAAAGAGGATATTCCTTGAAACATCATGTCAGGGGTTTTGGTTGCTCTTAGTTAGTATACTTTTTATTTGTTTTTTCATCAAAGCTTCACAGTAGAACTCAAACACAAACCCAAAAAGAAGCAGAATCTGGTTGTTTGTCGGAACCTACAAGCGGCAGAGCAAAAAGATGGTTTACATTTCTGCTTTTTCATGCTTAGCCATCTTTTGTATTTGTGGATCATCACAAAACAGCGAGAATAACACATTTTTAATAAAACACTATACACTTTGAAATGTTCAGATTCTGGGATAATCTTAACTCTAACTAAGAAGCAAATATCCACTTTACATTGTTTACTATCAAGGTTGTGCTTTTTTTCTGTTACTGATAGATCACGTTAGTTATGTTGGCAGATTGACAGTTTGTTTTGACACGATAAAAATACTGTGTGTTAAACCCCACCTAATAGATTTTGTGTCTTTAAAAAATGCATGTATACGTGCATTTATCCAGGCAAGACAGATTGAGAAAAGATCCTTTATTCAACTGTGACCTGCCATAAATGTCAAAGATTTTCATTTGAAGAAATTTCAACATTTCTGAATCTGACGCCTCGCTAATACCAGACTAGTGTTTTACGAGGGGAATTCCGGTCAAATTTGGGTCATTCGTTACCCAGACTAGAATGCATTGGTCCAACAACTCCAAAATCAAATCTAGATTGGGGGATTGGAATCATAATCCCTTCCTTTTCTTCCCTTAATTTCGTTTTAAAGGTCCCCCTAAAAATGACCTAAAGTTATTTACAAGTGCATGCAACATGCAATCATGTCCATAAAATGTTGACAATGTAGATTTTCCATAATTACCAAAAAAAAATGAGTTGCAAACCTTTTTGATCATTTGAGTTGAGTTCAATCATTTTTGTGATAATACATTTAAATGACAAAAAAATGTAATAAAAAAGAAAGACGTTGTAGATGAGACTGTTGATCCCATGAGGGAAATGTTGAGTATTCTAGCAGTGCTTGTAAAAGCATCAAGGCAAAAAGCAACTATAACTGCTACAAATAAAAAACTCTGAAATAAAGCAAAACAAATTAAGGAAAAAAAACATGCTGAGACAGTAAGTTAATTGAAGGCATACAGAAACAAACCATTGCGGTCAAATGAAATGTGCTGCGCTTCCTGTGAAGCACAAACCTGTCATTCCTCTCTGTCTACACCCATAACCCCTCTCATTCTGCTCTTGAAGCGGCGAGTTGCTCGTGAAAGTGCTGTGCTGGTTTTTTATATAACTGAAAGACAGTTCAGAGTGTACAGTGCATCAGAGCAGTGTACCACTCACAGTGGGAGGATTGTGAGATCTGAGAGGCCCATTTTGTCACTGCCATGACTGTGGCAGAGGTAATTTATTTCCAAGTGTTTCACCTCTCCCAGTTAGAAGGAGGGGGAAGGGAGTTTAATTAAGAAAAGACAGAAAAAAAGAGCCTCGGTGAAATAAGTCTGGAAGGTGTAATGAAACCATTTAATATGGATGAAGTTCATTGCACTTGAACAGCACTGTGAGACTACAGCTTCACAGTTTTCCTCTATTGTTCTGTTTTATGTTCTACCTTTTACTTTAATACATGACGAGCAGTAAATCAGCCAATGTGTTCACTTTTACTACATCCTAATGAAACACAGGACTGATCACAGATTGTCTTCCATCATTAGAAATACAGGAAAATAAAGGGTTTATCAGAATACTATAGTTTATGCTATTACCTTTTGCTTTTCCATTACCTGACTGTTGATGCCATAAAATATTTTCAGCTTTTCAGCTTGTGGTAAAGGATCTGCTTTGAAAAAGATGACACCAACAGCCACTCCAGATAACATCTGACATGTTTACATCTCTTTGTTTGAGTATATATGAGACGTAAATTCTAAAATATTATTTTTGCATAAACAGCATACATCAGCATACAGATGAACAATCTTTGAATGACAAATGTGATAGTTGCCATTATTCAAAGATACAACATTTGTCACATGATGTTTACTACTGTTTCCCTGGCAGAAAAAAAAAATCAAAAACAGCCAAAAATGTATACATATGTTTTTCTTTTTGCTTAGAATTACTATTATTTTATTTTACAATCAGGTGGAGGACGAAATCAAAGTGTTATATTAAACATGAAAAATAGAATAGCAGCTTGTAGATAAATGATTTATTTTAGTAACCAAACCACTGATCAATTTCAAGCTTTTATTAGTCAGACTTGAAGAAAATATCTTCGTTCACCCAAATGATTTTGAGAAGGACGGCTTTATGGGAAAATCCCAACTGTGTTGCTGGGAAACCAAGTCAATCAGCTTCTACTTTTTTAGTGCCACGTAGAGGGTGGGGCGTTATTTTAATTTATTCCGCCTCCATTGTCAATGTAATGTCCTGTCGCTGTGCTGCTATGAAATGAATGGCCCGCTTGATTGTGTCCCAGCAAAAGGAAAGCAAAGTGAAGGCTCGCCGTACCAGAGGACAGGAGAAGAGGCAAGAGGACATCATTGGAAGAGATGGAAATGAAAATAGAGTATATTTACAGTATAGCCAAGCTCACAGAGAAGCCTTTAGATAGATAGATAGATAGATAGATAGATAGATAGATAGATAGATAGATAGATAGATAGATAGATAGATAGATAGATAGATAGATAGATAGATAGATAGATAGATAGATAGATAGATAGATAGATAGATAGATAGATAGATAGATAGATAGATAGATAGATAGATAGATAGATAGATAGATAGATAGATAGATAGATAGATAGATAGATAGATAGATAGATAGATAGATAGATAAATTACTCCCGAAGGCAATTTGAAGTGGCCAGCTGCCCACACCTAAATCATAAAATCATTCCTAAAACAAATTTTAAAAAAATACATAAAAACATTAAAGGATAACCTTTGTTAATCTTTGGTGGGTAACAAGAAGACTGGACCACTGAAATTACTGTAAGCTTATCTTCACAACTATACCAGCTGAATGCCAAACAAAGTATTTGTTTGTGTAGAACATCATGTCCAGAACAAAAGTAAATGCACCTGAAACACACAAAAATCTATAAATGTTTAAAATTGAGTTGTTCCATTATATTTGTTGGAAAAGAACTACTTTGTGTAACTCCTTGACGCCTGAATTTATTTCCAGTTGTGAGAAAAAATTCACTTATGTATATGCTTTCATGTAGATGCTAAATTACAGTAATTTTCTGAGCCTAAGTTGTTTGATAGATATTTGCATGAATAGGGGATAAAAAGTCAATATAAATAAAGACTAATCTGATTTGATATGGGCTTGAGTAATTAGTAAGTAGAATTAGGCTACTATACAGGTATATAAGTTACTGTGAAAAAGTACTGACATCTTTTTATTATAAAGATAATAAAGAATTGGACTTAAGGTACTCGTACAAAAACTCCCCCCAATCAGAGTAACAAATACTGCCACCATCAATGTGGGCTTTGGTGTATCTAAATGAGAAGCACTTTTCTTTCTATGCTTTTCACTTTCTAAGAAAAACTATAAACCATGGAAGATACAAATCCCTAAAAGAGATTTGCTTTGGGCTTATGCGTATTTCAATGATAATTTCATGATGATCAAAGACCCTAACTGCAGAATTGTCTCAAATGAGGCTTTTCCCACATGACCAGTAAATGAAGAAATCTGCTCTACTTAAAAGAAATGTCTCCAGAAGACACTGTTTTATAATCTGCAATGCTTCATAACATGAATAGTATGACAGCTTAATGCAAAGTTTGTTAAAATGTTTGTTATCACAATGATGATGATAAAGCAGCTAGACAAAGGGTGGGGGGAAAGTAAGGAGAGAGGGATGGTTTAATGGGAAAAAAAACCTTTGGATTATCCATTTGTATCAAGAGGATCATGTTTTCCAAACCGACATGTTAAACTGTGCATGTTACTGTCAGAGGTTTCTAAAAGTCCCAGTCCAATCATCTTTTGATCTATTTTCAGAGCGATCCCAGTGGTCTTAAACAGGATAATGCCGTTTTAGATCTATTTGTCTGCAATTGAGTGCATCGGAGCTTGTGGTCCGCCCACTGTATATTCTTTATCACAAATATGCTCAATCTCCGACAGCATTTTTGTCAACACCTGATCACAACGATTAGAAAAATTGTGAGCTTAATTTTTGTAATATATGTGCTCCACCATCTGAAAAATGCCAGAAAGAACATGACCTAAACTACAAGCCAAAACTGAGTACTGACTGGACTAGATAATTGGCTTGTAAACAGAGCCAAAGACCTGAGATCTGACTTGGATATAGAGCCACATATATGAGACTTTACTTGACATGAATGTGAAATTTGTGAACATCTCTGCTGACAGAGCAGCATCTGCATAATCAACTTTCTATCATAACAAGTGTCACAAAGCGTGTAGATGGGTGGTTGCACTTGCAGCAGGTTTATTAGCACATCTTAAAGTCAGTCATTCATTCATCTTCTTCCGTTTCGTCCTTTTTGGGGTCACGGGGCTGACGGAGCCTATCCCGGCCACTTGTGGGCGAAGGCAGGGGACAGGTCGCCAGTCTGTCACAGCTAAAATTCCACATATCTAAATCAGGTTCAGGCAGGCAGACAACGAGCTTGGTAGCATCAGAGGAGAAACTAGAGTAGTCAGGATCCCGGTGAGTTTCGGGGCAGGCAGCAGGCAAACGGAGTCCGAGACAAACTGGGAATCCAAAAATGTCAGGTCCAGGTGAAACGCTCGGTAACGCAGGCAGAACGACACAAACAAAACTTCACACTGAGTGAGGCTCTGTGTAGTGCTTCAGTGTCTTTTGGTTGACTGGCAAATGAGTCAGGTGAGTGGCATCCAGAAACTGCGCGAGAGTTTAAAAAAAAAAAGAAACTGCGCGCTGAGATTGCTAAGAGACGTAGTGCGTTTAGTACTCTGGAGGCGGCTCTCGCTGGTGACCAGGGGGGGAGACAAAGCTCTGACTGCTGACAACAAGTTTGCATTTCATGCAAAGACTTAGACATACAGTATATTAGCAAGAAAAAGAACTACATCTAAAAGCCGAGACCTGTCAACAGAATGGTTGGTTTATTGTAGTATACTTTTGTCTCTTGACAAATAACTGTGAGACATGTTAAAGAAAAAAATCAAATATTTATTTGCAGTATAAACATGTCTGGTGTTGTGTATCGTACAATACATAAGGGTCAATAAGATTTTCTTTTAGCAGACAGAAAGGTAAAACTGCCTCAGGTAACATGCCTTGTGGGTTTTTTTCACAGACAGGTTGCATCGTCCTCTTAAAAACCCTTCACAGCACAATACAAAACAGCTGATCCGTGTGACTTCAGAGCTGTTACACGATGCAAGATGCATTGTCCAAAAAAAAAAAAGAAAAAAATCCCTGAAATATTCCTCACTGAGGTAAAACATTTTTATTCATTCACTTCTTCTTTCCGATCATCACCTCTACCTTCTGCCTCTCAGACACACCACTCCCTCACAAGCACATTCTTAGCGAGATGTATTGTAGCTACACGTTTAAGGATGCAGACACTTCTGCTCTTGGGATTTGGAAAATAATCACAGACATAAAAACTTGTTTCTTCTTTCAATGTTATAGAGACACAAAAATACAAGAAAGCTGCTTCAAATCAAATGTATTCTTTCCAATAAAAAAGCTTCATCCTGAAATATGTACGGTTATCGGTGAGTGATCAAGTCCTCAGTGTTTTTATCTTAGATTCAGTGGAATACGATTCCAGACGAGAAGAGTCCATTAAAGCACAGCTGTATAATTACCATTTGTGACACTGTAATAGGACACAAACTTTGCATATAATTTATAACACATATATACTGAGATTTACAGTATATTACTTTTGAAAGGCCACAGGAATAGCATAGAGCGCATTTTATCAAAACATGATGGAAAAATATCTCGTTATTATTTAAGCTAGGTGGCATAATTGGCTCTTGTGACACAAACGAGGGTGTTTGCTGGGGGTTCTATCACGTTGGACCCACATTTTAGACACCAAAGGTAAAATCTTATTCCAGTCCGCAGGTCAGGATTAAGCTGGATCTTGTACAGAGATGACATCATACAAAAAAGGTTTAAAAAGGCTGAAGTCTTGGATGTACAAAATACTGCAAAAAAAGGTGTCCTAATATATTGCAGAGTAACAAAGAGGACCTCGTGTGACCCGTTACAGTAAGAAGACAGTTTGCAATCTATTATTACTGTGTTCTTATCCAAACTATTTTTTTTCAACACGTCCTTTTTCTGAAGATACAAAGAGTGTTGAACAGTCAACATTAGAAACAAGTTAGAAAGACTGTATAAGGCCAGCTTAAACCAACAGGGAGGTGTCACCCCTTTCCAGCAGAAAACTCATGCTTTTGTTTCTGTTTAGACCTTGTCCACATCAGCTTTAGAGCGATCACACCTGCACTGGGAATTAGCTCTTTATTAAAGTTCTAATCCACTTGTCGTTTACGTTTTATTTTTCAAAGGCAAAAAACCTTGGAGGAATATTTTCAATTAATTTTGATCATAAGATCAATAAAATTCTAAAGAAATGTTCACGTTTTGAGTGTAGTGCACCTTTCCGCCCAACAGAAATGTAGTGTTTTATTGTTACAACTGCTGCCGCAGCCTTTTTGTGGTGCTTCTGTTCTGCCTGACATTGAGCTTTAGTGGGAACCGCGAAGATATTCATCTTTTAAACAGCCTTCCTTTAGAGAGCTTTTTTTTTGGCACTTAGCTTTATTTCTGTTGCATGTCTATGCTTGGACTTTTATTTTTTTATCACTATTTTCTCTTTCGCTGATTTTAAGTTGTCACAACCAAAAATTATCTTTTCACTCTTTATCCACTGTAAATGAGCCTACAGGTAAAAGTGTGAGATTTCTGTGCATGAATCTTGGAGTGTAAAGATTGACTGGTATGCAATTCTTTTGGAATGAATTTTTTATTTTTTGGGAAGGATGGGGTGTCTAAAATCAATTTACCAACAAACTCAACTGGTAGATTTACATCATAGTAAATTCAAACAACACCTGAAGTGCCTGCATGTCTGTAGAAGTGGACACATTTATGGCTTTTTCATTGTGAAAACAGACCTTTTTTTTTTTCTGTTCAACTACTTCGAAGCTGCTCTTTTAATGCTGTGATGTGGACGTGGCCTCAGAAAACACCTCCATCACATGCTGTGTGCCACCGACATCAGCAGCAACAACATTTAAAAAAACAGGCCTCTTTTTTTTGGCTTAAAGCAACACCCAACCCCGTTGTTATGTCTACTGTTAGAAGAGCATACAGCAACACAGCATGCTCGGGTATACAAAATAAGATATATTCACTAAATATTAACTTTATTATATATAAATTGTGAACTCACTCTCCATAATATATCTTTTATATACCGTATCCAAGGCTTACGAGTGAACCAACCCATGGGATCATTTTCCTTTTTTTTTTTTTTTTTTTTAAAGAAGAGAGCAACCCCTACTAAGCAAAACTTTCGTTTTCAGTGCCCTCTAATGCAGCGTGGGGACATGAACTATTGAAGATCGTAAGTCCAGCCTGTAACTGAGGCCAATCCCAGCCTTTGACATCAGAGTCCAAATTCAAACAACAGTCTCTTGTCCTGGTGTAGTTTTTGGCAAATGTGCGTGTGAGAGCCTGAGGTATAACTTTGGCCAAGTCTGTTAAAGTAAGGTGCCCGAAAAAATACAACTAAAAATGTAAAAAAAAAAGAAAATGTTCCTATTTTTCCATCCTCACTGAGATCTTTTCACAGAACAAAAGTCCGAGCTGCCAGAGATCTGTTTGGCCAAACATCGTGGAGCGACAGCTGTTGTGATGAAACGTCCAAAGTTTGGTTTTGAACAGAAATGAAGAAAATATTATGAAAAGCTGGTGGAAACACGGGTATTTCTCCTTACAATGAATATTCATTTGAGGAGAAAAAGAGGAACTTGGAGCTGCATACGAAGAGTCATATTCTCCCCAACCCCCAAACTGAACGACCACTGAGCTGCTTCATAACTTCAGGGTCCTGTTTTCACCCACGGTTTACTCTGAAACTCTGCCCCTGGTCCAGTTCCGGCTCCCGACCCACCTCCCCGTGCAGCTGTCAGGACTTGTCAGAGCCTGGGACTGGCCTCTCCTCTGTCCACTCCACTCTCTCTGAATGTCTCTTTATCTGCCTGCTTCCAGCACTGGATTCAAGTGCCAGCAAGTCGATGGCTACACCACTGTGCAAACTGCATTAGGTCATTTAAAAAGCCAAACAAAAAAAATAAAAGGGGGGGAGGCACCCTTTCCTTTTCTTCTGTTTTACAATCTTTTAAGCCATTTTAGATTGAATTACTTCGTTTTTGGAAAAAGATAAAAATTTCTATGCATTTGTATTTGTATAAGGTATAGATCTGTCCATAAACATACATAAAAATATCCAAAAAAATGCATATAGACATGCTGAATTTGTTATGGACTGCTCATACATTTTCTGCTACATACATACACATACACACAGTAAAAACATACATACTTTTTATGGATGTGTGTGTGTCTGTGAATTCCTTGGTTTTTAAAACTCTACGTCCAGTAGAGGGACATTTGCTGTCAGTAAACCCCAGATTGACTCCTGTCAGCTCCACATGGAATATCAGAGAGGATGCTGCCATCTCCTAAATTGAGTATTGAAGGTTTTTCTGTGATTTTATCTTTGTATGACGCTGTCTGTCGTGCTGCGGGCCAGTTTCTCAGTAGAGTAAAAAAGCCCCCCCCCCATCACCCTTTATGTCCTTTACGGCAAGCTGATTGGGGGTTTGTCCGTGGATTTAATCAGCACAGAAAACACATTTGTATACCAAACGTTCACATCTCTGGGTCAGAAAAGACTCCCGTTTGACCTCCTTCAGCGCGGCAGCCATGACTCCACTAGCCGCTCCGATGCTCCTCTGTGGCCAGGCCCCCAGACAAGGACCCCACCAGGATAAAACATCCATTAAACTGGATGCCGTCCTCTTGTAACCACTCCACCTGGACCCCTCCGCCCATCTTCACAGTGGGGCTCACCGTCAAGTCTTACTTTCATGTGGATTCCAGTGTGTCTAGCTGAAAAACGTTGTGATTGGTTGGGGTGGTGAAGAAGAGCTGGTCGTGTGGCGGAGAGGCGGAATGGTTGTCACAGGGGCTGTTGAGGCCCAGTGTCCGCTCAAAATCCAGGAGCTGGCCCATGAAGTTAAAGTTGGGAGAAATGTTGGACTTTTTCCTCTTGACAAAGTCGTAGGCGTCATTGAGCGACAGGTTGAGCTTCTGCATCAGGTAGGCCACTGTGACGGTGACCGAGCGGCTGATTCCTGCTAGACAGTGGACCAGGATGCCACACTTTTTGGAGCGCGCCTCGTCTGAGGGGGGAAATGGAGGAGGCCAAGACAGGAAGGAGGTCATTAGAGAACTGTTTACTCACAAACTCTGGGCTTTGAATCGCTTAAACGGGAAAAAACATTC
The DNA here is from genome assembly GCF_053564925.1 of Oryzias latipes. Classification (NCBI taxonomy): domain Eukaryota; kingdom Metazoa; phylum Chordata; class Actinopteri; order Beloniformes; family Adrianichthyidae; genus Oryzias; species Oryzias latipes. The sequence continues at coordinate 11,639,557 of NC_136241.1, forward strand.
TCTGTAATTCAATCGCGATCTCTTTACTTCCTGAAATTTAAACCTACTTTTACCTAAATCAAAATTCGATTCTTCCTTTATAGTGTAATACAAATTAAAATAGTGTTTAAATATGATGATTTATGACACAAGTAGACTAAAGTGAAAGTTGCTGTTATGAAAATAGTAGGGTTCTGCATCAAAAAACTCACAAAATGTTACTATAAATATTTTGGATAATTGATATTTAAGCCATTATTCAGATTGCTTCATAGTTCACTACTCCAATAAACAAATTACTCATATCAGCCTTTTTCACAGTGGTTAATAGCATTTGTGGTTTTATATTTTTTCCCTTTTTTTTGTTTTACTACATGTATGTTTTTATTTGCCTTGGGTCCAGATGCATCTTTCTGAATGACTGCAGAGTATTTCAAACTGGAATAAAAGAGATTTCTTCCATTATTAAGCTGCATCTGTCGACCTATCAGCTTCTTGCCCTTACAGTTGGATTTCTACAGACCGTTAGAGCGAGAGTTAAGTGCTTTTCTTCCTTTCTTCCAGTCTGCATCCCTTGTAAGGGATTGAGGTCAGCTGGCTCACTAGCTCAGCCTGTCTCACTGATGCCAAATTAACTAGATATTTACTGGTGGGGAATTCTGGGCATCGGAGAACCAAATGTTTTAAATAAACTCAGTTTTTTTTCCTCTATCAAGTATTTTATGCAGCACAAACTAAACGTTTTCCCTTTCTGGATCATTCTTGAACACAGACACACATAATAACCTTCTTTAAATAAAATAAAAAAATATATATAATTTTTGCGTGTTCCCATCCTTTTACCATCAGCATAACCTTAATCTGCCACAACCTCTGGTTTTCCTTGATGTCACGCTTCCTTTCTACTAAGCAGCATCATTTCTCTACAAAAAAAAGGCGGGGGGGGGGGGGTGCCTAGCTAAGATGTCTTTCTCAAATCAGACAGAGACTTTGTTCAAATGCTGTTAATTAGTCCATGAGGTGTGAAGGGAATATAAGAGAAGACCAAAAACAGCATCCACAATGATGGATTGTTGCTAAGGATGTGCCTGTCTCAATAAAATCTCACTCATTTCTTTCAAAAACTAAAAACAAAAAAAGCTTATAATAAACATAGGCTTCAGGAAGTGTTGAGTGGTTTCTTGTAGAGAATAAAAGACTGCATTTAAGACATGAAATGAAGACCTTGGGTGACTTCCGATTCATTCTGAAGATTATGAATGAACAGACTATTCATACTACTCCTGTCTCTATTGAGAATTATTGAAATATTTGTGACAAAAACTTACCGATAAAGGAAATGGCCTCTGGGAAAAATTGTGACAGGTTTTGGCTCCAGTGATCGGAGATGGGGATCTGTTTGTACTTGAAATCCCCCTCATGCTCGAACATGTTGGGCAGGTTGGGCGTCACGTTAAGAATGTACTTGATGTTGTACTTGCTGAGCACGTCCAGGTTTGCAGAGTCTTTGGCACAGCCCAGATAAAGGTACGGCAAGATTTGGACAGGGAACGCCGGCTGGTTGCTGGGGAGAGGGCTTCCCTCGGATTCTGTGGCGCTGCCCGGCTCGCGGTCCGACTCGCCGTCTGAACAGTCGGAGCTGATGCGGAGCCCTCCCAAACCTAGGACAGAGGCCGGGGGGGAGCTGCTGGGGCAGGAGCAGTCCAGATTGGTCTCGCAGTGTTCAGGGTACTCTGACTGGAACTTGCTGAAGCCTCCTGAGAGTGATGGGACAGAAACCAAAAAAAAGAAGAAGAAAAAAAGTCACATTAGGATAGCAAAAACACAGATTTATGATGACAAACGTTCACTTATTTAACAGTTAAGAACTTTAGAAAAAGGAACAGAGGACAAAATGCCAAAAATATGTTATATAAAATGATTTTATCCAAAGAAAAACACTTCATATTGACATCAAATTAAAGTAAAGTGGCCTGGTGAATAAAACGTGTTTCCATTGAACAATTAATGTTCAGCTCGTGCCCTCTTTACGCACAGAAAGCTAACATTTGAGGCTGAACAGGCTGGACGCGAGCTCCATTGAGAAAAGCTGAGCCCTGCAGAGGATCGGGACAGTCAGCTGCGCTCCAGCTCAGTGGACTTTTTGTGAATGGCAGCTCGCCTTCGCGCGTCCCGCGGTGCGTTTGTGTCAACCGTGGGTCAAATCCACTCACATGTGCCGCCAGCCCCGGTCCTCCACTTCTGGTCTGAGGGCACAGGCGAGCTTTTTGTTAGCGGGTTTACTCAGAGCGCGTCGTCGTGTCCTCGATTCTCTGTTCATTCATGAAAAAAAAGGCTTTTCCTGAAGGAGAACAACATGGCGGGGCCATTTCTGGGGCTTTTGGGGACCAAATCTATTAGGATTGGACTTCAAACTGAAAGTTATCGCTCTGAAATATGTCACAAAAAGGTATTTGACTGGGGGGAAAAATCTTTGAGAGTATTGGCGGGAGATTTATATACCGCAAAAATCACAAAACAAGACAGATAAAAAGCCTTCAACGAGAAATTTATGTCAATAAAACTTAAATAAATAAATAAATCTTAGCACCAATCTTCAAAAATAGGATGGTACTCTGATCTTACCCTCCAGATAGAAAGCCTTGCACCCGTCGTCCCGCAGTTTCTGCAGAAGTAGCCCCATCACGGAGCTCCCCAGCCCGGACTCCTGCCGCTCCGACGTCGCCTCGTCATACAGAACCACCACGTCCGTCTTGCACCGCTTGACGAATTTCTCCTTGTCCTCGTTGTTGGGGATGATGGAGCGGATGGGGAGGTTGCCCTTCTTCAGCCTCCGGAGCATGAGGCCCGGGATGGCTAGGTTGATGGCCGACTCGATGTGCGAGGACTCGTACAGCTCGTGCGCCCTGCAGTCCAGCAGCAGCAGCGAGCCGGCCCCGGACTCCAGCTCGTCCTGCAGCCACTCCACGTTCTTACTCGACATCATCATGATAGTCACGACCACGGAGCTGCTGGCTAGTTGATTAATTTTCATCGGGGAAACGTTAATCCGCCCGTTCCCCGCTGTGACATGAGGGCAACACAAAGGAGACCAGAAAACAAGCCAAAAATCACGGCGCTAAACTTCGCTTCCCGCCGCTCCTGCTGCTGCGGCTCCTGCGGGCGCAGCGCACCCAACACACGCCTCCACGGGCGCGCACGCACATCCAACACGCACACACCGATGGCCCTCAGCTCGGAGAAGGAAACTTGAACATGCAGAGCTTTCTTTCGCTCCCTGGCTCAGTCCGACAGCAGAGGACGATTCAATCCAGTCCATCGAGCTTCACCTGGCGAGCCCTCAGCCCACTTTTGCGCGTCCGCGGGCTCTCCCAGTCCCCGCAGGTCCCGTTAGTGCCGCCGAATATGCCTTTAGGATGAGCCCATGATTGCTGTCATTATTCGCCGTGATAGCCCGAGGAGCGCCTCTGGTTTGTCATTCCCACTGGAAGCATTAAAGAGGCTCTGCTGGCCTGTCAGTGAGGAGAGGGAGGAGCGCGCGGATTTAAAGGCGCAGCGCCGCCGAGGATTCACAGCAGCTCACGCTGCTCTCATGACAGAATCCGTTCATTCATGGACTCTTCTGAATCACAGCCAATGTGCCATTACAACAATCTCACATACAAAAAACGCGTTTGGATAATCCTTAATATTTAAAAGCATGCTATTTGTCGTCATTTGGAGTATTCATAAGTCTTTTTTATGAAAAAAGAAATTGGCTTTTTTTTATTTCAAAGATTTTCCCTTCTGTTGTCAATATTTATAAAGGTACAGATATTAAAAAAAACCTCAGACACCACAAAGGGAGCTTTACAGCATTTGTGGCATGGCTGTGGTGCTGGAGGTGTTCGGAAAAAGCAGATAAAGCAGAGTCTAAGACTGTGGCTTATCTACAACAGGCATAATCAGCCGACCGCACTGCATCATAAAACCTACTGCTGCATGTGACTGCTATGCTGCACATTTGCACTAAGCTTTCAGTGTTAAATTATATTTTTAGATAGTTTCTTAACTCTTTTAACTTTGTTCATTATAGGTTTCCTAAAAAAACTAAAATTCAGATCTTCAGAAAATTGTGAGAATTATTGGTATCACATTCTTCCGGGCAGTTAATTTATGTGTGTTTTTTTTTAAATATTTGATTTACAAAAATGGTGGCTGTTTAATGATGCACGTGTATGTGTTGTAAATTGTAATTACCAACATAAAAAGCTCTTCAAATACACTAACATGAGTGTAATACATCATGTTTTCATATTAAACTGAACTTAAAAGCGTTTTTAAGTTATTCCAGTTTATGCTAATATTTACTCCTTATGTAATCATATATTCTCATAGTCATTAATGAAGCACAAAAGTTCCAGCAATGGCTACAAGGCTGTGCAAGAGGTAAATGCCAATATTTAAAATGTTCAAAAATCAGTCAAATTCGTGTCTTCATTTAATATAAAGGTTTCAAATAATGGTTAAGCACAAAAGGTGGCTGACCGATTATGAATCACATTAAAATTCCTAAAGTTTTAAGGTTGTATAAGGATATATTTAAGGATGCAATCCATCATTGTACTATCTATAATATATGAATGTTAAAAAAGGATTTTGCCAAATGCCCAACATTCCCTCCCCACGCTTTACATCTGGACGATGCACTACCACACATACAGACATGGACCACGTATTGTTCATACTCTTAAATTACTGTACTGTCATGTTTTCAAATAAAAAAATGAGCAGCTTCCACACTTACAAACATAAATTAATTTTGCGTACAAACAGCCAATTAGCATGTTTAAAATGAGCACGCTTTTCTTTTAGTATAAAAGGATCTGTGAAAGCTGCATGAGCTGACACATGTATGTCAGACGTATGGATGACATAACTGTTACAATCTGGAAGAAAAAAGAGAGAAAACTCTACTTGCTTCCAAAACAGTTTAATTCCAGACTAATTTAATTTGTCCCAAAAGTCCATCTGATGATTTGTTGACAAAATTTAAAGTAAAATTGTCCGGATTTTTACTAAATAGCTTGCTAGAAAATAACTGGCATACTTTTTTACAATGAAGTCAGCTAAAATATTGTTTGACTATCAAAGGTTTTCATTGTTTTCAGAACAGTTTATTTAGATTTTAGCTAATATTCCATAGAGCATCAGAAATGTTAGTGTGTTCTCTACTGTGAAACTGCTGAATTTATCTACAGTCCACAGTGCACTGCTTGTTTTTTTGTGAAATACAGGAGTATAATTAGGGTTTTCATATTTGTGTTGTGACTCTGGCCCATTATCGGCTTTTTTCAGGTCTTCTCAACACCCTCAGTCAATCCACCCACAACATCCACCTCCGCATTACACCCACAAACGCATAACTGGAGAATATTCCAGTCGGATTTTGAGGAGAAGATTCAAATCCTGCTTTTGTAGCATCAGCATCTGCCTTTAAGCATCTCAGAGGGATTTAAAAAAAAAAATACAACGTTTAAGTTTTTTTTATTTATTTTACGCTACAGCCTGTTGGAGAAATTAGCATGAAAACTATTGTATTAGGGTTTTATTTAAAGTCTTCAAGTTGACAGTGTAGGTAAAGAAGTGGATTTTAACTGGGATCTCTTGTGTGGGAAGTACGTCTTGTATGTGAAGCCAGCTCTTCAGTTGTTGTTGCGTCTGCATCCTGACCTTTCTAAAAAGGGCAAAACAGGTAGGAAAAAAAGAATCCTGACAGTTTAAAAATGATAATAAAAAATAAAACAATCTAGACTGTTTTAGAACAAAGGATTTGACAGTCACCTGCCAATCACACGGCTATGACATAACTTTTTTATGGAAAGGTTGTAGGTTGTATTCCCTTACAACACATTGCTTAGTGCACTACATAAGGCATTTGCCATTACGTAGTGCTGTCTATGTCAAAATCAAGCACCCTAGAAATTTGCTGGAGGTCTTTTTAAAACCGTGCATCCATCAATGCTCAGTAAATTGGCAAATATAGACCACAATACCTTGAGTTTGAACAATTTTCCATTTGAATAAAATGCCTTTAGGTTTTTTCATCTGAACACAGTCAGTTCATAAATAGTCCGTGAAATGCTCATATTTATTAGGTTTCTTCTTCAGCACTTGGGCAACGTCATATTCAACATTTGAAAAAAGACAAGAAGTGTGTTAAAAATCCAAGACACTTGATTGTCCTGCACTAGATGGAGTGTAAGGAGTCGTGAATGAATTCAAACAAACAATCAGTGTTCCATCAAAATGAATTGAAGTAGATAAAAACACCCCAAGAAGCTGCAGTTTATGGTACACCCAACAACGCAGGTGAACAAAGGCGTCATCTAAAGGTAGCTTTCATTCTTTCATGAAGTTGAACTATTGTGGAGTAAGTGAGAACCGACTTGTGACAAGCCACCTAGTGGCTGTTTGGTGAACTGACCTGGCTCCACTTACTTTAGTTTTTAAATCAGACCCATAGTAGAAGTAAAATTGCCCAGCTTTGGATATTTGTTGACAAACTTGTACAGATTTATAACAGAATAGATTATTCGGGGTTATTTTTCCAAAGATATTGAGATTTGTTAATGCTACAACATGCAAAAAATGCCTGGAAGTTAAATTGTTTAATGCCATGTTGATACCCCCCACCACCCAACCCCAGGGTTTATTCAGGAGAAAAAAAAAGCCTGTTCACTCTGCGTTACATAACTTAAATGTCATCTTCTGTCTTTCTGACCCGCTAATCACAGTACATTGACATATTTACTGTTTTAGGCAGGTGACATTTAAAGTTTGCATTATTAGTTCTATCAATCATTCCTCACGGCTCAATAATCCTATAAAATGGTTTTCATTTTGGTGTTGGAACGATTTTCATTTCTCCGACATTTTGTCGCTGTACCTCTGGCACTAAACAAACCATCACAGCATTTCATCACAAATGACCTCATAAGGAATCCGCATGTTGTGACAGGGGCAGAGTGGAGGAAAAGAGGAGCGTTTGATTTCCTCACAGCTGCAGGGACGAGGAGTGGTGGGCGCACCAGCTGCAGACAATGATCCTTTATTTCCCCCAGTCACTTACACACAAAAACACGTACTCACTCGCAAATAAAACACAAACCAACGCATACACACAAATCCCCGCTTAAACTTTACGGTTCTTGTTTCCCGACATTCAAGGTGTTCCTAGAGAATGTATCCTGCTCTCTAAGAAGATGGTACCTTCCAACTTGGCAAAGTATTTGAGTATGACATGAAAGTAAAAACGCAAAAAAGAATAGAACAAAAGTTGTATCACCCTCTAAAGATAGTAGAATCCTATGATTAAAAGTACTTACAAGTCAAATGTACTACTCAAAGTGCAAAATAGATTTATAGAAGTGCTGTCTCGTTTATGTTTTTTTGGGGGGGGGACTTTCTATTACAAACAAATTTGTCTTCAGAGATGAATTCTTATTATCATTTCTAGAATACTTAATATAATTCTTTTTGCTTATAAGGTTCCCATTCCTGTCACCCACTCTGTTGCGTACCTCATCACCACTGTTCCACCAGTAGTTAACTTCCCCCGTTGGCATTATAAGACAACTGGACGGAGCAAGTGTGATGTCATCCGTAGAAAATGAGGTACTTCTGGAACCAATGAAATTAAGTCAATTCAGTTGCCTTTTTTTTTGGTGATATGGATGCTGCCATGTTGGAACCAGATGAACTCAGTATGCAGTGATTGGTCCGAATCAGTCTGAGTCGATGCTTCTATGGCATCCACTCGCACCAATCAGGAGTGAGCTTGTTAGAAGTCAACACTCCGACCACTGAAAGCAGACTGGAGACAATCTGTCAATCAAACGCTTCAAACGTTCAGTGTGAGACCGCCTACTTAGGCTTCTGAATGGTCAGTTTATGAACTGAATAACTTGCAGTAATGAAAAAAAATGTCATTATAAGATTAGCAAGAACATGTTAAAAAGGTATCAGAGCTAGAATGGCTATTCTGACAAATAGAATGACTGTTTATTTCTCAATAGAAGTCTATGGAATTGGTCTTTTTCTGTTCAGTTTTGCTTCAGATTCACTTCAAACACTAATCTCCCACTCTGAGCAAGTCATGAAACAATATTTGACAACATATCAAAATGACAACTGTCATTGGGTATAATTATACAGCACAACCAGAGAGTGTTCAGATTTATGAATGAAAATCTCCAACTAAGTTTTGCCCGTTTCAAATAAGTGACTCACTTCCGATCTGGAAGGAAACGAGGATGAGTCACACAGAGCAGCACATCTGTTTGCAGTGATCTGGACATCTCTGTGATCGACAGAAGGAGCAGAAGTGTTGAAAGATTTAGATTGCGATTGGGAAATTGCCTGTTTCGTTTATTTTAAAGGACACAGGAGATGTAATGCCTACACTCACATTTCCTGTTTCACAATCACAGTATTCTTGTGCCAACAACATCATGATTAATTTTATCTCATCTACTCCAAAGTCACACGATAGACCATAATCATCTTCAAATTTTATTCATCTTCAAAATGTGTCATCTATTTCCACAACTACTGGTAAAACCAAACATTGAAGCGCACATCCCTGTCTGTGTGACGTACAGGTTCTTTGAATGGAAAGAACAAACCAAGAATGTTTCACATGACCTTGCAAAACCTGAAACACAAGGAAAGGCTCACTATGTGATGATTTTGGGAGGGGAAGGGTTTTCTTAGCTCAGACTTCATAGGAAACTATTATTTTCTATGTTTTCTTTTGTTTGTTTATTTTTGCTTCGTAAAGGCTCTTGCAGTCAGAAATGCAGTCCTGTTTTTTTTTAGCTAAACTTAGGATGTAAACCGAACATGAATTTATTCCCCAAAATGAATACATTAAGAGAATTAGAAAATTTTCATTTTATTGAAAGAAAAGATTAAAAAAGCACAAAATTTAGATTTTTTTGCACTAAAATTATATATCTAAAGATGGAATTGAAATATGCAGGGAAAAAGATGTATTTCTGAACCATACAAACCCAGACAGAACCAGAGATTTAAACTAAATTAAACATTAAGTGAGGAGCATAGGTGTGTTTACGTTCTTTACATTTCAGACTAACATAAAATATCCAACACTCGCATTTCCTTTGCTTTTTATGTGAGTCAACAGCACATCCACCCCTTGATGCCTGAATTTATTTCCTGCTATGAAAAAAATACTTATATTTTGGCTTTGAAGTTAATTATGGTAATTTTGTAGCATAAGTGGTTTGATATGTATTTTGATCAATAGGTGTCGAGGGGTTAAAAAAAAAGGAACCCACACTGTTTTTTCTTCAACCCAATTCTTAGGTTTTCATTTTTTGCGTTTTTTGGAGCAATACTAACATTTTGGGGTTATAATGGTTTCATTTTAACCCAATTGATGTGGTTTTCCTCAGTTGTTTTTTTTTCCTGAATTAAAGTTAGTTAAAAAGTTAGTCCCTTTTAAACCTCAGAACTAGTTTAAAAAAAACATCTTGGGCTATATTTAACTATTGAATTTTCAATGTGTAAAAAAAAAAGGACCTGATTTTCATGTTACACCATTTAAAACTTGAAGTAATGTCTTTTTAAGTGTTTAAAGAAGACCTGCTTTACAAAAACACTGACTACTTGAACAACCTAATACCTAATAATAACTTAGAGACAATTGACTTACAAACTAAAGTCCACCCACCAAACGGGTTCATTTGCTCTCACATCTCTTCCTATTTAAGCACTAACACGTTTGACTTTTTTGTTTAGCAGGTTTGCATGTATAAACAGCTACATAAAAAAAAAAAACGAACATACAACTGTCGTAACTTTCCTGGTCACAATGGGAGCTCTTTTGTTTCAAACACTCGTGACCTTGTCCAGCGTGTTTAACTGTCACGCAGAACAAACACACTGTATCTACAAAGTCACTAAGGTGAGTCATTGCATGTTAACTCAAGTCCTTACCTCCTCATATCTTTCTCTTTCTCGCTCTCTCTGTCGCACACACACACATATACACACACTTGAAAACCTCACCCCATTATGTAACTGTTACAGCTCACAGGCAGGGCCATAAAGACAGATGGTTAAAGGCGGCCAAACAACGTGCTAATGATCTGCCGTGTCTCTGTTACACCTCTCCATGTTTTCAGATCAGCTCATTCAGAACCAAAAGGCCCATCAACAATCTGAGAGGGGATAAAAATGTAATCATGACTCAGTAACTTTAACAACTGATCCTAAACTAAGTTGTAAAAGGATGTGATGAATCAAAGGTTTCTTTGGGTAAAAAATTGCCGGTGGTTTATGATTTTTGTTAAAGCATACTAAAACAATAATAACAAAACTTTGTAACATGTCTGTTTTTGTCTTTTGTGCCAAGAGATAGAAAGCACACATAACCTAGATTTCTACAACAGGAAGCACTTCTTCATCTAAAGACCAGTAACATTTAAGAAGGTGTGTCTCTTTATGACTAAAAGCCAATGACTTCCACCAGATCGAGCAGGTCACTTACTAAAACTACAGTGCAACTATACATAGCAATAAGGCTGACACAGTAAAAAACAATACTAAACATAAACACAGAAAGTATGTTTAATATAATCAATTCAGATCAGAACGGATGTGAAAGCAATGCTTTATTAACAATTTCTCTTATGGGTGGTTGTGTGCTGTCTATGGGCACATAATGGTCAAATCTGTACAGGACACACAGGTGGCCCGCAGGAAATAGCAAATTCATAGGTCGTACAGTGAGCCCATAGGGCGGAAATTACATTTTTTTTTATTGGCATACTGTTGGCTACAGCTGTAGAAAACACTTACACAACATGCAAGGGTAAGTAAGGGTGAAGTAGGTGAAACAAAGGAATGTCGTACAGATTGGTCATTTTTTTAAACCATGCGCACTGTTCAAGTGTTTCGTGCGTGGTCCTTGTGCGTCCTTTGCACGTCCACTTCCCTCAGCCTGGTGGTTACAAATGAGACAATCAGAGGGAGCATTTCATTTATTCCTCGCACACCCCATGCATGCAGCATTTCTGTGCGGATAGTAAGGAGCCAGAGCACACACCTTTCCAACAACTGAAGTGTGGCGTAGCGGCACAGTTCAACAGCATCACTCGTATGTCATAACCTCGTACAAGCCTGAAAGGAACTGCAAGACACGCCTGTGCTCCCCTTAAAAGGCAGCTGCCCCTCTCCACAACCCCCTATGGGTCAAGACAACCCAAAAACCCACAGCACTAGTATAGGTCAACCACCTTTGGAAGTTTTCACAGATGTATTACGAATGAACCATGCTAAAACCACAGAAGTGAGAAAAAAAACACACAAAGAACACGTAAAGCAATGTGTGCGATTATTTATTAGCAATTCATTAGTGATTCCTGCCTCATTTACGTAATTTTAACATGATATGTGCTCTTTATACGTGATACAAAAGTTATACAACAGTGGTGCACGTGTGAAAAGTCCTTTAAACATACGTGGACATACGTGGAATGATTGTCGAAAACTACAAATTTGCGTATGCATTTCACAAAAATCACGCTTTGTAAATTACACATAAACTGCATAATTCTCAACAGACCGAAAAGAATTACATATATCAAGGATGGATCATGAAAGACTGGAATGTCATACGTGGAAAATGTGCAAAATATAGGTAGTGGCTGTGTGACACGGTCTTAAGGCATTAATAAGTAACTTAGTCAACAGTTTTTAACATAGAAACCAGCTCAGGTCAGCTTGAATTTATCTGTTATTGATATGACAAACAATGCCTAGAGAGCTCGTGTTGGTTCGGAAATTCCTAATAGTTACTCAGAGACAACATTTTGCATGATTCTTTAATGGGTGTGACATCCTTACTGGGTTATTATTATTAATATTTAACTTTTAGTTTTTCATGATACTATCCAAAGAGACAGAAAAAAGTGATCTTTGCTTCATGCTGAAGTTTAAAATGCCTCCTTTGCGTTTGACGTTATTTGTTAGATTCATTTTCTTTCTTTTGAACATTTTTAATAGCCACAAAAGACTTTCAAAAACAATTAAGTAAAAAATAAGCATAAAATAATGAGCACACACAAATCTTTGCCAAGTCGAGAACAAAGTGGTCCACCGTTGCCTAAAGAACTAAATCCTATGTTTAAAAGGAGTAGTTGGGAAATACTTGGGGAAATTGTCGCTAGTCTGTTTCAAAAAACTGGAATGGATCTGAGTCGACACGTTCTACCATATGAAGTAATATTTGTGCCGCTACAATAAGAACAAAGGACTTTTGTTCTCCATTTTGTTACAGATATTACGTCATTTAACAACACTGCTACAAACATTTCATCAAACTTTCACTCATCAACTGTGTAGATGTGATTACCTTGGCAAGCTGCTTTAAACAAAGGTTTGAAGATTAGAGTAAGGCTTCCTTTTGAGAAGGGATGGGTGCTCTCTGACTTATCACCAGGTTTGTGTAATGGGCGGATTTGCTGTAAAGTAGGTCATTATTTCAAACACTTGGCATACATTTACACAACTTGAGTCATGCGCGAGCTGGTCTTATGTTTTGGAGGATTTTTTTTTCCTGTCAGGGCATCGGTCATTTTAAACCTGGAACATACAGATAATGACACACATCAACACACATTCTTTGTGTCAAACAGTAAAATCATTTTCTAAATGAAACAGCAGCAGAGGATAATTCGAGATATGGATAATAGATAACTTTACAACTTTATTAGAAAACTTTACTAGCAATTTACAAACAAGTTAATAAACTGAAGGGGAGAACACAAGGTAACTCTTTGAAACTGAATGGAATATATGTCCTTTGAGCCGAAATCAAAGCGTGGGATCAAGGACCACAATGCCAAATATTTCAAGCAATCCTCTGTCTCAGAGGGAGGAGATACAGGAGACTGTGAAGGAAGAAGTTAAGGGGCAGGTGAGTAGGTGTTGAAGAAGAAGGGAGACTAAGATAAATCCCATTGAGGAGCTTTAGTGAATTTGCACAGCTGCAAAAAATATTGTATGGCCTCAATTGTTTTCACAGATAGATACCAAGCTATCTAATAATAAAAAAGAGAAAAAATATAGAAAAAGGTGGCACTACAAATATTTGAGTGAATTTTAGGAGTGGCCTTGTGCTAATGTTTCACATTAATTGAAAAAACAGAATGTCAGTGTTGGATCAGGAGCTTCAAACAGATTTAACTTCATGTTAACTTTACAACAAAATATATTTTAAGGTTTGAAAGGAATAAAGATAGTTGTTTAACTATCTTTCAATATAATGTTTTCTGAAAAATATATACTGTATATGAAAGTAGGTTTGCATTTCAAATTCTGTAATATTTTTTAGTTTTATTGATTTGTTATAAAAACAATCATGATTGCTTATCTATTTTTCTCTATTGACCATACAAATACAATATAATCATCATAAACGGTCTTTAATCTCTTTTAAATACAAGAAATGTAGAAGAGAAATGTCTTATTATTTGATATTAACAAATTTTTCAGAAAATTAAAGTTGCTATAGTTAGCTTGTCACATTTTACACAAATGAAAGAGATCACTGCCCATAAATCTCGTGAGTCAGGGGGCAACAATCTACTTTGAAATTAGTCTGAAGCATACAACATTTTTTGGCGAATTGTACCTTCACCTTAAGCTAAAAAGAACAGACCCAGGTGAGCATTTGAGTTTTTTTTTTTTTTCCTGCATTTGAGTTTTTTTTAAAAGTGGTGTTTTTATCTATGGAGCCCGTGACCTGACATGGATAAAAAATAAAAGCTACCAATTCGTTCCCACGAAATAGTAATTTGTTCCCTCAAAGTGACATTTTACACACCCGGTTTTTCAACCGGAAATAAACTTAAATTCTTCCTGTTACATATTTACCGTAAATAAGATAAGTGGTTTAAAGCAATATTATAAATAAAGTATATTTTGCCACAGCATCGTTGATGCTTCCATTGACTATTGCGAGGTGATCGCTGTGCCGGGCGACTAGCTGGACAGCAGAGAGAGAGCCACTATGGGATGGACAGGCCACCTGTTGGGCCTCCTACATCTTATGATATTTTTCGTATTTTTATCAAGACAAAAAAAAAAAGGTCCTCTAGTTTGATTCTTGTTTTTGTTTTTTACCATTTGAACTAATGCGAGTCACAGAGACACGGAAGCAGGGGCGGAAAGCGGCCGTTGCAGCGGGAGTAGAGCTCACTATGCCGGAAGAGACTTTAAATGATCGTATGGACCATGTCTGATCGTATGGACCAGACATGGAGACGTGAATAGAGCTTTTTACAAATAAATAAATCTGATCTCTAAACATCCTCTGTGTCTTTCATGCGATGTAATGAAAAATATGCAGACAGAAATTTGAAGGTATCTGCTGTAAACCCAAGAATTGGTCACATCCGTGTTTTTGAAATAACTTATCATGTGAGTTGGTTTGTGTTTATTTGCATAAATGATTTAATGGAAACAGTGTAATTACACATTTTGCAAAGCAAAACTTGGCAAATCTAAAAAATGAGATTTGCTTCATTTTCCACATAATCAGGAAGAAAAGAGACTGCCTGACAAGTAACTGCTTCTAGTTCATGCAAGAGAAAAAAAGTCTGCCTTTAGGATTATTCATTTTAAATATTTCTTTGTTTAAACAAATCAATATTTTGTGGGAATGATTTAATCTTTCGGTTGGAACGAATTACTATTTCATAGGAACAAATTATTACTTCGAGGGGAACAAAATACTTTTACGCGGTAACAAAATCCTAATTCGTGGGAAAAATTTAGTTATATTTTTTAACCCATGTCAGGTCATGGGCTCCGTATTTATCAGAGTTTATCAAAGGAAAAATGTCTAAAAACAAGATGACAGCAAGCTCTCAGACGAGTCATAAGTTCCTATGCTTGTCTACCAGGGCATCCTGCATGTTGAGTCAACCACAAAGTCTTTCACTAAAATCAAATACGAGGTCATCTGCAAATAGAGATTATGCTTTGGCAAAAATTGGGTCACGCAATGGCGCAAGAATTCCACCAACAAACCACAACAAAACTGATGACAAAGAGAAGAATTGAGGCTTTGCTATAGCTCAATCAACGTCGGGTAAAAAGACGAGTTACAGTAACAAACATAAAAGAGCAGCAAACCAATCATTGCAGGCAAATTGGAAGGATTTGACACAATAAACTGACAGCCTAAAGAATTTTAAGAAAATAAACCGTTCTTTTGATCGATGGGGGTGGTTTTACACACAATTTCACAACCATTCTTGTTTGTTGGGTCACATAATGTTAAGACCTGGTATATAAACTTGTCAATAAAAAAATTATGACAGTTCTTAAGAGAGCATACATTGAAAAGTACCCACAAATATATTTGGGAAAATAAAAATAAACGTTTAAAAACCTGTTATATTAAAGAAAATGGAACATGCAAGTCAAGAAGAAAGCCAAAATGATTGCGTGGATTTTAGTTTTGTTGTGATTTCTTTCAGCACAAGTGCTACTTGACCCAACAAAGATATTCTAACTGGTCGTTCCAAGAATGCACTGAGATTGTAGTTTTGAGGGTAAATCCTTGACTGACTTCCCTCTGCTGCAGCAGGAAACATAAGTTTGGCAGCCAGAATGCATCCACGTCACGTAGATTACACAAAACTGTCAGCATATAATGTAACATTTAGGAAAATGCTAAATGAAGAGTAATAGAGCTGACATAATGAACTAGAGAGGCACTAAAACACACACTGACACAGATGCAAACAGCAGCCAAAACCACAGCCCACCAGGAAAAACATAACCAGATGTTCACCAACCCCCCTCCCACACACACACACGCACACACACACATACACAAACACACACAGCTTACTACGCACACCAGCTTTTCAACTTTCCTTTTTTTCTCCTTTTTTAAACATTTGGTTCAACAACTTTATCTGTATGTGCATCTAACTTTAACATCAACCAAAAAGCAGCAGCATCAAAGAGGAAATGAAATGTGGCGTTTGAGAGGACCTTAATAAAAACTGAACTGCTAATTGTTGTCACCATCTGTTAAACCACTTCTCCCTTTTACATTTTTTTCAACCCAACAGTACTTTTATTGTCACCTTAATTTGTTAAATCAAAAGTTGGCTGCTGCTTCATGACACAACACCTCTATGATACACTTAAATGACTGATCATAGACCGTCAAGGAGTTTTCTGCTGCTTAAAAAGGTTAAACCAACATTTTTCAGAAAAAACTGAAAGTGAACTGAACCCTTTTTAGCCCTAAACAGAGTCGGATTTGTGGAACAGCTCTATTAGCGTTGGATGTAACTGCATCCCATCTTAAGTAAGAGGAGTACCAGTAGAAAGTGTGCTCACATTGCTATAAACGGAACTTCTGTCTTCTAGAACAGAACCCGTTGGACCTAACAAAGACGCGCGTACACAAACACACATGCACACAGAGCCCAGGCTTTTAGCCCCTCCTCTCCTCCAGAGCTCTCGGCAGGCTGTCTGGTTGAGGCCCATAGTAAAGGGAACTGTTTTCTCTGGCTCGAGTGTCTGTTGTGCGAGTGTGTCGGTAGGCCCCAGACAGGAAGGAAGAGAGTGGGCCCAGGAGTACAGCTCCAGAGTTCTGGCTTTGTTTTTCCCCTTTTTCCGTAAGTGCAGTGGCGCAACCAGGTCTTTAAGAAACGGTCATTAATATTTTCCCCTTCTAAAGACACCGACCGCATGGCTTTCTCCGAGACCCCAGGAGTCGGAATGACTCATCACTGACGAGTATTATAATATTGCCACTTCTTGAGAGAAAGAGAAGGAAAAAAAAATCACTTAAATGTGAACCTTTGGAAATCACAGTGAGAGTCGGAGAGCGGCCTCTGGCTCCTTTTCAGCAACCCATCCAAACTGAAAGCTCCTAAGCCAGCATCATCAAATTACAAGCATAACTTGGGGGTGAAACAAAAGACTTTTGGACACCGGGAGTGCAGGGATATTGCGCTTCCTCCAACTCACTTTTCAAATAAATCATCAAACAAGACCTGACAAAAGAAGAGGGGAGAGTTACTCGCCATGAGCTGCGGATCACAGCAGCTCAGGGCTTTAACATCCCTACCGAGGACAATGAGTTCTCAGGTAACTGCTGAGGCTCATGGAAGTCACTGATGACATCATCCCTATGGCAAAACTGTGAAAAATAAACTGCCCCCTTAGATCAAATTTTAGAGATAATAGGAAATCTAATCCAGTTTAAGAATTCAGGGGAAAAAAACTATTGAAAGCAGGCCCTGTGACAGACTGGCGACCTGTCCAGGGAGTACCCCGCCTTTGCCCAACAGTAGCTGGGATAGGCTCCAGCAACCCTGTGACCTCAAAAAAGGATTCAGTGGATTTTGAAGTTGGACAGATGGATGGAAAGCATAAACTAACAGAAAATTAGGGCAATGCAACCAATAATTTGGTGGAGTTACACTTTGAGGATTTACTTTATTTATTTGTTCACAAATAAACAAACTAGATTCATCTAGTTTTTAGATAGCTAACGATATAGGAAACATTAACATATTGTGGATTTAATATTTCTTCGAGCTTGTCAAGAATTACAAAGACTTTACATTTTTCATAAAAATAAAACTTGCTTAAATCAAGCCTGGTGCCTGAAAGATACATATGTACCATGCATGCACTCATTTGAGCTCTCAAAGAGGAATGATAGACATATTGATGCACAAGAAGGATCAACACACCACACAAGCTCTAAGACAAATTGATTAAACAAATTTCACATGAAACTTTTTCTTCAGAATTGGATTTCATTGAATTTTCTGGTTTTCTGGCAACTTGTGATGATTGGTTCTGTTGAAAAAACCCGTCAACATACCATGCTATATCTAAGCACCTTCATCTTTCTTTTGATCTTGTCAATGTAACAGAGTTTCACGACACAAATTGTGAGTTCACCGGTTGAAGCCTCCTATTTTGACACAGATACTGTCTTTTTGGGAGCTCTTACCTCTTCTTACCTCCCATCTTTTGTCATCCAATCTTTTGTCTTTTAGTGCTGCATGATTCTTTAAATTCGCACAGCTTTTCTTGTCTTCCTTTTATTAGTGGAGCAGCTCTTGCTGGTTCTTGTGGACACCAAACAAAAAGAATTATCTATTTCCCTAATGGCTCTCTGCGTTTCACCAAATTTAGTTTGAGGATAGATTTTAAATGCAAATGTTGAATTAAGTCAGATTGGGTTCATTGTAAAAGGATGGGAGCGGAAATTGAATGGAAAAAAGAATCACATGATCACATCAGGCACATGATTTTTAAAGAATTTATTTGTATACTGGTGCAAAAAATATATATTTAGCTCCTACAAACAAACAAACAAGAATTCTGTCCCTCACAGACCTGTTACTTCTTTAAAAAGCTCTTCTATCCGTCACTTGTTACCTGTATTATGTCACCTGTTTGAACGGATCATCTGTATAAAAGACACCCTTCTTCAACTTTAAAGACCCATTCCAATGCAAATTGGGTTTTTAACATGTTCTTGTAACATTTTTTTTCTCATGATGGGGGACACATGTAAAGATAAATAAGATTAAGGTTGCTATTCTGAGTATTTCTTTATTCCATTGTTCTGAATCAGGAACAGACAAAAAATACAGTTGGAAAAAGCCTGTAGCAGTAATGGAGGTGCTACAGTCAGCGGGCCACAATCGCCTTGCTCCACTTCTGATGCATCCACGTGCAGACAAATAGATCCATGTCCGTCTTTGTTTTCCTCGTCCGAGCTGGCATCTGGCTCAAAACTGTACAGCCGGATAGCTCCAATATTGCTAACCATTTTAGTTGTACTGGTAATGTTAGGTTGGGGTATTGAGGGGCTGTAAGCTAGTGGGAGATTGTAAACAAAGGGATGATGGGAAATGAGTACAGACTTACTTCAGGCCAACAGATCCACCCACAACTTGGAGGGGAATTTTGATTAACTCCTGCCGCTCTGCAGAAACGATCTCCTAGAAAACCACAGGTTTTTTGATTGATGGGTCTTTACTGTGTTAAGTGTGAAGCAGTGTGTGGGCACAACGAAATTGTGTGTTTGCATAATTCTGCTAGATTTACAAGTAAATACACAGATTTCCACTCCCAGTTTGACAGTATACCATCCAGTAAAGCATCTTGAGTAGTGCTTTATAAACGTAATTAAAACAAACAAATCCTAATTTAATCTTAAATACCAATGACCTTTCATGAATAAAAGTTCATACAAGTGACCTAAAGTGTGTCCTTCTTTAAAAACAATGAAAGAAATATGTAAAATAAAATAGGTGATGCAAGAACTTAAGTGATAAGTAAAATAATTTATTGTTTTTAGGAAAATGTCAAAAGCGGAATATAATAAAAGCAATACAGTACATTTACATTTTACTTCTTAAATATGAAAGTTTGTTGTTGCAGAATGTTGGATGTAAACTCTAAAAATACAGTTTTTGATGCTCATCTATGAACGTGAAGCACTGAAGTCCCTTCTTTGTACTGTTCAGACAGCATCATTTTGCAGATGCAGACACCACACACAAACGCATGCAGACAGTTTAGTCCCCTGTCAGCAGAAAAGACTGCGCACTAAGCATTCCTGCAGAAAAACGTCTAATAATATTCAACTTTCTTATCTCTGATTTCTCTGTGCAATATAACCAGAGTAAATCAGGGGTAAGGCTTGAAGACTTTTTGGATCACATTTGCATAAAAAAAAAAAAGAAAAGAAATGAAAGTTTGAGTTTTGTCTAATCATTTGGCCTCCTCTCTCTGGAGATGCAACCCAATCTCCACTTGATTCTCCAAACACTCTTTAAGCTTGTCCTCCGTCAGCGTCAGTCGTTGTTCCAAAATCGAAACGGTCTGGATGGTAGCAGGCCGAAAAGAAAGCAGAAGAAGGGAGGGTACATCAGAAACAAGATCCAGAGACAGAGCCGACAGAGAAAAAGCCGAATGTTTTGAAGGGACAGCAGACGGCTGGTTGACAGAATGTAATAAAACACATGTTGTGCATTCAAAACACTCCAACTGATTAGTGTTGACAATTTAGCAGTAGGAGCTGAAAACAATCATCTGCATCTACATTACAGTCTGTTTTTGTGTTCTTTCTCACACAGCTGAATTCATTTTTGGTTTAAATACTTCCTCTCTTTCTGAAACAAGAGCAGCGTGCGTGGGCAGTAAGATCACAGTGCAGCATCCTCCACAGAAACAGGAACTACTCAGACTTTCCACCTCAATGTACTGGTTGTCAGAAATAAATACATTAGCAAAGCAGAGATCTTGGTTTCATGGAGGAAGAAAGGATTGAAGTGAATGTCTGCAGGGATACCGATGACTTCATCAACGGGCTGCAGAGATCCTGCAAACATCATCAATGAATAAAATAATAAACCGTAAATCAAACAAATGAGCTTCCAAACATTTGGAATGTTATCAATAAACATTCAGCTCACCTTTTCAACTACGTTTACTCAGTCTGCTCTGCTGCTGCGCGGCGTTCACTTGCTGCTCTGTATGCTCACTTTCACTTTAATCGCATAAATTTACGAGTTTTTTTTCTCGTAAATTTACGAATTTAAATCTCCTAATTTCACCTACTTTTTTTTTGTGGACCTATAACTCCGTCGTAACAATGTGTCTCAAAAAGGTTAAAACTCAGTTTCTAACTCTAAGATAGTCCACCCAGACAACAAAAATAAAACAATTTATAAGTAGGTATAACTGAAAGGACGTGTTCTTTCATGAGAAAGAGCTGGAAAAATGTAATAAACCCATAATATGATGGTGCATTTAACACAGTAATAGTTTCTATAGTGTGGGTGTGTGGCATTTTCCAATGGGTCATTGAACAAGATGACATTCCCAGTTATTTCAAACATAAAGAGAGGGCTAGCATTTCTCCTCTCTGCTCCTCTGTCTTCTTTTTCCAGATCAATACAGCTCTGTTCATCTGCACAACCTGAAGGGGCTACCTGTTCCACTGCATGGAGCATTTTCACTGCCTGCGTCTCTGATTCTGCATGTTTCCTCCAGGCTGCAGCAACACTAGACAGGCCTATGGTTTTCATCTGGAGTGGAAACCAAACCTTTGTGCTCCTAAAAAGAGTAAGTGAGCTGTTTTTCTTCTTTTCTCTCCAGAATACAAGATACCCTCCATTGCCGTGAGCATTTTGAAATATTTTCTTTAGTGGCAGCAAGATGCAATCTGAATTTCTTAAGAACTTTATTTCAATTGTTGAATATGGATACTGTACCAACTATGAAAATCTTTAACATGTGACATTGAAATATTTTCCTATATCAAAGGATTGTTTTCATGCAGCATTTGGGTAGAATAGGCTATAATATCTCACTCAAAGATGTAAGAATTTCCAATAAAACTTGAGAAAATTCTAAAAATGAATAAAGTCGAAGCTCTATCAAAAGGTTTTTTCTAATAAATATATCTACTACAAATTGCATATACTTCTGAATTCCTTTCTTTTTATGGAGCTGCACATGTTTGTGCTAATACATGTATTTTTAAGTTAAATTAATATTTTTGAAAAAATCTACAACTGTATAGATTAATGTGATAAATGTGGCTTTCCGATTGAAACCAAAAGACATATTTACTTTCTGGTTCAGATGCAATATTGTGTCCAAACAGACAAGAAATTATGTGATATAATTCATGAAGGAACTTGCTTCACAAATAAAGTGTGTTCATATGTGGATTGTTTTGTTTGGACTTGAATTTTAAGAGCAATCAACCGAATATCAAATGGTTCAATTGCTACAATTATTTCATATTTTTAATTTAACCTGAATGATGATAAAGATTATACTGAAGCTGGAATTCTTTGTCATTTTTATAAAGAAAAATCACATTGATTTTCCAAAGGACTCCACATTGTCCTGGTGGATAAAAAGTATTTAGGCAAACAGCTAAAACTGGAGAAAGTGAAAGCTGAGAACAGGATGGTCTAGATATGTTGAAAACGTCTAACACAGTAAATTAAAGCTTTGAACGTTTTAGTTCGAAACTAAATAATGTATGAACTTTCTCCTATCCCCATTAACATCTCCTAAAGCATTACTGCTACTGGTGGAGAGTAATACAAGTAAAAATGATCTTAAAGGGGAATAGGGATAAGTGGTTCCAGCATTATTTCAATTTTAACAGAAGAAGAAAAGAGTAATTTCAGAATTGAATACTTAGTGAAAGCAAGTTAACTAAGTCTTAAATATCTTGTTAGGTTAATCTTGAAATCAATCTAAAATAACCCGCTATTAACAAATGTGTATTTTACGAATACCAACTAATATTTAATGTACAGTTTTAGGAAATATCTTTAAAATAAAGCACATTCTAATCTTTACTTGAGAGTTTCTTTAATTTTAACTTAAAATCAAGCTGATGGGGTTTAACAAGCCTTGGTTTTCACAGATAACGCATGCATTTGCATGAACTGGGGAGCTCATATGTGGATCACTTCGTGACTTGATGTTTCTATGATTGTCTGATCTTCCTTTTACTTTGACTCTTAAGTGAAGATTTATGAGAAAAAGACAAACTATTAAAAAGATCCAGCAGCTCTTAAAATGGGTCAGCAATATTTACACAATTCTAAAAAAACTCTTTTTCAGTTTAATTGAGGGAGTATTCAGACTGGACACATTTGGTCCGCTTAAAGTGAACCAGAGTTTGTTTCCCCTCACAATCCGGAACAAATTTTCAGTCTGAATACACCCAAGAGGACCCTGGTTTGGAACCAGGAAGCGCTCTTGGACCATCCTTTGGAGGTGGTCTCAGTTCATTTCCACTCGGACTGAGCTTCGGTACGCTCTGAGATTCCTCAGTCTGAATAAAATCTGTTCCCGGAGTGGAGCAACTGGACCAAAACGGCCACCATTGCTGATGTAAACAGAGTAGGAATGAAGCAACCAATGAGCCGCGGACAAATTTAAAGCAATGATTGTCATGTTATCAGACAGGACAAAAAAAGAGTCCAACTGTTTATTTGTTAGAACGTTTATTTTAACACCGCTGAAAACGCTTCTTTCCTACTTTTCTGTGTCATGTTATGCACTCATTGAAATGTGACGGGATGAATGCAGGCTCATCAAAACAACTGTTAACGTGATACACATTGCTTCTCACTGTTTTCCCAACAGTATGTCATAGCCACTTAGCAGTAAACCTTTTTAGCTGTCTTCTTGCCAATAATTGTCCTGCAGCATGACTTCACCAGACCAAAAAGAAACAAGTCTTGAGCCTGACGATACCGGCGTTTAAATTGGTCAGCAAAATAGAAAGTTTGAGTGAACTATCCTGACAAGGACTGCAAAGCACAGGACTTCCATAATTTCTGCCTCTAGTTGCTTTGCCCTGCCTACTTAATTCCTGGCCAATGACTGTAGAGATCTCATGGTTTAGTTTACAAGCTTTGGTTTGAAACATGGAAGGCCGCTTGACGGCAGTCCAAATACAGACCAAACGCAAGTTTCAAGACTTGAACAAATTCTTCTGTCAGTTTCCATTGAATCCAAACTGCGCTTGCTTGGATTTGTACTTGGGGACAGTAGTTTTTCAGGCGTTTTAAAATTGAAATATTTCGCAAAACTGCAGTGGAAAAACCTTTTAATTCATTTGAGTCACATGACCACAGATAGCCAGCTTGTAGATAGCGATGCGTTTCTTGTAGGAACCTTGTACACTGCGCAGCAGGCGCTAAAAGAGCTCCCACAGCATCACACAGCTCATCAAACGTAGAGCATGTCATGCAGAATTGATCCACAGCTCCCCTGTAAAATCACCAACCCCAATTTCCCAAAATCACTTCATCCATAGCCACTCCCACGTGTAGGGAGTTGCTGCTCCACGGTCTGAATAAGATGCCAACGTCTCCTTTGATAGACGATGATGAGCACTGGTGCAGCGGCAGAAATTTGAATTTATCTGCTGTAAATCAATGTATCGTTACATTTTTGAATGACTTATCACGTGAGTTGATATCTGTTTCTTCGCATATTCATGATTTAATGGAAACAGTGTATGTTTTCTACATTTCTAGAATTTTGATAAAGTTTAGCGCATATGTGTCATGGAAATGCAGCTACTGACATTGGGTTTCAAGCCTTATTAGGCTTAGAAAAAACTGGAGTCTTTGTTTATTTGTTAACAAGATTATGTGGAGTAATTTTATTATCAAATGTAATCCTGCTTCAGAGAAGGAGTGCAATGAGGCTCGTTTAGTCAAATATAAATTAAACAATTATACTAAATGTACTGATCTCACAAAGAGATTAACAGATGTGGTTAGATTTAATTTTGTTATAGAAAAAGCAGTCTGCGAGACCCCAAGGACGCATGTGTCTTCTGCTTTTTTCTTTTTTTTTTAAATGGATAACCAATTATTCCATAGCTCTTATTTTACTGGGTCCTACATGTCTATGCCTAAAAACATTAATAGATTAGGAGAAGAAAAAAAGACGTGATGTAAAATGAAGAGATTGATAAGAAGCAGAGCTTTTAGCGTTTAAAGTGGTCGCTGTCCTGTTTTTGTACGAGGATCTATTTTTAGGGCTGCAGGCTCTGGTTTGCTCTGGCTTCAAACTGTGTCTGGCCTTCACAGACAGTCACACTGAGAGGAGAGGCAGACTAAACACAGCAGCATGGAGCGTCTTTGTAAAGGAAATCTATGGAACGAAAATAAAAGAGGGGGTCAATGTGCAAACTACTATAGAAGAGAAGCTACCAAAAAAAACTTTAAGTAACAAATGAATGAATAGGAAGAAAAACCTTTAATGTACCATATGTATCTGTGACGCAGCTTGTTGTAACTGATCAGCTGCTTCACTGATGGGGGATTTTTCCCTTCCGCTGCAGGGAATTCCTCTTTAACCTGTTACCTTTCTTTGTTTTTTTTTAGCGCCTTTAACTAGCTAAACTTCAGCTCTATTTTTTCCTGAGTTTGTGGAGATGGAAGTTGAGCTGCACACAGCGACCGGAGAGGTTGATGTTGTCGAAAAGTTGACAGGTTGTTGACAGGATTTTGATGTTCTTGTAGTGTTTATCATTTTTGCAAAGATGCTTAACTGTAACTCAATAAATAACAAAGCAATGAGAGGTAGAACATTTTTAAGTTGGTTTATCAAGGTAAACTATCTGCCTTTTGCCAAATCAAAGTCTCATTATTTCCCATGCCCTACACTGTAAAAACAGAATCTTAAAGTAAAGAGCCTTGTTTCAAGAAAGAATGTCTTATTTTCTGTCTTGCAAAAGAAACCATCTTATCAAGAAAGTTTTTCAAGAGTAAAATAGTCTTAGTTTGAAAAAAACATGTCTTAATGACTACAATTTTTACTCTAAAAATAAGAATTCTTGGTAAGACCATTGTTCTTACCCAATTGGCAGATTTTCTTTTTTTGCTTATTTAAAGAAAGTCTGTCAATTGGGGAAGATTGATAACTTATTTCTAAGGTGCCTGTTTTGCAGCACAAGAAAGAAATTATTCAAAACTTATATTTAATTTTTCTGCTTTTAGTGTTTCTTTGGGATGAAACAACATTTTATTTTAACAGTCAGCATAAAATTACTTCAAAAACATGTTGCTTTTACTGCTGCCCAGCATGGACTGGATCACTGGATCTGTTAAGACCAACTGCCGTAATTTCAGTCTGTATGGAGAATATAAAACACACACCTGTGGATTCATTTACTAGTGAAGAACCTAGTAGAGGTTCTGTGTCTGTGCTCTGAACCCACATCTATCTGGACGGGTCACAGGTTATTTGTCATGACAGCTTAGAACATCTTTTGCTTACCTGAGTAAGAATATCCAGCTGGCCTATAATGTGTTCCAGTGCGTTCGCTATGCCAGAAGGAACCTTTCCATCTGAAGTATGGCTGTCTGATTGATGGTGGCGTGAAGGCAGCTGTGTAGTCTGAGTTTGTCGGGTGGAAGAGGAGCTGATGCTGGGGTCCCTGTAGACTTGGGAATGAGCGGCTCTGCTGTGACTTCCATGACTGAAGCTCTGAGCGTGGGAAGCAGTTTGAGATTCCTGTCTGTTAACATGCTCTGCTGGTTCAGATGTCTGCAGAAAGAGAGGACAAACTTAAAGGAGGAAATAAAAAAGACCCCGCAATATTCCAGATGGGCTTCAGTCCTGAAAGGAAAAGATGTTAACTAGATATAGGTGTTTTCCATATGTTATCCACTGAGACACTAGAAAAATGTGCTAGAAACACTGAACGGGGGGAAACCGTTAACTAAAGGGTTAAAATGTACTTTTTTTTTTAATCTTACAAAAAAGGGGGGGAAAAATAAGTACACATGTGGAAAAATGTGTGTAAATCTGAATTTCTCAAGCCCATGAACAAAATGTGTGATTGACAGTAGAAGGCAAGACAGACGTATATGATTTATTATTATTTGATAACCCCTCTTAAAAAAGATTCAGGCTTTTTTTTTTTCTGGCCAATTTTGATCAAAACAGAGGAAAAAAAGAAAACTTGAAAGGATTCATGACATAAAAACTTGATTTGATTCACAATTTGATCCAAGTTGGTTTATTTGTTTTTCTCATTTCAAATCATGAAAGACTTTTTACTCAAGTTTTGTAACAAGCAAAAGTTACACTTGAAATAGTGAAAATAGTACCTTTTAGATAAAAAAAGATTCAAGATTCAAAGATTCAAAAGATTCAATGAAAAACAACAAAATTCCGATGCTACTCAATTGAAAAAGAAACAGTAGACATAAAAAGGATAAAAACCAACATAAAAAAGGAGCAACTAGAGCAGAAATAATAATGAATGAAAGGATTTTACAAATGAGTATTGCATCTTGTGGCTAAAGATCAATTAGATTTTGATTTTTAAAATACAGCTTTAAATGCCTTATGAATCTGAGGTTACAATAAGAGAGTGTAAATAAAGAAGGGTCATATTTTTAATGTTTAAGGGTGGATTTTCTTGGTTTATACAAATGTATTTCTTTTGTAGTTGAATGCAGGTTTGTTTATTTTTTTAAACGGTCTTCTGTCAAGCTGTGCCATAAGTTTATAAATCTAAAATCTCAGTTCTGTTTGCATAAAAACTTGGCCTCCAATTTGTATTTATTTATTTCTGCTCATATAATTGGAGAGCTCCATCCCACAGGCTTCTTTTTTATGCCCTTTTCTGTGAAATTACAGATATACTTGCCGCTCTACATAATCTGCGGTGTGGCTTCAACAGATCAATTACCAGCATAAAAAACACAAAGTATCTACGTAGAACCTGTAAAACCATTTTTTAAGAAGATGTAAATATGTAACTCATGTGCGGAAAAACCAGATGAATAAATTTGAACTCATCTTCTTTTCCTTTCGGGTTTTCCATTTGGGAGTCGCCACAGTGAATCTGCTTCCTCCATCTAACCCTGTCTTCTGAATCCTCTACTATAACACCAGCTACCTTCACGTCTTCAATCACTGCATCATATCCTCTTTGGTCTTCCTCTAGACCTTTTGCCTGGCAGCTCTAGACGCAGCATCCTTCTACCAATATATTCACTGTCTCTCCTCTGGACATGTCCAAACCATCTCAGTCTGGCCTCTCTGGCTTCATCTCCAAAACCTCTAACATGTGCCGTCCTTCTGATGTCCTCATTCCTGATCCCATCCATCTTGGTCACTCCCAAACAGACCTCAGCATCTTCATCTCTGCCATCTCCAGCTCTGCTTCCTGTCTTTTCCTCAGTGCTGCTGCCTCTAGGCCAAACAACATGGCTAAGTACATTATATAAATCATATAAGCTTAGTGACTTACATTTCTGTACTATTTCACACAGAAACCCGCAGAAACTCCTCAAAGAACATCACTCTCAAAGACCTTATGACCAAAACTTGGTAGACAGTTTTAGGTTTTTTCATTTTTGGTAGTCTTAGCCCATCCATGACTGGTTACACGCAGAGTCAAGCACTATATTAAACTCAGATGAGCTGTTGTAAATCTTCACCTGCCTCATCAAGTTTGTCAAAAAAACCTGTAAGATTTTTTTTGCACATTAAAATAAATAATAGGTAGAACATTAAAGGGATTAGAGGCTCACAGCAAGAAGGCTCCAACTCGCAAGTCCTGGCTGGGCGACCCGGAACAGACCACCAATGGGGGAGCTATCTGTGTGGAGTTTGCATGTTCTCCCCGTGCATGCGTGGGTTTTCTCTGGGGACTCCAACTTCATCCCACCATCCAAAAACATGCTGCATAGGTCAATTGGTTAATCTAAATTGTCCATAGGTGTTAATGCGGGTCTTCAGGGGTGTGTGATTTGTGGCCCTGAAACAGACTGCTAACCTGTCCAGGATGTTCCCTGCCTTCACCCACAAGTGGCCGGGATAGGCTTCGGCAACCCGGTGACCTCGAAAGGGATAAAACGGGTTTAGAAGATGAATGAATAAACTAAAGGGATTAGAATTCCTTTCCTGTGCGTCCCTTGCATGCAGTTGTTAGAAATTAGGAAATTAGAGATGGAATTTGTTTGGCCATCCTACTGGCAGCTTACATTTCACCTTATGTATCGCCCTATACATGCAGCAGTCAGAAGCCTGTGGCTCACCTCAATGGCGCACCTGGAGTGCTGTGTAAAAAGGGCACAACACAACAATATCACCTATACGCCATAGGTGTGTGGCATTTACATTACTCTTACAAATACTTCACAATACACTTACCTCACACGCATGACTATGGTACTTTCCATTTTCATGATGTCCATTAAAGTTGCCGCACAAGTCTCAAAGACACTGCCAGACACACCTGTGCTCCTCTAAAGATTCAGCTTCTCCCCTCTAAAACCCTGCACAGGCCCGGACAACCAAAAAACCTGCAGCACTCGTACAGGGTACCGTGTGACTGAGACGTTATCCACAAAGGACAATCAAAGTTCAAAGCCATTCAGTCTTTTGTCTGGGACTAACTTCTGGGACAGATTTTTCTTTCCAAACTAGCTGAACTTTTTTTTTTTTGGCTCAAAATCAAGATCGACTTCTGTGGATTTAGCCACATTTGAATGTTTGTAGAGATAACCGTCGCAAATCTTACAAGAGCTGTGCAACTTCTGCTTTTTTTTCTAAATTTTATTTGCATACAGATTGTTTTTCTTTGGCACCGTTACAGTAACACCATAAAAACTGCTGTCTCTGCAATAATTTCTACAACAAATATAGTCTGTGTAACTGAACAAGAGGATGTTTTGCATTCATCTGTTTAACAAACACACATAACAGACAAGAACAGGAACCCAACTGTTAAAAATCCATGTCTTTTAAAAATATATATCTTAATTTTATTGCCAGCAAAATTAACTTGTAAAAAATGTAATCACTTTTACTGTATTTCCTCCTTCAATATTACCATAAACAGACTAAACTGTGTTGGAAAAAATATTAGTTTTTTGCTTTTTTTTCTCAGCTTGACACTAAGGTTTTCTTGCTTTTAAACACCTTTATGGCTCTGTTTTGGTGTGTAGGTGACCTACAGCAACAAGGGTGTATTGCTTCAATCAGAAGCACATGGTAACAGAGAGGTGCACTTGAATGTGCAGACAAATAAGAAGACAAACACTGTAACCACCCTCTTAGCAAATTACCTGTATTGGAAAGGCAAACAACGGAACATTTTCGGAGGTCAAAATTAAACACAGACACAAGGAGCCATCAATACACAATGCAAGGCGTAGATAAAACTATACATAGCACATATGATCACACCCAGTGGGGAGAGTTGTAGTAAACGACAGCTTGTTTTTTTAGGCAAAGTACGGTAACTAAATCCAACATCAGTTCAACCAGACAGATGATTATTACTGGGCAGAATAGAACATTTTAAATGATCCAAGATAAAAAAAAAAACTGCATTAAAAATCCATATTACTGGCCAAAAACTATGACTCTATATTCATAATTTTTTGTGCCTGGTTCAAAGCAAGTCTAAAAATTTTAAATGTTTCTGTTGTCTGGAAAAAAAACATACTTGTAGCATCTAGAATAGAATAGAACTTTATTGATCCCACACAGGGGAAGATAACTTATCTCAAGTACCAATTTGATACATATAGATACATAGACAAGATAAAAAAAAATCATACTAGAAGCAGTCTAACCCAAATTACCTTTTATTTATTTATTTAAACATTTTCAACAGCAGGCCAAAGCCCATTAATAGGCGATTTTTCAAACTAAAAATCACTAAATTTCACTATTTTCAGATAAATATACCACATAAATATAATATAACAGTATACAAATTAAAAAAAAGAGAAGTTAATATTTCAGAATTATACAAACCTTTATTTTTTGTTCTTTTTTCAGAAAAAACATGAAAAAGTGTAGGCCAGTTGTGTGACAGTTAACGTAGTTGAACACCTCATGGCAGGAAATCTGTGGTCCACATCGGACCTATCCTAAAACTGTAGTCACAGCTGCGCTCTGGAACTACTCCACAGTTTAAGGCCCGTCGATCCAACCTTTAATGCTGTGTATTAAACAGCATTTTTGCTCCCACTTTTAGTCTTTGATATGGATTGGAACCCACAATTCCTCAGTCTTGAAGCAGACACTGATCTGGTACCACGTTTTGTTCACTCTCCATCCCCTATTACTGTTTAAACTTTCCAGTAAAAAGATGAAGCTCATTTTCTGGAAGAGGTGGTTTCAAAGACATTTATCCTGAAATTATGCCAGTGTGCATGTTTAACAGACTTAAATGAATTGGATTAATGTCAATCAAACTTTAGCATCTTTTTTTGCACTAGTTTATTATGCAGAATATTGATGTTCTCCCCAATCATTACAATGTGTCGGCATGGTTTCCTGACAAACTGTAGCGAAACCTACAGAAAAGCAACACATTTAGTAGCCTCATAGTACCGTCATTTAGTATGCTTTTGTCCAGGCAATAGGGGTGTGATATGTGAAGAGTTGTTGTGTTTGATAGCTTAACAAAAATACTCAAACAAAAAACATGATATAATATTTAATATATTATACTTTCTGTGTCTTGCTCATTTGTGTTGTGCTGACCTATTTTTTAGAGGTAAACATATAGTATCTTTTTGAACAGTGTACTTTTTTACCCGAACGAAAGACTGTCCTTTGATACAGTCACAGGACAACT
This sequence comes from Oryzias latipes, assembly GCF_053564925.1. NCBI lineage: Eukaryota > Metazoa > Chordata > Actinopteri > Beloniformes > Adrianichthyidae > Oryzias > Oryzias latipes. The sequence continues at coordinate 11,670,770 of NC_136241.1, forward strand.
GCACTAGCAGCTCGCCTCTCAGTTCCTAGTGGAGCAATCATTATATGACCAACTGGCAGTGAAGCTCCTGATGGAATGAATCTAGACATTTAACCAATGACATTCTTTTCTTGTCCAAATCTTGATCTAATTTTTTTTTCTTTCCCCAAGGTGATTTTCTGCTTCCACTTCTTTTCTTTATTTTTATTTGTTTTTTTGTCTGCTTTAAATGTCCCCCTTTACTTCTTATCCATTTGTATGCAAATTTTCCAGTCTGTAAGACTGCTTTTTAGTGTGTTTCTTAATATCTGAAAATGTTCTGTTTTGTTGCGGGCTTGTTATTTCAGAGTGTGCTTGTATTGTGAAGCCTGCTCACGTGTTAACCCTGTTTTCCCACTTCTCTTACCTTTCACTCATCCTTTCCCCTACATGACGCTGATGCTTATTTGCTCCAGTAGACCTCTAAGCTCCCTTTAAATCCACTACACTGCCGTCTTCATTATTTCGTTGTCACACCCCCTGCCTTTACTCTCTCCTGCTGTCATATTTCCTAATATTTCCATATCCAACCGTCAAGATGGAACAATAAACGAGGAAAAACAAACAAAAAAACAATGAGCTACAATGATTTTTGAGTAGACTTAAATTGACTTCTTGCAGATAATATATAGAGTTCGTTCAGCCGGTGGAGTCTACGTAAACCATTGTCTCCATCTTTTCCCATCCTGAAGCTGATCTAAGCCCCACCGTGGATAATGTGTGTTGAGTTGTGAAGAGAAGCCTGCTGTGAGAGTGCAGCTCGTCTGTCTGCACACGTGAGCAACACAGAGACCCAGATGTGAAGGTAGAAAGAGGGTTGTGTGTGTGCGTGTGTGTGTGTGTGGGGGGGGGGGGGGGGGTAGTTGTGATGAGAGAGGGCTAAACTGCCTGTCAGCGATGGCCTCCACTAAACCACACATACATTGGTGCGTCTGACAATAAAGCTGCAGATGAAGATTTGCTCAGCTGTGGGATCAGAGGGACAAAATAAATGAGACAAATACTCATTCTTTATCTGAACAGTCTTTCAGATGACCTAGTTGTGGTAAAAAGTTAGGCTTACACGATCTTTGCATGACACCTTTCACTTATAAATGAAGCTTTATGTCCAATCAAAAAGTTCCGAAATTCACTTTAGTGTGCAAGTTTTTTTGGGAAAGTTACCGTAATGAGTGAAACAACAGTTACAACACTATTGCAGAACATGGTAAATGGTGAGCTTATTCAGACTCCAACAGTGATAGATACATGTTAGTAAGTTGTCTTCACTCAGCACAAGACAACACAACACTTTTTTTCACAGCACTGGAAATAATATCTGAATAAATTATTTGACACTGTTTTTTTAACCACAAAGAACACAAAATGCCAAATATACCAGGTTTTAATGTTGTTATGTCAAAGAAATGTTGTTGTTGTTTATTAAAATGAAAAGTGTTGGTCAGAAAAAACAAAAGTTTCTATTAAAATTAATTATAATTTATAGTTTTAAATGCCAAATGAATTATAAATATCTAGATTGTATCCATTCAGGTTAAAGAAACGGAATGTATTGTTTCACCACAAAGTTAGTTTTATCTTTTATGTATCAAGTGGACCACGTATCGAGATGTATATCGAATTGTGTCAGAGGGAAAGACATACAACCCTACTGGGAATGCTTTTAAAATAGATCAAAACATGAATGGAGAGGGACTTTAAGCAAAAGCAAGAAATGTCCAAAAATGAACTAAAAGCAACCCATCCATGGGTCGTCCATCTATCAAAAATATCTAAAGACTTAAATGAAGCGACCTGAGAACATACACGGTTGAAATCTAATGTCAGCAGCTCTCTTAGGAGAGTTGGTTTTTTTCAGAAAAACAAAAAAAAAAACTCTGAGCAACATAAAATAAATGATCAAATAAAAGAGCCAGACTTTCTTAGTTAAAAAAATTTGCTCAGAAAATCATTTGGTTTGCTTTAAGAAGGTTTTCAATGAAATACCTTTTATTCATGATCCTTTTGAGTTCATGTTTTACTTCGAAGCCCATCGAGACGACTGTTGTTGTGATTTTGGGCTATAAAAATTAAATTGAATTGAATTGAATTTAATAAATCTCAATTTTTTTGTGCAACATTTTTATTTATGGTATTCTGATGCCAATAGACTTCCACAGCTTAAATATGGATTTATTTTTGAAAAGGTAATTTAAAGAAGGACTTGCACATTTTGTATTCGTATTCCATTTGTCTTCAGAGTTTCTCAAAATCCTCTTTCTCTGTCAAAAAGGTTGAGTAAGGCCATACAGAAACAGAATTTCTTAGAAGAATCCAAGTTCTGTTTTAGTACAACAGAAACAGAAATTCTCAGAAGGAGAGAACATGTTTAATTAGTGCACTCAGTCTTCTTCATAAGATCTAGTTCCCCATACTTGAATCATTTTCTAAAAGTCCTCTGAAATATAAACTGTCAAGTAGAGGAGTGATTAAGTCCGTTAGTGATTCTGCTCATGACAGCAGGAAAAAAAAAAACGTTTTTTACATAGAAGAGCAAAAAATGAAAGATCTCAGAAATCACATAAAGAAACATTTCTTAAACTTATAACTCACTTGAAAGTTGATGCCACAGCTCTGATCCGAATTCAAAACAATGGTTGAAACAACTTGACCTTTAAATGGAGCTACTGAGATCATACAAAAATACATCTTCATAAAGATTCCCTTCAAATTCAAAAATTAATCTCATAAATGTGATATGAATTGTTGAAAGGAATTCATTCATTTCTCCTTTTGAACATTTAGAAAATAGAGAACTTTTTTGAGATTTTACTACTAAGTTTGCATCTTGTTGTTCATCTTTCGGATTATTCCTCCAGGGCTCGCCACAGAAAATCAGCTGTCTTTGATTCACACAGGTGGTTTGGCAGAGTGTTTTACGCCGAATGCCCTTCCTTGACACATCCCTGTATTTTGAGGCACAGGGAGACCCAGACATAGTTTAGGCAGCAGCGTGAAGGTCTTACCTAAGGGCCCACACTGGATTAAGCTCATCATGCTCCCTGGGAGGCAAATAGGTAAGCAGCTTGGTGTAAAGAAATGGAAATGGAAGACATACAAGACCATTCATAATCCTCCTTGATCTGGGGCTCCCGCAAGATCTCACCCCAAAGGGGAAAAATGATCACAAGAATGGTGAGCAAAAATCCAAGACCCGCACGGGGGGACCTAGTGACTGACCTGTAGAGAGCTGGGACCAAAGTAACAAAGGCCGTAACACACTAAGCAGCCAGGAACTCAAATCCTGCCTACCAAACGTGTCTTCCTGCTAAAGCCAGTACAAAACCGTCTAAAGTTTACTTGAGAGCATTTGGATGATCCAGAAGAGGATTGGGAGAAGGTCCTATGGTCAGATGAGTTGCAGCCAAAGAACACCATAACTAATGTAAAGCATGGGGATGGAAACATCATGCTTTGGGACTATTTTTCAGCAAAGGAACCAGGACGACTGATCCATGTAAAGGAAATAATGAATGGGGCAATGTATGGTCAGATTTTGGGAGAAAATCTCCCTCCATCAACAAGGGCATTGAAGATGAAATGTGGCTGGGTTTTTCAGCATGACAACAACTCCAAACACACTCCTTGGGTAATGAAAGAATTGCTTTGTAAGAATCATTTCAAGGTCCTGGAGTGGCCTATCACAGAAGAGGCACATGATTTCCTGTTAGAGAAATTTGTCCAGTCTCCAGATCTCAACCCCATGGAAAATCTTTGGAGAAAATTGAAAGTCTGTGTTGCCCAGCGACAGCCCCAAAACATCACTGCTCTAGAGGAGATCTGCATGAATGAATGGGCCAAAATACCAGCCACAGTTTGTGAAAACCTTTTGAAGACTTACAAAAAATGATTGCCTGCTGTCACCACTAGAAGTTAGAAGCTGGGGAAAGTATGGTGTACTGGGGTTCTGTCTTCTATTCTCATCTACTTTTCCTCTCTTCTATTCTTGATCATTTATGTATCATTTAGTTCTCCATGCCTCTGTTTGGTGCAGTGTGATTCATGTGTTGTCCCTCTTTCCCACTCCCCTCTGGGGGGGGCAGGAAAGATTCCAGATTTAGCTCGTCTCTGCTCCTACACATGGCTGTGAATCCTGCCTCTTGCTCGTCTCGTGCCCTCAACCGTCCCCCAACTCCATCTGGACGAAGCCCATCTGCTGGACTATTTAAACATGTAGTTGTAGAATTAGATAAGCAAATTCCCTTTAAGAGTGCTGGTACATTGCCTGTCTGTCCTGGGGAGGATCCCTCCTTCTTGTGAACACCCCTGAGGTTTCTCATTTTCCGGAATCCAATTTTTTTTCCCTTACCGAGAAGGAGGGTCTAAGGGCAGTAATGACAAGTTTAGTTTAGTCTGTTTAGTTTAGTTTAGCCAATACCAATTGAATTCTATGACTTCATGTTCTTTATGATTTCATGTTTATTATACAATTACCTGTATGACGTCCATTGAGACGACTATTGTTGATATATTGGGCTATATAAATAAAAATTAAATTAAATTGAATTGAATCGCCAAGGGTATATAAGCATTGAGTTGAACCTTTGTTGTTGACCAAATACTTATTTTCCACCATAATTTACAAAAACTTCTTTAAAAATCAGACAATGTGATTTTCTGGATTTTTTCCTTATTTTGTCTCTCATAGTTGAGGTTTACCTATGATGAAAATGACAGGCCTCTCTCATCTTTTTAAGTGGGCGAACTTGCACAGTTGGTGGCTGACTAAATAATTTTTCCCCCCACTGTACTTATAATGACCTTAAAGCATCACTCTGTTCATCTTTTGATCTATTTTCCCAGTGGTATTTTAATTATGATTATACAGTTTTTAGCCAAACTCAAAAACCTGTGCCGTTTTCTAAGACATAGTTTCTACAGAGCGGCAGTAGTTCATTAGAAATTCGCTTCAGAGTTGTGGGCGGGACCACTGGCACAGAACAACCCTCAATCCTCTTTCAATTGCTGAGAGGTCTCTGTTTACACTCTTTCCCGCTCATTTACAGCCCCTCACAACCCTAGCCTAACATTGCCGGTGAAACAAAAATGGTGAGCAATACTGGAGATATCCAGCCGTATAGATCTGAGCCAGATGCCAGCTGAGACAAGGAAAACAAAGATGTACATGGATCTATTTGAATGAATGAATGAATAAATGAATGAATTTATTTGTATTGATGCCCTTTGGCCCAGGTCTCCCTTGAAAAAGAGATGTAGTCTCAATGGAATTTCCTGGTAAAATAAAATAATAATAAAAAAAAAAAGAAATTAAAAAAAAATTTACATAGCACTCTACAACTCCTTTAGGCGTACCAAAGTGATTGACAATAAAAGAAAGACCAAAGAAAGTTTAAAATTAAGAACAAAATTAAAAATACCATAAAATTACAAAAAGCAGTCAGCAATAAAAATACATAGAAAATAATGCAAAAATAATGCAATAAAACAAATAAAAGAAAGTAAAAATGCAACCGACTACTGAGCATTTAAAGCCATTGTAAAAAAGTACATTTTTAATTGGCGTTATGTTATGGAATATTACTCCATAACTGAGGGTCGGTAATGGAAAAAGGGCAGTCACCCCAGAGTAAAAGTACAGTACAAGTCCAAAGTACAGAGTTGTGATGATCAATGCGAGAGGTAATAATGGCGTGGATGGCTGTTTCTAAATCACTGCAGCTCAGGGAAGGCTTAGTTTTCGCTAAAAGGCGCAAGAAAAAAAAAACAATTTTGAAAACATTGGCAATCTGTTTGTCAAATTTAAAAATGGCTGTCAAAGATAACCCCCAGATCTCTAACAGCAGTAGAGTGTCAGCAAAAACAATTCTTTCCGTTTTTGACTGGTTCAAATACAGAAAATTCTGGCTCAACACTGCTTTACGTCATCAATGCACTCTGTTAAAATGTTTTGTGAGCTTTTTTTTCTCAGACTGAGGGGCAGATAGATCTGCGTAACAATGAAAAGAGACATCATGGCATGCAGTAACAGAACCATGTGGCAGCGGATATAAAGAACAAAGAGCAGAACCAAGGATAAAACCTTGTGGTACCCCACAGGACAGAGGAGCCACAGAGCCTCACCAATCCAATCTAAACCAGTCAAGGCCAAGGCCACGAGGACTTTATGATCCACAGTGTCAAAAGACATCCAATAACACCAGAACAATAGGTCTTGTTAGGATAAACGGACACAGCAATGTCACTGTGGACATTTAGCAGGGCGGACTCTGTGCTGTACCAAGATCTAAAACCTGACTGAAACTTTTAAAAAAATCAAATTATGTCCTAAAAAAGACAGAAAATAAATTTAAAAAGCACCTTTTTTAATATCTTAGATAAAAAAGACAAATGGGAAACAGGTCTATAATGAGATAAAACAGAGGTGTCAAGGTGAGGTTTTTAAAGAAGAGGCTTAACCACAGCACGTTTAAAGCAGATGGAACAAGTCCAGAGCTTATAGACGCATTAAAAAAAATTCAAAAGTCCTGGCCCTACAATATTTAAAGCTTCCTTTAGTATTTTAACAGGAACCACATCAAGACCGCAGTTTGTGGTTTGAGTGATTTGACAATTTGAGAGAGTTGGAAGAGAAGTCAACTCAAAATGATCAAACACATCAGATACTATTGAAGAGTCTCTGTTAACACCTGGGGCCTCATTTATAAACGTTGCGTACGCACAAAAGAAGGCGTACGCCACTCTCTACGCAATAGTTGAGATTTATAAAAAGCAAACTTGACGGGAAAATGTGCGGTCCTCCACGCAAGCTCTGACCCAGGCGTACGCACAAAAACGGGTGAAATGAGAAATGGCGACACCGTCGGCAGATGGAAGAAACACGTGAAAGTGACAGTGTGTGCCAAATCGTGCTGGCATGTGCTGTGCTACACAATGTGGCACAGCTTAAAAACGTGCCTCTACCCCCTGGCGCTGATTGCTGTGTTGGCCCCGACCCTGAACCCCATCCCCACGCATTTGAGCCAAATGCTGCTGCTGTGCGCCAGCGTTTGGAAGTGATAAGTCGCTTATAAAGAAAAAGAGGTGTGGAAAATATTATTTATTTAAGAATTCCCTCATCGTGCAGTTTATTTCAGTCAGGGCGATCTTGATTTCGCCCAACTCCTTGGCCACCTCGTGGCCAAGGAGTCCTATCGTGAGGACACTGCTGGAGGGTTGAGAGCCGCGTGCCGTGGAGACGCTGGGTCCAGACGGCTGCTCAGCTGCAGCATCGTAACCACTGGCCCCGCTGGAACACCCAGCAACTAAAATAAAATTGTTCTATATTAATAATCTGTAATTGTGTAGCCTGCATACATGTGACTTGACTGCATTCATTTTAATTATTTCTCTTACCTGTGTCAGCCTGACCCTGGCGCGTCGGCGTCCCCTCCGTCTCAGTCAGGTGACTGAGGCGGAGGAGGACGCCGATAAGGGGGACTTAATAGGGATTCCCCAATAATAGCGGCCAGTTTCTCATCAAGAGGGGTCAGCTCCGGTACCCCCCCCCCGTGGCGGACACACTCTGCCGATGCAGCGCTAGACGTTTTTTTGCCTCGACATCATTTCTTTCATTTCTTTTTTATTTCGGCCACGGTCCGAGGTTGTGAGGCTACAGCATTTACGGCGTCTGCCACCGTTTGCCGCTCACGTGCCATTTTGGCATTAGTAATGCCCACACTGTGCCCTCCAAACAACGTTTTATCCTCTTTTCCACCTCGCCAACGATAACTTCTACTTTACATTGAGTGAAGTTACGTTTTTTTGATTTCCTCTCTGTGTTTGCCATGATTTAGCAAGCCATGAATATTAATTTGTGGGCGTTTCACAGACTCTTTATGGGAAACTATGGGCGTGTCATGTAGCCGCAAAAGCTGCGCTGCATTTAGAATCGGTTGTGATTTATAAAGGGAAAGATGCGTAGGATGTGCGTGCGCACGGTTTTATAACTCCGAATATTTCTGTGCGTACGCACGTCCTATGTTTCATCCGTACGCCACTTCTGACGCAAATCCTACGCAAAGTTTTATAAATGAGGCCCCTGGAGTTATGGTCTGTCTGACTAAATTCACTTCATCAGTAAAGAAAGTAAGGAAATTCTCACAGGTGCTATTTTGTCTCTATTTGTCTGCAAGTGGATGCATCAGAATGGAGCAGCTAGAGCAGGGAGCTTGTGGCCTGCTGTAGTAGCTTCTACCTTCACAGCTACAACCTTCTTCCAACGGCAGTTTTTCATCTTCTCCTGATTCACAACAATTTGAATCAAGAAATTGTCAGAAATGCAGTTTTAAGGCTAACTTTCTCTATATATGACTTCCATCTTGCAACAAGAAAACATGTTGAAAACACCAAAAATAAAATTTTATCAAAGTGGGTCTTTAACATGATTTCCTCACATTTGTTTTCTCTTTTGTTTGAACATAAATAAAACAGTCACTAAACCTTTACATTTATTCAATGCATCACTTTTTTATGCAAACAGAAGCATTCTTTAACAAACTTTGAAGTTGTTCCTCTGCTATTTATTTCGACTGTACAAAAATGTTTTGTGGGAATGAATCTTTTGCAGTCTGGACTTACCTGGCAGTGAAGCACAGACGGATCGGAGTTGAGGGGAAAGCGAGCCATGGAGCTGCTTGTTGGTGGTCTGACAGTGGAAGTGCCTTTCTTTTGCACTTTGACTCCATTACCGTGTTTGATGCAGTCAAAGTTGCTCTTCCACACCATCACCTGTGGAGATGCTGTACGGTTACCTTATGCTATAATATTGAAAAGAGAAACATATGCATGAATAAAGAAACGTTTAAAAGGCAGAGCTCATCACTGTCTTTATATCAAACTTAAAAGTCAGAGTCTGACTTCACCTGCTCATCAGCTCCTCCGGAGGAAAAGTAGTCCCCTGTCCTAGAAAACGCCACACAGGTAACTGAACTCTGGAGCAAAGGATATAACAGGAGATCATCACGTTTTTGCTAAAATGAAAAATATTTTTATATGACAACATTTAGATGTTGAACAAAATAGAAAACTAAGGTTTTGCTGAAAATGAAAGAACATATAAACCCATCCAAGGCTTATTTTAAATTCAAAACCCCAAACGTGTGACTGGTTGTTGTTTTTTTCGTTGACTAAAGGACACTGTTGATGCATAAATCTTTAGAAGACAATATCTTTAACCATTCAATCATTTTTTCCCATATACCTTCGTCTCTATTTCAATCAAACATAATTTCTACGCTTCAAATGAAAACCTTACACACAGACATAATTACATCCTCCCGCAGGAAAAGCTGCGGCAATGTAGGTGTTCATGTAAATGAGCGGGAGAGAACACCATAATTGCAGAACAGGAAAGCATATTTTGCAAGCACATTTTTTGTTTTTGTGCATCACATCTTAAAGCAAGACTTGACGAGACATGTTTTTTTGAGAGTTTCAGACGTGCTACTGAGTTTGATGTGTCTGTGTTGCCAGGACAATCCCGAGCCTTTAATTCATTCGGTGAAATAAAACATTTCCTACAGCAGAAGTTGCCGTCAGGATGGTTTTTTTACAGGAGACGGGAATATGTGGGGCCACACAGGAGCAATCAGTGCTGACCAAAGACAAATCCCTTGCATTGTGTGTGTGTTGAAAGGAATTTCTAAAAGACACAGTTGTCCCTCTTCACCGCCTCCCCCTGACTGAGTTCAAAGAAAATATGAAGTTTAACAAAAGACTGGAGAAGAAATAAACGGAGAGCTTTCTGTGTCCCGTGGCTGATGCCCAGACAGGCGCGGCTGGGTGAGAAATGGTTTCCCAGAAGCACCTGAGAGAAGCAGACGGTGTCACTATGGCAACGCGACAGCCCGACAGACAGCATGTTCTGTTTCTGCTCTGACTAATGCATGCTGCCATGCTGGCACTTCGCATGGCCACATGCACATACATGTGCCTGCGCACACAGCAAAGAACCCTACGGGCACATTTTGTCTTCTGACAAATGGAACAGCAACGGCAGAAACGAGTGGGGTCCACATGGTGCTGTCTAAAGAAGACTAGTGAAGAAATAGTGCTACACTTTATCTGGATTTGTGTCACTTTATTTTTCTGGGCTCTGTGTTCCTTTTAGGGAACAAAACTCAAAGTGTGCATTGGAAAGACTATCCTAGTCTCATTAAGCAAGAATAGCAATAGATGTAAAAATAATATTGCTGTAAATGAAGGTACTGCTGTGAAATTCTGAATGAATCCACAGTCTGGAGATCCATGTCTAACTAGGACTTGTCATCAGCTTTTCTGTGATAATTTAATACAGAGCTATAGGTACCGGGAATCATGGGATATTCTATGACTTTGTTTGTCGTAATGGTTAACACACTTTTCTAAATCAAGGTGTATAATTTTGAATATTGGGGTTTTTGTTTTTGCTGGCTGCACGGTGGCGCAGCGGTTAGCGGTCTTGCCTTACAAGAAGAAGGCCCCTGGTTCAAGTCGAAAAAGAACATCAATGGGGGACCTTTCTGTGTGAGGTTTGCATGTTCTCCCCGTGCATGTGTGGGTTTTCTCCCAGGGACTCCAGCTTCCTCCGACCGTCCAAAAACATGCTTCATAGGTTAATTGGTCACTCTAAATTGTCCATAAGTGTGCATAAGTGTGTGATTGTGGCCCTGCGACAGACTGGATACCTGTAAAGGATGTCCCCTGCCTTCGCCCACAAGTGGTCGGGATAGGCTCCAGCAGCCCCATCACCCCGGTTAGAAGATGAATGAATGTTCAAAAAACCTGTGTCATTTTCAAGGACATAGTTTTTTGTACAGCAGCATCAGAAATTCGCCTCTGAATTGTGGATGGGACTTTTGTTCCTGTTCTCCTCCCTGCTCCTTAGAGAGGACAGGAGGGAGCCTGTGGCCCGCTCAGCATATTTTCTGTCACAAATAAGCTGTTTTTCAAACTGCATTTTTTTGTCTACTCCTGATTCACAACAATTTTTCTTAAGAGGTTCTCAGAAATGAAATTTTAAGCTTAGTTTTCTTACTATATGTCCTCCGTCATCAGAAAAATGCCACAAGAACATGATTTTCACCGGAGTAAGTTTCTAATGAAACATCAATCTATGAATAAAAGCTAAGTACTAAACTGAAAAGACAGTAGAAAAATGAGTGTAAATATATATGTAAACAGAGAAAAATACTGATTGTGAATTAAAGTCAGCCAATGAAACGGAAATAATTCAGACGGATGATCTTAAAACGATGTAAACACACGCTAATGCCAAAACCATTAGGATTCAATTTTAATCAATGTACAGATTTGTGTGCTTTTGCCTTTTCACAGCATAACACATTCACACAAAACATAAACACCTTAACCTACACACAACACAGAGCAGATGGGGTTCCCTCGAATCCCGAGCAATGCGGCAGGACACACAATTAGCACTCCAAGTGGTCCCAGCACCAACAGATTGGAAATGTCATAACAGAGCCAAAAGGAACAACAACACAAAGTGAGAAAGTATAGGAGATGACTAATACGGAGGTGAGAAACAACGCGTGACAAAATGGGGCTTTTTTTGTCCTATGCCAAACATAGATCCAACTCAGGAAGCGGCTGGAGTGAAGAAAGGGGATGAAGAGAAAAAAAACAACCCACTGGTGCAGGTAGATGGTTAAACAGAGGAACCGTGTGTGGTACTGGCAAGCCACCAGTTTCCACAACAAGCCAGCAAGCCAGTCCATCAGCTGTTCAAACAGACAGAAACAGCCAGTCTGCCACCCAGCCAGAGCATGACTACATCAAATGTGGGGCAAAGACAGGAGGAAGGATCCGATCCAAGATGGAAGAAGGAAAATAAGAATCTTTTTGGACATGGAAAGATGGTATAAAAAAGACAGAAAAAAAACTAGACAGAAGTGAGAAGAAAGAGAGGATCCAGTGGAACGGGGGCAGGAACACTGTTGTGTTTCCTTCCAACAGTCCTGGGATGAGTCACCATGAGTGGGCTGCTAGCTCAGCAGCCAAGTATTAAAATATACCACATACAAAAGAAAAAAAAGGCATTAGATGCTCACACTCACACATAAACACACATCAGATGCTAAACACAAAGAGAGGCAAAGTGAATGACTGTCCACACCCAATCCTCTATGCACTCTTCACTGGAGCAGGCATGACCTGTCCTGACTCACACTGTGAAAAGATCTTCAGTGTTTTGATTTTTTTTCTACCTGATGTCCGTGCAGCGTGTACAGTAGCTTTCCCTCCAAAAGATCCAATATTTTCACTGTAGAATCGCTGGACGTCGTGATGAGGAAGTTACCAGCAGGATGGAAAGACAAACTATTCACCGCACCACTGTGGACTACAGAAAAAAGAAAAACACACGAGTGAAATTCTACAATTCTTCTAGGAAATAAAAAAAAAAGAGTGAAAATAAAAGCTTATTATGGGATGTTTGGACTTTTCTGTCATATTGAGAGACCTATTCAGTATAAAATGTTTATTTTCATAGTCTCAGACATCAAATTAAAAAAAATTAAATGTTCAAGTATACAAAAACCTAAAGATGAACTCATAAACATCACATCTATTTTCCAATGACTTTGCTAATAATTAAATCAAATTAAATCAAATTTTTACATTTGAATGGCAAAGGCACATACAAAAATAAAAAACAAAATCAGACGACAAACCAATTAAAAATAAAAATCTATTAAAAATCATGAAATTCTTCATATTTTAAAATCTATACAAAAATACAGTCTGAACTTTGAAAAAAATGAATTGACCACGAACAGCCTAATTAAAGCCTGTCACTGATAAACACAACAAAAAAAATATCTAAAAGAAATAATGGGAAACATTTTATTTTGAAACTCCTTAGCAACAGCTTGTAGCTTCACTCATCTTCAAATTTTCTCAGATTTCCAAAAACGGTCAAAACATTGATGATGCAATGGCTCCCCCTGCTGGCACATTTGTGTAGGGATGTGATTAAAGCTGAGAAAAAATACAAACTTCTACAACCTGAATTATCAAATAATAAAAGTTAAGGGGTTTCTATGTTTCATTGTTTGCCAGAGGCAATCTGAATCATGTGGTCGATTGATTTATGCATGTCAGCTATTTTCAGCAATTTTCCAGAGTTTAAGGTTTTGAGCCAGAAACCTTTGCTCTCTGTTTAACCCTTAGATGACCCCACCCTCACATTGACGTGTTCTCCCTACCATGACAAAGGTGGATAAATGTGGAAAGATTTCATGTAATCCATGGACACCAGTGAAGATCACAAATCATTGAAGAAAAAAGGTTCACTGCACTGTCTAGTGGGTCTAGATGACCCAACTCCCAATGGTAAAGTGCCTAGGATAGCACAAGGGTTACAACGTAAGGCCACTGTTGCAGGAGCGAAACTTTAGTGTGACTCGGGCTCAAATAGCTTCTTGTGAGAATCCTCTGTTTTTAATTGCAAACTAAAAGTATTCCGATCCATTTTGTTGCATTCATGCTCCTTCTAATCCCCCATTCATAAAGGTAAACAGAGCCAAGGAAGTCACAGCCTTCTATTAACATTTATCTCACTTTGTACTAACTCCTCCTCCTTTTGGAACAAAATATATGTATTTTTTTCTTTTCCATCCAAGAAACTTTGATTTTCTGCACAATAATTGTGTATTTGTATTCAATACTGCATTAAAAACTGGATGCAAATTGTGTTTTCACCCCTTCATAAGACATGGTAAGGATGGGCCATTACCTTGGTAATGCTGAAGCATCTTATTGGTTCTGATGTCCCACAGCTTCACAGAGCTGTCAGTACTCGCTGCAGCAATGCACGTTCCACTGGGGTGAAAGTCGACATGGTTTGCATAACTGGGGAGGGAATAACAGAGTCCTCAAAACTCCTGGAACACATCTGGCACAACTATTTTTTATTATTTAAATGCAGAAAAATCATTTTAGAAGACATCTGTTTAATATCTTTGTGGTAAATTTTGAAACTTTACAGCAACGTATTTTTAATGAAAAAATTGACACTTTATAGCTGTCAGTATTTTCAATTTCTTTAAATGAAGATCCGATAATATCTTACTGAGTGATTAATAAAACTGAAGAGGAAGATACTCAATGCTTCTACAACAGTCTCCTAAATACTCACCCAGCATGTTCAAAGAAAGATTGGATGCACTCTCTGCTGTTTTTGTCCCACAGTTTTATCGTCTTATCATCGCTGCATGATACAATCAAACGATCATCTGGAGAAAATCTGCACCAAAAATTCAGATCAGAAACCAGGGAAAAATATGTTTTAGCTGTTTCAGCTTGAAAGGATCAAGACAAAAGCAGTAAAAAAAAAAACGTTTCAGATTTTACAATTCTGTGGAAAAAAACTCTGCAACAAGCAAAACTGAGCCAGAAAACAGTCTAAGTTTGAAGGGGTTTGTACCAATCAGGATGTTAAATGCATCTCAATAACTGATAATCAGAAAGCGTAACCGCACTGATGTGAGAGCTTTTTGTTAACTCAATACCAAATAGAGTAGGGCTGCACGATATGAGGAAAACTTGCGATATGCGATATTAGTGATCGATATTGCGATAACGATAAATTTGCGGTAAATAAACAAACAGAAAAATAAACAGAAATATCATTCCCATTTCATTGCAACAGTTTAAAAATTATACAGTGATCCCTTGCTATAACGCGGTTTACTTTTCACGGATTTGCATCGTGCATTGTGTTGTATTGCTTCTTCTCTACCTGTGCGTCAATAATGTTGCAGTTTAATATGTACACGTACGTAAATCAGCTTTCCAAATTACGTACATGCAAATCATCTTGCAATTTCAAGTTTCTCTAAAACCCATAGAAAAAGAGCAACACCAACTGTCAATCACTATGTTCTTCTCCCGAACAAACACACACAGCTGCACCGCGGGCTTGAGAAGGAGAAAACACTGCAGTTTCTCAGACTGAAGAGCATTGAAATACACCTGAGCCACTATTTGTCCGTTTGTACTTTGTATTTTTTTCAGGATCATTTTAAATTTTCTCCCGTTTAATTTAATTACTTTCGGGTCGCGGTGGGCGGGGCGTATCTCCGCGATTTGAAGCCTTCTGTTTACAGCATGTTTCAAATTATTATTTGACAGTACAGTACAGAAGTTATTTGTTGAAAAATAAACGTTTTTAAAGTACTTTGATTTGTGAAACAATTGCTTGAGCCTGTAAAATGGTTTGTTCTTTCTTTTCAATGTATAATAGAGTATTTAATTGTATAATAATTGTTAAAAAAAATAGAGGTTTCTACTTCACGGATTTTGCCTATCACGGGTTCTTTCTGGAACGTAACCCCCGCGAAAAACAAGGGTTTACTGTACTCCAAATGACCCTCATCGACAATGAGTTATATCACTAGAGGAGACATCACGTGGTTCCTCATGGGAGGAGAGCACCGCCATCTTGGTGAGGTCAAGTCACTGCTGCAGTGCATGCATGTGAACACATTTTTTTGCAAAATGCCAGTTCATTGTGTGGGTTTCAACTGCCAAAATCAGATACATCAGTCCATGAAGGAGGTAGGTGTATCATTTCACAGGTAAGTATTTTAATTTTTTTTCTTTTAAGGCTGCAGGGGCTTCATGAATAGAACGCATGTTGACATTCATGATGCTGCAGGGCTGTTATCAACATGCTGCATGATGTACATTTATTTTGCTGTCAATATAAATGTACATTTTATTTTGCTAAACCTGTATACAGCATACTAGGCTATTATAGTAATATAGATTTATACATTTCTGACTCAGTGACTGAACTTTTCTTGCAGGTATCCAATGGATTCAGACTTAGGGAAAAAGTGGGCCTTGGCTATTAAAAGAGTTAACCCAGATGGATCAATGTGGTACCAACTAGCAACACAGTCTGGCTGTTCAAAACATTTGTGGAAACAGATTTTGATGAGAGGCCAGACTGTTTTTTTTAGGGTAAATCTGATGTTCACTTTTGGACTTCTTTTGAATATTATTATTATTATTATTATTATTATTATTATTATTATTATTATTATTATTATTATTATTATTAATAATAATAATAATAATAATAATAATAATAATAATAATAATAATAATAATAATAATAATAATAATAATAATAATAATAATAATATCATTATTTTTATTATTATTTATTTATTGTTATTTATTGTTTGTATTGACTTACTATTGATTTATTATTATTATTATTATTATTTTTATTATTATTGACTTATTGTTGGGTTTTTCTAAATAATTTAAATTACATGTCAAAGAGGTCTAAAACTTCTAAATGTTTAGAAATTAATTTTAAAAATTCTTTCTGATAATTTTTTTATTTGTAAGAAGTCCTGCAACAATGCATTTTCATTCAAGTTTGAGCTTTTAAGGCATACTGTTTCTCTTCTTTAACAACAACAAATGATGTATATATATATATTATATACATAAAATGTAATATATTTATATATATGTATAAATATATTTAAATCTAAAAATATATACAGTTTATAAAAACTACTTGGACACCACTAAAATCAATAGAAATCAATGTCATGTGGGCGTCGTCGACCTCACCAAGATGGCGTCGCGCTCCGCCACCGTCGGCCAGGCTTCTAAAGCGGGCGTGTCTCCTCTAGTGATATAACTCATTGCTCATCGACATGGGGGACAAACATCTAACATAATAGGCCTCCATCTGATTGGTCAACAATGGGAAGGCGTCCATCTGATTGGTCAAAGCATAAAGGGATTTATTTGATTTGTTAAATGCTTCAAGCTGCTAGAAGATTGTTTTAACACATTTTGGATTTGCGATTTATTGCGATATTCGCCGTCTTTTGCGATATGCATATTGCAGAGCTGGATATTGCGATAACGATAAATTTGCGGTATATTGTGCAGGCTTAAAATAGAGCATCAATAATTATCTGTAATTAAACCAGTAAAATAAAAATAATTAGAATTAGAATATTTTTTTTATAATGTAAACAAAACGTGTTTATAATATGTCAATATTTCAATGATGCCCCACAGCAGTCCTGGACTGCCGGGATCACATTGCTTTCTGGCTCAAGCTGAATGAAATGATTTAACATTAGAAATATTAGAAATGTGGGCGAGGTTAACAAAAAACGTCCGTTGCCAAGGAAATCCAAAAGTTAGTTTTTACAATTCTCCTGAAATTTACAAAGGCGGCCAAAACATAAATGGCTGCTATAGAGTTAAAGTCAACACAAAAAGCTAGCATAAAAAAAGGATTTATTTCATGAATTTGTCACATGAAGCTCTAACCAGGCTGGCAGAGGCATAAGGGTTACTGCTCAGATAGTGAGAGAAAGGGGGTAATGGGGGCGGCGAGGTAGGAGGGCCGGCTTTAATAGGTTCTGCAACTTTAGAAGGTCCATCATATTGAGTTAAATTCAATACAGATCACGAAATGCTCATAACAACCCAAAAGTGTCTGTTAGTTATGTAGAAATAGTAAGGTTAGTTGCAACTAAAGGCAGTGTCACCCGGCCACTATGTACATTTTTTTCATATTGCACAAAAGAAAATTGGTCATAAGTGAATATACGTGGAAAAAGTGTGAAAAGTTGGGGTCTTTTCATGGAATTTTCACAGATGTATCATGAAAGAACCACTTTAAGAAGTAGAAATATCAATAAACCATGCAAAAAAACACGCAAATCTATGTAGAACATGAACCATGCATGATTATTGCGCTGTTTATATGTATTTCATTAATGATTTGTGTGTCGATTGCGTAATTTGAACATGATATGTGCGCCGTATACATGATATAAAAGTAATACATCGCTATTACATGCATGTAAAGTAGTACATGAAACGGTGATGGAAAGCCACAAATATGAATAAAAGATTTGTAATAATTGCGTATGAACTACTTAAAATACACATAAACTGGGTAAAAAATTTGGAACACCTTTAAACCGAATTCACGTAAAGACCCGCCGAAACCCTCGACGGACACCTGCGCTTATCGACAAAGGATGAATGCTAGAAACACATGAATGATGTATATCACACAGGTATCACCAAAGACCGAAATGTCATACGTGGAAAATCTGCCAAATGTACATAGTGGCAGTGTGATACGGCCTTTAGGTTTAGATGACTGAATGCTGGCACTTTTTTATGTCATGCCTTGCTGCCAATATTAAGTGTCACGATACTTTCATTTATGAGAGATCCATCTGCAGTGTGTCTCTTACTTGGCACAACGAACCCAGTTGACATGCTGGTTGAAGGAGAAGAGAAACTTCTGCCTGTGAACGGTCCACACTTTGATGGTCTTATCGTTAGATGCTGTTACCAGAGTCTGTCCATCGTCAGAAAAGTTAACACAACGCACAGCGGCGGTGTGAGCCCTGAACTCTGTTGAGTCCGCCTTTCTGTAAGCACACACATCACCACAAATGAAAATCAAACAAAACTCAGTGGGTTTGACCAGTTTTGACTTAAAAATGATGAGTGGCATTCAGTGATTTCAGCTTTGTTACTCTGATGAGGCATTATTGTTATGAAGGATAAACAAAGTAACGGTAAACAAAATGACAAATTGAAAAAAAAACCTACATGCTGGGAACCCAAAGACGTACAGTCTTGTCTCTGGAGGCCGAAGCGACCATGTGACCCGATGGAGAAAACTGCACAGACGTGACTGCGTCTTTGTGGCCCTCAAAGCGATAAGCTCGCATCTGAGGTTTCATGTTCCAGATCATTACACATGAGTCCACAGAACCTGTGGCTGAGAGAATAAAAAACACAGACAAGAAAGAAAATGACTTTGCTGAACGTAAAAACACTTTGGCAATTAGGAAAATCAAGGAGAAGATACCCACCAATCTGTTTCATATTGCAACTGAAATCTACGCTCGTCACTGCACCCCTGTGACCCTTGAAATGCCTCTCAAGGGTGGGATCAGACTATTTGAAAGAAAAAGAGAGAAAACCAAATCAGCCCAAGGAAAAAAATGTATTTAATAACCTGAAAAAACCAATAAAAGTTTGTTGCTATAGGTTCAAGCATCAAAAGTGTTTTTGGGTGAGCCAACACATTAGGACAATTAAATAAAATCAACAAAACAATCAAAATCATTAAGAATGCATAAAATATATATGTACACAAAAGACCTATGTTGTTTTGCACTCTTGATCACAATAGAAAAATGGTCATGGTTACATTTATTATGATTATATGTCGTAAATTATGACATAGCAATGTATTCGCTGATAAATGCAAAGAACTATATCACCACCATTGCAGAGTACTACAAAGTAGAGCCACTGAAGGGGCTATTTCCTTTTATTCTTTCCTGTGTTCTGATATGAGGCACTGTAACCTCCTCCAGTTTGATACAAATTAAAACACACACATGCAGACAAAGGCAATTTAAAAAAATGTATTTGAAATGAGCAGGTATAAGTTTACTTTTTAAAGTTAGAACAAAAATGAAAACAAGACACCATGAAACTTTAACCCTGAGTATAGTTTTTCAGGATACAAATGTATAATATTGTGGTTAATTATTGTCCTTCACCGACTATTTACCCCAAAATAAAATCTGGTTAGTAACGGGACACACGAGTTTCCCGCCAGTGGTTTCCTATTATCTTGCTTTGTAAGAAACGGAATCACATTAAGCAGAGAGCTGTGCCTGACAGTCAGAAAGGAGGGTTAAATCTTAGCGCTGACGGCAAACCGGTTTGTGTTGCCAGGGAGACGTGTGCGGCGGCTGTTGCTAGCCGCTAAGCTAGCAACTACTGGCGAAGGGTGGAGGAGCCTTTTTTGTAGTCGTATGTTTTGGTCAAAGAAGGCTGTTGTAACATGGCAGAGCTGCATATTATAGGACAAATCCTCGGGGCCAGAGGCTTTCCGCAAAATAGTCTATTTTGCAAATGGGGAGTTCATACTGGAGGAGCATGGCGGCTTCTCTCTGGGCTGAAGGAGGGCCAGACCCAAGTGGACATCCCCCAAACGGGTAATATGGCCTACTGGAGTCACCCAATCGATCTACAGTTCGCAACTAAAGGACTGCAAGGTTGGCCGAAGCTACACCTCCAAGTGTGGCACCAGGACTCGTTCGGGCGCTGCCAGCTGTACGGATACGGATACTGCCACGTCCCGTGCAGCCCCGGAACCCACCGGATAGAGTGTGTGACGTGGAGGCCGCTCGGTTCCTGGCAGGAACAGATCACCCAAATGTTTGTCGGCGGAGGTCCACAACTCCGCAGTCCGGACCTCATCTACAGCGGAGCGGACAGATACCGACTGCAGACCGAGGCCATGGGAACTGTGGAGCTGGAGCTCGGTGTAATTATGAGACACTTTGACAAATATGGTGTCGACAGCTGATGCGTGACATGACGGAGCAACTCCGAAAAACCCATGACATTTCAACTGGCACGTGCTTTATATTTACACATGACGCTTCTCCACGTTTTTGTACGTTTCAAATTGCAATTATCACTCAAAATGCCAATATGTGTAAATAAAATACTGTCATCGAAGTTGGTTGTTTTTTGCTGTACCCTAGTTTTTACCTTTAACTTGGTTTTAATAACATTTTCTAGCAGTCCTCCCCTCATTCCCCTTATGAGACAGTTTTGCAAAGACTTTGGTTTATTTTGATATTTAAAAAAAATGTACCTTAAATCCTCAAGTAAGATGACCTCTCATTAAGGTCACAAAACTGATGACCTTACTAATAGTATGACATTTTACAGGACATTTATCCTGATATATTGATTTTAAATGCAAAATACAAGTTCCTCTTGAAAGGTAAAAGGCATTAGTGATGCTCACTAAACTTTAAATCTATGTGATGTGCAATGTAACATAGCAACAAAAGAAAATAATAACTCAAGTTAAAGTGTATTCTAATTTAGAAAAAGAAAGCCCTCAAATAATGGCAATGTTGTAAAATAGATTAAAGAGCTTTGAAAAAGATCTAAAGACGCGCTCTAATCATTTTTTATGTATTGTAAAAGCGTTCCCAGTGGTCTTTTAATTATGATTATGCAGTTTTAAGCCAAAATAAAGAAACCTGTGTTGTTTACTAGGACGTAGTTTCTGCAGAACGTCAGGAGTTAGTTAGAATTGTGGGCAGGGCTGATGGCATGGAGTAAGCCTTCTGACAGTTCCCATCATCCATCTGTTTACACACCTTTCCCACTAGCTTACAGCCCCCCACCTGAGGGGTATTCCAGAAGGCACGTTTAAACAAAAAACAATTACTCTACCCACTCTAATTTACTCTACCCAATTTCTTATGCCTGTCCAACTCAATAATTGTTTATACAACTCAAATTTACATATTAATCTAACTTTTTCCATCTTAATCTATTGTACTTCTTGACCTCTCATATGTCTAAGTTTGAGGCTGCAGATATTCTCATTTTTATGACATTGAAATGAATGATACAGTGTGGACTTACAATATAAAACATGAGTCCAGTTAACATGAGTCTGACTTTAACTTTAACCACAACACACAGCAGCAGGGGTGCTAAATAACCTCATTACCCTCTCCCTCCCTCTCACTCATGGTGCAGAAAGAATTAAACATAACAGGATAAAATAACTAGGCAAAACACAGTGAAACAGTTAAACAACGAAACACATTTGATCAATA